>NC_141698.1:257353606-258553606 GCF_964263255.1 Lissotriton vulgaris
CATGCGTCAAGTGGCTGCCGAGCAATGGCTATCAGATCCTATTCCATTAGATGGCGCTATCTTTGCTGCTGGGGCTAGCCGCGCAGCTATTCAGACCCATTACTACTGATGGAGCGAGGTGGCAAAAACAAAATTTTGTATACCCCTCGTAAGGTCAATGTTTCATAACGTTAACTTTACTACTGGTGTGTTGTGCTGAAAAAATCAACCATAGAATTAGTTGCATACATAAATTACACGTGGGAATACTAATCTTGCTTGCATGAAGCGAAATAATTAACTAATTTGTATTGTTATAGTGATGTGAACTTATGCACAGCTTAAATATAAATAAACGCAGCATGTTTGTGCTTATTGTATACATTTTTTGTGCTAGAAAGTTGTTGGATATGTAAGTATAAAATGCATTTATGTGGTTTATTTGCTAGGTAATAACCAATGGGGAAACATTAGTATGGTGGGAGGTAAACAAAAGGGCTTTAGTTCTATATTTAACATAAATTTGTGTTTGTTTCTACGATAGTTCCAAAAAGTGGCCTCTGAGGCCTACCAATAAAATGGCCGCTCTGATGAACTGCGAGCGAATGCTAGACTGCGCATGTGCATCCAAAGCCTGCAAGTGTGAGTGAGCTGCTTGTGCTCAGATGGGGAGTTCAAGGTTACCATGTCCCGAAAACAAGGATGGGTGCCAAGACATGGACATTCGAGTGTTCTAAACGTGGGAAAAGGTCCCAACATTTCGAGTCGCGGATGTGACTAGGCCAAGACTGTCCTAAAATAATAAGTGTATTATGAATTTGCTGAATCACTGTGAATATGATGCTGTAATGGTGAGGAAGTACTCACCCACCCCAAAATTTTCCAATCAGAACCAGAATTGGTGATGTTAGATACTTTTTAGATAGATTGAGTTAGGAAATTAGTGTATAAAAAACCCTGATTTTGCTTAGAGGCATCGCTCCATTCGATTTCTTCACGAAGTGCTGCTGGACTCAAGATCAATTCCTGGATGTAAGATCCTTTCTGATTATTTGTTTTCTTTGCAGGACTGTTAGGATAAGATGAGGGTGTTAGCTAGGGATGTTATGAGAGAGTGAATTTGGAACTATCTATTCTTTGCAAAACTTCCCAACTGAACTTTAATAAATGTTAATTTCTGAGCTATAAAATAAATGATCATTTTATTGAAATAAAGATTTAAGAATTTTCTTGAATAAAGAATTAATAAATGCCTTAATATTAGACATGCTGAAATCTGTTGATAATAAAATAAGAGAGTTGAAAAATTAAAGCTGGTCTTGTATTTTCCTACGCCTATTTTCCACTAACAGGTTCATCGCCACTATGGTGGGGTGTCTGAATAAAATTGAGATGTATTAAAAACCATGGTAAACTGTTTTTAAAACTGCAGGTTTAAATAATACCTAGTTAAATAGGTTTAGACACTCCGCCAAATGTTACAGCGCTTACTCCAGATAGATTTCACCAAACCCTGAAATAGAGGTAAAGTGAAGAGAGTGCAGTGTTATGGGCCCCACTGATGAATGAAAGTGTGATTGAACATTTCAGGGAAGTGGTGATGTTGGGTTTAGAAAATATTTCTGAAGTACAGCTGCAACAGTTATTCTTTTGGTAGCAGAGGATGGTTGTTATAGAGATAGCTAGGATTCGATGTACAGAATTATGACTAACATCTGTTGAGTTCGTATTATGTTATACGTAGTCCAGGAAAGTCTTCCAAGTGTTGCGTGAAGCCATTTACCTCTGTCTGCAGGCAGAGGAAGTGTGGCAAGTAGGGTCGCACAGTGCATTGGCCTGTTTAAAAAAAGGAGTATTGTCATATACTGCAGTGGTATCATCGTATATCACTGATTAGGGACATTAGAAGTGAAAGGATGAATGTATAGTGAGGGCAGTCTATGAAATTTTGGCCTTCAAGTATAGGGATCATTGCGTATTGTGACTAAAACTTATTGCTGAGGAGAGTAGTAGGACTCAACCCGAGCTTGATAGAAGGGTAAAGCAGTGGGTACACTCTACTAACAAAAGAGGAATTCTGTGGGGGACTAGACAGAAGTGCTGCCTACTGGAGATACAGAGTTCATGTGTATTTGAGTAGGGATTTCCGTATGAATGCGTGTGAATGAAATTGCAATATGCGTTCAAGTGAAACTCTGGGATTGTCTCTAAGGAGGTGAAAAAGATCTCTGTATGTGCTTTCCTAGAGAAACGAGTTTGTTTTTGCCCGATAGAAGGGTAAGGTAGAGGGTAGTGCTATTTTATCGACGAGTCTAAAAATTCTGAGGAGATAAGCGTTGTTTACTCAGGCTACAGAATACTTGAATGATTGAGAAAATTCTATCACTTTATTAGCGAAATAGATTAGTGGAATTGTTTTGTGTAAGTTACTAACTGATTTTGTAAAATATCTTGTGAATACGGCTTCTTGAAAAAAAAACCCTGTAAAGGAGGGGTCAGTCGGCGCTCCAGAAGCCGGAGTGTTGGTGATGGAAAAAGTGTCACGCTGGGATTGGTCCTCGTGACCAAGTCAGAGTAGGAGCTGATAGGTTCATCACAGAAAAGCAGCAAAGCGATTGGTTAAGCACTTGGAAAAACGTATCGTGTTCTAATTGGTGCGTTAGTGTGAAACGCGCTGCTATAGGTTGGTGTTACGGAACAGCAAACAGGGAAGTGCGCGATCTTTTGAACGACAGAGATTTATCGGAAAAATGTCTTACTATTAGGAAGAAGAAAAGAAGAAACCTTCATGGTTTAAGAAATTAAAGAAGGTATTTTCAAAAGATAAGGAAATTGTGACCAGAGAGGGAAAATTTCTTCCTCCACCAAAAACGCCCGCTTCTTACATGTCTTCAAAATATGGTTACCATACATGCATTTGGTTAGAGAATTGGGCAAGGTATACTCAGGATGATGGTGTGTTAGCTTTTCCTGAAAGCAGATCTTTTGATTTGGCAGTTTTGAGAAACTTGAGAGGCAAAATTATGAAGCTTGAGCCGAGACCTAGACCGACTCAATTTGAGGTTCTGGTTGAATGGGAAGATGAGATGCATGAATTAAAGAGTGAAGGGTTAAGCAGGCATATCAGACCGAAAGGTAGAGGTCGAAACTTATGGGGTGAAACACATGAAAACAGAATGCGTAGATGGAGAGACAGTAATATGTTCGATGGCATGTATCCAGTTAGATTAGTAGGTGAATATGAAGGACGGAAATGCACAGAAAAGAAAAAGAATGTGGAGGTAGTGAACCAAAGTTATGGTGATAGTGAATCAGAAGATGATGTATTAAAAGAACTAATAAATAGGAGACCACCACCATATCAGCCAGGTTCTTTATGGACTACCCCTATTGCCCCAATAGCAGATGATAGAATTAGTCAGACTCCGAAACAACCGTCAAATTTCCGAGAGTTTCCTGAAAGAGTAGAAACAAGATATATTCCAAGTACTCCAATTGTGGAAGCTAGAATTACAGGTACTCCTGTACAAATGAATGATTCACACAAAACTGTGCGAAGTAATGAAAACCGAAGTGATGTGCAACCAAATATTTATGATTATGAATGTTCTGCACATGAACTGATCCAGAACCTTACTAAAAATATGGAAGCAGTAACTGTTCCTGTAATGATAAGACCTGTAATACTCTGGGAGGAAGACCATAATGGGGTTTCCCACCTACAGTATGGTTCAGAAAAGGAATAGGGACAACAGAACAATGCTTAAATTCGTCCCTTCTTGTTTCCAAATACACACATGCCAAACGCGGAGTACTTTTTATAACTTTTATTGACCTTAGCTCCGCGTTTGACTGTGTTGATCACGCTTTTCTGTGGGCAACACTGGGAGGAATGGGTATTGACGTTCGCATTATCACCTTCATTAAAGAGCTCTATAAAGACGCAGGGGCAAGAGTTAGGTATGGGAAACAGGGGGAATGTTCGGAGAAATTCCCCATTACCAGAGGGGTGAGACAAGGTTGTATACTGGCTCCATTGCTTTTTACATATTACATCAATTCTATTGGCCAGCACCTTTCAACCTTACCCAATGATTATCCAACCGTTAAGGGCTCCCCGGTGCCAATCCTATTATATGCCGACGATGCGGCTATAATGTCCCAGACTAAAATTGGTCTACAGCGGGCGGTATATAAGTTCACGAGCTTCATGAGGGACAGAGGTCTGAGAGTAAACATCTCAAAAACCTTTACGATGCCCTGTACCCAGAAGACTAATAGAGCTCCCTGCACTATATTCCTAGACAATCAAAAAATAGCTACAACAGATAAATTCTGCTATCTGGGAATCCTGTTTGACAGACGCTGTCGCTGGCAGGCAGCTATAGCCGCCAGGAAGCTGGCTTATAGCCGAACCATAGGTGGGCTGCGCGCTTTCTCTGATAAAATTGGTGGTAAGCCTATTAAGGAGCCATTTTGCTCTGGCACAAGGTTTGGGTTACACAGGAAGCCAGATTTAACAGAGACCTTATTGAAGATTGTTTAGCTCTAGATGGGGCAGCTAATGTTAAATGGTTATCTTATGTGAGATCAATATTCATTGAACTAGGCCATTTAGAGTTTTTTGATAACCCCATAACTCTAGATGGGTTATGAAGATCAGCCTTGAAAAAAATGATAACCACCCATCTAGAAACTTCTAGATGGAATAGTGAAAAATCAAAACGCACAGTGTTAAATTACCAGGCAAATATACCAACCGAGGGTCTTCAAACCTACCTCTTCCTGGTACAGAGTCCATACCCCCGAATGCTGTTGACCCGTTTACGTCTGGGCTCCTTTTTTCGCATGGTTAACCTTAATGACTGGTCCTCTACCAAACTAATATGTCCTTGTGACAGCACATCGGTGCAGTCCAACATTCATATTATGTTTTTTTGTAAGTTATACATGAACCCCAGAAAACAATTTTTGACCCCTTTTTTAAAGCGATGGAGGATCCGAAAATGTAGACCAGCATACCTGAAAATGTTACAGTTAGAAGGAGATCATGTTGTTTACGCCGTATCATGTTTTCTAAAATCGGTCATAACATATAGAAAATCACTGTATTAAATTATCTTTCTGTCATGTATTGCTGTGTGTTATCAATGAAATGCTCGTCTTTTTTATGGTTTTTTCTGAATTTTATGAGATGTTTTTTAGCGATCAAGTAAGCGTTCTTTTTTGTATTGATTACGCACATGTCACTTTTAAATGTTGTATGTATAAATGTCTTTGCAGTGCTTTTATGATTTTAACTGAAAAATCGAATAAAGCTTACTTTGATTTGATTTGATTTGATTTGATTTGATTAATACCGGTGTTTAAAAATCAAAGAATAAAAGAGCCAAGTTTAACAATTCCATTGCATCAAGGTTTGCAGAAAGTAAAAGAAAATATTTATCCAGCTTTGTCAGAAATAAGGCGGAATACTAATGTGAATCCACCTGAATTGACTTTTAAACAAAGTTCAATATACAGATACCCGACTGGAGCAGAATCTAACTCTGCAACACCAGAGAAAAGTGTAGATAAAATAGATTTAACACAAACTCCTGTAGGACCGTCAGATAGGGAATTGAGTGACTGGATTAAAACTTAAAAATTAAAGGAGAATGAACCAAAAGTACTGGATGTAGCAAAGCTAAAAGTAGATATGGAAGTATTAATTATTGGAACTATTGGAACAGACAGACTAAAAACGTATCAGGATGATGAACTTATGTTTATGTGTAAAAGTATAACATTGAAAGCCAAAACGGTTTATGATCAATTGGAAGAATTAGCAAGTGAACTAGGAGTGGAATTCTCAAAATTTAAATCATTGCAGAAATCATACGGAGTGGATTTTGCAGAAAAAGACATAGAGAACATGAATACTACTGGGAGGTTAGCTCAAATAAAAGAGTTGATTGTGCTGTTACTCAAATGGGGAGATGTGAGCAAATGGAGAAACAAGTGGGCAAAGAAGAAAGAGGAAAGTAGTGATAAATCCACATTAGCTTTTCCAGTCAGGGAAAAAGAAGCAGTGGCAACTGAGTTTCCCATGAGAGAGATACCTGGAGGAGGATATGTACATGTTCCCTGGACTAGACAAGACATATTGTCATTCACAAATGATTTCCCTAGATGGAGAGAGAAACCATTGGAATGGTATCGACAGGTAGACAGATTTGTAAAGGTGTCAAAAGTTTTATGGATTGATTCGGATGGATTGTTTGACACAGTTGTGCCAGCAGACTTATGGACAGAATGCAAAATAGCTGTGAATTGGCCGAGGGAAGAGTATCAACGAGATAAAGTGACAGGTGCTCCGTCTACTGATGTGATGCGAAAATATGAACAAGTGATAGTATGGCTGAAAACAAGACACCTCCAAAAGAAACTGATTGGGTAAAAATAGACAGAACTACACAAGAACCGAAGGAATCTGTAAATTCATTTTATGAAAGACTGTTGTTAGTATTCAAGCAATATAGTGACTACGAAGAGTTAAGTGAAAAGGACATGAGCCACTTCATTTACAGATTTGTGTATGGATTAAGACCAGAGATTGGAGAAATGATACGCAATAATATGATAGGTTGGCAGTCAAGTACTGTGGATGATATTTTGAGAAGGGCAAAATATTGCAGTGAAGATATTGATGCAAAGCAGAAAAAGCTGAAAGAGAAAGCCATGTGGGCACAAGTAAAGGTAGCAGAACAGAAAGTAGCACAACTGGAAAGTAAAAATGCAGGGAATCAAGCAAATTATAAGGGTAAACCTAAAGTAGTAGGGAATAAGGATGAATTGAAGAAGAAGTAACCCTGTTTCAGCAAGTTAGGGCATTGGAAGAGCGAGTGTAAATGTCTGCCAAGAGTTAATGTAGAAAATGCTCCATTGGATCCACAGGTGCAGACTGAGGTTAAACTGCAGCAGCCACAGCACAGCAGCAGCAGATAGTTACTCAGCACAGTCATGTGCCGCAACCGCCACTCCCATACAGTGTAAATCAGCAGAAATTCAGTGCAGAGACAGGATTCTGCGGAGGTGAACAGGTAAAAAGAACGCCTAGAGTGAGTGCGAGTTCGCAGTATTGGTTGCAAGAGGAAGTTGGGAGTGAGTCGGAGGAAGGTTTCCGACGGTGCCTGAGAGAGGAAGAAGAGTGTGTGCTTGGAGCCACTCTTGAGGTAGATCAGTTTGGTCCATTTGTCAACGGAAAAGTAAATGATGTAGAAATAACTTTCCTAGTTATATCAGTGGAAATTCAAAATCTTCCTCTCTCAGGTGAACATATCCAGGTTGTAGGTGCAGCGAATAGATAAATTAAAACTTCTCTGACACAGCCAGTTGAAGTGGAAATTGGAACTTTTAAGGACATGCATCGGTTTGTATTATGTGATAGTAGCCCTGTGAATCTGTTAGGAAGGGATATTTTGTGCAAAATGAACTGTGCCATATATTGTTCACCAGATGGCATAGAACTGCAGACCCCAGATGAAAATAGCCTGTACAAAATGACAATGCTCATGATTGAGGCGGAGCAGAGCAAGCTGTTTCCTGTCTTTGATGGAGAAAAGATTCCTTTTGAACTGAATGAGGTAGTGAAAGAAGAAGTATGGGATTTCACTGGAAAAGATATAGGATTACTGAAAGGTGTGATCCTGTAAAAATCACACTAAAAGAAGGTGCAAGTTACCCAAATATTCCTCAGTATAAAATGACAGCAGAAGTGATTGGAGGAATAATTCCAGTGATTGACAAAATGATTGAGCAAGGAATATTGAGAGAAATAGAAAGCAGCCCTTGTAATTCACCAATCATGGGATTGAAAAAGCCTAATGGAACATTTAGAATTGTACAGGATCTTAGAAAGGTTAATAAAATTGTTGTTTCATGTTGCCCGATTGTTCAGAATCCAGCAGTGATTTTGTACCAAATTTCCCATGATGCAGAATGGTACACCGTGATTGATCTGTGCAATGCGTTCTTTACTGTTCCATTGCATCCAGAAAGCCAGCCTATTTTTACATTCAGATTCCATAACCGTATCTTAGCATGGTGTGAAATTCCACAATAGTACACTGAGAGTCCATCGATTTTTAATCAGCTGCTAAAGAAATCATTAGAAAGCTTAAGCATGCCTGAAGAGTCTGTATTGGTACAATACATAGATGATCTTTTGGTTGCATCAAAAACAAAGGATGCATGTGTAACTTTCTCAGTAGCATTTTTGAATCATTTGGCAGAAGAGGGACATAAAATGTCTCCATCAAAATTACCGTTTTGTCAGAAAGAAGTACAATACTTAAGTCACAAGATTGCCAAAGGAATCAGACAAGTCACAATAGAAAGAATCAGAATGATACAAGGAATGCAGCCACCTAAAACTCAAAGACAGGTGAGAATGTTCTTGGGAATGGTAGGTTATTGCAGACAGTGGATTACTGGATTTTCATTGATTGTAAAACCATTAAAGAGACTGACAAAAGCAGATATCAGAGACCCAATAGTTCGGACTAAAACTGAAATGGAAGCATTTGAACAGCTGAAAACAAAACTGTGTGAAGCACCAGCATTAGGGATGCCTGATTATGAGAAGGAGTTTGAACTGTACTGCAGTGAGCGAGAAGGATGTGCATTGTCAGTATTAATTCAGAGACATGGAAAAATGAGAAAATCAATTACGTATTTCTCAGCTGTTTTGCCAGGATGTCTGAAAGCAGTGGCAGCTACCAGTGTAAGTCAAGAGCAAAGTGAAGGAATAGTGATGGGATTTCCTGTGAGAGTGTATGTACCTCATTCTGTGGAGATTCTCCTCACTAGAGCCAAGACGCAGTACATGACCAACAGCAGATTGACCCATTAGGGAAAAAGTAATTTTGGGAGCTGAAAATGTGACAATTGCCAGATGTGTAAATGTCAAACCTTCCACATTACTACCTGATACCATTGAAGCAGAAGTGAGAGGTGAACTTGGTCACAAATGTTTGGATGTTCTTGAGTACTGCACCAAACCCAGACCCAATATTAGAGACAAACTTTTGCCTGAATCAGATTATGTGATGTTTGTGGATGGATCATGCTTGAGAACGGAAAGTGGTATTCTAAGTGCTGCATAAGCCATTTGCACTGTAGCAGAAGTGTTAGAAGCATCTTGTCTGAAAGGAATTCGTTCTGCTCAAGTAGCGGAGCTGATTGCTTTGATACGAGCATGTGAATTGGGAAAAGAGGTGAAAGTACCCATAGTGACTGATAGTCAATATGGCTACGGAGTTGTTCATGATTTTGGAGAGCTTTGGTCCCAAAGAGGTTATTTGACTTCTGTAGGAACACCTATCAGAAATGCTGAATTTGTAAAAATGTTAATAGATGCAATCCACCTTCCTGAAAGGATAGCTGTCATGAAGTGTTCAGCTCATAAAAGGGGTGAAGATTACATTACCCGTGGAAACAATTATGTGGATGCAATTGCAAAACACTATTCTAGAAATGAAATTTCAATTAACTGAGAAAAACAAAAAGAACATGTTCCAAGTCCTTTAATGCTAACCACTGTAGTTGAGACCAGGCAGGAAGTAAAACAAATGCAGGAAGAAGCAGAAACAGAAGAAAAGAATATTTGACTAAAAGCAGGATGTAGACAGAGAGAAGAAGATAAAATTTGGGTTTACAAAGATGAAAGACCAGTAATTGCTGATAGCATGATTTCAGACATGGCCCGAATGTACCATGGTCAGGCCCACATTGGAAGAGATGCTATGATTTGTCTCTTTAGACAGACTTGGTATAATCCCAAGTTTAGGATGATTGCTGAGAGCTTGTGACAAAGGTGTTTGGTATGTCAGAAATTCTATCCTAACAGGAAAACTGTTGTAAGCCTGGGAACCATAGGACGGGAGGGTGGTCCATTTACAAGGGTTCAGATGGATTTTGTGGACTTGCCCCTATGTAACAGACTTAGGTATATTCTTGTGATAATTTGTTTGTTCTCTCGATGGGTGTAGGCTTTCCCCATGAGGAGAATTGATGGGTTGACTGTTGCCAAACTGTTTTTACGAGAAATAATACCGCGGTTCGGATTCCCGGTGACAATTGAGTCAGATCGCGGACCTCATTTTCAAAACGAACTCATGCAGGTGATCTGTGAAGCTCTAGACATTCGCCAGAAGCTACATTGTGCTTACAGACCTGAGGCTTCGGGGGCAGTTGAACAGGTGAATGGAACAATTAAGAACAGGATTGCAAAAATGTGTTTAGCGACAGGACTCAAGTGGCCGGATGCCCTACCACTTGTGTTGATGACACTGAAAAGCATTCCTGACAGGAAAACTGGACTAAGTCCACTTGAAATTCTGATGGGCAGAGGTATGAGGCAAGCCTATGTACCTGTTGATAAGTTGATGACAATTAATGATGACATCATACTGGATTACTGCAAAATTCTGTCTGATGTAGTAACTTCTGTGCTCCACCAGGTGGGAACTGAATCAAATCCCAAAGAGAAAAATCCAGCTCATGATTTAGTCCCTGGAGACTGGGTTCGAGAGAAAGTACACCGCAGAAGAAGCTGCTTGGTGCCTCAGTGGCAGAAACCACGTCAAGTCATCTTGATCAGTACCACAGCAGTCAAGTGTGCTGGACTGAAAAGGTGGGTGCATGCGAGCCACACCCTTCATGTGCCTGTACCTGAATACTCATGCGACGGTGAAAGTACAACTGACTCTGACTCTGAAGCTGAACCAGAAAGAACTCCAGATACTGAAGATTGACAGGAACGTCGACATCTGGAAGTATCAGAAGCCAGTTCTGCGTCTGAAGGTGAAGGTGATAAGGAGGTTGAGAAGATACCAGATTCTGAAGATCGACCTGAAGATCGAGAATTGGTAAAGAATGACACCAGTAAAGACGCAAAAGAAAGTGAAGATAAGGTCGTTGAAGAAGAGAAAACGGAAGAGCAGTCTGGAAACTCTGAAAGCAGGAACGGAAATCCTGAGACTGGGGAAGAGGAAGTAACTCACAAGAAGGATGAGATTCCGAGTACTAGTTATGAAGGTGTTCCTAACAGAGTAACAGAAAAGAAAGCTGAACCTGAAGAAGACAAAGACATTGTAAAAATCATAATCAACAATACAATTGAGGATACTGAAAGTGAAACAGATGACAGTGCAGATGAAACTGCATTAAGGAAAAGCCCAAGGAAAAGAGCTTGGAGAGTGGAACATAACACAATAGAGCCGAAGACTAAGAAAGTCTGCAAAGGAGATAATTGGCCTAAAGAAACTGATGGACTGAGATTCAAACTAGTAAACAAAGCAAACGAGCCAGAAGAGCAAGTGCATGAGATCACTAGCCAGAAAGAATCATTGGGAAAGAAAATAGAAATTGTCCAAAGGCCAAAAAGAGTAAGACGACCAAATCAGAAGTACAAATCACCAGAGTGGACTTATATAGTCCTGCCGCCTATTGTTGAGGTCAATAGCGACCAAGAGAACCTGTACTGCCCAAAAATGATTGGGAAAAGTGAGTAAAGAAGTCAACTTAGGGAAAAGTGATAGGTGCTCAAAAATATATGATATTAAGAAAAAAGCCTGAAGTCCTGTGAGACGGATATTGTAAATATAGGAGAGGTCGGAGATGACATAAGGTCGAAGAAAATCTGTTAGAAAAACTAATTATAAGTATATTATAGGATAGAATTGACACAAGGTCAAAGAAATCTTGCTAGTGAATCATTATTGTGTAACTCATAGGTGACACTAGGTCGAAGAAACTATGTTAGAAAATTGCCTATTAATAACCATAAGACAAAATGTTTCTATTTTAAAAAAATGGTGCAGATGTTGTTCTATTTGTATGGGATTAATAATAATACTATGGGTGATTTTAGCTATTGGTATTCCTTTCCAAGATAGTTTAACAAAATTAAAGTCAAATGTGAGTTTAAATAAGCCAAGTGAAAAAGTAGAAGTTCATGAGACCCATGTGTATAAACGAGAGGTCCATCAAGATAGGTCCATAAGTGAGTACACAAAGAACACTTTTTCAAAACTTTTGCTTGAGTATGTTAAAACTATGAATGTCGATGACTGTTATGTCTGTGTAAAATTGCCTGCATCAGTATCAGAAGGGGTGACAAATCACCACCTTCCCCTTACATATGGAGTGACTTGTAGTGTAATTGCAAGTTTATTTTATCAGACAGGGAAATTAGAATATCATTATTCAAATGTGGATGACATTTTTGCTAAGTTAAAAGTTGATAGTGCTTGAAACAAAAAGAAACCTGCAAATGTGATGGGAGAGTATTTCTTAGAAATAGATGAAGTGACCCATGATTATGCCTTTAATAACAATTTGACATGTAAAATGAGAATTGAAGAGAGGACTTTTCTAAATATGGTTGAAGAGAGAATGATTGCTTACAGGAGAAATGAGAAAGTAAATCATGAAAAATCGAAATATCGGTCCTTTAATGATGAAAATATTGATGACAGAAATGTGAATGTGGCAAAAAGCATTGTTACTCCTATTGTAGGGAAATGTTGTGTTAGAAGAGAAAATACTTTGTATGACAATTATTTTGTGGGAGCAAGTCAATGTAAAGATACTTCTAGAATTTTAGGGGGTTGGGGATTTAAAGGAGGAAATGACCCTGTTTTTCCAGGTATATACTTCATTTGTGGGAACAAAGCTTACTATAGGCTACCAGACCATTGGAATGGGACCTGTTATGTGGGCTTGGTCTTTCCAAAATGTTTTCATGTAGATAGAGGTAGTAATGGAAAGCATGAAATAAGCAAAGTATTAAGCCAAAAAAGAAGAGAGAGTGTGATGGAAATAATAGGTGATGTTTTTTGAGCACTGATACCAGCAGTAAGAATTTTATTTAATTCAAAAAGAATCCGAAAATTGTCCACAATAGTTGACAGATTGTCAACAGATACTGCAGGAGGTTTCCTGATGATTAATACCGAAATGGTTGCTATGAGGGCTATGGTGATGCAAAATCGACTTGCCCTTTATATAATTTTAGCAAAAGAAGGAGGAGTCTGTGGAACTTTAAAAGTGCAACATTGTTGTACTTATATCCCAGACAAAAGTAAAATTCTTGAGAAGTATATTACGAATATTACAGACTTACCTAAAGAAATTGAACCACTGGAGGCTGAAGGTGTTCTTTGTAAGTTAGGTAGAAGTTTTATAGCAGTTAAGCATTGGTTTTAAGAAATAGGTAATTCAACTATAGGTAAAATACTAATTCCAATAAAAATGTTAGTGATAGTGATCTTTTTGATAAGAATATGCTGTGTATGCAAAAGCAGGAGAGATTTCAGAAAAGCCAATCCAAGAACGAAAAACAAGGGAAAGAAAGGAATGAAATAGAAATGGAAGAAATTAGAGAAAAGGTTTTTAAAGATACTAAAGAGAAAGATACTAGAGTATAGATTGTACTAATATAAAGAATTTAAAACATGTTCTGCTAAATGTAAAACATTTTGAGAGATATTTGGTGATAGAATCACCAGATGAGGGAATTGATGGAGCGAGGTGGCAAAAACAAAATTTTGTATACCCCTCGTAAAGTCAATGTTTCATAACGTTAACTTTACTAATGGTGTGTTATGCTGAAATAATCAACCATAGTATAAGTTGCATACATAAAATACACGTGGGAATACTAATCTTGCTTGCATGAAGCGAAATAAAATAACTAATTTGCATTGTTAGAGTGATGTGAACTTATGCACAGCTTAAATATAAATAAACGCAGCATGTTTGTGCTTATTGTATACGTTTTTTGTGCGAGAAAGTCAACGGATATGTAAGTATAAAACGCATTTATGTGGCTTATTTGCTAGGTAATAACTAATGGGGAAACGTTAGTATGGTGGGAGGTAAACAGAAGGGCTTTAGTTCTATATTTAACATAAATGTGTGTTTGGTTCTACAATAGTTCCAAAAAGTGGCCTCTGAGGCCTACCAAGAAAATGGCCGCTCTGATGAACTGCGAGCGAATGCTAGACTGCGCCTATGCATCCAAAGCCTGCAAGTGCGAGTGAGCTGCTTGTGCTCAGATGGGGAGTTCAAGGTTACCACGTCCTGAAAACAAGGATGGGTGCCAAGACATGGACATTCGAGTGTTCTAAACGTGGGAAAAGGTCCCAACGTTTCAAGTCGCGGATGTGACTAGGCCAAGACTGTCCTAAAACAATAATTGTATTATGAATTTGCTGAATCACTGTGAATATGATGCTGTAATGGTGAGGAAGTACTCACCCACCCCAAAATTGTCAAATCAGAACCGGAATTGGTGATGTTAGATACTGTTTAGATAGATTACGTTAGGAAATTAGTGTATAAAAACCCCTGATTTTGCTTAGAGGCATCGCTCCTTTCGATTTCTTCATGAAGTGCTGCTGGACTGGAGATTGATTCCTGGATGTAAGATTGTTTCTGATTGTTTGTTCTCTTTGCAGGACTGTTAGGATAAGATGAGGGTGTTAGCTAGGGATGTTAGGAGAGAGTGAATTTGGAACTATCTATTCTTTGCTAAAACTTTCCAACTGAACTTTAATAAATGTTTATTTCTGAGCTATAAAATAAATGATAATTTTATTGAAATAAAGATTTAAGAATGCTGAAATATGTTGATAATAAAATAAGAGAGGTGGAAAATTAAAGCTGGTCTTGTATTTCCCTACGCCTATTTTCTACTAACAGGTCCATCGCCACTATGGTGGTGTGTCTGAATAAAAATTGAGATTTATTAAAAACCATGGTAAACTGTTTTTAAAACTGCAGGTGTAAATAATAACTAGTTAAATAGGTTTAGAAACTCTGTCAAATGTTACAGCGCTTACTCCAGATATATTTCACCAAGCCCTGAAATAGAGTTAAAGTAAAGAGAGTGCAGTGTTATGGGCCCCACTGATGAATGAATGTGTGATTGAACATTTCAGGGAAGCGGTGACGTTGGGTTTAGAAAATATTTCTGAAGTACCGCTGCAACACTACCACCATTAAGGCGCGGCAAAATATTGTCACAAGAACCCGAGCCCCTATCCTGTACTTTCCCTTGCTTCCCTTGTCATACCACCCGAAGATACCGGTCCTCCAGGAGGGAGTATTTAAGAAAACCCTAGCTAAACATGGAATTAAAACTTGGGGTATCTCTACTTCCAGGGCAAATACCGAACCTCGCAACAGCTCTTCGCCGCGCTACCCCCCTACACCATGGACCTTTTCTTATATATATATATCCGTCTTCGGCAGGGATGCAAAGAACACACTCCTTCCTTCCCTCGTGAGCCACCAGAGGGTGCCACACTTCACCTTATACTAGCCGGGGATGCAGCACCTCATCTAGTTTCATCCCTTTGTCATTTTCTGTACACCACTCAGTGCACTTCACTAAATACCTCCAAAGATAAATGGTCTGTAGAATTGCAGTTAAATATAACCGAGGAGCAGTGGACCTATTGCTGTGGGCAGACAGAGCACAGCACAATTAGTAGCCGCCTCCGGATCCTCCACTCTAAATACTTACACCATACATATTATACTCCAGCTAAACTCTTTCACTTTCAACTGCGTGATGATGATAAATGTGATCGATGTGGGAATACAGGGGCTGACTTCCTTCACCTGGCAGGGGAGTGCGCTGTTGTGCAGGGATACTGGCTCCAGGTCTTGGAAGCCCTGGAACAGATGACAATGCTACACCTCCCACATACTCCCCTCTTCGCTCTTCTTGGTTATACTGCAACCATAGAAGTGACATACAGAAAATTCGTATCATTCAGTCTCCTCCTTGCCAAATGATGTATTGCATGCTGTTGGGGCCGAGGACGAGCACCTAATTTTAAGGAATGGGTCCGAGATATGGTCTTCTGGCAGGGCCAAATGTACACCTTTGCTGAACTGCTCCCACTGTCCTCGCGGCCCCAAGACAATTGGGGACCTCTCACAACATTTCTGCTTACACACCCTGTTGCTGATTCTGATGACACACAGCCTGACACTATGGCAACTACCTGGGCTCCCAAGACCTTTGATGGGTTGGCGTGGGACCCCCAACCCCGCCTCTTCTGAACTCGTTCATTGATTGAATGTTGCTATCATGTGTATTATTTGGTTTTTCTCATTGTGTTGCCTTTAATGCTCCAATGTATGGTTCATTCGCTCACCTTATCTTACTGGCCCTCAGACCTTTTTTGTTGATATACTGTGCCTGTCTCATCTATGCACCTGCAATGATACCCTGTCTGTGTTTTTGTCTGCCTGTCTTTTTTAAAAAAAGTATAAATGAAATAATAATTATAAAAAAAAGATTGTATGCCGATAAATACCTTGAAAAGCATTAGCAATGCTGAGGCCCGCAAGCCTTTACCTAATTCCTTTGAAGGAGACATAGTGTACGGTAATGCAGATAAGAATGCAATGTTAGGTGCTTAAAAGATGGGTTTTCAGTTTATTTTTATAAAGACATTGTGTTGGGATTTACCTAAGTGAAAGTAGAAGGGTGTTACAAAGTCTGGATGCTAGCACAAAAAAGGAGAGACGGCCTCTTTTGCGTTTTTGAACCTTGACTTAACAAACTACTAGAATACCAGTAGGAGCAGGCTGGCTGAGCACAGAGTTGTGTTGGCAGTGCATCCTTATCACTCCCAGGTACTTCTGTCTGATAGAAAGTAATAACCAGTGTTTTAACATTTTTCTGTTTAGTTATAGGTAGTCACTGTAGGTCCTTGAGATATGGTGAAACATTATGTCTAGCGGAAATCTTCAGAATCAGCTTGGGTGCCACATTTCGGACTAACTGTGATTTGCGCAGCAAATAAGCCAACAGGCACCGGTAAAGGGCATTGAAGTAGTCCACAATGGAGTCTATTAAAGCATGCACAATGGTCCTTCTGGTAGCAACCAGAACCAAAGGAAGGATCTTCTTTAGGAACATGAGCAAGAAAAATCAAGTGGAAGTGAGCAAGGATAGAGTTGGATTAGTGTCTAATTGGACCCCTAGATTTCTTGCTGAGTAGATCAGCATGAGGGACCGACCACGTTCCGACGGCCACCAACAGTGTGGATCGATATTATCCTTGCAGCCATAAACAACACATCTGTATTTTTTAATTAAGTGACAAGGCACCTAAGCATCCTTTAAATGTATCTACAATGTCTTCATTAAATTATTAGAAGGAAAGTAATAGCTGCATGTTGTCAGCATATTACTTCTCCTTGAGCTCCAGGACTCCAAGGTCTAGGCCACAAGAGCCATATAGATTTTAAACAATGTGTGGCTCAGGGAGACAACTTGTGGGTCCTCCCATCTCTAGGGTTTGGAGAAAGAAGAAAGGGCAGCAAATAGACTGCCTGGGCTCTTTTTGATTAAAGAATAGAGACAGGAAAGGATCCAGCCATTAATCCCTACCCCTCTAGATGATGCAGCAGGATGACATGAGAAACAGTGTTAACTGCTGAAACATATCTAGCAAAACAACAATTGTAGCATAGTCCTCATTAAGGATCATTTTAAGAAATTCCGTCTCTTCCAATAATCTGGATTCAGTGCTGAAGCCTGATTGCGACTCATGGAGCACCTTTTGTTTTTCAAGATAGTCAGAAAGCTGCTGATGTATCAGTTTCTCCACCATTTAGGAGCCAGCAAGTAGAAGCAAAATTGGTCTAGATATCAAGGGGCACATGCATCAACAGAAATTGCATTCGCAAACAGAGCGAATCGCTAAAATTACCCATTTGCGAATGCAATTTCTGTTTTTGGTATGCATCAATTTTTTTATGTTTAGTAATCGCAATTGTGTTTGCGATTCTTTATTTTCTCGCAAACGGGATTGCGAGTTATCACAAATTCGCAAAATTAAGGAATTCTTTAAAAAATTGCGAAAACCGGTATGTATGAAAAATCGCTATTTGCGATTTCCATAGAAATCGCTATTAGGAATTCCTAATTTAAGAAGAAGTGTGAGCAGGTGCTATTTTTTCTCTCAAACAGAAACATGTGCAATTGATTAGGCAACTACAAAAGGGGTCTCACAGACCCTCAGGAACTCTTCCAGGATGGCAGCAGCGATTGTGATGGCACGTAGGTGGCGTTTGAGAGCAGCAGGGAGGAGGAGAAGAATACTGAGTGAAAGAATCTTTAGATTGCGCATCACTTTGTTTGGGCAGACACAGCCAGACATATATGATAAGTACAGGCTTAATGCATACTCAATTTTAGATCTGATAGCAGAATTAGACCCCATATTGCAGAGGCAAACAGCTAGGACTCAAGCTATACCCACCCATGTGAAGGTTTTATGTTGTCTTCGTCTTCTAGCCTCTGGCTCTTTTCAAGGTGTCATTGCTGTTGCTGGGGGGGGTGTCACAAAGTGCATTGTCTAGATTTTTTAGAGTTTTTCTAAATGCAATGCTACATAGAATAAACCACCACATACACTTCCCTACAACTCAGCAGGAGTTGCTGCAGACTAAATTAGACTTCTACAACATGGCACATTTCCCACATGTGTCGATGTGTCGATGGAACTCATGTTCCCATTTGTCCCCCTTCAACTAATGAATATATTTTCAGAAACAGGAAAAGTTATCATTCATTAAATATTCAAACAGTCTGCAATGCTAAAGGAATCATCCATGACTTAGTTGCCAGTTATCCAGGGAGTGCTCATGACTCCTACATTTTTAAACATAGTGCCATCCATGATCGCCTGCTTGCTTGAGAATTTGGAGATGGATATTTACTAGGTAAATGCAATCATTCAATGTGAAAAGTTTGTAAATGTCATGCTCTTGCATGTGATTGATACTCATTTCCAACTTGTATTTTTTAACTTAGGTGATAGTGCATATGGTGTAAGGTCTTTCATACTCACACCGTACCTGACTCCAAATACCCACAAAGAACAGCAATATAACCATGCCCATATCTCAACCCGCAGTATCATAGAGAGGACTTTTGGAGTCATGAAGTCTAGGTTTCGAATATTGCATAAGACTGGAGGAGAATTGCAATACCGTCCAGATGTCTGCTGCAAAATAGTAGCAACATGCGCTATCCTGCACAACATAGCTACTATGAGAGGCCTTGAACTTGATATGGAGGATATGCTACCAAATGTTGACAACCAGCCTCAACAACCCCGGCCAAGATTACATGGACCCGATGCAGCTGAAGGGAGGAAAAGAAGGGCAGAAATCACTCAACACTATTTTTGACAAAAGGTGAGTTTAATGTAATGTGTAAATTTATTTTTAACATTTGACAAAAAATGGTAGAGCAAGGCACTTCAAAAAACAATACAGCTTGTAATTTGAAAATAAGAATAAAGTGAAAACAAACTTCAATCATTGAAGGTGTAAGTTTCAAAATAACATGAAATCATAGCAATATTAGCAAATTAATAATGATAATCATTTCTTCCACCCACGCAAAGCTAAAGCTTTGGTTTTGACATTCTCAGAATTTTTTTATTTTTCCTGCACTCATCTCTTGACCTCTTGCACTACGGCGTTCGGGCAAATATTTAGGTTTAATTTTGACATTGCTTACTTAATTATCTATGTTTGGACCCCCTTCATCAGATTTGTTAAGGTCATCTTTAGGCTGCATCTCAGTTGCAGCACTTCTCATGGACAGCATACCATCACAGAGTACCCCACAACATTGCAGAATGTCCTTTTGAATGGAAATAGTATTTTTCATTAATCGTGCATTGCTGGTAGTAACTCTGTTTAATGCCCTGGCATATCTGTGCATGCTCATCATTGACCTCATGTGTCTATAGCAATTTGCAATCCTCTGGCCTTCCATTCCATGAGTAATGTTCTCCAATGCACTTGCTATGCGATCAAAATGTGCACAGGAGGCCTTTTGTGCACCTTCAATTACTTTTGTTAGTTTTGTTAAATTTTTTTTCATTGCAATTATATTTTCACTGATATCACTGACTTTCCCCTTCATTATTCTCATGTCCTTCCCTTGCAGACCCTGCACTTTCAATAATTTTAATTCTACAGCACTGGCAAGGGTGTTATCATCTATGGAGTCACTTTGATTTGTGGACCTTGGCCTTCTCCTGATGAATTTTTGCAGTCTTTTGCGCCAACTTGACTGTTTGTCAGTATTGCCAGGGATTAATACCATTTCCTTTTCTATTGAGTGACATTATTTTCTTCCTCAGTGTCTGAGTTCAGAAGCTGGCCCACTCTCTTCCTGACTTGCAATGTGTGCACAGGTGTAGAAGATATTTTGGACTGTGGATCACATGTGTTCTCCAAATCCTTGTTGTTTTCTTCAGAGACATTTATTTCTGTTTCCTTCACAAAATCTACAAATGATAACGTGCATTCAATATATGTTTGATGTGAAGTAACATGTGTTAATGTTCATTAAAATGCACATTCCTTTACCAATACAATGTATGAATGCAAGCATATTAAATAATTCTTTTGTGATGTTTCATTTCATAACTTAATTCATGAAAAATTTACATCATTTTGAAAATTATGTGAAAAACTACATTTCCCATGATGCACTGCTTCCATCATTAAAATGCCTTTTTAACTGCCATAAGGAAAAGCAAATTGTCCTATTCTTAAAGGGGTTTAAACATGAGCTTCACTACTATGTATAATTACATCTTGCACACCAAGGTCATGAAAATGAAAATGAATTTTTAAGCAATTTACAATGTACACATACCTTGTGAAGTGCCGCATGCTCAGAGGTGTCTATCTGAATCACTCCAATCACAGCTTCAGTCACAAGTGTCCCCTCAACCAAATCCTCAATGGGGGTAGTAGGTATGTCCTTGGGAGGGCCTCCACCAGTTTTATTTGCACTTTTGATCCTTGTCGCAATCCTTTCTCTTGCGCGAGAGAGTAAGTCATACCACCTTTTCTGCAGGTTGGTGATGTCTCGGTGGGCAAGCCCCACAGCTTTTACCTTGGCTTGAATGGCCAGCCAATGTTTTCTTTTGACTGCTTCAGGGATCTTCAAAGACAATTTTCCAAAAAGCTCTTCCTGCCTCTGAGCAACCTCCTCTATTAATATCTGCAACTCCTGCTCACTAAACTTCATCTTCCTTTTTCTGGCATGAGGGTCTTGACTTCCAACTTCTGATTCCATTTCTCCCTCTGCAGCTCTCAAAAACAGTCCTCCTGGTTCAGCAAACAAAGCTGTACTGACCAACTGCCACTCCCTAGTTCAAACTGGGTCTCAGGTGCATTCAATTAGTGTAGGCTTCATGGGTGTGTCCTCAATCCAATGCATCAAAATGCGAATTCGCAATTTTGGAATTTTCTTTGCCAATTCGCAAAATGCGATATCGCAAAAAATCCGCATTTTATTTGCGAATTCGCAAAAAATAGCGTTTTTTTGCGATTCTTTAAATTAAATAAAAAATAATGATGCATCCCGTTTTGCGATTCGCAAGTTGCAATTCCTTAAAAATCGCAAATTGCGATTCGCAAAACGGAAAAATGATGCATGTGCCCCCAAATGTTTTAAGTTAGGTTTTTTTAAGAGTGGTGTAAGCTAGGGCTTTCTCCATCTTAGGGGAACTTTTGCTGCTGCTAATGACAGATTGAACATAGAGTTGAGATGTGTTAATTATTGGTTTCACCAGTTATAATATATGGGTGGGACAGGGGTCAGCAAGGGAACCTGAATTCCAATTGACTGCTGCACCAAATCCTCAAAGCAAAAGTTCTCAAGTAGTAAAAGACTGGACTGGCAATGCGGCTCCTTGCCTTGTAATGGCTAGTTCCTAATTGAATTCTCTATGAATAAATTCTGTTTTGTTTTGAAAGAAACTGGAAAGCTCACAGCAAAGTTCAGCAAAGGGAGTACATTTTTGTTGGCAGGCTGAGGGCAACAAAAAGGAGTGTACAATATTAGAGATTTCTCTGTTAGCATTTAAAGCCTTTTTGATACCAGCTGCACATTATAGTTGCGGAGATTTCCAAGTACATTTTCTAAAATTATGTAGGCCCTCATTGTGCAAGAGTTTCGCATGAGCACTATAATCTCTGCACCCTTTCCTTTCAAAATGCTTATACTGACTTTTCTCCCTCCTAAGCGTATCTGGTAATCATGAGGTATTGGGTTTGGTTCGCTTGGAGCGGGTGTTTTTCTACGGAACTATGAAGTTTATGGTGGTCCTAAGCCAATCATTGAATGCACTGAAAACCGATTCCATGCCTCTCAGTCAGATTCTACGTTGGCACTTTTTGCCAGTGGTGGACACATTCATTAGCAGCGAACGTCTGATGATGCTCAAGTTTAAAGGGGCAGCTTAATGGAATCAAAAAAGGATCACACCATGTAAGAGATAAGGGAGAGTTTACTTTATGATTAGGTGCATTTGGGAACAGTAGGTCAATTATTGAGGCCTGTTTTATGGGTTGCCCCTATATACAGATTGAAGTCACACTGGACCTTAAAGTTTGTATACTGAATGCAAAAGATGGACAAGGTATTGGCTAATGTGTCCACAAAATTATTGTGCTCGCCGGGAAGACCATAGAAAAGAGGACTATAGTTTGGGAAAAAAATTAGCCCCTCAGTCTCACCTAAAGTGTTTCATTTGGTGATGGAACAGTAGAAGTGAGAACAATAAGCTACCACTATCCCACTCCCTACTTTCACTGGAAACTTAACAGGATTGTAGAGGCAATATCAGGACCCGAAGAATCTTTCAGTCAGAATTCAGTTAGGTTTGTGACTTTATTTTTTGTGGGAAATATATATATAAATATATATATTGACGCTCAAAACTCCTCCTAATTGCACAGGAAGAATGCAGCACTCGCAGTCCAAGAGTCAAGCAAGAAAACTTTAATCAGGGGGAACGGGTAAGCACAGACGCGTTTCGGCGTGAGCCTTCGTCAGTGTGTCACTGGTCAATATCATGCAACCCATTGAAATAAACAAAGTGTTAAGACATTAACATAAACATAGGACTACACCCTATTGTGGCCGCTGTGGGCACCATATTGGAAGGGTGTTCTTTCCAAGTAGGGAGTTTAACTAATACATTCGTGATTGTTCTCACGTTTGAAAATAGAGCCGTGAGCCTTCGTCAGTGTGTCACTGGTCAATATCATGCAACCCATTGAAATAAACAAAGTTTTAAGACATTAACATAAACATAGGACTACACCCTATTGTGGCCGCTGTGGGCACCATATTGGAAGGGTGTTCTTTCCAAGTAGGGAGTTTAACTAATACATTCGTGATTGTTCTCACGTTTGAAAATAGAGCCGTGGATCGGCTAGTGTCCCATGTTATTAAGTACAATGCCTTATTTACAAGTGAACTTACAAACAAACAGTGCAAATCTCGGCAAAAGTCACTAGACACATTGTAAGAGTGTTGGTACCCTTCATGTAAAAGTCAATCATAATTCATTATTCGAATTCAGCATGAACAATGAGAGCTATTGTTCCATGGAATGCTAGACAGAAGGGTGCTCTTACGGATTAGCGAGTCAGCAAAGGAAAAAATCTGTACAGGGAATCTATACACACAAAGGAATCCAAGAAAAATCAAAGGGAATCAAAACGCAAGGAAGATACACCATCCGGTGGGTATGTAAGTAGGTAGTCGGACTAGTCAGAGTGAGCCTCACACAATCTGTCATGATTTACATTAGCTACTCCTATACATATATATGCATAAATTGCTATCTACATATCTACATACTTACATTATCCACACCTATGGTGACCTATTATCATCTGCAGATGAAAGTCTCAGTTAATATTTTACTTGAAAAAGAAATTCATAGTCAAAATTCAAAGTTCCAAGTTTTCAGAATTCAGACTTTCGAAATTCAAGAATCTCGGTCGGGAACAGGATCAGGATTTGGGTAATATGGCAAAGTGTCATAGAGAACATATTGGGAAAAACATATTCAGACAATACGTTCAGTGCAATAATAGTACAATTGAAATACTGTCAGACGAATGTACTTGTTGTGATTGGACTGTCAGCTAATGTACCGGACTTCCCAAAAGGAGGGAAATATACTCTACCTCCTACACTTTCACTTCCCCAGATGACATGCTAATTCCTCCCCGCTATTGAGTCCACCCGGATGTTTCGTGGAAAGATCTATAATATATCTGGACTCAAGTCTGCGGAGTCTCCTTAGTCTGTCTCCTCCTCTTACATTGGGCGGAACAATGTCCAATCCAAAGAATCGGAGTAGTTTGCGGTCTTTGCTGTGTTCTTCCGCAAAATGCCGGGCAACCGGATATGAGGTGTCTACTTTCTCGATTGCCCGTTGGTGCTCCAGGTTCCTCAGTTTGAGTTATAGTACTGCCTATGTAGCGTAAGCCACACGGGCAGACTAAACAGTAGACCACAAACTGGGAGCTGCACGTAATAAAGTGCTTGATAGGCACTTTCTTACCAGTATCAGGAATATCAAAGGATAATACCCGTTTGCTGCCACTGCAGGCCTTGCAGTGGCCGCAAGGATAGAAGCCCGCCATCCGCCTCAGGGAATTAGTTTTGGGTGTCTGTTTTTCTAGATGACTGGAGACAAGCATGTCACTAAGTGACCTAGCCCTGCTGAAGGTAATTAATGGATGAGCGGGTAGGTCATCTGCAAGTACATTGTCTGTTTTCAAGATGTGCCAATTTTTGTTCAACATGGCTTTCAGATCCCCAGCTTCACTAGAGTATGGAGTGATGAGTCTGAATTTGCCATCTTTTTTGTTAGATTTCTTGTTCCTCCCCGTTACAGGGTCATTAATTTCCAAGAGTTCAAATCTTTTCATCTTCCTCACTATATATATATATTCACTGAAAAAACATAGGTTTCACACCAGTTATAGTTAGCTGGAAATTTTACTGACATAAAACCATTGAAATTCCCACGTTATAGTTAGTTAGACTCACTATAACTTGCGCGCCTGCAATGCACTGCTGATGACGTCACATATCACATCACTCATAACATGGTCAGTGACATCACTCAAGACATCGTAAAAACCACTGGAGCATATATCTTGAGTAAAGTAAAGGTATCCCTTGGTAACTTTCTTCACTAATCAAGCCCACATAGTGATATTGGACATTTACACTGAACAACATATAACAGAAACATGTGTTTAAAAAACTTTTTTCAAATGTATTATTCTTAATAAAAACATGAAAAATCACACAGTAAAAACAAATATAAAAAGTGTAGAAAATATACTTCTACTTCACACAGGGTTTATCAACATAAAATACTTCCTATACAGAAATACTAAACAGTGCCCTTAAATTCATCAATAGAAAACACAAAACAGGGGAGAGACAGAAGGTTGGGACAGTATCATTTGTCATTGAAGTTTGACTCATCAGGTATTACAATCTCACAGAACCAGTCCTGGGCGCTTTCAAATCTTGCGGCCTGCAGGTTTGGCACAGTTACCCAATTGAGCAGTTTATTTTGCGTCGACGCGTTTCGATGGCTAAAAGTTCAAATATGTGCCATCTTTTTCAAGACTATTTCTTTATATGTCTCTCTCTTGTTGGGCGGCACTGGTTGGTTGCCTTGTGGTGTATACACTCCTGTGGGTAAACATATTTCTGTCAGTGTTTGTTATTTTCAAAAATCACTACACCATTCTTAAACCTCACATTTCATCTCATTCTGGTGCCTTATACTTTGAGTACACTCAACTTATTCAGTGTTAGCTCTGGTATTCTTATGTTCACAAATACATATACTTCCTTTTGGGAACAATTGAGCCTCACCTATGGTCTGACTTCCCATGGATTATAACTCTTTACTTTAAAAAAGCGAGAACACCTTATAATGTGCATTGCATGTTACTTTTACCTAAAGATTTGATCATTAGGTACATGATTTTAGTCAAACTTATGCCACATTTTACTTCATCAGCATTCAAATATAACAAAAAAATCATTGCATCACCATTGGCATGTCCAATATTATTGTGTGTTCTTTTAAAAGTCGAAATTCCCTTTGAATTAGGAAACTATATAGTTGCTCGCTACTTAATTTCCATAATGGGGCGACTACCTGACTACCCCTGAGGGTAGTCATAGTACGCGTGATGCATACAAAACGATAGCAAGGCTTGCAACGCACAAGAATCCTCGGACGCGGAATACCGGCGATTCTCTAATTAAAACCAGGTGAATTCAATAAAACTGCCCGCCCAACAACCCGTACGGTATAAAAAGATACAGCTGAGGGATTAGGGAATTAGTGCCCTTCAGACGGAGATCGCAGGCAGTGCGAGGTAACGCGGATCGAGAGTGGACCAGCTCTAAATAATACACGAACCGGTAAGACCCTCCAGAGCCCCGACGGCCTTTAGCTTTCCAAACAGGACAGTTTTCTCTGGTCGTTTTTTTAAAAAAAGTAACGAGAAACATTAGGGTTTTTAATCCGCCCTTTGTTTCCCTTCTTATATTCCATGCAGGTACCTTTCATCCCCAAAGCCTTAATGCTCCACTCCGTTAAGCCGCTTGAACTTTGCCAGACAAGGTGGGTTAATTTGTAGCACAAAGATTCAACTAGGATAACTATTAAAGAGTGTCCCAAAAAGTTGTAAAACTTCCACTAATCTTTTTTAGATTAACCACGGACAAAAACCAAGACCACAAAAGGGTCCTCACTAGTGGGAAAACCAGAGAGTACAACAACCATTAATGAGTTACAATTTACCCAGCAGGTAACCGCATTTAACTGCCTAATGCTAGAACAAATTAAAGGTGTGCTATTTAGGAATAAAACATTTTATATAAAAAATAGAGTAATAAAAAAAAGGAAAATATTCTCTTTTCTATATAGATTTTAACCCATCATTTTATCATTATATATATATATATATATATATATTACCTACTGGCGGTCGCCAGTAGGTAGTTATAGTTAGGATTTTTTTTCAATGTTAAATCTCAAAATTCTATTTGGAATAACTTTGGCACCGGTTGACGAATCTGCCTGAAAATTTCCTGAAAATGGCCTCGTCGAGCTCGGGTCCTTCCTTGAAAGTTTGGGGGGGATACGTCAAGCGGGGGCCGAGATAAAAGGGGGGTCCCAAAACGCGTTTTCCCCATGTAAATTTCCATAGGGCGGTCGATTTCACTTTTAGCCCGAACGGCTGAATGGATTTCCAGCAAACTTGGCAAAATTGAAGGGACTGGTAGCCCGATGTGCCTTTGCTATGTCTCAAGATATGTGCTGCAGTGGATTTTGAGTAATTTAGGTTCAAAAAAATATATATATCTATATGCGCTCTCCGGTGCGCGCACCGGAGTGCGCTCCAGGCGCGACACGCGACTTGCGCGCAGGAAGCTGATTGGCTCTTGGGTATCTGTAAACATTCTAAACAGTCTGGAGCGGCCGCCATCTTGTGTCTCGGTAAAATCGAGACACAAGGGGTTTGAAAAAAAAAGGGGCAAATGACCATAAGGGGGAAGAGTAGACCCCCTCTGACCCCCTAGGTTTGATGTAGGGGTTAAAATAGGGTCCTGCAGGGCATTACATTTTTTTTTTTTTTTTGTTTTGCGCGGGGGAAGCGCATGGTACGCGCACCGGCGAAGCACGGGGAAAATCCAGGACCATATTTATGAAGGCCTTGCGCTGCTAGTATTGCGCCTCCTGTGCGTCAATTTTTGTGACGCACCAGCGGTGTAAAAAAATGCGCATTGTTATGCAATATTTAAAAAGTGACGCATCTATCTAGATGCGTCACTTTTTAAATATAGTGCAACGAGGCTCATTTTTTTACACTGCTGTTGTGATGCGTCACTTTTCTGTGCACACTCCTTATGACATTCCAGATGTGTCATATTTAATGTATGACGAATCATGTTGCAAGGAGTTACAGATACATCAGTATTTCTGACATATCTGTAAACATAAAAGTGATGCGAGGCAGGTGCAAGATTTTGACACAACAGCATCCTAAAAGTGACGCAGAGAAATCTTATAGATTTCAGTACGTCGTTATTACCAAGCTTTTTGCGGGGGAATGCCCCCTTTGCATACATTATACCTGACGCAGATATAATGTGGCGCAGAGTTTTAAAAAGTGACCCATGTACCTAGATGCGTCACTTTTTAAAAAGAGCGTCAGGTATAATGCATGCAGAGGGGGTGTTCTCCCGCAAAAAGCTTTGTAATAGCGACGCAGTGAAATCTTTGAGATTTCACTGCGTCACTTTTAGGATGCTGTTGCGTCAAAATCTTGTGCCTGCTTTACAGCAGGTGTTAGACTGACGCAAGCCCTTTCACATGGTGCTATTTCCATGCGAAAGGACACATTACTGGAGTTGCGTCACTTTTGTGACGCACTCCAGCAATGCGTTACTTGGAATGTCATAAGGAGTGCGCACAGAAAAGTGACGCATCGCACCAGTGGTGTAAAAAAATGTGCCTCGTTGCGTTATATTTAAAAAGTGACGTATCTAGGTAGATGGGTCACTTTTGTGACGCACTCCAGCAATGCGTTACTTTTCTGTTCACAGATACGTCAGAAATACTGACATATCTGTAACTCCTTGCAAATTGATTAGTCATATATTAAATATGACATATCTGGAATGTCATAAGGAGTGCGTCCAGAAAAGTGACGCATCGCTGTTTTCACGTAGCGATGCGTCACTTTTCAGAAATGAGGCCTCCAGTTTATTCACTGTGTCATAACTTTCTTTTCTAACACTCACCTTCTTTCATTCCTCCTACTTCACTTCCTTTCACCTCTCATACCTTTCTGTTCTTTCTTACTCATTCTCCTTTCAATTATCAATGCACTATATTTCACTTACTCTTCATTTTTTTAAGAATATAGCTCTTTGATGAGAATTGGAGGTAGTTCTGAAAAGAACTTTTGGTTTTCTTCTTTTAACTGAACAGGAACAAAAACAGGGAATGGAAACTGCTCAACAGGAGCAAAAAGAAAACAAAAAAATTAGGGGTGGGAAGGGCAGCGATGGTTCTCCAATGCTCGAACCATGAGCAGGACACTTTGCTCCCCATAGGTGAGGAGTTGATTGCAGTATCTGCATTTGACGACCCCATGGTTAAATGCAGGTTGTATGTTTGCCACCTGCTCCTGCGATTGCTCTCTCCCAGAAGAAGTTGCTCCTCCTGTTGATGTAGAGGCCCCATCTCTGGGAACCTCTTGTGCCAGAGCCCTGACACTTTCCCGGCCAAAATTCTGGGGGTGCCTCCTCTCCACATGGTGAATCATGGTGAAGTTGCCAAAAGAATACTTTTTTGGGGGGTTACCCCGTGACAGGACCTGTTTGCAGATCCTGCACTCTACTTTTGGTGCATTCACCTTTTTCTGGTCTGCTGGAAACTTAAAAAATTTCCAGATGAAATGCTCTTTGACCTTCGGCTGAGGAGGCTCTTCATCAATGAAATCATTGGAGTCATCTTCACTGCTGGATGGTCTGGCAGCCATGATTATCCAAGAAATATGCAACAGCAAAAAAGGCAGGTCTTTCAGTCACAAAAGTGAAAGAAGAAGTGAAGGAAATGGGTGGGGATTTCATTCATTGTAAAAAAAAACTGTTAGCAACCAATGAAAAGTGTTATTTTAGGGTCACATGACCCGACGCGTTTACGCTGCGCGCTCCGGAGCACTTCCGGTGCGTTTACGCAGCGCGATCGTAGGCGCTTCCGGGGCGCAAACGTGGCGCGATCGTAGGCGCTTTTGCGTGCGTTTATGCGCCGCAAACGTAGGCGCTTCCGAGGGCACTTACGTTGCGCGCCGAAGTGACGTCATCAAACTTTTACAGAAATGCATAATCATTTTCCTTATTAAAAAAAACTAATTTTATTTGTATGGTACGAAATGTTTTGCATTATTATTAACTTTTCATTCATATTTTTTTTCACGAACGACAGTTGCGCTCTGGGTGCGCTTTTAGATGAGCTCACGGAAAAGCTTACCGGAGAGCTTAGCTGAAAGCTTCCCGGAGCGCGCACCCAGAGCGCAAAAGAAAAAAATTATATAAAAAAAATGAATACTTTAAAAAAAAAAGCAAATTGTAAAAAAAAAAAAAGGTTAGAAACTCGATATACAAAGGAATTAGCATTTAAAAAACCTATGAAATTCACTGAAAAAACCATAGGTTTCACACCAGTTATAGTTAGGAATTAGCATTTAAAAAACACCAGTTATAGTTAGCTGGAAATTTTACTGATATAAAACCATTGAAATTCCCACGTTATAGTTAGATGGACTCACTATAACTTGCGATGATATCATCAGTGATGTGATCAGTAATGTCAAATGAGATGTCATCAGTGATGTCATCAGTGATGTCATTTGAAATGTCATCAGTGATGTCATTTGAGATGTCATCAGTGATGTCATCAGTGATGTCACTGACCATGTCATGAATGATGTAATATGTGACATCATCAGCAGTGGATTGCGGGTGCGCGATATATAGTTAGTGCAACTAACTATATATGGAATTTCAATGGTTTTGTGTGAGTAAAATAAGGTTTTGTAAATGCGAATTCCTAACTATATATGGTCTATACCCTATGGTTTTTTCAGTGAATTTTCAAGGTTTTGTAAATGCTAATTCCTAACTATATATGGTCTATAACCTATGGTTTTTTCAGTGAATTTTCAAGGTTTTGTAAATGCTAATTCCTAACTATATATGGTCAGTGAATATATATATATACATACATATATAAACATATATCATCTGTATATCTATATAAATACAAACATAAATGCATGCATACATACACTTATATGCATACAGATGCATGTTATTTACATGAAAGTTGAAAAAACACTAATAAAAGCAAAGCTAAAAAGCCACCTCATTACAAACAGAATGGCTTTAACTTAAACGAGGGCGAGATCTATTGCATTTTCATTGCTTGTTTACTTTGGTTCCATCAAGAAGGCATTCAGATGTGTCACACATTTGCCATAAATTCTGAATGTTAGCACTCTAGTTGCACATTAGATCACTGTAGTAAAGCTACTGCTCACCAGGGACGTCTGCTGCTGGTATTCAAAGTGCATGTTTCAGTCTGCATGTCAGAATTTTTTTAATGAAATAGAAGAGGATTTGAGAAGTCACTCAAAATGATCCCTAATTTTTCTTTCTGAAGCACTAATCATACTTTCTATGGCACAATTAACCCCCTCATGTTGTTCCTTTTTAAATTGAGTGTTTTCAGACTTACCACTTCATTCCAATCAAGATGGCTTCTGGTGTGCCATACTTTTGTCATAAGTAAGACTGTTAGCGCTCTAGTTGTTCTTTAGAACACTCTGGGACATTCTGTCATTGGGCTATACTTGGGGTACATCTGGGTGATATTTGGGCTACATTTAGGCTCTTTTGTCTCTGGTGGCCATCTTGGGAGACTGTATGTCAGAATTTTTTAATGAAATTGAAGAGGGTTTGAGAAGTCACTGAAAATGTGCCCTAATTTTTCTTTCTGCAGCACTAATCATAATTCATATGGCAAAATATACCCCCTCATTTTGTTCCTTTTTAAATTAAATGTTTTAAGAGTTACCACTTTATTCCAATCAAGATGGCTTCAGGTGTGCCATACCTTTGTAATAAGTAGGACTGTTAGTGCTCTAGTTGTTCTTTAGAACACTCTGGGACATTCTGTCATTGGGCTATACTTGGGCTACATCTGGGTGATATGTGGGCTACATTTGGGCTCTTTTGTCTCTGGTGGCCATTTTGGGAGACTGCATGTCAGAATTTTTTAATGAAATAGAAGAGGATTTGAAAAGTCACTCAAAATGTGCCCTAATTTTTCTTTCTGCAGCACTAATAATACCTTCTATTGCATAATATACCCCCTCATTTTGTTCCTTTTTAAATTAAATGTTTTAAGAGTTCCCACTTTATTCCCATCACGATGGCTCCAGGTGTGCTATACCTTTGTAATAAGTAGGACTGTTAGCGCTCTAGTTGTTCTTTAGAACACTCTGGGACATTCTGTCATTGGGCTATACTTGGGCTACATCTGGGTGATATTTGGGCTACATTTTGGCTCTTTTGTCTCTGGTGGCCATTTTGGGAGACTGCATGTCAGAATGTTTTAATGAAATAGAAAAAGGATTTGAGAAGTCCCTCAAAATGTGCCCTAATTTTTCATTCTGCAGCACTAATCATACTTTCTATGGCAAAATATACCCCCTCATGTTGTTTCTTTTTAAATTAAATGTTTTAAGAGTTACCACTTTATTCCAATCAAGATGGCTTCAGGTGTGCCATACCTTTGTAATAAGTAGGACTGTTAGCGCTCTAGTTGTTCTTTAGAACACTCTAGGAGGCTGCAGTAGAACACAAAGGAATCAACTGACAGTCTCTGTCCTTGTTGGATGTACATGTTTTACTGAGAATGTCAGACTTCATTTTCACATGACTGAGAAAGATAATGTGAATTTACAGAAAATATGCTTTCAGTTTAGCTTATAGATCCCCTTCCAAACCACTGTGGGAAAATCATGAGATATTAGTTTTCTTTCAAACAATATTCATGATATCACAGCAGAAGGTTTTTTCACATGGTAAAATCACCTTAGAACCCACCACAATTCCTAAAACGAGTATGGTACCATCAACAAATGATTTATAATGTAACTAAAGTCCTAAAACCCTCTATTAACTACAATGCTTTTTAATGAGGTGCTATCGTGTATATTGGTCCCAAGATGGCTGCCAACACTTCTTGGATGAAGTGCTGACAGCCAATCAGATCAGATGTGTGGTTAGGCTCCGACCAGATATATATCTTTTTTTGAACCTAAATTACTCAAAATCCACTGGAGCACATATATTGAGACCTAACAAAGGCACATCGGGCTAACAGTCCCTACAATTTTGCCAAGTTTCGTGCAAATCCATTCAGCCGTTCGAGCTAAAAGTGAGGCCAACCGCCCTATGGAAATTAACATGGGAAAAACGTGTTTTGGGACCCCCCTTTTTTCTCGGCCCCCCCTTGATGAAACCCCCCAAATTGTCAGGGGCTGCTCAGAAACAAAATGTTCCATTTTCCTGAAAATTTCAGCCAATTCCGTCCACAAACGCTAAAGTTATTAGACATAGAATTTTCAAAAATCCCATAGAGAAAAAATCCTAACTATATATACCTACTGGCGACCGCCAGTAGGTAATATATATATATATATATATATAAATTACCCCCTGATGATCGCCAGTAGGTAGTTATAGTTAGGACCTAGTTTCCATAGGAAAAACGTTTTTTGATTTGCCAGTCAGCTCCTGTGTTAAAAGTTTAGTGGTGATTCGTCAAGCAGGGCTGAGAAAAAAGGGGGTCCCAAAACTTGTTTTACCAATGTTAATTCCATAGGAAAATTTAGACACAGCTACAGCCCGAACTGCTGATCGGAATTACACCAAATTTGGAAAAATTGATAGCTCTTGGTTCAGAAAGCAACCTTTTTTTTAAATGGTGTAAATACGTTTGGTAGCTCCTGAGAAATAAAAAAAAGGAAAATATCAATATCTGAGCACCGCGGAGGAGTTGCGACTCCTCCTGAGCACGAGCTGACTCCTGATTGGCTGCCAACATTCCAAACCAGGAATTGTTAAGAGTGGAAAAAAGGTTAAAAAAGATGAAGAGGGGACAGGGTAGAAACACTCTGATCCCCTAGGCCTGCTCAAGGGGTCCCAGAGGGAACCCCAGTGCCAAAGAAAACATTTTTTTATAGAAATCAGCAGAATTCGCGCTTGGTGCTTGAATCCTGCTGAGAATGTTTTTTAATGGAGCACGGGTTACCGCGTTTAATTTTAATGAGCCCCCGGGTGGGCCAAGTCCCGGGGTAATGCCAAAATTAAATAGCAGGGGCCCGTGGGGGGCCCGCAACCCCTTGGACCACCACCTCCCCTGGGTTTCTTTATTTGGATGTGGAGGGGGACTCCCGGGCAACTCCCAAGCCCCGGGGCCACCACCTCCCTGGGGCTTTATATGATTATGCATGCGGGCACATCGCCCCTCGCAGTCCCAGGAATGGCCACCTCCCCGGGGCTTAAATTATTATAAAATATGTGTGGGAGAGCTCCTTCCCCGAGGACCACCATCTCCCTGGGGCAATAATTATTCAAAATCGGGGGTCCGTTACAGCCCCGCAGGGACCACCACGTGCCTAAAGCTTTTGAAATGGAGGGAGGGGGGCCACGTGGCCCTCCTGGAGCCCTTGATGGCCCTTGTGACCGCCACCCCTTAGAGCCAGCTCCTGCATTGTCCCGGGAGCCCACCTCCAGGACATTGCTGTTTGCTATGGTAGGGCGGGAGCTGTCATAGCAAACTCTGCTTTACTTCATTGAAGCGAGAGCAGGAAACCTGCTCTCACTTCAAAGAAGCAAAGCGGGATTGCTTTTGAGCAAGGAGAGCTGTATGTCAGCAGCTCCCCTTGCTCAAAAGCAATGCCGGCAGAAGTAGCCTGGGAGGGGGCCATGTGTCCCCCTCCGGAAGCAGGCCCGGGAATGGGGTCCCTGGGCTGAAATCGGCCTGGGGACGGGGGTCGCGTGGCCCCAACTTTTTAAATGTAATAAATATATAATGGGCAAGCCCTGGGGGATGGGGTCCCTCGGGCAAGAAGTGGCCTGGGAGGGGGGCCACGCGGCCCCATCTCGAATTAAAAAAAGAGGCAATGCCCCAGGGGATGGTGTCCCCGGGCCAGATAATTGCTTCAGGAGGGGGGGCCACGCTGCCCCTCTCCATTAAAAGTAAAAAAAACTGCATACCTGGCCATGCCCCGGGGATGGTATCCCCAGGGTCGAAATTGGCCTCTACAAACACACCTCTTGCCGCACTGCTGGTGGGACGATGAGGTCCTCTTGTGTCCTGAGGACCTCAGGACACAAGTGGACTTCATCCCCCAAGCAGCAGTGTGCCAGGAGCCACGTTCTCTGAGTGGTGTAAAAAGAGGGCATGGCATTGGGCCACTCTCAGCAAGTGATGTCACTGACCATGTCATGAGTGATGTAATATGTGACGTCATCAGCAGTGCATTGCAGGCGCGCAAGTTATAGTGAGTCCAACTAACTATAACGTGGAATTTCATTGGTTTTATGTCAGTAACATTTCCTGCTAACTATAACTGATGTGAAACCTATGTTTTTTTTAGTGAATTTAATAGGTTTTTTAAATGCTAATTCCTAACTATAACTGGTGTGAAACCTATGGTTTTTCAGTGAATATATATATATATATATATATATATATATATATATATATATATATATATATATATATATATATATATATATATATATATATATATATATATATATATATTACCTACTGGCGGTCGCCAGTAGGTAGGTATAGTTAGGATTTTTTTCAATGTTAAATCTCAAAATTCTATTTGGAATAACTTTGGCGCCGGTTGACGAATCTGCCTGAAAATTTCCTGAAAATAGCCTCGCGGCGTTCCGGTCCTTCCCTGAAAGTTTGGGGGGGATACGTCAAGCGGGGGGCGAGATAAAAGGGGGGTCCCAAAACGCGTTTTCCCCATGTTAATTTCCATAGGGCGGTCGATTTCACTTTTAGCCCGAACGGCTGAATGGATTTTCACCAAACTTGGCAAAATTGTAGGGACTGGTAGCCCGATGTGCCTTTGCTATAGTCTCAAGATATGTGCTTCAGTGGATTTTGAGAAATTAACGTTCAAAAAAATATATATATCTATAGGCGCTCTCCGGTGCGCGCACCGGAGAGCGCTCCCGGCGCGACACGCGACTTGCGTGCAGAAAGCTGATTGGCTCTCAGTTGTCTGTAAACATTCTAAACAGTCCGGAGCGGCCGCCATCTTGTCTATCGGTAAAATCTAGTCATAAGAGGTGGCAAAAACAAAGGGGGAAATTGACCATAAGGGGGTAGGGTAGACCCCCCCTGACCCCCTAGGTTTGATATGGGGGCCATTAAAAAATTTTTTTTGCGTTTTTCGCGGGGGAAGCGCCTGGTACGCGCACCGGGGAGCGCACCGGGGAGCGCTCCAAGAAGGGTACTTTGGAAAAATAATCACTTTAAAAAATTGTATGTTTATTAATTGTTTTTTTTATTTTTTGTAAGTACCTACATGTAGGTACCAATGCAGAGACTTTAATTTAATGTACACCATCTCCTCTGTAGATATCTTGCATGTTGTTATTGTATTTCTTGTGGTATATGGAAGTTATAACATAGTCTGTCTGGAAAGCAGAAACAGATCTTTTAAGCACTCCCTGAGAATTTCTAGGGGATCATGAGTAGTCTATCCTGCTCCCTTATGAAAAAGAGGTGTAAAATATACATAGGAGATAATATAGTGTGAGAAAGGTAGTAACTATGAGTAAACTTACTATGTAACAGAAAAATAGTTGAACAGTATACTATAAGTCTCACTTTATATTTTAAACATTTTTGGTAATACTTTATGAATTACATATAAAAATGAATATTGTCTCAAACAATTTGAAATTATTAAATATAAATTTATTCCTCTGATTCTTTTTCATAATTTAATAAAATTTCTAACATAATATTGTCCGGAATTTCCTCATAATTATTAGTACATGATTCCATTTGTTCCAAACATTCTATAAACTGTTCATCCAAAGAGTCATCAATGAAATCAACTTCTTTTTTTTGATCTTCTGGTTTTTCCACCTTTACTTTGATAGAAGTATCATTTGCCTGATTTTCTCCTTCCATTTTCTTTCTGAAAATTGCATACAAATTAACTATATTAGTAGAGTTAGGGTACTGTATACAGAGAAGCCTAACTCAATCCATAACTATTACAGAGAAGTCTATCTCTATCTCTAACTATTAAAGAGGGATAGCATATAACTAACAGAATATTTTTTCAGAAATTAACTTAAAGTGTACAATATACTTCCATAATTAGAACTTACCTTAGAGAAATCAGTTGAAGTTGTCAGTGATATTTGTTTTCAAATGTACTTCTGGAAGCAGTAGTCAAAATGGCTGTGTTTCCCTCTCTTCTTTTATATATATTCTTGTACTTAACCAATCAAACGTCAGGAAATAATCGTAGAAAATGAAAGATACTTTTTAATTGGTTGTAAATTCTAACATTACAAGTGTGTTTTTGTCATGTAATTTACCTCAGGATATTTAGACAGGCCTGTAGCCTAAATGTCTCAATGGAATTTCACCAAATTTGGGCAAATGGTAGGGACTGCTATGTAGTAGGGCCTATTCTATATTTGATGAAAGTGTCTCCAGTGGTTTTTTTGTAAATTTCTTTCCCACCTTTTTTTATCGAGCGCTTACCGGTGCGCGCTCCTTTACGCGCACCAGCAGCGTTACGGGAGTCCTCCATTTTGTGTTTCGGTACAATCGAGATACAAGATGGAGGGTAAACAATGTTCGGTATGGGTAGAAGGGGGCACGGTAGAGACTTCTTGACCCTCTAGGTTTTCTGAGGGGGGCTTAGGAGGCTCATAAACGTAAAAAAAAAAAAAAATCTTTAATTTTCCACGGGGGGAGCGCCTGGTGCGCGCACCGTTAAGCGTACCCGAAAGCGTACTTTGGTGAAAAATAGTGAAAAAAGTTAGAAAAAAATAAACGCTTTGAATGATCAGAGGTAGGGTAGCTCTGAAAAGAGCTTTTGGGTTCTGTGGTTGATTTAGGTACCTACAAGTAGGTTCCAATACACATTCTTAAATTCAGGAGGAATATTCTATTCCCCTTATCTGAGAAGTGCACTCCATCTCCTCTGTAGATGTCTTGCATGTTGTAACGCAAGTTAATATTGTATATTGAACCCATTCCATAGTCTCTCATGTAAGCAGAAACAGATTTATTCACATGTTTCCGTGCTTTCTCAAATTGTGGACAAAATTGGTTGGACCAGTTCCATTTCTGTCTTTGGCATATATTGGAATATACCAAGGCAGTGTGGGGAAAAAGTATCATCAATTGATGAAAGGTGTCCTTTAAAAGCATTTCCAGACCTACCCCAGTCAATGTGCCTAGATCGTTTCCACCACAGTGCACAATTATAAGGTCAGGTTCTGGCAGATGCAAAAAGGTTTTCACCAATGGTATCAATTGGTGACATTTTAATCCTCTGTGGCCAATCCACTTGATTTCCACATTTGATAAATCAAGGTTATGAAAATTTCTGCTAGCTGCATACCTTTGAGCCCAGTGGATGTAGCTATGTCCAATAATCCAAACAGAGTACATGATGTGAGAATGTGAGAAGGTTCTGGTCCAGTCAGATGAAGTGTGGGAATGAAATGGCAGTTGGAACAGTAGGAGTTTACAAAAAAATAATGTGGAGTTTCTCTGCTCTTGAATCACAAGCAATGATTGGTGGATTCAGATAGTTGAAAACTGAAAGTTAGGGTGCATGGTTATGTTGTGTGAAAGAAGCAATTTGAATGGTTTAAAAAAAGTCACCAAAAGCAAAAATACCCTGTATAGGCTGCTGTATTGAGAGGTCAAACATCCTTGCTGAGTTAATTTGCAACATTGTAAGATAAACTTTTGAACCTTAGAGTTCAGTTAGGAGGGAGTTGCTATGGTAACAGATAGAAAGGTCTGAGAGGGGGATGGGTGTTGGTTTGAAAATAGTGAGGGAAGACTTTTGATTGGTTGAATTAAGGCATATGTGTACAAAGATAGAGATGTTCTATGCCAGTCTTGGTTTCAGTGTATTGAGAGCACACCTTTTGCTCTGCTAAAGAAAAATTGGTGTGTGTGTCTGACACTGTTCTCAATCTCCAAAAGCATTTGTAAAGGTAAGTAATGATTTATTTAATTTAGATAGAGACTTTTTTGCTCTATGGAGAATATTTGGAAGCAGATAGTTATGTTTTAGAAGTGAAATTGTATGTTAGTATATAAGTCCTGCGCAGTGTTTCTTACATGTTATTCAAAAATCGATTTTGGGTGCAAATGAATGGTATTTTTATTTGGCCTTTTTTTATGATTGCCATGTGCAGCTGATGCATCACTTTAAACATGGGTAATAAGTGATGCAGTGGTGGCGCAAGGCTTTCATAAATAAGGCTCTGACTTTGTTTTATGATATTGAGTGGTTGTACATAGGTTCTGCGCAGTGTTTCTTACATGTTATTCAAAAATCGATTTTTGGGTGCAATTGATTGGTATTTGCATTTGGCCCTTATTTATGAATGCCATGTGCAGCTGATGCATCACTTTAAACATGGGTAATAAGTGATGCACTGGTGGCGCAAGGCCTTTATAAATCAGACCCTGACTTTGTTTGATGATATTGAGTGGTTGTACTTAGGTTCTGCGCAGTGTTTCTTACATGTTATTCAAAAATCGATTTTGGGTGCAATTGATTGGTATTTGCATTTGGCCCTTTTTTATGATTGACTTGTGCAGCTAGTGCATCACTTTAAACATGGGTAATAAGTGACGCACTGGTGGCGCAAGGCCTTTATAAATCAGGCCCTGACTTTGTTTGATGATATTGCGTGGTTGTACATAGGTTCTGCGCAGTGTTTCTTACATGTTATTCAAAAATTGATTTTTGGGTGCAATTGATTGGTATATGTATTTGGCCCTTATTTATGATTGCCATGTGCAGCTGATGCATGACTTTAAACATGGGTAATAAGTGACGCACTGGTGGCGCAAGGCTTTCATAAATAAGGCCCTGACTTTGTTTGATGATATTGAGTGGTTGTACATAGGTTCTGCGCAGTGTTTCTTACATGTTATTCAAAAATCGATTTTTGGGTGCAATTGATTGGTATTTGCATTTGGCCCTTTTTTATGATTGACTTGTGCAGCTAGTGCATCACTTTAAACATGGGTAATAAGTGACACACTGGTGGCGCAAGGCCTTTATAAATCAGGCCCTGACTTTGTTTGATGATATTGAGTGGTTGTACTTAGGTTCTGCGCAGTGTTTCTTACATGTTATTTTAAATTCGATTTTTGGGTGCAATTGATTGGTATTTGCATTTGGCCCTTTTTTTTTGATTGCCTTATGCAACTGGTGCATCATTTTAAACATGGGTAATAAGTGACGCACTGGTGGCGCAAGGCCTTTATAAATCAGGCCCTGACTTTGTTTGATGATATTGAGTGGTTGTACATAGGTTCTGCGCAGTGTTTCTTACATGTTATTCAAAAATCGATTTTTGGGTGCAATTGATTGGTATATGTATTTGGCCCTTATTTATGATTGCCATGTGCAGCTGATGCATGACTTTAAACATGGGTAATAAGTGACGCACTGGTGGCGCAAGGCTTTCATAAATAAGGCCCTGACTTTGTTTGATGATATTGAGTGGTTGTACATAGGTTCTGCGCAGTGTTTCTTACATGTTATTCAAAAATCGATTTTTGGGTGCAATTGATTGGTATTTGCATTTGGCCCTTATTTATGAATGCCATGTGCAGCTGATGCATCACTTTAAACATGGGTAATAAGTGATGCACTGGTGGCGCAAGGCCTTTATAAATCAGACCCTGACTTTGTTTGATGATATTAAGTGGTTGTACGTAGGTTCTGCGCAGTGTTTCTTACATGTTATTCAAAAATCGATTTTTGGGTGCAATTGATTGGTATTTGCATTTGGCCCTTATTTATGAATGCCATGTGCAGCTGATGCATCACTTTAAACATGGGTAATAAGTGATGCACTGGTGGCGCAAGGCCTTTATAAATCAGGCTCTGACTTTGTTTGATGATATTCAGTGGTTGTACTTAGGTTCTGCGCAGTGTTTCTTACATGTTATTCAAAAATCGATTTTTGGGTGCAATTGATTGGTATTTGCATTTGGCCCTTATTTATGATTGCCATGTGCAGCTGATGCATCACTTTAAACATGGGTAATAAGTGATGCACTGGTGGTGCAAGGCCTTTATAAATCAGGCCCTGACTTTGTTTGATGATATTGAGTGGTTGTACTTAGGTTCTGCGCAGTGTTTCTTACATGTTATTCAAAAATCGATTTTTGGGTGCAATTGATTGGTATTTGCATTTGGCCCTTTTTTATGATTACCTTTTGCAGCTAGTGCATCACTTTAAACATGGGTAATAAGTGACGCACTGGTGGCGCAAGGCCTTTATAAATCAGGCCCTGACTTTGTTTGATGATATTGAGTGGTTGTACTTAGGTTCTGCGCAGTGTTTCTTACATGTTATTCAAAAATCGATTTTTGGGTGCAATTGATTGGTATTTGCATTTGGCCCTTATTTATGATTGCCATGTGCAGCTGATGCATCACTTTAAACATGGGTAATAAGTGATGCACTGGTGGTGCAAGGCCTTTATAAATCAGGCCCTGACTTTGTTTGATGATATTGAGTGGTTGTACATATGTTCTGCGCAGTGTTTCTTACATGTTATTCAAAAATCGATTTTTGGGTGCAATTGATTGGTATTTGCATTTGGCCCTTTTTTATGATTGCCTTGTGCAGCTACTGCATCATTTTAAACATGGGTAATAAGTGACGCACTGGTGGCGCAAGGCCTTCATAAATAAGGCCCTGAGTTTGTTTGATGATATTGAGTGGTTGTACATATGTTCTGCGCAGTGTTTCTTACATGTTATTCAAAATCGATTTTTGGGTGCAATTGATTGGTATTTGCATTTGGCCCTTATTTATGATTGCCATGTGCAGCTGGTGCATTACTTTAAACATGGGTAATAAGTGACGCACTGGTGGCGCAAGGCCTTTATAAATAAAGCCATGAGTTGCTATTGTATAAACTTAAATATGTTGCAATTTATTGTATATATTGTTTGCTTTTTAACATTACTTTGTTGTTTGCTAATAGTGGTCTTTCATGTGTTTTTTTAACAGAACAACAGATTCAAATCAACTTCTGAAAAGGAAGCAAAAATGCCTTCAAAGCAAAGAAATATCAAAAATAACATACGGAAAAGGAGAACATCAACAACAGAGTTTATGGAATCCTCTTCAACAAGTACTTCAAAAAACACCAGAAAAGCTTCTGGTAAGCCAATTAAGTCTTTTCTTCGCAACATATGTCGTAGAAAAAAAAATGATATTGCTAATGTGAATATACAGAAAAAGTCAACAAATCTAAAAAGGAAAGAGAAGCCCACAACAAATGTTTCCATTGGAGCAGGAGAGAAGAGAATGGATAGCAATAGAAGGGTAAATGTTTTTAGGGACATTCGTAGGCGAATGTTTCGCAATAGGGTAGTTTTAAATTTGCTAAAAAATGATAAGAAAAGTAAACTAAAAGCTGCTTTTTACAAGAAAAAGAAAAGTGTAGAAAAGATTGTTGATCAGGCTTTTGAAGTTAAGAAAAAATTATTTATTTTAATAATCAATAGAATTAGGATACTTAATAAGGCAATTGATGTTTTCAAATCGAACAGTAGATGGAAAAGAATTATTAATCGGAGTAATTTTTGTGAAGTATTTTCTGGTGAATGGATGCATAGTTCAAGTTCCGAGCCTTTTTTCAATGAGGAGAGTTACTTTCAGGAAAATGATTTGGTGCATGCAGTTGACACCAGTGGTCGTGCATATGAGGTGAAAGATAGTTGTGTGATGGAAAAAGAGAAACTTGTATCTAGAGATGCAGAAGAGGTGTTAGCTGATGAAGTTTTAGGGAGACGTACTAAGGGTCCAGTGTACACCTGGAAATGCAGTAGTATTTGTAGTGTGCAACAGGAATCAATCGATTTGCTTCGAAATTTCTTACGTACATATAGTAAAAAAAGTCTCAAACAAAAAATGAAGATCCTGCAAGAGTTAGATCCTTGCAGAGTGAGAGAAAGCACAGGTTTGCAAGGGCATTCACTAGCTTGTCTTTCTAGAAAAGTTTGTCGGAGTGTTTTTCATCATTTTAGGATGTTAGCAGTGCATCATAATAACGTAAGGAAATTAGTGAGAAAGTTGTATTATGCAAAAAGTCCTGCACTTAAGCTTAAACAGTTAAATAGTGCTCTTTTGCATGGATCTGAAGTGGATGTGAAGACTATTTGTGAAGAAATTGAGTTTTGTTATTTTGGGAACAAAGAGGACAGTGTAGAAATAGATATAGTAATGGATGGTAATGCAGAAGATAATGGACAAATTTCAAGTATTGAAAAGTTTGATGAGGAAATTATCAAGTTTAAGGTGAAATCAAGTGAGAGGCCTAATTTAACTTGTGTGTGTTGTCGACGGACTCATTATAAAATTCAGACTAGGTTAGTTGATTTATATGCAAAAAGTGAATTGGAAAATAATAGTGAATGGGAGGATTTTGTAAGTTATTTGTTGGTGGAGAATTCTTTTGATTTGAGTTTGGATCAGCGTATTTGTAATTATTGTTTGAAAAAATTAAATGAAAATAGAATGCCTGCTAGAGCAGTTTATAATAATCTTCAGTTGATAGATATTCCTTCTGAATTGATGGATCTAAATACTTATGAATCTATTTTGATTCAATGTGTCCATCCTTTTCAGGCTATTGTACGCATGGAGCCTAAGACAGGGAAATTGCCTCCATCAGATTTACTGAGAGGATTAAAGGGAAGAGTTGTTTATTTGCCTCTAGATGTAAAGAAAAATATTAATACAATTGGTGTAGAAAGAGTAGAAGAAGATCCTTTAGTTATTCTAGTTAATGGGGTTCCAACAAAGAGTAAGAAAATTTGGCAAGATTTAGTGGATGTTAAAAAAGTCAAGAAGGCAACGTTGTATTTGGTCAAAAACAATGAGTACTACAAAGATGTAACTGTTGGAGCAGAGGAAACAGCTATAGAAGAAGATAGTGATTCTTCAGTTGGTCAAATTGAAAAAGTTGATGTGTCTAGAACTGAAGAAATATATGAACATTATACTGTTCATCCTTTGCATTCCAAAGAAGTAATGGGAAATGCAATTGACTTGTTTCAAATGAAAGCAGCAAAAGGAAGTCCCATTAGTGTATGGGAAGAAAGTTTGGAAGCTCGTTGTTTTCCACAATTATTTCCAACAGGTTGTGGTGGACGATATGATGATCGACCAGTTCAAATTCCTGCAGCTGAATACCGGACTCTAAGATTATATGCAGAAGATCCAAGGTTTCGTCAATGCATTCCATATTTATTTCATCTACTGTTTGAAAGTGATTTGTCTGGGCTTTCTTATGCAGTTAATCATATATTAAAAAGTGGACCTCATTTGCAGAATGTTTGTGCAAGGGACTTTATGGAGAAAGTTAATCTGCAAGACAGTATTTTGGAATCTCAGCTAATCAATCTCATGGCATGTCAACGTGGAACCAACGAGTATTGGTTTCGTCGTCATGGAGAATTGAAATGTATGCTAAGAAACTTAGGAACTCCTACATGGTTCCTCACTCTTAGCTGTGCTGAGTATGCATGGGACGATTTACTTCAATTTCTACGAGAGGCAAATGAAAACATACCAAATATAGAATTGAAAACACCAGGAGAACTGTGTTCTTTAGATCCAGTGAATGTTTGCAGATATTTTAATCATAGATTTGAAGCTATGATGTCTTTTATTACCAACAAAAAAAATCCTCCCCTTGGAGAGGTTTTGGATTTCTTTTGGAGGAAGGAATATCAAACGAGAGGTGCTCCTCATATACATATGTTGTTGTGGATTAAAGATGCACCCAAATTTGGATCAGATTCAGATGAAACAGTGATGAGTTTCATTGAAGAGTATTCAACATGTGCTGTTCCAAAATCTACTGAAGAAAACAATTTAAGGCAACAAGTTTTACGTTTTCAATCTCATCGTTGTGGAAAGTACTGTCGTCGAAAATTTAAAAACAAGGAAAAGTACTACACGAAATGTCGTTTTGCATTTCCTCGACCAGTGATTTCTAAGGGAAGAGTAAATAATTTGATGTCATCTCTACGACATACTGTGACGAGGAAATCTCCCAAAAATACATATAATTTGAAAAGAAATGAAGAATCTAAGTACATCAACGATTACAACCCAGTGATTTTGTCCATGTGGAATGCTAACATGGATATTCAGTTCGTTGCTGACAACTCTATTGCTGTGGCTCGATATGTGACATCTTACATCACGAAAAAAGAAAAGACAGAATTGAAGGAAATGTGGGAGGACATTTCACATGAAAAGAGTCTAAGCAAGAAATTATACAGTTTCAGTCTGAAGATGTTGTCGCATCGAGAAATTGGAGCATATGAATGTTCTGATCGGTTATCATCAGCAAGTCTCTATGCCAAATCAGGAACAATCATTTGGGTGAGTCTTGGTCTTGCTGCAACACGAAACCGAGTTTTGAAATCTGTACAAGAAATTGAATATTTGGCGGAAAAAGAACCGAACAGTACAGATATTTTGAAGACAAATATGTTGGATACATACTATCCAAATAGAAGTACTCACCTTGAGAACACATGTTTGTATGAAGTTCTTCAAAACTACAGTTATAAGAGGAACATCACAGAAGATATCAATAATGGAAAATATGCACTCATTGGCTATGAAGGATGTCTAGTGAAGCAGAAAAAAGGCCATTTAATTAATCATCGAAAATTGAGTTGTGAAGTTCCAGACAAAAGAGAATTTTACTATTTAGCTCTTTTGCAACTCTTTAAGCCATGGCGTACAGAAGAGGAACTACTTGGAGATTTTCTCTGTTATGAAGACTCTTTTAATGCAACTAAGGATACCATAGAATGTCCTATTTTTCTAAATTATCTGCAAATGTTGAATGAAGAAATGGAGCAAGAAACTACAATTGCTGAAGAGATAGCTAGAAACAGTTCTTAAGATAGTCAGAGTTCTACTTCATTGAGCCAGGATCCACTAGGAGGACCAATTATCCAAAATGAAGCTGCCACTGCCATGGATGAGGTGGAAAGAGCTATGGAACAAGCTCAAGAGGATGGAGTTAACTTAGAAGATTTGGTAAAGCAACTAAACATTGAGCAGAAAAAGATATATGATGAAGTCACAGAGCAGATTGAACATGGATTCAGACATGAGAAAAAAGAGTGCTCATGTATATTATTTGACCCTGTCCGATTGTACGTAAGTGGAGAAGCGGGGACAGGAAAAAGTTTTCTAATTAAAGCCGTTGCAAGTTATCTGCAGAAAAGGACTGATTCACCACTGTCTTGTGTTGTAACTGCTCCAACTGGTCTGGCAGCACATAACATTAAAGGGATTACTCTACATCGTTTATTGATGCTGCCAGTTGAACATGATAATAAATTGCATTACAACAAGCTATCTGGAGATGCGTGTTCTGAAGTTTCAAGAGTCTTGAAGAAAATGAAACTTCTTATCATAGATGAAGTAAGCATGGTCTCAAATCTAATGCTTGCTTTTGTGCATTTGAGAATGCAAGAAATTCTTAAAACAGACTATGATGTGTTATTTGGAGGAAAACACATTATTGTTTTTGGAGATCTATTGCAGTTGACTCCAGTAAAAGGACAACCAGTGTTTAAAATGCTCACGCATGAAGATACCAGGAAGTCCCTTGGAAGCATTGGAAATGTTAATATATGGCTAAATTTTAAATATGCTGAACTGCTTCAAAATATGCGACAGGCCAAGGATGAAGATTATAAAAATATTCTACAAGATGTAAGAATTGGAAAGGTGACTGAGAAAGGGAAAAAAGCTTTGCATAGTCGATTAATTTCAAATTTGTATCCAAATGAAAACATTCTTCCAGAGAATATTTTTTAAAAAATGACTGAGAAGAAATCTGGGATATGTTTGATGCCAACTCTGCAAGAATGTTCCATCTTCAACCAAAAAATGTTAGACTTAGAAAATGAAGAGATTGTGAAACTGAAAGCAATAGATAAAATAGAGCATATGGGTGCAACAATTGTTTTGTCAGAAAATTTGAAAACTAAATTGGATTCATTGGAGAAAAGTATTTCAAGAACAGCTGGTTTTGAAAAGACTCTGAATGTGTGTTTAAATTGTCGTATCATTTTGAGAAGGAATTTAAATGTTGAAAGCGGTCTGGTAAATGGAGCAATGGGTTATGTTGTTGATTTTGTGAATTACAGAAATAGAGATGGAATTGAATTTTTAAAAATAAAATTTGATGGCATTGAACAAGTACAACAAATAAGTTGTTGTTCTGCTAGATTTTTACTTGTAAAAGACTTATATGTTCGCCGAAAACAGTTTCCTGTTTGTTTGGCATATGCGGTGACAATTCATAAATCTCAAGGTTTAAGTGTAGATAGTGCTTTGGTGAACATTGGAAGATCTGTGTTTAAAGAGGGTATGGCATATGTGGCATTATCTCGAGTCAGAACTTTATCAGGATTGTACTTGATTGCGTGTGATGAGACAAAGATTTCTGCAGATCTAGATTGTGTTAAAGAATACAATAGGTTAAGAAGAGAGTATGCTCCACATTTGCCTCAATATCCTCTGTTTGAAAAACGTGTAGTAGGCCGAAAAAGAAGAAATGAGGATAATTGTAGTGAGGTAGTTGCAAAAAGACAAAAAAGTAGAGAAAACTGTAATTGAAAACAGGAAGAAAAAGAATTGTGGAGAAAATGTTGTTGGATTTCAGTTTGAAAATAGTTCTGGTGTCAACTGCTATGCTAATGTAGTGATTAATGTTGTTTTTTTTCTTAAAAGTTTACAAGAACAGATTGTTGAAAATCGGGATCAAAGATTGTGTGGTTTATTGAATTCTGTGTTTGAGAAATGTAGCAGTGGTACAGCAGAAATAGAAAGTGTAACAGAAATTCGAAATATTTTAGATATGTGTTCTGGTCAAGATAAATTTTCACAGAACATTCAGCAGGATTGTCAGGAATTTTTAATGTATATGTTTGGTGTTTTGGAAGATGAAGGTGTAGATGTAGATAATCTTTTCAGTCTTTCTTATCAATGGCAGCATGACTGCCACAATTGTAGTTTATCAAGTACTACTAGAATAGACACTGAAAGATTTATATATTTGACTTTACCAGACTGTAAATCAGTGTCATTTAAAAATCTAGTTAAAGCAGCAGATAATAATATGGTGTGTACCCAATGTAACTATCCAATGGTATCCACATTATTTATACAAAGTTATGGTCAGTATATCATTTTAGTTTTCCAACGATGTAGACCTGATGGAACTAAATTGACAACTTCTATTAAAAATTTTGTAGCTTCTCAGTTATCAATTTCAGGAAGAACCTTTACAACTGAAGCTATTATTTATCATGATGGATCTTCGACAACCTCAGGACATTATACATGCTACTTAAAATCTGAAAATGGATGGAGTTACTGCAATGATTCTCATTTAACTTATAAACAACGTTTGCCTTATGACTCTACAAATTCTTATCTAGTGTTTTTAAAACCAAAGTTTTAGTAAAGGGAATTGGCCTTTGAAGACGGGAATATATAATAAAAGTTAGTTAGTTAGTTAATCTAATATTTTAAATTATTAATCTCATGTAGATACTTTAAGTGGATCTCAAAGTAAAAAATACTGATATATCTGACACAAATTGGCCGTGAGGAAAGTGTAAGATATGATGTTGTTAGATCTTTTTTCATAGGAAGTCGATGAAATCGAAGTTATAGAGCACAGCAGACTTTTTTTCCACCAAAAGGACCTTCACTATCTGCAATCTCATGTAGATACTTTAAGTGGATCTCAAAGTAAAAAATACTGATATATCTGACACAAATTGGCCGTGAGGAAAGTGTAAGATATGATGTTGTTAGATCTTTTTTCATAGGAAGTCGATGAAATGGAAGTTATAGAGCACAGCAGACTTTTTTTCCACCAAAAGGACCTTCACTATCTGCAATTTGGTCTCACGGAAAAGTAAGTGAATCAAAGATTAGTGTACATATATGAGATGTATGTTTGAATGGGTTTTTTTAAACACAATCTTTTAGATTGTGTTTTTTTTCCCGCTGTTATATGATGAAGACTTTGATCTCACTAATTTAAGTGAAATTCAATATATTCTGAGAACAGCAAAAATAAATAATGTAACATATTGTAGAAGTTATTGTGTAGTTTGCATTGTGTAATTTATATTGTGTTCACATTGTCTTACACTCATTTTCTTTTTCACCCTTATTTACCTCTCTTTACTAATTTACACTCTTTTTTCATCGCTGTTTCTTTAGTGCACTTCATTCACAACTTCTCAATCTAATAGGAACTGTCTGCATTTCCTCTGTTCCTTCCACCACTTTTTATCTTTTTCATATTCTCACAGTACCACTGCTTTAGTTTCCTAACCCTCTCTTTCTTTTTCTCCATTTTTTTTTCTTTCGCACCCATTGTACTGTAGTTCACTTAGTTCTTCCTTTTGTCTTTCTGTGTACTTACTCTCTCACTCCTGTTTTATCCATCGTTCTATACTAACTTCATTCCTTTCATCCCTTCACTCTGTGACTTTACTTCACTCACTCTCAATCATCTTCTATTCCTCTTTTTTATTTATAGTTTCTCAATCAGACTTCTCTCCTTTTCACTCATTTTTCTTTTATTTTCTTATCTTTACTGATTTTGATTTGATATCTTACATTCTTTTAGTATCTTATTTATCTTTAGGAATTTGTTTTCTTTCTATTTCTTTTTCCTTTTTTTTTCTCTTTCTACATTACTTTCTTTCTGTTTTTGTATCCTTCACTATTGCATCATTTCTTAGTAAACTTTTGTAGATTTTTAAACCTCATGAACTGTTGCTTCTATTTTATTATATATTTTTAAGTAATTATAACGTGTTTTTTCTTTTATCTTTCACAGATACAAGTTTGCATTGATTATATGGTAAGTGTGTTTACAAAATCTTTTTTGTCATCACCTTTGGTTTTATTTTCACTATTTTTCTCTCACCCTACCTCACCCCTGTTTCCTTACTTTGCTTTTCTCACTTATTCTTTTCTTCCATGTTTACTTCCTACCACATTCAACTTCTTTCAGTACCTCTGTCTATGCACACTCCTTCACTTACCTTTTTTACTGGTTCACTTAGTTCCTTTGTGACACTCCTTCTTTTACTCTCTTTCTTCTTTCACTCTATTATTCCCCATGTCTTACCCTTATTCACTTACATGTACCCTGTTTCACCCCTCTTTGCTTATATTCACTGCTATTTACTTTCCCTCCATCACTACTATTCCTTTTCTCTCATTCCGTCACTACCTGTCATTCACATGCTTAACTGTCCTTCCTTTTACTTTCATCATCCATTTACATTCTCCCAGAACCTCTGCTTTAGTCTTCTTCCTATTTCTTCTTTTCTTTTGCTCCCTTATTCATTTTTTTCTCAGTTATTTCCTCTTACACTTTTTATCTGTCTTACTATCTATTACACAGCCCCTCTGTGTTCCTCCCTTTAGCTCTCTTTCTCTTAACACCACTCTCTCTGTCCCCATTCCTTATGGTCACTCCTTCATTATTTTTTTTTCTTTTTTTTGTTGGTGCGCTGACGGTGCGCGCACCCGGGCGTTTATCGGTATGCGCACCGGGAGCACTCCAGAGTCAAATATAAAAAAAAAAGGAAAAAACTATTTTAAAATAAAAATAGTATCTTAATATACATTATAGGGTTCATTTTTAGAAAAACATACCTTTCTCAGCTAAAGACATTTGCAAAAAAATAAGCTTAGAAATTCAATAAAACATACATAGGTATGAAGCCCTACAAAAAGTTAAAAATTAGTATTAAAAAAACCTATGAAATTCACTGAAAAAACCATAGGTTTCACACCAGTTATAGTTAGGAATTAGCATTTAAAAAACCTATGAAATTCACTGAAAAAACCATAGGTTTCACACCAGTTATAGTTAGGAATTAGCATTTAAAAAACCTATTAAATTCACTGAAAAAACCATAGGTTTCACACCAGTTATAGTTAGCTGGAAATTTTACTGATATAAAACCATTGAAATTCCCACGTTATAGTTAGTCGGACTCACTATAACTTGCGCGTGCAATGCACTGCTGATGACATCACATATTACATCACTCATGACATGGTCAGTGACATCACTCATGACATCACTGATGATACCGTCCTTGTGACAGAGTGACTGACCTCCTTTCACTGTAAAGTAACCCTTGAAACACATATTCAAAAATAGAAACTAACATTTTCAAAAAAGTGAAGATATCTATACCAGTTGCAACAACCAATTCAGTAATTCCACCATTTATATACACATCCACTCATTCATCAACAGTTCTATATAGTCACTCATACATATACTCACTCATCATATGTAGTGAGACACCTATACATCCGTTAACACACCGACAGTCTTCCAAAAGTTGCTCACACACATACTCACACATGCAAATAAACTATTGAACATCCATTTTTTTGCATATACAGCTATACACACTCTACCACCTTACTTCTAAAGAAACTTACACATACTTACTCTGTTAAAAAATCACTTATAGAAACACATACATATTAAAACAAGAATTCTTTCAATCTCTCACTCTCATATATACTCACTTATATACATCAATACTCACATATACTAGATTAAAACATATGTAGTTACTGATAAAGACACTAGTAAGACAGTCATTCACTTACTAACACATACATATACACACTCATTCACCCATACAGTCCGGCACATATGCTGTCTTTAAAACACATACAAACAGTGAGTCAGTCATTTATGCATCTATGTGCTAAGTAACACTCCCACCAAATCATACAGACACTTATACTGATACAAAAAACATCTAATAACTCATATACACACATATGTAGCTACTCACCAACCCATGCAGCCACTTATACACAAAGTGAAACACTGATACATATATTTAAATATTTAAACATTACTTACTAATATATGTATTCACTAAGATACACTTAATAAGCCAGTTATTCAATATTTTTTTTTTTAAAAAACCATCCATTTAGACTTTTATTTAAACATTTATTCTCCCATCGACCTTTACATATACATATATAAAACATATTTATTTTTCAGAAAGACACACATTCACTGGATGGTGTCATCAGTGATGTCATGAGTGATGTCACTGACCATGTCATGAGTGATGTAATATGTGATGTCATCAGCAGTTCATTGCACGCGCAAGTTATAGTGAGTCCGACTAACTATAACGTGGGAATTTCAATGGTTTTATATCAGTAAAATTTCCAGCTAACTATAACTGGTGTGAAACCTATGGTTTTTTCAGTGAATTTCATAGGTTTTTTAAATGCTAATTCCTTTGTATATCGAGTTTCTAACCTTTTTTTTTTTTTTTACAATTTGCTGTTTTTTTAAAAGTATTCATGTTTTTTTTATATAATTTTTTTCTTTTGCGCTCTGGGTGCGCGCTCCGGGAAGCTTTCAGCTAAGCTCTCCGGTAAGCTTTTCCGTGAGCTCATCTGGAAGCGCACCCAGAGCGCAACTGTCGTTCGTGAAAAAAAATATGAATGAAAAGTTAATAATAATGCAAAACATTTCGTACCATACAAATAAAATTAGTTTTTTTTAATAAGGAAAATGATTATGCATTTCTGTAAAAGTTTGATGACGTCACTTCGGTGCGCAACGTAATTCCAAATAGAATTTTGAGATTTAACATTGAAAAAAATCCTAACTATAACTACCTACTGGCGACCGCCAGTAGGTAATATATATATTCAGGCAGATTCGTCAACCGGCGCCAAAGTTATTCCAAATAGAATTTTGAGATTTAACATTGAAAAAAATCCTAACTATAACTACCTACTGGCGACCGTCAGTAGGTAATATATATATATATATATATATATATATATATATATATATATATATATATATATATATATATATATATATATATATATATATATATATATATATATATATATATATATATATATATATTCACTGAAAAACCATAGGTTTCACACCAGTTATAGTTAGGAATTAGCATTTAAAAAACCTATTAAATTCACTAAAAAAAACATAGGTTTCACATCAGTTATAGTTAGCTGGAAATGTTACTGACATAAAACCAATGAAATTCCACGTTATAGTTAGTTGGACTCACTATAACTTGCGCGCCTGCAATGCACTGCTGATGACGTCACATATCACATCACTCATGACATGGTCAGTGACATCACTTGCTGAGAGTGGCCCAATGCCATGCCCTCTTTTTACACCACTCAGAGAACGTGGCTCCTGGCACACTGCTGCTTGGGGGATGAAGTCCACTTGTGTCCTGAGGTCCTCAGGACACAAGAGGACCTCATCGTCCCACCAGCAGTGCGGCAAGAGGTGTGTTTGTAGAGGCCAATTTCGACCCTGGGGATACCATCCCCGGGGCATGGCCAGGTATGCAGTTTTTTTTACTTTTAATGGAGAGGGGCAGCGTGGCCCCCCCTCCTGAAGCAATTATCTGGCCCGGGGACACCATCCCCTGGGGCATTGCCTCTTTTTTTAATTCGAGACGGGGCCGCGTGGCCCCCCTCCCAGGCCACTTCTTGCCCGAGGGACCCCATCCCCCAGGGCTTGCCCATTATATATTTATTACATTTAAAAAGTTGGGGCCACGCGACCCCCGTCCCCAGGCCGATTTCAGCCCAGGGACCCCATTCCCGGGCCTGCTCCCGGAGGGGGACACATGGCCCCCTCCCAGGCTATGACAGCTCCCGCCCTACCATAGCAAACAGCAATGTCCTGGAGGTGGGCTCCCGGGACAATGCAGGAGCTGGCTCTAAGGGGTGGCGGTCACAAGGGCCATCAAGGGCTCCAGGAGGGCCACGTGGCCCCCCTCCCTCCATTTCAAAAGCTTTAGGCACGTGGTGGTCCCTGCGGTGCTGTAACGGACCCCCGATTTTGAATAATTATTGCCCCAGGGAGATGGTGGTCCTCGGGGAAGGAGCTCTCCCACACATATTTTATAATAATTTAAGCCCCGGGGAGGTGGCCATTCCTGGGACTGCGAGGGGCGATGTGCCCGCATGCATAATCATATAAAGCCCCAGGGAGGTGGTGGCCCCGGGGCTTGGGAGTTGCCCGGGAGTCCCCCTCCACATCCAAATAAAGAAACCCAGGGGAGGTGGTGGTCCAAGGGGTTGCGGGCCCCCCACGGGCCCCTGCTATTTAATTTTGGCATTACCCCGGGACTTGGCCCACCCGGGGGCTCATTAAAATTAAACGCAGTAACCCGTGCTCCATTAAAAAACATTCTCAGCAGGATTCAAGCACCAAGCGCAAATTCTGCTGATTTCTATAAAAAAAATGTTTTCTTTGGCACTGGGGTTCCCTCTGGGACCCCTTGAGCAGGCCTAGGGGATCAGAGTGTTTCTACCCTGTCCCCTCTTCATCTTTTTTAACCTTTTTTCCACTCTTAACAATTCCTGGTTTGGAATGTTGGCAGCCAATCAGGAGTCAGCTCGTGCTCAGGAGGAGTCGCAACTCCTCAGCGGTGCTCAGATATTGATATTTTCCTTTTTTTTATTTCTCAGGAACTACCAAACGTATTTACACCATTTAAAAAAAAGGTTGCTTTCTGAACCAAGAGCTATCAATTTTTCCAAATTTGGTGTAATTCCGATCAGCAGTTCTGGCTGTAGCTGTGTCTAAATTTTCCTATGGAATTAACATTGGTAAAACAAGTTTTGGGACCCCCTTTTTTCTCAGCCCTGCTTGACGAATCACCACTAAACTTTTAACACAGGAGCTGACTGGCAAATCAAAAAACGTTTTTCCTATGGAAACTAGGTCCTAACTATAACTACCTACTGGCGATCATCAGGGGGTAATTTATATATATATATATATTCACTGAAAAAACCATAGGTTATAGACCATATATAGTTAGGAATTCGCATTTACAAAACCTTATTTTACTCACACAAAACCATTGAAATTCCATATATAGTTAGTTGCACTAACTATATATCGCGCACCCGCAATCCACTGCTGATGATGTCACATATTACATCATTCATGACATGGTCAGTGACATCACTGATGACATCACTGATGACATCTCAAATGACATCACTGATGACATCTCAAATGACATCACTGATGACATCACTGATGACATCTCATTTGACATTACTGATCACATCACTGATGATATCATTCATGTGATAATACGATGAACCTCTTCAGACTCTAATATAACCTTAGATACAATCAGTGTAAACAGACACTCACAGACTGTCACTCATCCATGGAGTTACTCACACACCTAGTCAGTCAATCAAAGAATCAATCACATCTCCATTTCCTCAACTATACAGTTATACAAACTTTACTTATTCAAACATATACTAACACATATTAACTCTCTTATACAATCCCTGATACAAGTTCACAATGATCCATACAGCCACTCACACATTCACTGGCTCTTATGCACCGTTATTTATATATGTCAACTCTCAAATGTACTGTATTTTACATATGTACTTACTTTGACATGTAGCACTGAGATATCCATTCACTCACCAATACACTCATGCACACAGTCAACCGCCCATACAGCTGTTTCCACATGCACTTTTGAAACCATACATCTAGTGAATCAACTGCTCACACATCTATGCACAGAGTCATACACCTCCCAGCCACCCACACACACACTCAGTCTCCCATACAAATACTTGGGCAACCAATCAATAACCCATATAGTTACTCATATAGCTACTTATCAACACATGCAACAGTTTACAGAACAACAGACATAATGATGCACAAATTAAGACAGTTTAGTCACTAACCCATGCACTCAGTGAGACACATTTAATCACTCACTCATACAGTCAGTCATGCACCTACTAAATCCTTCATCCAGACACTTATACATCCACTCATTCTTCAATATGTAAGACATATTTTAACTTTACAGAAACATACAGTCACTGGATGTTGTCATCAGTGATGTCATCAGTGATGTCATTTGAGATGTCATCAGTGATGTCATCAGTGATGTCACTGACCATGTCATGAATGATGTAATATGTGACATCATCAGCAGTGGATTGCGGGTGCGCGATATATAGTTAGTGCAACTAACTATATATGGAATTTCAATGGTTTTGTGTGAGTAAAATAAGGTTTTGTAAATGCGAATTCCTAACTATATATGGTCTATAACCTATGGTTTTTTCAGTGAATTTTCAAGGTTTTGTAAATGCTAATTCCTAACTATATATGGTCTATAACCTATGGTTTTTTCAGTGAATTTTCAAGGTTTTGTAAATGCTAATTCCTAACTATATATGGTCTATAGCCTATGGTTTTTTCAGTGAATATATATATATACATACATATATAAACATATATCATCTGTATATCTATATAAATACAAACATAAATGCATGCATACATATACTTATATGCATTTTAGGGTTGTTAGGGCGTTTTCGTGTGTATTATGTTGCTTTTTTAGGGCTTTTGGGTCAATTAAGTAGGGTTCCCGGAGCCTAGGGCTGAGGGGCCGGTTCAGTTTCGTGCATATTTGTGTTGGCAAGGTTTTGAGGGATTTTGGCGGTTTTTGGTCGAGATTTGGCCGTTTTATGGCTTTTTTTGTGTTTGCGGGGGGCGCGTATTCGGGTTGAAATTCGTCCCCGTTCCAGTGGATGGATTGGGCTGATTTTTGGTGAGATGTTAGGGAATCGCTGGAACTAGTGTCCAGCCAAGTTTGAAGCGGATCGGAGCAGTGGAAGTGCTTTAAAGAGCAATTTTTGTGCGGAGTAGCGAATTGTCATGTTATTCAATGGGAGTTTTTGGTGCGCATGGAGAAGGTGAATTTGGGGTGTTCCAGTTGCGCTAGAGGGACGGGGCTTGGGTGAGCTGTAGGGAGAGTGGATCGGCAGGTGTGCCGAATTTTTGGGATTTGTTGGCCGAAGGGAAGGGTGTGCTTGGGCAAAGTCGATTTGGTGAAAACGGTGCGTTATTTACATGAAAGTTGAAAAAACACTAATAAAAGCAAAGCTAAAAAGCCACCTCATTACAAACAGAATGGCTTTAACTTAAACGAGGGCGAGATCTATTGCATTTTCAATGCTTGTTTACTTTGGTTCCATCAAGAAGGCATTCAGATGTGTCACACATTTGCCATAAATTCTGAATGTTAGCACTCTAGTTGCACATTAGATCACTGTAGTAAAGCTACTGCTCACCAGGGACGTCTGCTGCTGGTATTCAAAGTGCATGTTTCAGTCTGCATGTCAGAATTTTTTTAATGAAATAGAAGAGGATTTGAGAAGTCACTCAAAATGATCTCTAATTTTTCTTTCTGAAGCACTAATCATACTTTCTATGGCAAAATTAACTAATTTAAATTGAGTGTTTTCAGACTTACCACTTCATTCCAATCAAGATGGCTTCTGGTGTGCCATACTTTTGTCATAAGTAAGACTGTTAGCGCTCTAGTTGTTCTTTAGAACACTCTGGGACATTCTGTCATTGGGCTATACTTGGGGTACATCTGGGTGATATTTGGGCTACATTTAGGCTCTTTTGTCTCTGGTGGCCATCTTGCGAGACTATGTCAGAATTTTTTAATGAAATTGAAGAGGGTTTGAGAAGTCACTCAAAATGTGCCCTAATTTTTCTTTCTGCAGCACTAATCATAATTCATATGGCAAAATATACCCCCTCATTTTGTTCCTTTTTAAATTAAATGTTTTAAGAGTTACCACTTTATTCCAATCAAGATGGCTTCAGGTGTGCCATACCTTTGTAATAAGTAGGACTGTTAGCGCTCTAGTTGTTCTTTAGAACACTCTGGGACATTCTGTCATTGGGCTATACTTGGGCTACATCTGGGTGATATTTGGGCTACATTTGGGCTCTTTTGTCTTTGGTGGCCATTTTGGGAGACTGCATGTCAGAATTTTTTAATGAAATAGAAGAGGATTTGAAAAGTCACTCAAAATGTGCCCTAATTTTTCTTTCTGCAGCACTAATAATACCTTCTATTGCATAATATACCCCCTCATTTTGTTCCTTTTTAAATTAAATGTCTTAAGAGTTACCACTTTATTCCCATCACGATGGCTCCAGGTGTGCTATACCTTTGTAATAAGTAGGACTGTTAGCGCTCTAGTTGTTCTTTAGAACACTCTGGGACATTCTGTCATTGGGCTATACTTGGGCTACATCTGGGTGATATTTGGGCTACATTTTGGCTCTTTTGTCTCTGGTGGCCATTTTGGGAGACTGCATGTCAGAATGTTTTAATGAAATAGAAAAGGATTTGAGAAGTCACTCAAAATGTGCCCTAATTTTTCATTCTGCAGCACTAATCATACTTTCTATGGCAAAATATACCCCCTCATGTTGTTTCTTTTTAAATTAAATGTTTTAAGAGTTACCACTTTATTCCAATCACGATGGCTTCAGGTGTGCCATACCTTTGTAATAAGTAGGACTGTTAGCGCTCTAGTTGTTCTTTAGAACACTCTGGGACATTCTGTCATTGGGCTATACTTGGGCTACATCTGGGTGATATTTGGGCTACATTTGGGCTCTTTTGTCTCTGGTGGCCATTTTGGGAGACTGCATGTCAGAATGTTTTAATGAAATAGAAAAGGATTTGAGAAGTCACTCAAAATGTGCCCTAATTTTTCATTCTGCAGCACTAATCATACTTTCTATGGCAAAATATACCCCCTCATGTTGTTTCTTTTTAAATTAAATGTTTTAAGAGTTACCACTTTATTCCAATCAAGATGGCTTCAGGTGTGCCATACCTTTGTAATAAGTAGGACTGTTAGCGCTCTAGTTGTTCTTTAGAACACTCTAGGAGGCTGCAGTAGAACACAAAGGAATCAACTGACAGTCTCTGTCCTTGTTGGATGTACATGTTTTACTGAGAATGTCAGACTTCATTTTCACATGACTGAGAAAGATAATGTGAATTTACAGAAAATATGCTTTCAGTTTAGCTTATAGATCCCCTTCCAAACCACTGTGGGAAAATCATGAGATATTAGTTTTCTTTCAAACAATATTCATGATATCACAGCAGAAGGTTTTTTCACATGGTAAAATCACCTTAGAACCCACCACAATTCCTAAAACGAGTATGGTACCATCAACAAATGATTTATAATGTAACTAAAGTCCTAAAACCCTCTATTAACTACAATGCTTTTTAATGAGGTGCTATCATGTATATTGGTCCCAAGATGGCTGCCAACACTTCTTGGATGAAGTGCTGACAGCCAATCAGATCAGATGTGTGGTTAGGCTCCGCCCAGATATATATATTGTTTTGAACCTAAATTACTCAAAATCCACTGGAGCACATATATTGAGACCTAGCAAAGGCACATCAGGCTAACAGTCCCTACAATTTTGCCAAGTTTCGTGCAAATCCATTCAGCCGTTCGAGCTAAAAGTGAGGCCAACCGCCCTATGGAAATTAACATGGGAAAAATGCGTTTTGGGACCCCCCTTTTTTCTCGGCCCCCCCTTGATGAAACCCCCCCCAAATTGTCAGGGGCTGCTCAGAAACAAAATGTTCCATTTTCCTGAAAATTTCAGCCAATTCCGTCCACAAACGCCAAAGTTATTAGACATAGAATTTTCAAAAATCCCATAGAGAAAAAATCCTAACTATATATACCTACTGGCGACCGCCAGTAGGTAATATATTACCTACTGGTGGTCGCCAGTAGGTATATATAGTTAGGATTTTTTCTCTATGGGATTTTTGAAAATTCTATGTCTAATAACTTTGGCGTTTGTGGACGGAAATGGCTGAAATTTTCAGGAAAATGGAACATTTTGTTTCCGAGCAGCCCCTGACAATTTGGGGGGGTTTCATCAAGGGGGGGCAGAGAAAAAAGGGGGGTCCCAAAACGCATTTTTCCCATGTTAATTTCCATAGTGCGGTTGGCCTCACTTTTAGCTCGAACGGCTGAATGGATTTGCACGAAACTTGGCAAAATTGTAGGGACTGTTAGCCCGATGTGCCTTTGCTAGGTCTCAATATATGTGCTCCAGTGGATTTTGAGTAATTTAGGTTCAAAAAAAGATATATATCTGGGCGGAGCCTAACCACACATCTGATCTGATTGGCTGTCAGCACTTCATCCAAGAAGTGTTGGCAGCCATCTTGGGACCAATATACACAATAGCACCTCATTAAAAAGCATTGTAGTTAATAGAGGGTTTTAGGACTTTAGTTACATTATAAATCATTTGTTGATGGTACCATACTCGTTTTAGGAATTGTGGTGGGTTCTAAGGTGATTTTACCATGTGAAAAAACCTTCTGCTGTGATATCATGAATATTGTTTGAAAGAAAACTAATATCTGATGATTTTCCCACAGTGGTTTTGAAGGGGATCTATAAGCTAAACTGAAAGCATATTTTCTGTAAATTCACATTATCTTTCTCAGTCATGTGAAAATGAAGTCTGACATTCTCAGTAAAACATGTACATCCAACAAGGACAGAGACTGTCAGTTGATTCCTTTGTGTTCTACTGCAGCCTCCTAGAGTGTTCTAAAGAACAACTAGAGCGCTAACAGTCCTACTTATTACAAAAGTATGGCACACCTGAAGCCATCTTGATTGGAATAAAGTGTTAACTCTTAAAACATTTAATTTAAAAAGAAACAACATGAGGGGGTATATTTTGCCATAGAAAGTATGATTAGTGCTGCAGAATGAAAAATTAGGGCACATTTTGAGTGACTTCTCAAATCCTTTTCTATTTCATTAAAACATTCTGACATGCAGTCTCCCAAAATGGCCACCAGAGACAAAAGAGCCCAAATGTAGCCCAAATATCACCCAGATGTAGCCCAAGTATAGCCCAATGACAGAATGTCCCAGAGTGTTCTAAAGAACAACTAGAGCGCTAACAGTCCTACTTATTACAAAGGTATAGCACACCTGGAGCCATCGTGATGGGAATAAAGTGGTAACTCTTAAAACATTTAATTTAAAAAGGAACAAACTGAGGGGGTATATTATGCAATAGAAGGTATTATTAGTGCTGCAGAAAGAAAAATTAGGGCACATTTTGAGTGACTTTTCAAATCCTCTTCTATTTCATTAAAAAATTCTGACATGCAGTCTCCCAAAATGGCCACCAGAGACAAAAGAGCCCAAATGTAGCCCAAATATCACCCAGATGTAGCCCAAGAATAGCCCAATGACAGAATGTCCCAGAGTGTTCTAAAGAACAACTAGAGCGCTAACAGTCCTACTTATTACAAAGGTATGGCACACCTGAAGCCATCTTGATTGGAATAAAGTGGTAACTCTTAAAACATTTAATTTAAAAAGGAACAAAATGAGGGGGTATATTTTGCCATATGAATTATGATTAGTGCTGCAGAAAGAAAAATTAGGGCACATTTTGAGTGACTTCTCAAACCCTCTTCAATTTCATTAAAAAATTCTGACATACAGTCTCCCAAGATGGCCACCAGAGACAAAAGAGCCTAAATGTAGCCCAAATATCACCCAGATGTACCCCAAGTATAGCCCAATGACAGAATGTCCCAGAGTGTTCTAAAGAACAACTAGAGCGCTAACAGTCTTACTTATGACAAAAGTATGGCACACCAGAAGCCATCTTGATTGGAATGAAGTGGTAAGTCTGAAAACACTCAATTTAAAAAGGAACATCATGAGGGGGTTAATGTTGCCATAGAAAGTATGATTAGTGCTTCAGATAGAAAAATTAGGGATCATTTTGAGTGACTTCTCAAATCCTCTTCTATTTCATTAAAAAAATTCTGACATGCAGACTGAAACATGCACTTTGAATACCAGCAGCAGACGTCCCTGGTGAGCAGTAGCTTTACTACAGTGATCTAATGTGCATCTAGAGTGCTAACATTCAGAATTTATGGCAAATGTGTGACACATCTGAATGCCTTCTTGATGGAACCAAAGTAAACAAGCATTGAAAATGCAATAGATCTCGCCCTCGTTTAAGTTAAAGCCATTCTGTTTGTAATGAGGTGGCTTTTTAGCTTTGCTTTTATTAGTGTTTTTTCAACTTTCATGTAAATAACATGCATCTGTATGCATATAAGTATATGTATGCCTGCATTTATGTTTGTATTTATATAGATATACAGATGATATATGTTTATATATGTATGTATATATATATATATATTCACTGAAAAAACCATAGCCTATAGACCATATATAGTTAGGAATTAGCATTTACAAAACCTTGAAAATTCACTGAAAAAACCATAGGTTATAGACCATATATAGTTAGGAATTAGCATTTACAAAACCTTGAAAATTCACTGAAAAAACCATAGGTTATAGACCATATATAGTTAGGAATTCGCATTTACAAAACCTTATTTTACTCACACAAAACCATTGAAATTCCATATATAGTTAGTTGCACTAACTATATATCGCGCACCCGCAATCCACTGCTGATGATGTCACATATTACATCATTTATGACATGGTCAGTGACATCACTGATGACATCACTGATGACATCTCAAATGACATCACTGATGACATCACTGATGACAACATCCAGTGACTGTATGTTTCTGTAAAGTTAAAATATGTCTTACATATTGAAGAATGAGTGGATGTATAAGTGTCTGGATGAAGGATTTAGTAGGTGCATGACTGACTGTATGAGTGAGTGATTAAATGTGTCTCACTGAGTGCATGGGTTAGTGACTAAACTGTCTTAATTTGTGCATCATTATGTCTGTTGTTCTGTAAACTGTTGCATGTGTTGATAAGTAGCTATATGAGTAACTATATGGGTTATTGATTGGTTGCCCAAGTATTTGTATGGGAGACTGAGTCTGTGTGTGGGTGGCTGGGAGGTGTATGACTCTGTGCATAGATGTGTGAGCAGTTGATTCACTAGATGTATGGTTTCAAAAGTGCATGTGGAAACAGCTGTATGGGCGGTTGACTGTGTGCATGAGTGTATTGGTGAGTGAATGGATATCTCAGTGCTACATGTCAAAGTAAGTACATATGTAAAACACAGTACATGTGAGAGTTGACATATATAAATAACTGTGCATAAGAGCCAGTGAATGTGTGAGTGGCTGTATGCATCATTGTGAACTTGTATCAGGGATTGTATAAGAGAGTAAATATGTGTTAGTATATGTTTGAATGAGTAAAGTTTGTATAACTGTATAGTTGAGGAAATGGAGGTGTGATTGATTCTTTGCATGACTGACTAGGTGTGTGAGTAACTCCATGGATGAGTGACAGTCTGTGAGTGTCTGTTTACACTGATTGTATCTAAGGTTATATTAGAGTCTGAAGAGGTTCATCGTATTATCACATGAATGATATCATCAGTGATGTGATCAGTAATGTCAAATGAGATGTCATCAGTGATGTCATCAGTGATGTCATTTGAGATGTCATCAGTGATGTCATTTGAGATGTCATCAGTGATGTCATCAGTGATGTCACTGACCATGTCATGAATGATGTAATATGTGACATCATCAGCAGTGGATTGCGGGTGCGCGATATATAGTTAGTGCAACTAACTATATATGGAATTTCAATGGTTTTGTGTGAGTAAAATAAGGTTTTGTAAATGCGAATTCCTAACTATATATGGTCTATAACCTATGGTTTTTTCAGTGAATATATATATATATATATATATATATATATATATATATATATATATATATATATATATATATATATATATATATATATATATATATATATATATATTACCTACTGGCGGTCGCCAGTAGGTAGTTATAGTTAGTGGCGCTTACTGGAGGTACCTGGTGGGCTAATTGACCCCTAGGGAACCTCAGGAATGAAGGGGACTTAAAACCACAACTTAGAACGTGCCAGGAGGTGCATATGCTGAGTGGTGGGGAAAGGGGAGTGGCCTTTATTCACCTCAGAGCAATCCCACTGTGTGGGGCTTACTGGAGGTATGAGATAGGCTAGTTGGCTCCTGATCTAGCCCCAGCAGTGAAGGGAACTTCAATCCCTATCCAAGAGCATGCCAGGGAGTGCATTTGCGGAGTGGTGGGCAAAGGGGGTGTGGCCTGCTATCAGAACTTACCAATCCTGCTGTGTGGGACTTACTGGAGGTAATAGGAGGGGTAGTTGGCCCCCAAAGTTGTCCTTGAGGGGCCAACTACCCGCCTTATTACCTGCAGTAAGTCCCACACAGTGGGATTGCTGAAACATCTAAGGAGGACATGTTCCCCCTTTCTCCACCACTCTGCAAATGCACCTCCTGGCAGACTATGGAATGGGGGATAAAGTCCAATTTACTTCTGAGGGACTTTGGGGGCCAATAAACCCTTTTGGTACCTCCTCTAAGTCCTATGCAGTGGTATTCTTGAGTGCTGGTCGGAGGCCCAGCACCCTTTCTCCACCAAACGCGACTACTAGTTAAAGAAGTGTTTGCATTATAATAGGTTTCGCATTTGCAAGAATTAGAACTATTGGCATTGTAAATGCAAATTTTTTAACTAAATTATTTTGGCGTGGAGTGGATGTACGTTGTGTGCAGTGGAATTATGCGGAATGTTTATTTATTTTATATATTTATTTATAAAGTTTTATATAGCGCAAAATAGATCCCAAATGATATCAGAGTGCTTTACGAGAGAGGCCAAGAGTGTAAGGACAACAACAAATTAGTAAAAGACGGGGATCATACAGTAAACAGAAGTAAGCGGGCGAGGAGGGGGGCAAAATAAGCATAGTAAACAACAGGAATCATATAATTAACAGGAAGTAAGTGGCCAATGGGGGGGTAGTAATATAAATAGTAGTAGATCCGTATCAAATGAAGGTTTCATGGTAATAAGAAAAAAGACACCCGATCTCGAGAGCCTAACCCACTAGGGTAAGAATTTGCTCATTAGGAATCTTTTGGTTTTCAGTTTGAATGCCGTCGTCGAGTTGAGTTTGCGTACTTCTGGTGGTAGAGAGTTTCAAATCTTTGGGGCAGTCCTGAGAAAGCTTGGTGACAAGTTCTCTTTTTGCTAAGGATGCAAGGTTTCAATAGGAAAATAGAGGCGCTTCTTGATACTCTCTCCCCACAGGATAGTTCAAGTTTTTTGTGCCAGGTACCTGGGAGTATTGAAGTGAAGGGCTTTGTGTGATATAACTGCAATCTTCAGCTGAATTTGTGCTGCATTGGGTAGCCAGTTGAGAGATTTAAGGACTGGTGAAATATGCTTGTTTCGTTTGACGCCAGTAACTAGTCTTGCCGCGGAGTTCAGTGAGGCCCTTAAAGGCGTCAAGGCGTATTTGGGAAGGCCACAGAGAGTTGCACTGCCGTAGTCTAGCCTCGGCAGGACAAGTGCTTGTACCACATAGGTGAAATCATTTTGTGACAGGAAAGTTTTTATATTTCTAAGAGTCCTTATCAAGTGATTTGTCCCTTTTCAAACATTGCTGATGGGATTGTTCATATTCAGGTGCTTGTCCATGGTGATTCAGAGCGATTTGGCTGAGTCTATGATAATCAGAGTGCAGTTGAAAGCAGTGAAGTGAGTCAGCCAGACATCTAGATTGGAGATGTGTTTCGGAGGGGAGATGAGCAGGAACACTATTTTGGCGGTGTTAAGCAGGAGATGGTTCTTAGTAAACTAATTTTGAGTAGACGATATGATAGTATTGAATGAGATGATATTTGAACACAAAAAACCTTGTTTCTAGCTCAAACGGCTCAAACGTTACCAAAAATGCAGCAACAGGTGTTACAGAGTGGTAGAAGGCCCTTTGCAAACCTCGAATGGTCACTTGGTACTTATTGCTAAATGTGTGTTTTAACTTGGTACTAATGATGTGCAAGACACTCCTGCTTCCCTCTGTGCCTTTCTTGCCTCTTTCTGCATTTTTGTTGCTTCTTTCTGCACATTTCTTTTTTTCTGCACTTCTCTTGGCCTCATTCCGCAAATCTATTATACTTTCTGCACCTCTCTTTCCTCTTTCTGTACATCTGTTGCCTTTTTCTGTACCTCATTTGCTTCTTTCTGTACCCTCTTACGTCTTTAGGGACACTTTTTGCCTCTTTCAGCACCTCTATTCCTTCTTTATGCACTTCTTTTGCTTTTTTCTACACCTATCTTGCTTCCTGCTGCACCCCTCTTGCCTCTCTCTCTACCCCTCTTCCCTCTTTCTGCATTTCTGTTGCTTCTTTCTGCACTTATCTCGCTTCTTTTTGCACCTCACTTACCGCTTACTGCACCTCTATTGCCTCTTTCTGCAGTTCTCTTGCCTCGTTTTGTACTTCACTTACCTCGTTCTGTAACTCTCTTGCCTCTTTCTGTACCTCACTTGCTTCTTTTTGCACACCTTTTGCCTGTTTCTGCACCCCTCTTCCCTGTTTGTACAACTCTCTTGCCTCTTTCTACACATCCCTCCCTCTTTCTGCATCATTCTGGTCTCTTTCTGTATCTCTGTTTCTTCTTTCTTCACCTGTCTAGTCTCTTTCTGCACCCTTTGTGCCTCTTTCAGCCCCTCTGTTGCTTCTTTCTGCAGTTCTCTTCCTCTGTCTGTACCCCTCCTGTCTTTTACTGTACCCCTCTTGCGTCTTTCTACACCTCTCCTACCCCTTTCTGCACCCCTCTTGCCTCTTTTTCCACCTCTGTTGGTTCTTACTGCACTTCTTTTGCTTTGTTCTGTACTGTCCTTGCCTCTTACTGCACCTTGGTAGGTTCTTTCAGCACTGCTCTGGCTTCTTCCTGCACCTCTGTTCCAAATTTCTTTATCCCTCTTTCCTTTTGCTGTACCTCACTTGACTCAGTCTGCCCACATGTTCCGTCTTTCTGTATCTCTTTTGCCTGCTTCTGTAAATCTCTTGCCTCTTTCTGGTGTTCTCTTGCCTCCTTCTGTACCTCACTTGCCTCTTTTTGCACCTCTGCTGGTTCTTTTCCAATGTTCTTGTTCTTTGTGCACCTCTCTTGCAAATGTATGTACCCCTCTTGCCTCATTATGCACAACTTTTACCTGTTTCTGCATCTCTCTTGCCTCTGTCTGCACCTCAGTTCTCTCTTTCTGTATCTCGTTTGCCTGTTTCAACACCTCTCTTGCCTCTTTCTAGAGTTCACTTGCCTCCTTCTGTACCTCTGTTGATTCTTTCTGCAATACTCTTGCCTCTTTCTGCACCCCTGTTGCTTCATTCTGCAATTTCCATGCTTCTTTCTGCACCTGTCTTGCTTCTTTCTGTACCCTTGTTGTCAGTGAAACGCTGGGCAGACACGTTTCAGGCCTTTGCCTTTCCTCAATGCCAGTTTCACTTCTGCGCTGACATCGCACCTGGGGGCCAAATTAAATACATGGCAGTCCACTCCTACTGGAGTTAGTTGTCACGCCCATTACCCTTGATTGCAGAAGGCGCAGGTCCCAATCCTCGTCCACTCCGGGTTTTGTAAGAGCCGCTGCAGGGTCCTTAATGCAGTGATTAGGTCCCCGAACAACTTGTGGTACCCCACCTTACTAGCCACGCGGAAACAAAACTCTTCGTATATATGTATATATATATATATTCAATGAAAAAACCATTGGTTTTAGGCCATATATAGTTAGGGATTTGCATTTACAAAACCTTATTTTACTCGCATAAAACCATTGAAATTCCATATATAGTTATAAGCGCTAACTATATATCGCGCACCCGCAATCCACTGCTGATGATGTCACATATTACATCATTCATGACATGGTCAGTGACATCACTGATGACATCTCAAATGACATCACTGATGACATCACTGAAAACATCTCATTTGACATGACTGATAACATCACTGATGATATCATTCATGTGATAATACCATGAACCTCTTCAGACTCTAATATAACCTTAGATACAATCAGTGTAAACAGACAGTCACAGACTGTCACTCATCCATGGAGTTACTCACACACCTAGTCAGTTTTGCCAAAAATCAATCACACTTCCATTTTCTCAACTATACAGTTATACACACCTTACTTATTCAAACATATACTAACACATATTTACTTTACTCTCTTATACAATCTCTGATACATGTTCACAATGATCCATACAGCCACTCACACATTCACTGGCTCTTATGCACAGTTATTTATAGATGTCAACTCTCACATGTACTGTGTTTTACATATGTACTTAATTTGACATGTAGCACTGAGATATCCATTCACTCACTAATACACTCATGCACAGTCAACCGCCCATACAGCTGTTTGCACATGCACTTTTGAATCTATACATATAGTGAATCAACTACTCACACATCTATGTACAGAGTCACACACCTTCCAGCCACCCATACACACACACTCAGTTTCCCATACAAATACTTGGACAACCAATCAATAACCCATACAGTTACTCATATAGCTACTGATCAACATATGCAGCACTTTGTAGAACAACAGAGATAATGATGCACAAATTAAAACAGTTTAGTCACTAACCCATGCACTCAGTGAGACACATTTAATCACTCACTCAATCAGTCAGTCAGTCATGCACCTAGTAAATCCATCATCCAGACACTTATATATCCACTCATTCTTCAATATGTAAAACATATTTTAACTTTACAGAAACATACAGTCACTGGATGTTGTAATCAGTGATGTCATCAGTGATGTCATTTGAGATGTCATCAGTGATGTCATCAGTGATGTCACTAACCATGTCATGAATGATGTAATATGTGACATCATCAGCAGTGGATTGCGGGTGCGCGATATATAGTTAGCGCTTATAACTATATATGGAATTTCAATGGTTTTATGCGAGTAAAATAAGGTTTTGTAAATGCAAATCCCTAACTATATATGGCCTAAAACCAATGGTTTTTTCATTGAATTTTCAAGGTTTTGTAAATGCAAATTCCTAACTATATATCCACTATAACCTATGGTTTTTTCTGTGAATTTCATTGGTTTTTTGATAGCAAATATGAAAAGCTTTAAAATGTCAAGTACGTGATAGGTAAAAACGTTTTCGTGTTTATTCACGCTGATGTGCTTTGAACGCTGCCCCCACTCCCCTCTTTTCTCTTAGTAGTACTCTCTCTTTGCAGATAGTGAACGGTAGTTAACGCAGGCCTTTGCCCCCGTTATAATCCGTCGTGCCTGCTTGTCTCTCCATTTGATTGATTGTTATCCAAGCATTTACTGTTTTACAATTGGTTCTCTTTGGATCATTCTCTATTTACAAACAAGCACAAAGTCGCAATACTCTGTTTAGTCTTTGCAAATAGTGAAAAATCGTGTAAAAAAATAAAAGTAATCGAGCAAAATCAGTAGACCACTAATTCGATCTCTTTTTAACCTCGGTAAAATACAAACATTAGGAATAACCCTTCATGAGAAATACGAAAATAGTGAAATGAATTGAGCTCCACACCATGAGGGCTGCAAAACAGCTCGACTCCGCCACCCACACCGCCCAAAATAACGGCAAACCCTATGGTTGGTGGAGACATTTTGACTATATTCTGCACCTGCATTGTCGCGTAATGCGTCATATGACGCGACGCGTTAGCGCACCCGGATGTGCTCCGGTGCGCAAGGCGCAGCTTCCCGGAAACGATCCAGAGCGCGCCGCGCAGCGCGTAACGTAAGCATAACAGGTCATGTGACTTGTTAATAAAACTTTTCATTGGTTCATTTTACTTTTCTTTTCCTAATTATGTAAGACTAGGTCATGTGACCTAAAATTAACACTTTTCATTGGATTAAAACATTTTTTTTCCCCAAACGATGAAAGCCCCACCTTGTTTCTGGATGTTTCAGACTGAAGCTGGCGTCACCATGAGAGCACCACCATCTCGTAGCTCCGTCGTGGCCATTCCGCAAGCAATCATGGCAGCCGCTCCCCACCGGAAGCCTGCGGGAGTCGAGGGCCCCCAAGACTTTTGTACAATCTTCAAGGCTGAGGGGACGCTTTCGAGAATGGAACCCAAGCCCTGGCAGACAAGCGTCCGAGTTCCAAGGTGTCCCAGGGCCATTTTACTGGACCAGGCCCAAATCCGAAGAGCCGGCCGCCATTTTAAGAGTCCTGTGGAAGCCGCCTACCGCTGCACCGCAAGAGTGGGAGCAACTCAACTACATGGTGAGCGAGACACTGTAGCCGTAAGAGCGGGCGGTAAACAGCTGAATGGCGGATGAGGCACAGTGTAGCAAAAGCGGGCGGAATGGCGACTGAAACGATAAAGGGGCGCCCCACTACAGCAGACAAGCCTCCGCCATGTGCTTCAAAACTGCATATGTATCTCGTGATATCAAGGTTGGGCAACCAGTACAGAACAAGCAGTTATGAGCCCCATTTACACCGGCGCCATTTTGGGCGCGGCCGGGCAGGTCCAGGATCTACTGAAACATAAAAAATGAGGCTGACGTCTCTGAAGCAGTTCACGAACAGCAGGACATAGCAAATAAACATGAACTCTCTAAAGCTGTTAACTCACTGCAGAACAAAACAAGTGAACCTGAAACCTCTGGAATAATTGTCGCTCAAAAGAACAACACACAAAACTCTGTAGAGCCTGAAGAAAAAAAAACAGAAGGGCACTGTAGTTTCAGACACACTTAACACTAATGACGAAACAAAGATATCGTCTGTTTATAAAGCAGTTATCATCTTGACAGAATTGACAAAGAAGTGTACAGACACCAATGCATCAGCATTCTCGGAGATAACATCTTAAGGAACAAAGAAAGACCTGTTCACTCTTGACACCCCAGGTGCTGTGTATATTGCACTATACTGCTGCATCGACAAAACGGGCAACCCTATTGATGTGGATTTTTCATTATTGATTATTGTAAAGAAATGGCGACTCCCCCCTTTAGCAGATTAGCTAAATGTTTCCGTAATTTAGGCATAAAAGTTATATTATTGTTGTTGTTGTTGTTATCGTTATAGTTCTGGTTAATTTCAAAAAATGGTTAAATATATTTACAGTTTTTGTTGCGTTCGTTATATTTAAATATTAATAAAGTTTTAAAATGTAACTGTCTTGGAGTACTATATTTTTTTTTAAAAATCGGGTGAATGGGGCCTTGAATCGGGTTATTGTCATGTGTGGGCTTTGCAAGTGTACTGCTACAAGATCGGATATTTCAAACTCAAATGCACGTTCTTTTTCTTACCTTTCCGAAGCATGGAGCGCAATAGCAGGCAGAGAAAGGGTGATGCACGTGTTGAACACTGCCTGGCCTGCAAATTGCTGCCAGTGCCCCCCCCCGCCCCGAGTACTTCACAAATCTTTAAAAGACCATGCGCTTGTTCAATAAGAAGTGGATAACATGGCTAAGAGCATTTGCTGACTAATGCATGAATATCGCTGACTTTTCAGCGATATTCATGCATTGCGGCCATTTTTTATCGTATTTGCGATAAACCTTGCTAATAGCAAGGTTTATGTGCGATAAAATTCGCCGAAGTGCGGCGATAATTATTGTCTCTAAACAAGTTAGAGACAAAAATTACCGCTACTTGTTGGAAATATGCCCCCGGGTTTTTCCTTGCAGGAATCGGGAAACGAAAGACTAGCACTGAAATCAGTAGTCTCACACCTGAATCGGGAAGGTTGGCATGTCTGGATACTCTACAGCTGGAGCCATACACTACATCCGCAGGGCTAGGTGATAGCCTAGGTCCGGCCTGGACAATCGGACACAGAGGAAGAGGAGTGTCAGAGGGTGCGGTAGTGAATAGGGTGAAAGGGAGGTGTCGGGCGGGCACAGGGTGTGATTCTCAGAGAACAGCAGCGCAGATGGGGGAAGTATATGGCCCATGCATGAGAGAGAGAGCGGGGGTGACCATTGCGTGGGGGAGATGCGTGCGAGGGTGGGGAGCCATGCTGAGAATCGACGGCGTGCAGGGAGTGGCCCTGGTCAAGGCATCTAAAATGGCTGCCGTGCACGACAAAATTGTGGCATTGGACAAAAACGCAAGATGGCGCAGACAATGTTTATCAATAAGGATTCATTTATAACAAAATATTTACTCGCAGTGACAAAATGGTGTTCAACACTTCCTGATTTCCATCGAATCGAACGTTAACAAACGTCACGCAGCAAAAAAAAAAAAAAAAAAAAAAAAGCTCACGCACAGAGCGGTTTTTAGCCATGTTATCCAATGGAAGGTGGATAACATGGCTAAGAGCATTTGCTGGATAATGCATGAATATCGCTGACTTTTCAGCGATATTCATGCATTGTGGCCGATGTGCGACGATAATTTTTGTCTCTAAACAATTAAAACGAAGCACAAAATGGCGAATTCCCGTTTCGCTACCAGTTTGCGGCCCAGTTCGCGGCCCGTGAAGCGCTTCTACCGTGAAAAATATATATTTTTTTATTTTCCCCACGGGACCCTTTAATAACCCCAACAACATTCCTAGGGGGTCAAGAGGGGTATACCTTGCCCCCTTTCAATAAATTCCCCCTTCGTTTTTCACCTCTTCTTCTCTCTCGATCCTACCGAGAGACAAGATGGCGGCCGCTCCGGACTGTCACGCAGCAAAAAAAAAAAAAAGCTCACGCACAGCCGCTGGAAGAGATGTATCAACATATATCAGCCTCCTCAGCCACCCTCGGGAAACAAAGGGGATTAGGATACGTCTCCCGCACCCACTTATAACTAGTAATTTAATTAACGAAGCACAAAATGGCGAATTCCCGTTTCGCTACCAGTTCGCGGCCGCGCTTCTACCGTGAAAAATCATTTTTTTTTTATTTTCCCCACGGGACCCTTTAATAACCCCAACAACATTCCTAGGGGGTCAAGAGGGGGATACCTTGCCCCCTTTCATTAAATTCCCCTTTCGTTTTCCACCTCTTCTTCTCTCTCGATCCTACCGAGAGACAAGATGGCGTCCGCTCCGGACTGTTTAGAATGTTGACAGACACCGGAGAGCCAATCAGCTTTCTGCGCGCAAAGTTCCGATAAGCGAAAAGTAAGCGGACCGGATCGCTGCCCAGAGCGCTGTTACAGATATATATCTTGGTTTGAACGTTAATTTCTCAAAAACTACTGGAGCACATATATTGAGACCTAGCAAAGGCACATCGGGCTAACAGTCCCTACAATTTTGCCAAGTTTCGTGCAAATCCATTCAGCCGTTCGAGCTAAAAGTGAGTCCAACCGCCCTATGAAAATTAACATGGGAAAAACGTGTTTTGGGACCCCCCTTTTTTCTCAGCCCCCCCTTGACGAAACTCCACCAAATTTTCAGGGGCTGCTCAGAATCAAAATGTGCCATTTTCCTGAAAATTTCAGCCGATTCCGTCCACAAACGCCAAAGTTATTAGACATAGAATTTTCAGAAGTCCCATAGAGAAAAAATCCTAACTATATATACCTACTGGCGATAGCCAGTAGGTAATATATATATATATATATATATATATATATATATATATATATATATATATATATATATATATATATATATGTATATATATATTCAAAACTCAACCTCGACATCGACACAGGATAGTCAGAGGAGACGAAGTGAAAAATATATTTCATTTATTGCCGCTTTCTACGCGTTTCACCTGACCCAGCAGGCTTGATCACGAATAAAGTTTTCAAGTACAAACAAACATTTAAAGTGCACTAGTACCATGTGACTCATCACATGACCCATAAGATCAATAGAACTGGACGAAAGACTTTCTTTACGCTGTACAAGTTGCTGAATTTCATCAATACATACAATTCATTTATGCTTACTGGCTAAATTAGTAAATAGTTACGAAATTTAGTCTTAAAAAGCAAACTGACTCCAGGGAAAAACAATGAAATATAAATATAAATGATCGCATTGGTAGTTGTCACTTAGTGTTGTGTAAATAAAGCATTTAGGACCAATTATACAGTCAATTGTGCCCAAGTGGGCATAAACGCAATATAAACTTCAAGACCTTACCAGGCCCTTCATTCTATGCCAACACCTTCTTTGAATTACGAAGGTATAACAGCATGTGACCCCTCCTACGCACCTCCTTTGTCTTTACATCCATATGCAGAAATAATACCCTGGTAGTCAGAATACTCCCTTAGGGAGTAAGGTTTACTTTCCACACTCCATTGGCAATGATGAGTTACACCCACAATAATGCCTTGGAAAACAGCAACCCAAACTCTTACAGCTTATCAATTCAGCCCCAGTGGGCAGAACGTTCAGTTCAACATAAAGTGAAAAAATAAAGTTCTATAACTAAACAAAAACCTTAAAAAAGGAATCTGGATGGCACTGTCTAGGAAGCAATAATATAGATAATAACACTCAATCAACAATACAATGTCAATTCATTATTACAGGTGCGTATACAGATCTTCTTCAACATTCAGTCCATAAGGGCTTTCAGAGTACAATTCCACAATGTACCATGATTCGAGCTTACGTAGCCTCTTAATCCTGTCACCTCCTCTTTCATTCACAGGTATCGAATCGATAACAAAATAAGTCAGACCGCTAACGTCCTTGTCATGAAATCTTTCAAAATGCCGGGGGACCGGATATGATCGATCTGCATTTTTGATCGCCCTTAGATGTTGTAACACCCGTTGATGGACGGATTTGATTGTGCTCCCCACATATTGCAGGTAACACTTACACTTCAAAACATAGATGGCATACTCCGTTTTATAGTCATATTGTCCCTTTATCTTTTGATCCTGTTGGAGAGGCCTGGTTTATATGTACTGACATTTCTCCCATGCTCACAGGCTTTGAATTTACTGCATTTCAAAAAGCCATCCTTTCTTGCCATCCAATCACATTTACTTTTTGTACTCTTTTTCTTGATTTTTTCCACAATGGTCTTCACCAACATTTGTTTGAACGATTTTGCTTTTCGAAAGGTGATAAGGGGTCTGCTAGTTAACGAAGGGCCTAGGATTGGGTCATTCTTAATAACATGCCAATGTCGTGCCAATATCTTCCTTACAGAGCCATGCAGCCTATTGTAGTTAGTGATCAATCTGCATTCGTTCTCTTTCATACCCGTCATCTTCTCCCTGTGTTTGAAGAGGACATCCTCTCTAGTTCGTTGCCTGACTTTAACGAATGAGCTATTTAAACAGTTCTTACTATACCCACGCTGTTTAAATCTCGATTTTAGAGTACTCAATTCACGCTCTCTCTCTGTAGGGTCACTGTAGTTCCTTAAGACTCTCAAACCCTCCCCATAAGGGATGCCGTTTACCAGATTTGGGGGATGGAAACTACTCGCGTGTAACACGATGTTCCCGGATGTTTCTTTCCTGTAAAGCTTAGTCTGTAACTTATTATCTTTTATGTAAACTGTAAGATCAAGAAAATTGACAGACTCAGTGCTCACAGTTCTTGTAAATTTTAGGTTCAGACTTTTCTTTTGTAATTTTGCTAGAAATAAATTAAAGTCAGGAATTGTCCCCCTCCAGACAACAAACAGGTCATCGATAAAACGACTCCAATGTAGGATGTTGTTGTCCCACTCCTCATGACACTGCTTCCGGACCACCTGCTCCTCCCACCAGCCCATATACAAATTAGCATAGCTGGGGGCGAAGCAGGTGCCCATCGCAGTGCCACACGTCTGATGAAATAATTCATCATTGAAGATGAAGTAGGTATTCTTCAAACAAGTTGAGACCATTGAAAGAAGCATTTGGGTATGAGCCCAAAGTTTAATTGGTCTATTTCCCAGGAAGTGTCTTACAGCATTAAGACCATCACAATGTATATATATATATATATATATATATATATATATATTCAATGAAAAAACCATTGGTTTTAGGCCATATATAGTTAGGGATTTGCATTTAGAAAACCTTATTTTACTCGCATAAAACCATTGAAATTCCATATATAGTTAGAAGCGCTAACTATATATCGCGCACCCGCAATCCACTGCTGATGATGTCACATAGTACATCATTCATGACATGGTTAGTGACATCACTGATGACATCACTGATGACATCTCAAATGACATCACTGATGACATCACTGATTACAACATCCAGTGACTGTATGTTTCTCTAAAGTTAAAATATGTTTTACATATTGAAGAATGAGTGGATGTATAAGTGTCTGGATGAAGGATTTAGTAGGTGCAAGACTGACTGTATGAGTGAGTGATTAAATGTGTCTCACTGAGTGCATGGGTTAGTGACTAAACTGTTTTAATTTGTGCATCATTATATCTGTTGTTCTACAAACTGCTGCATATGTTGATCAGTAGCTATATGAGTAACTGTATGGGTTATTGATTGGTTGTCCAAGTATTTGTATGGGAAACTGAGTGTGTGTGTATGGGTGGCTGGGAGGTGTGTGACTCTGTACATAGATGTGTGAGTAGTTGATTCACTATATGTATAGATTCAAAACTGCATGTGGAAACAGCTGTATGGGCGGTTGACTGTGCATGAGTGTATTAGTGAGTGAATGGATATCTCAGTGCTACATGTCAAATTAAGTACATATGTAAAACACAGTACATGTGAGAGTTGACATCTATAAATAACTGTGCATAAGAGCTAGTGAATGTGTGAGTGGCTGTATGGATCATTGTGAACATGTATCAGAGATTGTATAAGAGAGTAAAGTAAATATGTGTTAGTATATGTTTGAATAAGTAAGGTGTGTATAACTGTATAGTTGAGAAAATGGAGGTGTGATTGATTTTTGGCATAACTGACTAGGTGTGTGAGTAACTCCATGGATGAGTGACTGTCTGTTTACACTGATTGTATCTAAGGTTATATTAGAGTCTGAAGAGGTTCATGGTATTATCACATGAATGATATCATCAGTGATGTGATCAGTCATGTCAAATGAGATGTTATCAGTGATGTCATCAGTGATGTCATTTGAGATGTCATCAGTGATGTCATCAGTGATGTCACTAACCATGTCATGAATGATGTAATATGTGACATCATCAGCAGTGGATTGCGGGTGCGCGATATATAGTTAGCGCTTCTAACTATATATGGAATTTCAATGGTTTTATGCGAGTAAAATAAGGTTTTCTAAATGCAAATCCCTTACTATATATGGCCTAAAACCAATGGTTTTTTCATTGAATTTTCAAGGTTTTGTAAATGCAAATTCCTAACTATATATGGAGTATAACCTATGGTTTTTTCTGTGAATTTCAATGGTTTTTTAATAGCAAACATCAAAAGCTGTCAAATGTCAAGTACGTGATAGGTAAAAACGTTTTCGTGTTTATGCACGCTGATGTGCTTTGAACGCTGCCCCCCCCACTCCCCTCTTTTCTCTTAGTAGTACTCTCTCTTTGCAGATAGTGAACGGTAGTTAACGCAGACCTTTACCCCTGTTGTAATCCGTCGTACCTGCTTGTCTCTCCATTTGATTGATTATTATCCAAGCATTTACTGTTTTACAATTGGTTCTCTTTGGATCATTCTCTATTTACAAACAAGCACAAAGTCGCAATACTCTGTTTAGTCTTTGCAGATAGTGAAAAATCGTGTAAAAAAATAAAAGTAATCGAGCAAAATCAGTAGACCACTAATTCGATCTCTTTTTAACCTCGGTAAAATACAAACATTAGGAATAACCCTTCATGAGAAATACGAAAATAGTGAAATGAATTGAGCTCCACACCATGAGGGCTGCAAAACAGCTCGACTCCGCCACCCACACCGCCCAAAATAACGGCAAACCCTATGCAAATATTATAAATATACACAACACACCACCAAAGAAACAGAATAAAACATTTTATTAAATAACTATTTACATAACTATTTTATACTTTTTATTGCCCGATCCGGCTAGCTCAATCGATCGAGCATGAAAGTCATGCACTGATAACAAGCGTTGAGAGTTTGTAGAATGATGGCTTCAGATTTTCCACATACGGTGTAGTGGCGCGAACTGGCAGGGGGCGTTTGGATTCTACCCCTTCTCCAAATAAGATTTTCATACGTGAATGTTCGTTCATGCTTTTTGTCCCTGAGTTGCTTCCATGTCACTGCCTTACATAAATGGCATAAGTCCTGGTTATTGAGTGCCATACTTCAGAGTTCTAAGCAGTTCTTGTAACACTGTTTAAACCTTATTTGCACCTGCTGCAGCTTCACTATTCAAAGTAAGTGGGGTCCATTTGTGGACCTGACTGCATTGGAAAACAATGTGATACGGTGCCTCCCTAAACCGCTTGACGGAGGCCCCCGAGGGGCGGTGAGATGGCGCGGACTGAGAGGGGGCGCTTGGCTCCTGCCCCCTCCCCAAGTCGTGTTGCCCTGGTGAGGCCTGAGATCGCCCCCGGCATAGGCGGCCGGCTCCCGGGGTCCGGCGGAATTTTTTCCCTTTTGAAGAATCTTTCATTCTGGACCTTGTCCCACAATCCGTTTCACCTGAAGACACGCTGTCGTAGGGCGCCCCTTTACCGTTTTAGTTGCCATTCCGCCCGCTTTTGGTACTCTGTGCCTCTTCCGCCATTCAGCTGTTTACCGCTCGCTCTTGCGACTACAACGTCTCGCTCACCATGTAGTTGAGTTGCTCCCGCTCTTAAGATTTGACCGAACTTTTTGGACTGCTGAAAGCGGTGGAATTCCGACCGCTGGTTGGTGGAGACATTTTGACTATATTCTGCACCTGCATTGTCGCGTAATGCGTCATATGACGCGACGCGTTAGCGCACCCGGAAGTGCTCCGGTGCGCAAGGCGCAGCTTCCCGGAAACGATCCAGAGCGCGCCGCGCAGCGCGTAATGTAAGCATAACAGGTCATGTGACTTGTTAATAAAACTTTTCATTGGTTCATTTTACTTTTCTTTTCCTAATTATGTAAGACTAGGTCATGTGACCTAAAAATAACACTTTTCATTGGATTAAAACATTTTTTTTCCCCAAACGATGAAAGCCCCACCTTGTTTCTGGATGTTTCAGACTGAAGCTGGCGTCACCATGAGAGCACCACCATCTCGTAGCTCCGTCGTGGCCATTCCGCAAGCAATCATGGCAGCCGCTCCCCACCGGAAGCCTGCGGGAGTCGAGGGCCCCCAAGACTTTTGTACAATCTTCAAGGCTGAGGGGACGCTTTCGAGAATGGAACCCAAGCCCTGGCAGACAAGCGTCCGAGTTCCAAGGTGTCCCAGGGCCATTTTACTGGACCAGGCCCAAATCCGAAGAGCCGGCCGCCATTTTAAGAGTCCTGTGGCAGCCGCCTACCGCTGCACCGCAAGAGTGGGAGCAACTCAACTACATGGTGAGCGAGACGCTGTAGCCGTAAGAGCGGGCGGTAAACAGCTAAATGGCGGATGAGGCACAGTGTAGCAAAAGCTGGCGGAATGGCGACTGAAACGATAAAGGGGCGCCCCACTACAGCAGACAAGCCTCCGCCATGTGCTTCAAAACTGCATATGTATCTCGTGATATCAAGGTTGGGCAACCAGTACAGAACAAGCAGTTACGAGTCCCATTTACACCGGCGCCATTTTGGGCGCGGCCGGGCAGGTCCAGGATCTACTGAAACATAAAAAATGAGGCTGACGTCTCTGAAGCAGTTCACGAACAGCAGGACATAGCAAATAAACATGAACTCTCTAAAGCTGTTAACTCACTGCGGAACAAAACAAGTGAACCTGAAACCTCTGGAATAATTGTCGCTCAAAAGAACAACACACAAAACTCTGTAGAGCCTGAAGAAAAAAAAACAGAAGGGCACTGTAGTTTCAGACACACTTAACACTAATGACTAAACAAAGATATCGTCTGTTTATAAAGCAGTTATCATCTTGACAGAATTGACAAAGAAGTGTACAGACACCAATGCATCAGCATTCTCGGAGATAACATCTTAAGGAACAAAGAAAGACCTGTTCACTCTTGACACCCCAGGTGCTGTGTATATTGCACTATAGTGCTGCATCGAGAAAACGGGCAACCCTATTGATGTGGATTTTTCATTATTGATTATTGTAAAGAAATGGCGACTCCCCCCTTTAGCAGATTAGCTAAATGTTTGCGTAATTTAGGCATAAAAGTTATATTATCGTTGTTGTTGTTGTTATCGTTATAGTTCTGGTTAATTTCAAAAAATGGTTAAATATATTTACAGTTTTTGTTGCGTTCGTTATATTTAAATATTAATAAAGTTTTAAAATGTAACTGTCTTGGAGAACTATATTTTTTTTAAAAATCGGGTGAATGGGGCCTTGAATCGGGTTATTGTCATGTGTGGGCTTTGCAAGTGTACTGCTACAAGATCGGACATTTCAAACTCAAATGCACGTTCTTTTTCTTACCTTTCCGAAGCATGGAGCGCAATAGCAGGCAGAGAAAGGGTGATGCACGTGTTGAACACTGCCTGGCCTGCAAATTGCTGGCAGTGCCCCCCCGCCCGCTCCTGAAAGAGGACACACACACACCACCGCCCCGAGTACTTCACAAATCTTTAAAAGACCATGCGCTTGTTCAATGGGAAGTGGATAACATGGCTAAGAGCATTTGCTGACTAATGCATGAATATCGCTGACTTTTCAGCGATATTCATGCATTGCGGCCGTTTTTTATCGCATTTGCGATAAACCTTGCTAATAGCAAGGTTTATGTGCGATAAAATTCGCCGAAGTGCGGCGATAATTATTGTCTCTAAACAAGTTAGAGACAAAAATTACCGCTAGTTGTTGGAAATATGCCCCCGGGTTTTTCCTTGCAGGAATCGGGAAGCGAAAGACTAGCACTGAAATCAGTAATCTCACACCTGAATCGGGAGGGTTGGCATGTCTGGATACTCTACAGCTGGAGCCATAAACTACATCCGCAGGGCTAGGTGATAGCCTAGGTCCGGCCTGGACAATCGGACACAGAGGAAGAGAAGTGTCAGAGGGTGCGGTAGTGATCAGGGTGAAAGGGAGGTGTCGAGCGGGCACAGGGTGTGATTCTCAGAGAAGAGCAGCGCAGATGGGGGAAGTATATGGCCCATGCATGAGAGAGAGAGCGGGGGTGACCATTGCGTGGGGGAGATGCGTGCGAGGGTGGGGAGCCATGCTGAGAATCGGCGGCGTGCAGAGAGTGGCCCTGGTCAAGGCATCTAAAATGGCTGCCGTGCACGACAAAATTGTGGCATTGGACAAAAACGCAAGATGGCGCAGACAATGTTTATCAATAAGGATTCATTTATAACAAAATATTTACTCGCAGTGACAAAATGGTGTTCAACACTTCCTGATTTCCATCGAATCGAACGTTAACAAACGTCACGCAGCAAAAAAAAAAAAAAAAAAAAAGCTCACGCACAGAGCGGTTTTTAGCCATGTTATCCAATGAAAGGTGGATAACATGGCTAAGAGCATTTGCTGGATAATGCATGAATATCGCTGACTTTTCAGCGATATTCATGCATTGTGGCCGATGTGCGGCGATAATTTTTGTCTCTAAACAATTAAAACGAAGCACAAAATGGCGAATTCCCGTTTCGCTACCAGTTTGCCGCCCAGTTCGCGGCCCGGGAAACGCTTCTACCGTGAAAAATAATTTTTTTTTTATTTTCCCCACGGGACCCTTTAATAACCCCAACAACAATCCTAGGGGGTCAAGAGGGGTATACCTTGCACCCTTTCAATAAATTCCCCCTTCGTTTTTCACCTCTTCTCTCTCGATCCTACCGAGAGATAAGATGGCGGCCGCTCCGGACTGTTTAGAATGTTGACAGACACTGGAGAGCCAATCAGCTTTCTGCGCGCAAAGTTCCGTTTCGCGAAAAGTAAGCGGACCGGATCGCTGCCCGGAGCGCTGTTACAGATATATATCTTGTTTTGAACGTTAATTTCTCAAAAACTACTGGAGCACATATAGTGAGACCTAGCAAAGGCACATCGGGCTAACAGTCCCTACAATTTTGCCAAGTTTCGTGCAAATCCATTCAGCCGTTCGAGCTAAAAGTGAGTCCAACCGCCCTATGGAAAAATGAATGGGAAAAACGCGTTTTGGGACTCCCCTTTTTTCTCAGCCCCCCCTTGACGAAACTCCACCAAATATTTAGGGGCTGCTCAGAAACAAAATGTGCCATTTTCCTGAAAATTTCAGCCGATTCCGTCCTCAAACGCCAAAGTTATTAGACATAGAATTTTCAAAAATCCCATAGGGAATTAATCCTAACTATATATACCTACTGGCGATAGCCAGTAGGTAATATATATATAGTCACTGAAAAAAACATAGGTTATAGACCATATATAGTTAGGGATTTGCATTTACAAAACCATGAAAATTCACTGAAAAAACCATTGGTTATAGACCATATATAGTTAGGGATTAGCATTTACAAAACCTTAATTTACTCGCACAAAACCATAGAAATTCGCATATATAGTTAGTTGCAATAACTATATATCGCGCACCCGCAATCCACTGCTGATGATGTCACATATTACATCATTCATGACATGGTCAGTGACATCGCTGATGACATCACTGATAACATCTCAAATGACATCACTGATGACATCTCAAATGACATCTCTGATGACATCACTGATGACAACATCCAGTGACTGTATGTTTCTGTAAAGTTAAAATATGTCTTACATATTGAAGAATGAGTGGATGTATAAGTGTTTGGATGAAGGATTTAGTAGGTGCATGACTGACTGTATGAGAGAATGATTAAATGTGTCTCACTGAGTGCATGGGTTTGTGACTAAACTGTCTTAATTTGTGCATCATTATTTCTGTAGTTCTGTAAACTGTTGCATGTGTTGATCAGTAGCTATATGAGTAACTATATGGGTTATTGATTGGTTGCCCAAATATTTGTATGGGAGAGTGAGTGTGTGTGTGACTGTGCATAGATGTGTGAGCAGTTGATTCAGTAGATGTATGGGTTCAAAAGAGCATGTGGAAACAGCTGTATGGGCGGTTGACTATCTGCATGAGTGTATTGGTGAGTGATTGGATTTCTCAGTGCTACATGTCAAAGTAAGTACATATGTAAAACACAGTACATGTAAGAGTTGACATAAATAAATAACTGCGCATAAGAGCCAGTGAATGTGTGAGTGGCTGTATGGATCATTGTGAACTTGTATCAGTGATTGTATAAGAGAGTAAATATGTGTTAGTATATGTTTGATTAAGTAAGGTGTGTATAACTGTATAGTTGAGGAAATGGAGGTGTGATTGATTCTTTGCATGACTGACTAGGTGTGTGAGTAACTCCATGGATGAGTGACAGTCTGTGAGTGTCTGTTTACACTGATTGTATCTAAGGTTATATTAGAGTCTGAAGAGGTTCATCGTATTATCACATGAATGATATCATCAATGATGTGATCAGTGATGTCAAATGAGATGTTATCAGTGATTTCATCAGTGATGTCATTTGAGATGTCATCAGTGATGTCATCAGTGATGTCATTTGAGATGTCATCAGTGATGTCATTTGAGATGTTATCAGTGATGTCATCAGTGATGTCACTGACCATGTCATGAATGATGTAATATGTGACATCATCAGCAGTGGATTGCGGGTGCGCGATATATAGTTATTGCAACTAACTATATATGCGAATTTCTATGGTTTTGTGCGAGTAAATTAAGGTTTTGTAAATGCTAATCCCTAACTATATATGGTCTATAACCAATGTTTTTTTCAGTGAATTTTCATGGTTTTGTAAATGCAAATTCCTAACTATATATGGTCTATAACCTATGGTTTTTTCTGTGAATTTCATTGGTTTTTTAAAAGCTAATATCTATAGCTGTAAAATATATTCTTTATTACGTGACGTATCACGTAGCCTTGTGAGACGCCTCATGACGCGTCGCATAAACGTGACGTATCGTCTCTGCAGCGCAAACAAAACCCTTAACGTAAGCGCGCCAGAGCACGCTTACAGATATATATATTTTTTTTAAACTTAATTAGACAAAATGCACATATCTTGAGGCCTTGCAAAGGCACAACAAACAGACAGTCCCTACAATTTTGCCAAGTTTGGTGGAAATCTATTCCTTTAAATTTTATTTTACTGTTTCTCTTTGTTTTCCCCTTGTTACGCTTACCGGAACGCTACCTGGTACGCAAACCGGACGCTCCAAAAACACAAGATGTCGGACTCCCGTTACGCTGCCGGTTAGCTGCCCGGTTGGCGTACCGGGAAGCGCCTCTACCGCGAAAAATCGCAATTTTCTTTTTTTTTCTTTTGCCCCGCGGGGCACTTTAATAACCCCATCATCAATCCTAGGGGGTCAGGAGGGGTCTACCTTGCCCCCTTTCCTTCATTTCCCCCTTCGTTTTTCACCACCTCCTGTCACTCGATCCTACCGAGAGACAAGATGGCAGCCGCTCCAGACTGTTTACAATGTTGACAGCCAATCAGCTTCTCCTCAGACTCCCGTTACGCTGCCGGTTAGCTGCCCGGTTCACGTACCGATTTGCGCCTCTATGACAAAAAATCGCTTTTTTTTTTTTGGGCCCCGCGGGGCACTTTAATATCCCCCTCATCAATCCTAGGGGGTCAGAAGAGGTCTACCTTGCCCCCTTTCCTTCATTTCCTCCTTCGTTTTGGCCTCCTCTTGTCTCTCGATCCTACCGAGAGACAAGATGGCGGCCGCTCCGGACTGTTTAGAATGTTGACAGACACCGGAGAGCCAATCAGCTTCGCTTCGCAAAGCTCTGTTACGCGAAAAGTACGCGTACTGGTACGCTATCGGGTGCGCTGTCACAGATATATCTGTTTTTTTAAACGTTAATTTCTCAAAATCCACTGGAGCACATATATTGAGACCCAGCAAAGGCACATCGGGCTAACAGTCCCTACAATTTTGCCAAGTTTCGTGCAAATCCATTCAGCCGTTCGAGCTAAAAGTGAGGCCAAAGGCCCTATGGAAAAATGAATGGGAAAAACGCGTTTTGGGACCCCCCTTTTTTCTCTGCCCCCCCTTGACGGAACCCCCCCGAATTTTTAGGGGCTGCTCAGAAACAAAATGTGCCATTTTCCTGAAAATTTCAGCCGATTCCGTCCACAAACGCCAAAGTTATTAGACATAGAATTTTCAAAAGTTCCATAGAGAAAAAATCCTAACTATATATACCTACTGGCTATCGCCAGTAGGTAATATATATGTATATATATATATATATATATATATATATATATATATATATATATATATATATATATATGTATGTATGTATATATATATTCACAGAAAAAACCATAGGTTATAGTGGATATATAGTTAGGAATTTGCATTTACAAAACCTTGAAAATTCAATGAAAAAACCATAGGTTATAGGCCATATATAGTTAGGAATTAGCATTTACAAAACCTTATTTTACTCGCATAAAACCATTGAAATTCCATATATAGTTAGAAGCGCTAACTATATATCGCGCACCCGCAATCCACTGCTGATGATGTCACATATTACATCATTCATGACATGGTCAGTGACATCACTGATGACATCACTGATGACATCTCAAATGACATCACTGATGACATCACTGATCACAACATCCAGTGATTGTATGTGTCTGTAAAGTTTAAATATGTTTCACATATTGAAGAATGAGTGGATGTATAAGTGTCTGGATGAAGAATTTAGTAGGTGCATGACTGACTGTATGAGTGAGTGATTAAATGTGTCTCACTGAGTACATGGGTTAGTGACTAAGCTGTCTTAATTCGTGCATCAGTATGTTTGTTGTTGTGTAAGCTGCTGCATGTGTTGATCAGTAGCTATAAGAGTGGCCATATGGGTTATTGATTGGTTGCCCAAGTATTTGAATGGGAGGCTGAGTGTGTGTGTGGGTGGCTGGGAGGTGCGTGACTCTGTGCATAGATGTGTAAGCAGTTGATTCACTAGGAGTATGAGTTCAAGAGTGCATGTGGAAACAGCTATATGGGCGGTTGACTGTGCATGGGTGTGTTGGTGAGTGAATGGATTTCTCATTGCTACATGTGCAAGTAAGTACGTATGTAAAACACAATACATGTGAGAGTTGAGATATATAAATAACTGAACATAAGAGCCAGTGAATGTGTGAGTGGCTGTATCGATCACTGTGAGCTTGTATCAGGGATTATATAAGAGAGTAAATATGTGTTATTATATGTTTGAATAAGTAAGATGTGTATAACTGTATAGTTGAGGAAATGGAGGTGTGATTGATTCTTTGCATGACTGACTAGGTGTGTGAGTAACTCCATGGATGAGTGACAGTCTGTGAGTGTCTGTTTATACTGAGTGTATGTAAGGTTATATTAGAGTCTGAAGAGGTTCATTGTATTATCACATGAGTGATGTGATCAGTGATGACAAATGAGATGTCATCAGTGATGTCATTTGAGTTGTCATCAGTGATGTCATCAGTGATGTCATTTGAGATGTCATCATTGATGTCATTTGAGTTGTCATCAGTGATGTCATTTGAGATGTCATCAGTGATGTCATCAGTGATGTCACTGACCATGTCATGAATGATGTAATATGTGACATCATCAGCAGTGGATTGCGGGTGCGCGATATATAGTTAGCGCTTCTAACTATATATGGAATTTCAATGGTTTTATGCGAGTAAAATAAGGTTTTGTAAATGCTAATTCCTAACTATATATGGCCTATAACCTATGGTTTTTTCATTGAATTTTCAAGGTTTTGTAAATGCAAATTGCTAACTATATATCCACTATAACCTATGGTTTTTTCTGTGAATTTCATTGGTTTTTTAATAGCAAATATGAAAAGCTTTAAAATGTCAAGTACGTGATAGATAAAAACATTTTCGTATTTATGCACGCTGATGTGCTTTGAACGCTGCACCCCCCCCCCCCTCCCCTCTTTTGCCTTAGTAGTACTCTCTCTTTGCAGATACTGAAGGGTAGTTAACGCAGGCCTTTACCCCCGTTGTAATCCGTCGTGCCTCCTTGTCTCTCCATTTGATTGATTGTTGTCCAAGCATTTACTGTTTTAGAATTGGTTCTCTTTGGATCATTCTCTATTTACAAACAAGCACAAAGTCGCAATACTCTGTTTAGTCTTTGCAGATAGTGAAAAATCGTGTAAAAAAATAAAAGTAATCGAGCAAAATCAGTAGGCCACTAATTGGATCTCTTTTTGACCTCGCTAAAATAGAAATATTAGGAACAACCCTTCTTGAGAAATACGAAAATAGTGAGATGAACTGAGCTCCACACCATGAGGGCTGCAAGACAGCTCGGCTCCATCACCCATCCCGCACAAAATAACGACAAACCCTATGCAAATATTAAAAATATAGACAACACACCAGCAAAGAAACAGGGTAAAACATTTTATTAAAAAACTATTTACATAACGTTGGTTTATAAGATGATGTCAGTAGTGGACCGATGTGTGAATAGATCGAAAACAGCACAAGGCTCCAAGATCCGGATAGCAAGCTCCTGGATGTTGGGTGCCATAGTTTAGAGTTCTGAATTTCAGCCTTTTTCAATGCCTGTGCTTTGTTGAATCAAAATGGCGGCTTGACACAAAGCTGACTCAAGCGTTGTTACTGATGCTATGCAGACCAAAACTGGTTTTCAGTTTGTACATTTTTCTAGATTTTTCAATCCAAGTTTGGTTGACTTTGTAGAACGATGGCTTCAGATTTTCAACATACGGTGTGGTGGCGCTGACTGGGAGGGGGCGCTTCGCTCCTGCCCCCTCCCCAAGTAAGATTTTCATACGTGAAAGTACGTTAATGGTTTTGGTCCCTGAGATGCTTCGATGTCACTACCATTCTCAAATAGCATAAGTTCTGGATGTTGGGTGCCATAGTTAAGAGTTCTGAGCAGTGCTTGTAACACTGTCTGAAGCTTATTTCCACCTACTGCAGCTTCACTATTCTCAAAGTAAGTGAGTGTCGTTTGTGGACCTGACTGCATTAGAAAACAATGTGATATGTTACCTTCCTAAACAGCTTGACGGAGGCCCCTGAGGGGCGGTGTGATGGCCATGGACTCGGAGAAGACGCTTTGCTCCGACACCCTCCCCAAGTCTTATAGCACTGGTGTAGCCTGAGATCGCCCCCGACATAGGCGGCCGGCTCCCGGGGTCCGGCGGAACTTTTTGCCTTTTGATGACTCTTCAATTCTGGACCTTGTCCCACAATCCGTTTGACCTGAAGACAAGCTGTAGTGGGGCTCCCCTTTATCGTTTTAGTTGCCATTCCGCCCGCTTTTGCTACACTGTGCCTCTTCCGCCATTCAGCTGTTTACCGCCCGCTCTTGTGACTACAGCGTCTCGCTCACCATGTAGTTGAGATGCGCCCGCTCTTGCGGTGCAGCGATAGGCGGCTGCCACAGGACTCTCAAAATGGTGGCCGGCTCTTCGGTTTTGGGCCTGGTCCACTAAAATGGCCCTGGGACACCTTGGAACTCGGACGCTTGTCTGCTAGGGCTTGGGTCCCATTCTCGAAAAGCGTCCCCTCAGCCGTGAAGATTCTACAAAAGTCTTGGGGGCCTCCGACTCCCGCAGGCTTCTGGTGGGGAGCGGCTGCCATGATTGCTCGTGGAATGGCCACGACGGAGCTACGAGATGGTAGTGGTCTCATGCTGACGCCAGCTTTAGTCTGAAACATCCAGAAACACTGTAGACTACCAATTCGATCAGTTCCGGTAGCGCCCCAACATGACCCGGAAGAGAAGAACTTGCCCTCCCCTCTTTGACTGATGGTTCTTGTTGCCTGTCCCCTCTGTTGTCATTTAACAGAACTTTTTGGACTGCTGAAAGGGGTTGTGTTCTGAACGCTGGTTGGTGGAGACATTTAGACTATATTCTTAACCTACGTTGTCGCGTAATGCGTTTTATGACACGCCGCGTTAGCGCACCCGGAAGTGATCCGAGGCGCGGCGCGCAGCGCGTAACGTAAGCATAACAGGTCATGTGACTTGTTAATAAAACTTTTCATTGGTTCATTTTACTTTTGTTAATTTAATGATGAAAAGCTTGGTCATATGACCTAAAAATTACGCTTTTTATTATTTTCGAACAATATTTTTTTTTCAAACATATGTTATAATATTCCAGGCTAATGTACTTTCCCGGAAAATTTACAACTGTCTTGCAAGTAAAATATATTCCTTTTTCGAGAAAAAGGGCGTTTCTTCCTTCCATGACGGAGCCGTTGAGTAAAAGAGATTCGGCCTGCTGTCTTAGTCGCCGATACGCCTGATTATCAGATTCTTATCGATCACTTTATGTTGCAGACATGAAAAACACAACTGCCCTTGACCATTTATCTTTACTGCGTTCCTACATATTATACCTTTTATCCGTCATGTAATTGGACTGCTTTATTTCACTTGCCTTTTACTGATTCGAAAACAGTCACTAAAAGTAAAAACTTTACAAATGAAAATACTACTACCGTGTTTTGTTTTAAAAACCTTTATTGTGAAAATGTCAGTATACAAATACGGGCCTATAACCACGTGGGCCGGCCACGGAGCAAACTGAAATCGTATATGATGAGGAGACATTTACACTGTAGAAGAACGTAACGAGCGGGCCATTAGGTGACAAGAACAAAGGTGTCTAACAGTTGCGGAATCGGTGGACGTACATTTTGTAATTAAAATACGACAGGGCCACTTACAATAACATTTTCTAGATATACATTTGCGGGCAAAGAGTTACGAGTCCCATTTATACCGGCGCCATTTTGGGCGAGGCCGGGCAGGTCCAAGATATAGTCAAAATGTCTCCACCAACCATCGGCCAGACCAGAACCCCTTTCGGCCCTTTATGCTACAAGATGGTGTCTTCCATTCAGAAAATATTGGTGGCAGCATTTTGAAAGGAAACAGAAACAGCCGTTCTCCTAGTGAGTTTCACATTGTTACATTTAGGAAGAATGTTGAAGAGTAGTATGTGGAAAATCTGAAGCCATTTTTCTACAAACTCTCAATCAGACTTGGATGGAAAAAAAAAACCAGAAGAATGTACAAACTGAAAACCAATTTTTGTCTGTATAGCACCAACAGTAACGCTTGAGTCAGCTTTGTGTCAAGCCGCTATTTTCATTCAATCAATAGCGTCCCCCTGCACACATTCAGGGACCTGGTCGTGTCTTCAGATGAAACGCATTGTAGGAAAAGAAGCAGAAAGGAAAAGGAAAAAAGTTCCGCCGGACCTAGTGAAGCTGCAGCAGGTGCAAATAAGCTTCAGACAGTCTTACAAGCACTGCTCAGAACTCTCAACTGAGGCACTCAACATCCAGGACTTGCCATTCGGATCTTGGCGCCTTGTATTTTTGTTTTGTTTTTGATGGAGGGGAAACAACAAAAAACAGGCATTGAAAAAGGCTCAACAGTGCAGGGCGCCTTGTGCTGGTTCCGACCTATTCACACATCGGTCCACTACTGACATCACCTCATAAACCAACGGGGCACCCCACGCCGACTTTCGGCGCAGCATTGTAGGATGGCCACACCAGTGCGGCAATTTGCTGGACACCACCTCGGTGCCATCCAGATCTCGGCGCGTTCATTCAATCAATAGCGTCCCCCTGCACACATTCAGGGACCTGGTCGTGTCTTCAGATGAAACGCATTGTAGGAAAAGAAGCAGAAAGGAAAAGGCAAAAAGTTCCGCCGGACCTAGTGAAGCTGCAGCAGGTGCAAATAAGCTTCAGACAGTCTTACAAGCACTGCTCAGAAATCTCAACTGAGGCACTCAACATCCAGGACTTGCCATTCGGATCTTGGTGCCTTGTGCTGGTTCCGACCTATTCACACATCGGTCCACTACTGACATCACCTCATAAGCCAACGGGGCACCCCACGCCGACTTTCGGCGCAGCATTGTAGGATGGCCACACCAGTGCGGCAACTTGCTGGACACAACATCGGGGCCATCCAGATCTCGGCGCGTTCGACTCACTGTACCGCAACAGTGACCGCAACTCAGCTGGACACGCCGTCTTTCGGCGCAGCATTGTAGGATGCCACACCAGTGCGGCAATTTGCTGGACACCACCTCGGTGCCATCCGGATCTCGGCGCGTTCGAGTCACTGTACCGCAACAGTGACCGCAATTCAGCTGGACACGCCGTCTTTCGGCGCAGCATTGTAGGATGGCCACACCAGTGCGGCAATTTGCTGGACACCACCTCGGTGCCATCCGGATCTCGGCGCGTTCGAGTCACTGTACCGCAACAGTGACCGCAATTCAGCTGGACACGCCGTCTTTCGGCGCAGCATTGTAGGATGGCCACACCAGTGCGGCAATTAGCTGGACACCACCTCGGTACCATCCGGATCTCGGCCCGTTGTGCTGCCTTCGGCCTATTCGCACATCGGTCCGCTACTGACGCCGCCTCACGTGCCAACGGATTTTCTACGCTTTTTGTAGCCCTATGCCGCATAACAGGTCATGTGACTTGTTTATAAAACTTTTCATTGGTTCATTTTACTTTTGGTTTCCTAAAGATGGAAGGCTTGGTCATATGACCTAAAAATAACACTTTTCATTGGTTTAGAACATTTTTTTTTCCCAAACGATGAAAGCCCCACCTTGTTTCTGGATCATTCAGACTGAAGCTGGCGTCAGCATGAGAGCACCACCATCTCGTGGCTCCGTCGTGGTCATTCCGCGAGCAATCATGGCAGCAGCTCCCCACCGGAAGCCTGCGGGAGTCGGGGGCCCCCAAGACTATTATACAATCTTCACGGCTGAGGGGACGCTTTTCGAGAATGGAACCCAAGCCCTAGCAGGCAAGCGTCCGAGTTCCAAAGTGTCCCAGGACCATTTCAGTGGACCAGGCCTAAAACCGAGGAGCTGTCCGCCATTTTAAGAGCCATGTGGCAGCCGCCTATCGCTGCACTGCAAGAGTGGGAGCAACTCAACAACATGGTGAGCGAGACGCTGTGGCCGCAAGAGCGAGCGCAACTCAGCTAGATGGCCGCCACCTGGGGAGGCCCGTTCACGCCGGCTCCCCCACGCCCCCCCCCCCGGGCCGCCGCACGCCAATTTTCGGAGCAGCATTGTAGGATACCAAAACCAGTGCGGCAGTTTACTGGACATCACCTGGGTGCCTGTCGTACATGTTGTGTCAGCCATGTGACACTGGACACAGACCGCTACTGACGAGGCCTCCCCCCGCACCACCCGGGACGCCCCACGCTGTTTTTCTGTGCTGCATTGTAGGATCCCTAAACCAGTGCGGCACCCAGGCGACATCACCTGGGTGCCGTCCAGAACTCTGCACGTTGTGCTGCCTTGGGACTATTCGCACAACAGACCGCTACTGACGAGGCCTCCCCCCGCCCCACCCGGGACGCCCCACGCCAATTTTCGGAGCAGCATTGTAGGATCCCTAAACCAGTGCGGCACCCAGGCGACATCACCTGGGTGCCGTCCAGAACTCTGCACGTTGTGCTGCCTTGGGACTATTCGCACAAAAGACAGCTTCTAACCATTGTTGCTTTTTGTATTGAGAAATGTTTAAATGTTTTTAGTTTTTGTTCCGTTCGTTAAAGTTAGTAGTTAATAAAGTTTTATAACCTTATTTTGTTGGAGTGTTATCTATTTTTTTAAAAACGGGTGAATGGGGCCTTGAATCGGGTTATTGTCATGTGTGGGCTTTGGAAGTGTGCTGCTGCAGGATCGGACATTTCAAACTCAAATGCACGTTCTTTTTCTTACCTTTCCGAAGCATGGAGCGCAATAGCAGGCAGAGAAAGGGTGATGCACGTGTTGAACACTACCTGACCTGGCAAGTTGCTGGCAGTGCCCCCCCGCCCGCTCCTGAAAGAGGGCACACACACACCGCCGCCCCGAGTACTTCACAAATCTTTAAAAGACCATGCGCTTGTTCATGAGGCTTAAATGGTTTATCACCTCTTCTAGAACCCCTGCATCGACCCTCTGACGTTTCATGGAAAAATTACCATGTAACACAATACCAAGCCCTGTCAGCTGAAACCCCCAAGGAATCGTGGGGCATATTATCAAGGGGGTTTATCTCCGCTTTTTTGGCTTTAAAAACCATGAAAGCGGAGATAAAATTATTTCCCTATTATCAAGCTGTCGCTAACACCAGTTAGTGACAGCTAAAAGGAGATAGCGACCATCTTGGGCCCCGCTTTGCATGTCAGTGATACTTATCACTAATGACATGCAAAGTGGCGTGCCAAGATGTTAGCGACTGGAAACAGTCCCTAACATCGCTACCTTCTATTACCAACTTTTGGAGATATTCGCGCTAAGCGCGAATATCTCCAAAATCTAACACCTGCCCTGAGCAGTTCTTAGCCATGTTATCCAATGGGAGGTGGATAACATGGCTAAGAGCATTAGGTCGATAATACATGAATATCGCTGACTTTTCTGCGATAATAGCAAGGTTTATCTGCGATAAAAATCGCCGATGTGCGGCGATAATTTTTGTCTATAAACAAGTTAGAGACAAAAATTATCGCTAGTTGTTCGTAATATGCCCCCGGGTTTTTGCTTGCAGAAATCGGGAGGCGGGAGACTAGCACTGAAATCAGTACTCACACGCCTGAATCAGGAGGATTGGCATGTCTGAATTCTCTACAGCTGGGGCCATAAACTACATCCGCAGGGTTAGGTGATAGCCTGGGACCAGCCTGGCATCTAAAATGGCTGCAGTGCACGACAAAATTGTGGCATTCGAAAAAAGGCAAGATGGCGCAGCCGCTGGAAGAGATGTATCAACATATATCAGCCTCCTCAGCCACCCTCAGGAAACATAGGGGATTAGGATACGTCTCCCGCACCCCCTTATACCTAGTACTTTAATTAACGAAGCACAAAATGGCGAATTCCCGTTTCGCTACCAGTTTGCGGCCCAGTTCGCGGCCCGTGAAGCGTTTCTACCGTGAAAAATCATTTTTTTTTTATTTTCCCCACGGGACCCTTTAATAACCCCAACAACATTCCTAGGGGGTCAAGAGGGGGATACCTTGCCCCCTTTCATTAAATTCCCCCTTAGTTTTTCACCTTTTCTTCTCTCTCGATCCTACCGAGAGACAAGATGGCGGCCGCTCCGGACTGTCACGCAGCAAAAAAAAAAAAAAAAGCTCACGCACAGCCGCTGGAAGAGATGTATCAACATATATCAGCCTCCTCACCCACCCTCAGGAAACATAGGGGATTAGGATACGTCTCCCGCACCCACTTATAACTAGTAATTTAATTTACGAAGCACAAAATGGCGAATTCCCGTTTCGCTACCAGTTCGCGGCCGCGCTTCTACCGTGAAAAATCATTTTTTTTTTATTTTCCCCACGGGACCCTTTAATAACCCCAACAACATTCCTAGGGGGTCAAGAGGGGGATACCTTGCCCCCTTTCATTAAATTCCCACTTCGTTTTCCACCTCTTCTTCTCTCTCGATCCTACCGAGAGACAAGATGGCGTCCGCTCCGGACTGTTTAGAATGTTGACAGACACCGGAGAGCCAATCAGCTTTCTGCGCGCAAAGTTCCGATAAGCGAAAAGTAAGCGGACCGGATCGCTGCCCAGAGCGCTGTTACAGATATATATCTTGGTTTGAACGTTAATTTCTCAAAAACTACTGGAGCACATATATTGAGACCTAGCAAAGGCACATCGGGCTAACAGTCCCTACAATTTTGCCAAGTTTCGTGCAAATCCATTCAGCCGTTCGAGCTAAAAGTGAATCCAACCGCCCTATGGAAAACTCAATGCAAAAAACGCGTTTTGGGACCCCCCTTTTTTCTCAGCCCCCCCTTGACGAAACCCCACCAAATTTTCAGGGGCTGCTCAGAAACAAAATGTGCCATTTTCCTGAAAATTTCAGCCGATTCCGTCCACAAACGCCAAAGTTATTAGACATAGAATTTTCAAAAGTCCCATAGAGAAAAAATTCTAACTATATATACCTACTGGCGATAGCCAGTAGGTAATATATATATATATCTATGGATAAACAAAATGCCTTTCAGCTTCTGAGGCATTACTCGACAGCATGCCATCGGGCATTTTCAATCAGCTCACTTCTGTGCTCAGGTAACTATTAACTGCCCACGCGTTTCAAGGCTCACCGGCCCCTTTTTCACAGGCTTTGTTTGAACACCGCAAGGACAGCCCTTCTTTAAAAAAAGCCTCCGCTTTTTAATTGGTTACAGGAATGCTAAGTGCATTTCATTATACAAACTTTATGCTGGGAATTGCAGTCCATTAGGGTGACGTTTTTTTATTTCCATAAGTAGGTTCAATGCGATGTTCTGTTTAGACTGTATACATTTCCTATAGTAGGCACCCGAGCATTGTTGGCAAGCACTCTTCATATTAGGCACCCTATGCTATTCCGCATGTAAAAGTTCCACACACAGCCTCCCATTTCACAATTCACATGGGTTGGTGCTTGCCCCCACGACCAGGCAGCCGTGCAGATAAAATGGATAAACAAAATGCCTTTTAGCTTCTGAGGCATTACTCGACAGCATGCCCTGCCATCCGGCACTTTCAATCAGCTCACCTCCGTGCTCAGGTAACTATTAACTACTGACGCGTTTCAAAGCTCACCGGCCCCTTTTTCACAGGTTTTGTTTAAACACCGCAAAGACAGCCCTTCTTTAAGAAAAACCTCTGCTTCTTTAATTGGTTACAGGCATGCTAAGTGCATTTTATTATACAAACTGTATGCTGGGAATTGCAGTCCATTAGGGCTACGTTTTGTTATTTCCTTAAGTAGGTTCAATGCGATGTTTTGTTTAAACTGTATACATATCCTTTAGTAGGCACCCGAGCATTTTTGGCAAGTCACTCTTCATATTAGGCACGCTGTGCTGTTACGCATGAAAAAGTTCAACACACAGCCTCCCATTTCACAATTCACATGGGTTGGTGCTTGCCCCCACGACCAGGCAGCCGTGCAGATAAAATGGATAAACAAAATGCCTTTCAGCTTCTGAGGCATTACTCGACAGCATGCCCTGCCATCCGGCACTTTCAATCAGCTCACTTCTGTGCTCAGGTAACTATTAACTACTGACGAGTTTCAAGGCTCACCGGCCCCTTTTTCACAGGCTTTGTTTAACACCGCAAAGACAGCCCTTCTTTAAAAAAAAGCCTCCGCTTCTTTAATTGGTTACAGGCATGCTAAGTGCATTTCATTATACAAACTGTATGCTGGGAATTTCAGTCCATTAGGGCGACGTTTTGTTATTTCCTTAAGTAGGTTCAATGCGATGTTTTGTTTAAACTGTATACATTTCCGATAGTAGGCACCTGAGATTTTTTGGCATGTCACTCTTCATATTAGGCACCCTGTGCTGTTCCACATGAAAAAGTTCCACACACAGCCTCCCATTTCACAATTCACATAGGATGGTGCTTGCCCCCACGACCAGGCAGCCGTGCAGATAAAATGGATACACAAAATGCCTTTGAGCTTCTGATGCATCACTCGACAGCATGCCCTGCCATCCGGCACTTTCAATCAGCTCACCTCCGTGCTCAGGTAACTATTAACTACTGACGAGTTTCAAGGCTCACCGGCCCCTTTTTCACAGGCTTTGTTTAACACCGCAAAGACAGCCCATCTTTAAAAAAAGCCTCCCCTTCTTTAATTGGTTACAGGCATGCTAAGTGCATTTCATTATACAAACTGTATGCTGGGAATTGCAGTCCATTAGGGCGACGTTTTATTTCCTTAAGTAGGTTCAATGCGATGTTCTGTTTAAACTGTATACATTTCCTATAGTCGGCGCCCGAGCATTTTTTTTTGATTTTTTTTTTGCAAGACCTTTATTTGCAGTAACAGGAATACACAGTGGTATGGCTACAACCCTGAGGCCGGCCGCTTCATTGGAACAGATAAGCACATACAGTATACACAGCCCTTCAGCCGACAACATCATGTCCGGTGGCGTTATAAAAGGATGTCTGTCAGTCGTGCATTCTGTATCAATCAAAATCATCTGACTTCTTGCTTTTGTATTTTATGAAAACCAAAACTAAACCAAGTGACCCATTAGTTAAGAAAGCAGTCGCACCGGAAGTGTAGTGGCGGCAACAACGTTTCATGACTGGCATAGACATAAACATTCAATCATTCAGACCCCCTGCACACCAGGATTGGGAATCGGCTTTAACTGACAACCCCACCATCCTACCGTGCCCGGCAAAACTATTGCCCTCAACAACTATGCACTTCCGCCCTCCTCCCCCTCTTTGTCGGAGTCATCAATGTCGTCTTCCAACAGGGGCTCACAAATATCCCCACAATAACTATTCCAGGGCTGCCACACTTTATTCCATTTTCTGGGATTCGCCCTTGACTTGTACACCGCCCTCTCTGTCACCATTAACACGTCCATGTTCTTACACCGCTGCGTTAAAGCGGGGGAATCCACCGTCCCCCACCTCTGAGCTATATCTCTCTTGGCAACCATGATACCCACTATGGCCCACAGCTGCCCCTGGCACGAGAAGTCGTTTGGGACCCATATATTTATTAAGCATGTATGGGGGTCTGGTGGAAGGGAGACCTCCAGTGTTTGAGAGATGGTGCGCATCACTTACCTCCAATATTCCTGTATTTTCGGGCATTCCCAGATCGTGTGCAGAAATGTGCCCTCCTCCCCACATCCACGGAGACGGAAAGGGTGGTCCGCCCTATGGAGCTTCTGGAGTGTGGTCCTTGTATAGTATATTCGGTGCAATATTTTAGACTGCACCAGTCTGAATCGAGCTGAGATGCCCTCTTCTTTTGGGGACGCTAACGCCGCGTTCCAGTCCGTTTCGTCCATATCCCCATAATTCATCCACCCATTTCTCGCGCAGTTTGTTATTGGGGTTAGGTAAGTTATTTATTAACTTGCGGTATGTAAGCGAAGTGGCGCTTTGGTGCATAAAGTCAGTGAGTAGCCGGTCTTCCATAGGGGAGGACTCTGGAACTTCTGTGCCCACCGGTATTGCTGCTAAAAGTGCACGCCTAATTTGTATGTGCCTGCAAGTTTCATTTGGGCCTAAATTGTAGTGTTGTTGCAGCTGAGAGAAGGGGATCACCCCGCCATCCGTCCATAGGTCCCCCACCATTGAAATGCCTATGTTATCCCACTGCATGAACCTCTTATACTGCCGCAGGAGGCCCAATGCCTTGTGCCACAGTGCCACCATGTGCCACCATGTGTTTTGTGGGTCCATTTAGCTTCGCTGCCAGTCCCTTATTGTATAGTGGTGCTAGTAAATTGTGTGTGCCTAACTGCTGTCTATCTGCCAGGTAGGCCGGATCGTCCTGGGGGACATGCAGCCAGTGGTTGATAACCTTCAATTGTGATGCCCAGTAGTACATTTGCAGGTTAGGCAGGGCTATCCCCCATTCATACCAGCTCTTATTGAGCTTCACATGTGCTATTCTTGCCGGGGGGTCATCCCACAGTAGCCCAGACACCACGGCCGTGACTTGCTGTAAGTAGCGTGGTGGCACAATATAGGGGGTATTTTTCAACATGTATTGGAAGCGCGGCAACGCCATCATCTTAAATAATTCTGCCCTCCCCAGCAGTGTCAGGGGCAGGGCCTTCCAATGATGCACATCACGTCTCAGTCGTTCCAGCTGTGGTTTTAAATTGCGTTCATAGAAGTCCGTAGTGGTCCGGGTGATTTGAATCCCTAGATATTTGAAGTAGGCATCTGCTATAACCAACGGGCAGTCGGGGGAGGACCGGGTCCGGGCCATGCAGCACATAGATGACTGATTTTGTCCTATTAATCATGTAGCCCGACACCTTGCCATGGTTATCGCACAGCTTCAGGAGTTCCGGAATACCGCTTTGGGGCTCCAGCAAGTATACCAGCTTGTCATCAGCATAGAGGGAGACTCTGTCTTCCCTGCCTGTCTCCCAGTGTATCCCCTTCAACAGTGTAGTAGTTCTGATCATGGTTGCCAATGGCTCCAACACCAGAGCAAAGAGGAGGGGCGACAGCGGACAACCCTGTTGCGTTCCTCTAGCTAGAGGTATCGTTCGTGAGATGTGGCCATTTGCCGCTATATGCACCATCGGATTCGCATCACCACCCCCTTTTGTACCGCTTTTAGCCGCCATAAGTGTGGCAGGGTATACTCAGACGTGAGTCCCTTGCTCACTTTGCCACTGGATTCAAGCAAGCTGGGCTGAAGACGGCTGGAATGCCAGAAACCGGTCCTAGGAAGCTTGTTTCCGGTCCTGGGAAGACATGGCTTAGCAGTTCGGGCTGGACTGTTCCCATGAGGCACAGGGTCAGACTGATTTGCATATAGCCATGTCTGAACTGGGGTGGCAGAGTGGGATAAAGAACGGTGATGGATTAAACCCAGATCTTTTGACAAGGTGTGAGTGTTTGATTGATTCAGATGCTCCGTCCATCACCACCCCCTTTTGTATCCTAAAACATATATATATGTCAGCTCCACACTGCTATCGGGTAATCGTACCGTTCCTCATAGAAGACAGCACTCACGTGGGGAGTTCCAACAATGTATTTTTTTTCTTGGGAACTCAGGACGCACAACAGACGCGTTTCGGCTGATTGTCTTCTTCGATGTTTTTAGCACGAAACGCCAGCGTTACCATTGTTTTTAAAATATTTCTCGCGCCATCTCAAAGGCAACAAAAACAATAGATTGACTAAAACGGCACATCCTCACAATCTGGGTGCCGAAATTCTGCCATCTGTAAATGCCAATACATACACCATTGCTGCCAATGATATATATACACAATGCACAGACTCCTCATGTATCTAATTCAACTATTACAATTCATAGTCGTCATAGATTTCAATTAAGCCCTGTATGGGCAATTTCATTTGTTACCATAAAAATATAACACATAGCGCATTAGAAACATTTCCCAATTCATATGGCAACTGGAGACAGACACTCCCTATATCATCCTAAGGAGGGGGAGAATCTCAAGCTTAATCATACTTGTTTCATACAAAAGGAAATAGACGAGCATATTTTAAAGCAGACGTATACAGTGCAGACAAATAGATGCAACATCATTCTTTAATCCCCCAAATGTTTGGCCATTTCCTCACTGCTGTTTAAACCATGGGGCGAATTACTTTGTAAATCGATGATGTATCGCGACTCAAGACGTCTAAGTCTTTGAATTCTATCTCTAGCATTTAACTTTATTCCCCCATTATCTATTGGTATTGTCCGGATACAGTAGCAGGTTTCGCCTGGATGGCAAAGCGCAGAGATACCCCTTCGGGGGTCTATTCAGGCGCTATAGAAGCATATAAATAAATAAATAAATAAATCTCCCCCTCTAGGGTGGATTGGGACCTGATCAATACAGAAATACGTCAATAAATCCCTGTCGCGTTTGTGATGTTGAATAAAATGTCTTGCGACAGGGTAAGACTCGTCTGCATTTGCAATTGCCCTTGAATGCTCAAGAATTCAAATTTTTGCTGGATGAATGGTACTCCCTATATAGAGGAGCCCACATGGACAAGTCAGACAATACACTGTGTATGGGGTAGTACATGTGAGGAACTTGGTTATTCTCTTTTGGGTTCGCAGACCAGGGATGCGATATGTCAATACACGTTTGCTCTTCCTACACGCCTTGCATTTACCGCAAGTGTAAAATCCATTTAATGCTCCAAATGGTGACTCAGTATCAGTAGGATTCTCAAAGCTATGGACCAAACTTTCGCAAACAGATCTGGCTTTTCTATAAGTAATCAGGGGATTAGGAGGTAAATCTTCACCTATAACTGTATCAGAGAGGAGATTTGGCCAATTCTTTTTAAGAATACGTTTAAGATGACCTGCATCCTTAGAGAATGTAGTAATCATCCTAAATTGGCCCTCACTTTCTTCTTTTCTTGGTTTATTTTGGTTATTCAAAAGATCACTTTATTTTTGCATTTTACCTTATTCAATGCTTTCATTAGAACTTCCTCACTATAGCCCCTCTGTCGGCTATCAAAAAACATACAAAGGATCAGGCAAAGAGGTTAAAATATAAAAGGCTACCCGACATTGTCTAAAATTGTAAAGCCGAAAAATATTCTTCTCTTGTGCCTGCCCTCCCAGCCTATATAGAAGCAGTCAACCCCTGAGCTTAGCGGTTGTGTCTAAAAGAGAGATTGGCCTATAGTTCTGTGGGTTTTTTCAGTCCTCTTTTTTATATATGGGGATGATTACACTGGTCTTCCATGAAGGCGGAAGGCCAACTTTAGTTATACTGTTGAAAACATTGGGTATTGAAGGGGCCAACATATCTTGATTTTCCTGAAAGAAATCTATTGTCACCCCATCAGGGTCCAGAGCCTTCCCAGGACTACAGGAAGTAAGCCCTCTTGTTAATTCTAAAAAGTGAGGAAGATAAATTGTCCAGAGTTTTGGAGTCTGTATTGGTTAGGGGTATCACAGGGCACATACTGGAAACTAAGATATTTTCAAAGTATGCCACCCATGCTTCTTAACCTACATGAGTGTCCGGCATGGAATCCTTGGGATTTTTCAAACAGGGGGCATTAATTACCTTCCAGAATTTTCTGCTATTTTCCATACTGGCTGCATGATCAAGTTCAACCCAGGCCTCCTTTCTCTTTTTTTCTTCCTTGAAGTGTTGTATTCCCTGCATAATGATCTTATTTAGAATAGATTCCTAGACTGTTTTTATAAGGGCTTTATGATGAGATTTTTGAGTTTTTGTGCAGAGGGAGTCAAACCAACTGTTGGATGTGGGTTTCTCCACTGGTTTATTACAGGTAAGGGCCAGTTTTACTTTCCCTAGCAGTTCTAAAAACTATGATAGGAGTGATGCTGGGCTGGACTCCAATTCTAGGCAGTTTAAGATATTCTCCAGTATATTCGGTATAATTACTGGGATCAGTTCCAACTTATCAATTTGGGCTCACTTTAGTTGGTAACCGTTCTTCCTGGCCAGGGTTGTGTTTTCTGTTTTTTGAGGCTGCAAAGAATAGAATAGAATAGAAACCATTTGTAAAGCGCCTGGTTACTCAAAAACAGAGTGTCCCCGCGCTGAAACTGCAAAGAAGCTCAGAGGAATAAACACAGGTAGGTCAAACATGGGCAAGGGAAGGGGAAGAAATTAGGTATGAGGGAAAAGGAAAGTTTTCAGTTTTCCTCGAAATCTAATTTCAGAGGGTCCCATACGCATCTTGAGTGGGAGTTCGTTCCAGCCCTTGGCAGCCAGGTATCTGAACGAGGAACCACCCATCTTGGCTCTAGTGATTTTAGGGATTTTGAACAACATCGTTCCAGAAGATCTTAGGTTCCTGGTGGGCCGATGTATAGTGAGTAAGCCGTGTAGATATCCTGGACCGGTGCCATGGGCTATACAGTGGGCAAAGCATAAAGACTTAAATTTAATTTGCTCCTTGATGGGGAGCCAGTGGAGTTTGGACAAGGCCGATCTCCCTGAGGCTCTTTGAGGAAGCTTGAGCACAAGGCGCGCAGCCGCATTCTGAGCGTACTGGAATTGGTGGTTACCCTTCTTGCTCAAACCCAGTAGCAAGGCTTTCCCATAGTCCAGATGGGGGGTTACTAGGGCATGGACAATGGTCTTTCTGGAGTCCATGGGAAGGAGGTCTAGTACCTTCCGAAGGACCCTCAGTACGCTGAAGCATCTAGCTGTGACTTTGTTAACATGAGGTTTGTATGAAAGGTTAGAGTCCAATATTATGCCCAGGTTGCGCACCGAAGCCACAGGACAAGGTGGACTGCCCAGTTCCGCAGGCCACCACATGTGAGACCATGCGGAAGAAGATTTTCCTACCACCAGCAGCTCGGTTTTGTCGCCATTAAGGCGAAGGCAATTGTTGTTCATCCAAGCTGCCACGGAAGAGAGACAGTTGGAGAAATTGGTGGCATCTTCTCTGTGGTCGGGCGTAAGCTTGAACATCAATTGGGTGTCATCAGCGTAGCTGACAATGCCCACCCCATTAGTCTCAACTATGCGAGCCAGGGGTTCCATATAGATATTAAACAAGGTGGGGCTCAGACTCGAGCCCTGAGGAACCCCGTGGCTTGCCTTTCTGAGAGAGGACTTAAAGGGGGGGCAATGCATCTGAAAGTTCCTGTTTGCCAGGAAGGACTCCAGCCACGCAAAGGCTGACCCCTTTACTCCCATACCAGATAGCCGAGACAGCAGCGTTGAGTGCAGCACGGTGTCAAAGGCTGCACTTAGGTCTAAAAGTACCAACGCTGCTGTCTCTCCCTCATCCACTATGCGCCTAAGACTCTCGGTGGAGAAGAGTAGGGCTGACTCCGTAGAGTATCCGGCTCTGAACCCTGATTGAGTAGGATGCAAGAGCGAGTGTTCTTTCAGATAACTCATGAGCTGCCTATTCACTACTTTCTCCACAATCTTAGCACAAAAAGGGAGGAGGGATATAGGGCGAAGATTCTGGAATTGTGAGATGTGGATGTTGGCCTTCTTCTTAAGGGGGATTACATGGGCAGTTTTCCAGGCATCTAATACCTTGCATTCCTTGAAGGAAAGCGATACAATAAGACTTATATGGTCAATTATTGTGGACTCCATGACTCCTCTGCAGCGAGTCGGCGGGCATACATCGCTCGGAGAGCCAGATTGTATATTATTTAGGATGCTGAGTAGCTCTCGTTTCTCAGGAGTGATAAAACACGTGAGACCAGAGGTCCCCGTGTTGCTATTGTTGACTTCTGAAAATTTGCTAGAACTGGACTCATCTTTTGTGAAGGTGGCATGGATTTTGTCAATCTTGTTAATAAAAAAATCAGCAATGGAGTCACACAGTTCTTTCGAGTGAGTATCTTGAGCTTCCAATCTAGTTGGAATCGTAAGTTCTTTATAGATAGAAAACAGTTCTTTAGTAGGATTATCCGCTGAATCAATTCTATTTTTAAGGTGGCAGCTTTTTTCCGATCTCACTAATTTATGATATTTATTTAGTTCAGTCTTATATAGTATTTTATCCTCGAGATTGTAATGTTTTCTCCAGTTGCGCTCTAGGGTTTTACATCTGGCTTTGGCTAGTTTTAATTTTTCAGAAAACCATGGAGCGGTTTTGGATTGCCTAGACGGGGGCTTGGATGTCCAAGGGGCTATCTCATCCAGGGCATTGGACAGCCAATTTTCATAGTTTTCCCAGGCTTCTTGAAGAGAGTTACTTTGCGAAGGTGGATTTTTTGGGAGAGCATGTCTGAAGGCTTCTTGGTTAAACTTTGGTTTCCTGATGTCCAAACTCAGCTGTATAAATAAAATTGAGTGATCACTAAAACTTGTACATAGATTATCTACATGGGTAACCTTATCACTAAAAAATTTGGACACTAATATAAAATCAATAGTGGATTCATGACCATTCCGTGTAAAGGTTGTCCCTAAGTTGCCTGTTAATTAATTCAGCTTGTTGGCTTTTGCCACATTCCTAGTAAATAACATTCTGTTTAAGTTATTTCCATATTCATTATGAGTGAAGTGGTAGATGTAGTTTCCCAGTATATCTTTTAAACCACAAGCAATATCTTGTTTATGCTTGCAGAGATGTGCGTTAAAGTCACCCACCCATATAGTACTAAGTGCTCCATTGTTGACATACCTGGCAAATGTATCTGTCTCCCTGTTCAGCTCAGCTACCGCTAAGTGCCTGTTCCCTCCAACATTATTATTATAATAGTTTATTAGGAGCCATGCATCCTTACTGTCATCCTCTACCAGGAGCAGGTGGAATTGGGCACTCAATCATTCAAACTTCTTTATTATTATCGGTAGGGTGCTTGGGATTAGAGTTCAGAGGCCCCCTTTTGCTCTACCTGATGATTATGACGTTGCCTCTGTCTGGAATGAGCAGTAACCATTTAAAACACAATGTTTCCTGTAGGCATATAATTTCCTGAGTTCGCCATTGTGTTTGCCAATGTACATTACCTAACTTTTGTCCGATACCAGCCACATTTCATGAGGCTAATCTAATAGGTTTGTTATGTTGCATATTCGGTATGTCAGTCATTTTTGCACTCTCTTGAAAATCAACATACAAGCTTTCCAATTCCTCTGCAAGATTATTACCACCCAAGGGTAGGCAATCACATGCTTCTAGGTCTGTCAAAGGGCATATCTGTTTTCCAATCCCAAACCCAAGATGTCCATATTTCTATCTATGCAGCCTCCTATTGGACCTTCCATCAGAGGTCTTCTATGTTCCTTTCCCGGGCAGTGAGATGTGGCTATAAAAATACTCCAGTCATAAGGCAGAAATCTGCATACCCTTGAGGGGTACTTTGTGTAGCTGACCTAGGAGGGATCTAACTACAAACTTATTATTAAAATGTATTACTACACAGTCACCCGATTTAGAGTGTATATATGTCGCCAGCCACCCTACTCTCCTGGCCATGAAAATCTAATTAGGCAGAAGGTCACCCCCCTACAAAATGGTTCAAATGTCTCAAAAGCCAGTGTAAGCTTTTGGCCATTAATTGGGTTGTTGATTCTCGCTGATCCTCCAGCAGGATCGGTACATTCCCCAAAACCAATACAGGCGGGGAAGCTGCTGGAAGGAGATCCAGTATCTGGTAAGAGTAAGAGTCCTTCCCCGCCTTTTTTCCCTCTGGCCTCCGGCACTCATCCCTTCCCTGAACCCCACATCACTTGGACTGTCGGTCTCTTTAGGGGAATGATAGTATGTGAAGTCAGCGGTGTGTCTCCCGTTATCTTTTCAAGCTGTACTCAAGGTTGGGAGGGGATCATATGTCCCAGAAGCTGAGGTCCTGAATCTGTGAGATCAGTGGGATGTGAGATCGGCACCAAATCTTTATGTGGGTGATGTGGATCAGCTTTCCGTATCTGGTTCCTTGTCTGTGTTGTTGATAGTCCCAGGGTATGGATGGTTTAAGAGTTGTAAGTTGTTTACACCATGATCCTCAATGCAAGATAATCTGTTTCATTCAATCTCTGTTAGTTTCAGAAGGAGAGGGTTCACTAAGAGGGTTACCATATTTTCTAGTTGTATCCACCTGTATTAATCGTTCATCAAAGGAAGTTGATCCAGGGGTGAAAGAATACTCTTACTATTTTCCAAAACTGTAGTCACCCTTGCTTTTGTCTATCGGGTCCTTCTTCTCTTAACTGGTGGTTTGTTGTTATATTAAGACTGAGGGGGAGATACAGGGCAATAGGTAATAGGTATTACGGTTGTGGTGACTTACAGCAGGAGCTTCAGGGGCCCTACTTGCTGAATGATCTAATGAGACTGATAATAAGGGCTGTGTGGGGACATTATCTAAACTATATCCCCCTAGAGAACATCAGTTCTGAGAAGGCAGAGGTTCCAGTGATAGACGTCACACTGTGAGTTCTATGTCATGTGAAAGGACGCTCACTGCCCTTGCTAGGAATGCATTGAGAGAGTTTATTATTAATCGGGGTCACAAAATCCGTTCAGCTCGCAGAATTTGCGGATTTTTGGTAATTTCGCTGTCCGCGAAACCTGCGAATTTCCACCAAAATCCGCAAATTCGCAAGCTGGCAAATTTTTTTGCTTGGTCGCGCTTGAAAAATACAATATTTCGTTCGCGGTGTTGACTTACAGTGATTCTGTGTCTGCCGAGTTGTTTTTTTCCTGGTTTGCGTGTGCGTCATTTTGGATCTTGGTGCGTGATCGTGCAAGAGTTTTTTGACAGCGATTACGTCATCGCGGCCCGCCATCTTGCACAGTGAGAGTTTGACAATGCGAGTACGTCATAAGGGCCCGCGATCACGCTTCGTCGTAGATGCGGCGCGCAGCTGACTTCCAGCGGGAGATTTGAACAGCTCGCGTTCCCGAACTTGCAAAAATTGCAATTCTGCTCAAGAAATCCACTGCAAACAGCATAAACCTTCTGAAAATAATGATTTTGATCAGAATAACTCCTAAGATTGACATTTGGCTGCACTTTTTTGTGCAAGGAGTCCATTTTTGGGGGGGGGGGTGGGAGGAAGGAAGTGCCCCAGAGTCTCCAACTTCCTGTTACCGTCCAGCAGGCTCCTCCCAGTGCTTTGTCCATGTCCTGGTCACTTTTGAATTGGATCTGGAGCTGGAAGGATTACTTTTTGTGGCTGCTGCGGGATATTTGTATTTGAGGACTTTTTGGACTTTGGAGTTTGGATCACTTTTGGATTTGAGATTTTACAAGTAAGTTGGTGTTGTTTGCTTGGGGCATTGCAGTTGCTGCAACTAAAATTTTAAAACGTTTTCACAACTTAAAAAAACATATATTGTGGGTAGCCACAGTATCCAGTAGGCCCAGGGTTAGACATGGGTGCATGATCCAACTGTTTCTGTGAGTTTTTTTAACTTAAATCTCATTTATGTCATGGAATTTTAGCTGACTGTTATATGTGTTTTTTTTGGGGGTGCCTGTAAAGCCTCACTAGCCAGTAGGCCCAGGGGTAGTGAGTGGTGCATGGACCAAGTCTTTCTGTGGGGTGTCTTGAATTTAAACATCATTGAGGGCATGAAAGGCATTGGATTGTGGTGATTTTTGTGTTTTTTTACTTTTTGGGGTGTTCTTGGGCCGGGCCATGTGGGTGGGGGCCATTTTGAGGCCTGGTCCAGGCAGGGCCTGGCCATGTGGCTGGGGGACAAAGGTCCAGTTTGAAGCCAGGCAGTGTGCTCAGGCCTGCACCCAGTTTGCCTTGCTTTCATCCATTATGCCCAGAGGTACTCAGTGGTCCATGGACCAAGTCTTTCTGTGGGGTGTCTTGAATTTAAACATCATTGAGGGCATGGATGGCATTGAATTGTGGTGATTTTTGTGTGTTTTTTGACTTTGTGGGTGCTGTTGGGGCCTGACCATGTGGGTAGGGGCCATTTTGAGGCCTGGTCCAGGCAGGGCCTGGCCATGTGGCGGGGGGACAAGGGGCCATTTTGAAGCCAGACAGTGTGCTTTGAGCCACAGGCCTTCACCTACCCTGCCCTGCTTTCACCCATTATGCCCAGGGGTAGTGAGTGTTGCATGGACCAATGCTGTGTGTGGGACCTCTTGAATTGAAACATCATTGAAAACATGGATGGTATTGGTTTGTGGTGATTTTTGTGTGTTTTTTTTACTTTTTTTGGGTGTTGTTGGGGCCTGGCCATGTGGGGGGGGGGGGGCATTTTGAGGCCCGGTCCAGGCAGGGCCTGGCCATGTGGCTGGGGGAGAAGGGGCCATTTTTGAAGCCAGGCAGTGTGCTTTGATCCATAGGCCTGCACCCAGCCTGCCCTGCATTCACCCATTATGCCCAGGGGTAGTGAGTGGTGCATGGACCAAAGCTTTGTGTGGGGCCTCTTGAATTTAAACATCATTGAGGGCATGGATGGCATTGAATTGTGGTGATGTTTGTGTGTTTTTCGACTTTGTGGGTGCTGTTGGGGCCTGACCATGTGGGTAGGGGCCATTTTGAGGCCTGGTCCAGGCAGGGCCTGGCCATGTGGCGTGGGGACAAGGGGCCATTTTGAAGCCAGGCAGTGTGCTTTGAGCCATAGGCCTGCACCCAGCCTTCCCTGCTTTCACCCATTATGCCCAGGGGTAGTGAGTGTTGCATTGACCAATGCTGTGTGTGGGGCCTCTTGAATGTAAACATCATTGAGAGCATGGATGGTATTGGATTGTGGTGATTTTTGTGTGTTTTTTTACTTTTTGGGGTGTTGTTGTGGCCTTACCATGTGGGGGGGGGGGGCATTTTGAGGCTTGGTCCAGGCAGGGCCTGGCCATGTAGCTGGGGGACAAGGGACCATTTTGAAGCCAGGCAGTGTTCTTTGAGCCAAAGGCCTGCACCCAGCCTGCCCTGCTTTCACCCATTAGGCCCAGGGGTAGTGAGTGGTGCATGGGCCAAGGCTTTGTGTGGGGCCTCTTGAATTTAAACATCATTGAGGGCATGGATGGCATTGGATTGTGGTGATTTGTGTGTGTTTTTTGACTTTTTGGGGTGTTTAACTGATGTTCCTTTGCTTTTAGGTGCACAAGAGAACCATCAGTGCCAAGAAGCAGTCATGCAGCGGTGTGCGCAGCACAACTTCACGCGATGTCACGTCTGGCCACAGACAACTCTGCAACTCGTGCAACTATGGCCTGCTTTTCTGACATCCGAAGAAGATGGGCCCAAAGAAAGGTGGCCGTAGCTCCTCTACAAAGAAAGTTGCCAGTGCCACTGCCAGTAAGGAGAAGAAGAAGCAAGTGGTGCCACTTACCAAGGAGACTGGTGTGCCCACAGACACTTTTTTCGGGAAAATAAAAACAATGCCTGCAGCAGCGGGGTCCGCCGGGGACCAAGCTGGGAGCAGCACCTCCGCTTCATTAGGCTCAGTGTCACCACGCAAGGTTAGGTCCAAGTCCATGAGTGCTTCAGAGGCAGCCACTGTCATTGCTCAATCACCAGCGACCAGTGATGTTGGCTCATCGCAAGAAAGTAGCACCCAATCAAGGCAGGGTGTAACTCATCTGATGAGTGTTCAACAACCAAAGCCGCAACAACAACCATAGGTGCAACTAGTACAAGCGCGAGTACTGTTACTCAGAAAGGAGCACAAGCCTATCTGTAATCTCCTATCTCCATACGTCAATGACCATACCCCCTGTAACGGCTGTAACTTTAAGTTTACTGCTGATATCGTAACTCCTGATGTCGGTTCCTACTCACTGGCACTAATAAATTGCAGATCTCTGCGCAAGCATGCGCTGGAAATCTCATTACTCCTTGAAGAACGAGACCTAGAGGTACTCTTCCTAACGGAGACATGGACCAACGAGAGCTCCGACCCAGATATAGTAAGAGCTTTGCCGCCTAATTATGCAATTATGAGACAAGATCGTACTGACGGAAGGGGTGGAGGGATTGCTATAATTTATAAAACATCAGCGATTTGCAGACATGAGAAGGTTTCCATAGAACGGTCAGAAAGTCTGTCCTTTTCCATTACACTGTCCCCGACCTGTACATGCACAGGGCTCCTTGTGTATAGGCCCCCTGGGCCTCTCGGCCAATTTTGTGAAGAGCTTGTGAGCTGTGCTATTAACCTCTCCTGCAATGCCCCCAACTTTACTATGCTGGGAGATTTTAATATACATCTTGACGAAGGAGACACCCATGCTTGCCAAAAATTGTCAACAGCTTTAGAGGTGATCGAACTTAAGCAAATTGTCCAAGGTCCTACACATATAGCAGGTCACACTCTTGACCATTGTTATACTAATATGAACGCACTGAAGTTTGAAACCTCAACAGTGGTTCCTTGGTCGGACCACACCCTCTTGTCCTTTTCCTTGACCCACCATAAGCAACCAATACAGACCAATTTTTCTAAAAAAATGAGTAGGGTCTGGTCCAAACTGCCTGTGGACAAATGGATAGTTGAACTTAGGAAAACAAAGCCAGCATATAATAATGACCCAATAGAAGCAAATGCACGCTTTAATCATTGGCTAGAGGAATCTCTTGAGGCGACTCTGCCTAAAACTGAAGTCTCTCATCGGAAAGGGGCGAATAAAAAAACTTGGTACACCCCTGAATTGAGAACTCTCAAACAGATATGTAAACAAAAGGAGAGAAGGTGGAGGAAAGATTACGGTGAAGATAGTAAAAATGTTTACAGATTAGCCCTACGCAATTATAAGCAGGCTATAAAAGTGACCCAGTCCAACTATTATCAGGAAAAAATCTCTTTAGCTGCCAGTTCCTCCAGGGAAATCTTTAAAATTTTTAAATCTTTGGTTAAACCTCCTACCCCCGTTATGGACTCAACTCTGGCACTCCCGCGCTGCAGGGACCTGGCAAATTTCTTTGCCGCAAAGGTAGCAAACATCTATGCATCCTTTCAGGTGACTGCCACAGGTGACTGCAATAGGTCCAACCCCCCCTGGTACAAGACCTACCTACGCTTAATGAATTCTCTCCCCTAGATGGCGACAAGGCCCAAGTGCTTCTGGGGAACTTGAAATCTGGATCACCTAGTGATGTAGCTCCACCAACCATCCTCAACCTTGTCTCAGACACAGGGGCCCCTGTGATACAGGATGTGATTAATACATCCTTGGCCGCTGGGGTAGTCCCACCTATGTGGGAACAAGCAAGAGTAAGAGCGTTACTAAAAAAGCCCAACCTCAACCCTGATGACTGTTCCAACTATCGTCCTACCTCCTTGTTGCCAACTGTTAGCAAGATCACTGAAAAACATGTCAACTCTCTTCTATCCACCTTCATTGAAGCTAATAATCTGCTACATTACACCCAGACTGGGTTTAGATGCAAACAGGGCACTGAAACGGCCCTTGTGGCAGTAGTTGAGGAAACTAGGAAGATTCTGGATGAAGGAAAATGTGCGGCCATACTATTATTAGACCTCAGTGCGGCCTTTGATACCGTTAATCACACGATTCTTACTCAGAGATTGAGTAATGTAGGTATCACTGGGACCGCACTGAACTGGCTCAGCTCTTTCCTGTCCAATCGGACCCTTTCGGTGTTTGAGGATGATACAGTTTCATCTCCAATACAGCTTCAATGTGGTGTTCCCCAGGGGTCATCCCTCAGCCCTACTCTATTTAATATTTACATGAGACCTTTGGCTGAGGTGGTGCAACCTTGGGGAGTACAATTGGTAACATATGCTGATGATACTCAGCTTATCATCTCCCTGTCCGGGCAGGAGGCGAGTTATAACAACCTATCCTCCTGTCTTAGCAAAGTCCAGGAGTGGATGAATGATTCTTTTTTGAAGCTAAATGGAGCTAAAACAGAGGTCATGATGCTAGGACACAAACCACCTACCTCTGTGGATATGTGGTGGCCAGACTCCTTGGGGCAGCCTCCGACCCCTAAAGAGCAAATCAAAAGCCTGGGAGTGTGGCTGGACCCAGCCATTAACTTTCAGGTCCAAGCCCGGAAGGTAGCAGGGACTGGATATGCCCTCATGAGAGCACTCAGAAAGATTTTAGGACTACTTCCCTTTGAGGCCAGAAGGATCCTAGTACAATCTCTTATCTTATCACGATTAGACTATTCCAACGCAGTCTATCTAGGGGCTCCTAAAGGGACAATCAAGATCCTACAGACCATCCAAAATTGTACTGCCCGAATGCTACTAAACATCCCACGCAGAACCTCTGCCAAACCAGCATTGAAGCAACTACACTGGTTGCCTGTACAACAACGAATCGAATTCAAAGCAATGACTATTGCTCATAAAGCCCTGCATAATTCCGGACCTGACATTCTTGTACCTTTGTTCAGTCCTTATCAAACATGCAGAACCCTGAGATCCAGTAATAAGAACCTACTGACAATCCCCAGGATCAGGAGATCGCGCACCGGGGGCAAGCGCTTTTCTTTACAGGCTGCAAAACTTTGGAACAATCTTCCAGACGCTATTCGCTTGGAGGAGAACCACCTCAGGTTTAGAAAAATGCTGAAAACCTTCTTATTCTGCTAAAGTTAATGGAGATGATTGGACCACTTAAGCGCTGGGATGCCTCAGGGTAACCATGCGCTATAGAAATGTGTAATCATTCATTCATTTATACATGGGCAAGGAGAGGCGCAAGTACATGCGCAAGGAGAGGCCCAAGTACATGCGCAAGGAGAGGCTAAGTAGAGGCGCAAGTAGAGGCGCAAGGAGAGGCGCATGCAGAGGAGTATAGAGAGGCGCAACTAGAGGCGCATGGAGCGGCACAACTGCCCACAATCCTTGTTCCTCCAGAAGTAGGGGCACATCAGGAAATCAAGAATCAAGCGGAGGTATCATCCGAGGAAGCCACTCCTCCTGAGGATGATCCATTGTCTTCCAGATCCCCAGCAAGAAAAAGGTCAAGGAGGGCTACTACAAGTTTTTCTTCAAGCCCCCTTCCTTCTGATGATCTTGATGTTGATTGGAACCCACCAATGCAGTCTGAGAGTGAGGCATGCCATGAGTCGACAAAGGTAGCTAAGCCTAAAAGGAAGGTTCCCGCAAGGCTTTCAGTTATGGGTGATGATGACGAACAAGAAGTGTATTCTGCTGCTGATAAACAGTCTGACGAGGACCCAGTCCTCACAGTCGTCCATCCAGCCCCAGCGGGCATGCAGCAGACAGACATTTTGACCCTATCCCGAATGGCTGCTGAGCGGGATGTGGGAGGTGTGGCACTGGTACCACCACCAACGCAGTTAACTACAACACCAACACGACCTACAGCTTCCATATTTTCTCGTCAGAAGGGCCAGCACGGACCTCCATCCAGCTCGACCTCCATTACCTCAAGTAGTGGTGCTGTAAGTGAACAATAGAGTCGAATTCAGCCACGCCCATCCTCCACTTCATCTGGCTTTGAAACTGAAAGTAGCACCTCCACCACCAGCAGACATCTTCAGTCCCCAGTTTGGGACTTCTTTAGTGTTACCCAAAAGGTGGAAAACCTGGTCATTTGTTCGATTTGTAAACAAGTAGTTAGTCGGGGTAAGCTTGGTACCAACTATGGCACCGGAGGCCACAGAGGTCATCTCAAAACCCACCACACTATCGTTTGGGATGCGCACCTAAGGAAGATACGGGGAGCCAAAAGTACAACAAATCCAAATGTATCCATTGATATTGCATCTGATGATGATGACAAGGGGCTTATCGTGCAGGGGGAAGTGAAGAAGCGACAGACATTTTTTCTGGTACACCCAGTACCCCTGGCAGCAGCACTGCAGTGGTAGCACCTACACCCTCTACCCCTGCAACATGTATGAGGTACACTAAGAGTCTAGGAGAGACACCAATGCGAAAAAGTACATCAATGAGCCTTACTGGTTTGAAGAAGTCTGCATCATCATCATCACGTAAAACGGTCCAGACCACCATTAGCAGAATATTTTGGTCGGATGAGCCATTTGAACGCAACCACCCAACGGCACGTCTGTATAACGCAAAGCTGGCTAAAATGCTAGCGCTGGAGCTTCTCCCTTTTTCTTTTGTTGAAGGTGTGGGTTTTTTAGAATTTATGGCAACAGTCTGCCCTAAATGGAAGGCTCCTAGCCGGTCCTATTTTGCCAGAATTGCAGTTCCAGCACTACATCAAGATGTGCTGGAGGTGATTGGCGCATCTATTCAGAAGAGTGCTGTTCACACTATCCACCTGACAACAGACATGTGGGCTAGCTGCCAAGCCCTTGATTACATGTGAATCACTGCACACTGGGTCTCTTTTGCAGGGGTTAAAGACAAGTTAAAAGCAGGTGTTGACACAGACATATTTTTTCAAGCCCTCGGAAACATGCAACAGTAGCCATGTTTGCCATGGAGTAAACTCATACTGCACCTAACCTTTTGGAGGAGTTTGATAGGAAGGTCTATGAATGGCTGCATCCAAGAAATCACATGATTGGTTATGTTTCCGCAGATAATGGCAGTAATATAGTTAAGGCCATGCAGCAAGGTGGCTATTTCAGAGTGCCGTGTTTGGTGCACAGTATTAAGATTGTTGTGCAAGATTTCTTGAAAAAAGAAACCACAGTCAGCAAGTTACTGACCACCTGCCAAAGAATCTACACACATTTCAGCCATTCTTTTAAGGCCCGGAAGAATCTGAGGAGCATGCAACATGAACGTAGACTGCCAGTCAAAGGACTCATCCAGGAGGTGGTAACACGTTGGAACTCAACCTTTTACATGCTTGAGCTTCTGTCTGAGCAGTGGGGGGGTAATCAATGAGTATGTCTATAAACTGGGTTCTACTATGAAAGACACGAGGCTAGAGTTGGAGGAATGGAAGCTAGTTGCAAGCCTGACAGACATGTTTCGTCCTTTTGAGGTCTTCACGCATGAAGTCAGCAGGGAGGACTGTTCTTTGGGCAAAGCTATCCCATTGTTGCGCATGCTAGAGCACCAAATGAAGATGGTGTCTTCAACGTTCCGGGATGATGCTGAAAAGCAAGACACATATCAGTTGGAGGAGAGGTTATTAAGCCGCCTAGTTGACAATGTGTAGTAATCCAGGACTCTGGAGGATTAATCAAAAAGAGATTTATTTAATGAAATCTACACAGCTCATCATCTGCCAGCATCTTCAGAGTTTGCAGTTTCTCAAGTGTTGAATCATAACATTCTACCATGTACAAGATGAAGATGACATCATAAAGTAAGAGGCAGCTGAGCAAGGCCATCCACTTAAAGTGACAGTGTACAACTTAACAAGTTATGGAATATAACATACCTCCTTTCCTTCCAGAAGAAGAACCCAAAAAGAAAAGGAAAGGTAAAAGAGTATAAAGCACATATTTAATAACAAGTATAGAATTCATTTCAAAGAGAAAAATAAAAATAAAATAAAATAAAACAAAAGTACAACAAAGATCAATAAAGAAAAATACTTAATCGCGAAACCTACAGGGCAAAATAATAGCTCTAGTACTCTTCCTACGAGAAGAATTCATATTGTTGACATGCATATCACATTTTTGAGAAGCTGCAAGATTTTCTTTAACTTTTACAACTTTTGAAATATTCCACCAATACCCTCCCTCAACTTGAACAGCATTTCCACCAATTCTCACAATCTTGATAGGTTCACTGTATTTACTCCTTCCTTTCTTTGTGTGAGTAGAATTCGTTATCCTAACAAAGTCCCCCACACAAAATGTGACCATCCTGGCATTTTTCTTTTGATCAAACCAGATTTTTTCCTTATTCTGTGCCAAAGTAGAATTGGACTTGACTGTTTCTAAAACAGACTCAACATCAACTAAGGGACAAGACCATTTAGACATCCAACTGGGTCTAAAACTGGGATTGGCTTTCCTCCCTCTTAACACTTCAAAGGGGGAAACCTTCGTGGAAGAGTGCGGTGTCGTTCTATAAGACCAAAGCATACTTTCAAGGGATTGAAAAACATCATGCCTCCCCTCGACTACCCACTTGATGCAATCACCCACAACACGATCCATCCTTTCCACAAGACCGTTTGTTTGTGGATAATAGATTGAACTCCTAAGGTGTTTGATTCCATAAGACTTAAGAAACGATTGGAACTCAAGACTAACAAACTGAGTCCCATTGTCTGAAACGATAGATTCAGGAAACCCTTCTCTCAAAAATGCTTCCTTGAGAAATTTGACAACAGTAGAAGAACTGACCTCCTTTACAACTTTAACCTCAGGCCACTTCGATGTATAGTCCATCAAGACAATAATGAATCTCATGCCCAAAGGTAAAACTTCAAAAGGACCCATAATGTCAATCCCCACCTTAACCCAGGGACTGGTGGGTCACTCAATGGGAGACAAAGGAGCAACCACAACTTTGAGTGATTTTTCAGACAAAGAACACACTGGACAGTTCTCAACAAAAGTACGAATCTCATTGTCCATGCTTGGCCACCAAAAATCTTGTCGCACTCAACGTATAGTAAGAGAAATCCCCAAATGCCCCTCATGAGCCTCCTTCATGATAGTAGGTCTGAGACTATGAGGTGGAATCAGTGTGTCACATCTCACTATTAAACCATCTTCTATTGAAATTTCAGATTCAACCTTCCAATACGGTTGTAACACAGAGGATAACGACTTCTCCTTGGGCCACCCATTTTTGACAAAATTGAACACCTCTTGTAACACCTTGTCCTTTAACAAGGACTCTCTCCAATCTTCCTCAGACCCCACAGCTAGGACAGGCACATCTATTGATGCCACAAAACAATCCTCCTCATCTTCATCATTCAAATCATGGAAACCTGTACCTTCGCTCACACCGTCATTCTGAGGAAAACGTGACAAAAAATCTGCACGTGTGTTTTTACCACCAGAAATGTGTGTGATATCAAACTGATATTGAAGTAATTTAGTCACCATTCTTGTGATCCTGGGTGTACAACATTTACTAGGACCAGCAGACAAAATAGACACCAATGGCTTGTGGTCAGTGATCAAATTAAAATGTCTATCCCAGACATAAGGTCGATATTTGTCGATAGCCCAAACACAGGCTAGCAATTCCTTCTCTATAACAGAGTATTGAACTTCAGCACTCCTAAGAACCCTGGAGGCAAAAGCAACTGTAAATTCTCTTTCACCAGAACGTTGAGTGAGAATACCTCCCAAACCCACCTTGCTCGCATCTACAGTTATATAACAAGGCAAGTCTGGGTGAAATGGAGTAAGTGCATCACCCTTCTTCAAAAGGTCTATTACTTCCAGGAAAGCATGATCACAGTCACCTGTCCATGAAAACTTTGTGGAAAATTTGAGCAAATTACTAATGGGTCTAACTATAGACGCATATCCAGGCACAAACCTCGAATAGTTTCTAGGGAAGGAGAGTGGTCCACAGGAAATGCCAAGTCCATATCAGTTTTCACGTATTGTTATTTGAGAAAACACACTCAAAAAAACTCTGGACCGCTTGAGTTTTATAACAATAAAGTCTTGAAGGGGGTAATGAGTGTGTTTAACCAAATTTGTTGATATCCTTAGGCTGAATCCTTGCTCATGTAATCAGAATCAATAGTCCATATTATGTAGAAAAATTACTTTTTATTAATTTAGGTAAAAGCATGAACAGCCGACACGTGTTTCGCCCCCTATGGCGATTTGCGCCGGGGCTTTTTCAAGGCTATTTACAATATCATGTGTTCATTTACAGATCTTCATAATATGGGCTATTTTTTCACCAAAGTATCCGGTTTGTTTCAAAATTTCAATTTGTAAGGGTGTAATCCCCAAATCACGTCGTTATCCGTCCGCTCGGTATTTGCCGCTTTCGCAAACCTCGAATAGTACTCCAACAACCCAAGCAAAGACTTAACCCCATCCCTGTCCTTAGGTACAGGTGCTTTCATAATGGCATCAATTAATCCTTGTCTTGGTTTGATGCCTTCAAAAGAAAGTAAATGACCAAGGTATTCAATCTCACTGCAACTAAACTTGCATTTCTCTGTTTTCAAAACAACCCCACTTTTCTTAAAAATTTCCAAGACCTTCCTAACAATGTTATCATGAGTTTCATCATCCTTGGCATAAATTAAAACATCATCTTGAAAAACAAGAACACCCTCAACATGTCTCAATAAATTCTGCATCACCCTCTGAAAAACAGAGGCTGCCGAGGCCAATCCAAAAGGCATCCTTTTGTAACAGAAGGTACCAAGTGGTGACACAAAAGCTGTTGAGATCGTGATTCAGGGTGAAGTTCTATTTGATGGTAGGCACTAGCCAGATCTAATTTTGGAAAGATAAAGATCTCGTTCCAGAAATGTTATGCCTAGCTCTTGTTGAATATTAAAAAGTAAACTAAGCTGGTATAATAATGTTTCATTCAGTGAAAATGAATGCAGTTGAAGACTATTACACAGCTTAGATAGAGTCAAAAGTCAAGAGGCAAAACGCTGTGAAGTTGACACACAGCAAATATTTAGAGGGAAATAAGTAAAAAGAGTCACTTATCTGGAGCTGAGTGGAAGTTGAGAATTCATCTTGATGAGAAACAAATGATGAATGTTGAGGTTGACTGTTGAGGTTGAGTTGAGAATAAAATTCCTTTGAAGAATTGAAGATGACAGATGGCAGATGGCTTGAAGTGAATTAAAAAAAAATCCTTGAAAAATTGAAGATGGATGCGTGGGTTCAGCTGTGTAGGACCGCGTCGCCAAAAATATGTAGTAATCCAGGAGGATTAATCAAAAAGAGATTTATTTAATGAAATCTACACAGCTCATCATCTGCCAGCATCTTTAGAGTTTGCAGTTTCTCAAGTGTTGAATCATAACATTCTACCATGTACAAGATGAAGATGACATCATAAAGTAAGAGGCAGCTGAGCAAGGCCATCCACTTAAAGTGACAGTGTACAACTTAACAAGTTATGGAATATAACACAATGAAAGGCTTAAAAAATACATACAGAACAACATTACATTTGTGCCACTATTCTGCATCCACGGTACAAAAAGGCTGTGGCCAGCAAAGCATTCATTCCTTTTAATGAAGCATATGTTTCAAAGTACAAACATTGGCTAGTTGTGTCAGCCAATCGGTTAAAAAAAGAGCGGCAGAATATTGAAGGAGCCGGGATAAGTACTACTGAATCAGCAGGCCATCAGGCGTCAAGTTCCACTTCTGAATCTGTGGTCGAAGGGAGTCACTTTCCCTCACAACCATTAATGACACCAGCAACCATATCATCATCCTCACCTGCACCAGGCCCAGCCATAATATTGTCAGAAGTGGATTGGCTAACTCATCAAGGGTTTTCTTGTTCCAGTGATGCAAAGGCCACAGATGGTATGCAAAGTGGAGCAACCCTGGAGAACCTTGAGTTGATGGTGCAGGCCTATCTGGATGCCCCAACAGAGGTCTTTGTTAATCAGAACCCATTGCTGTATTGGTATGGGAAAAGGACTCTATGGCGACTGATCACCAACCTGGCTCTAAATTATTTGTCTTGCCCACTGGCAAGCGTGTCTTCTGAACGTGTTTTCAGTTCTGCTGGTGCCATTGTAACTTCAAAAAGGACCCACCTCTCGGCCAAAAACATGGAGAGGTTAACACTGATCAAGATGAATCAGCACTTCATAACACCAGATTACAAAATACGTGAATGCATGCTGGAAGAAGAGGACACCGACTTAGGTGACGGAAGTTCTTCTCTGTTTGCTGACCTACTCCCGCCTCAATTCATAGAGTTTGAGGACGAGCTCTACTTCCATGACACCGAGGCCTGAAAATGACTTCCTTTTCGTTCCATCCTTATTCACTTTTATTCCTGTGTGTCTTTCTTTGTTTTGCAACTTTTACCACAACAAAACTCTAATCACCTAATCACAACAAGTCCATCAGCAGCACTTTCTTCATCTTATTTCCTTATTGATTTGAAGGTGCCGCAGTCTGCATTCCTGAGGTTCACAAGTTCACAACTCAATCATGCTCCTCTATCCTTCTCCTTCCAGACTCCCCCTATCCATTTCCCTCAAGGCAGTTGGCTGGATTACGAAGAATAAAGAGACTTTGTCTTCGTAGACAAGTCCCCTCAAGAGGGATGGGAATTACTGACTACATGCTTGCTGACCGCTGACAGTTACTTCTGAAATTGACAGGAGAGGCTGCCCTGGCTTGTGTCAAGGGCCATTGTTTTTCGTAAAATAAAAGGATAGGGACCATCTTAAATATGTCGCTCAGGTACTTGACTTATGTCTCGATGTGCGTCATAAATGAAGATGAGGTTTTTGGTACGCCTAGAAGGTAACTGATGAATTGATTCTCACAGCTCTGCAGGGATTGATCCTTCTCGATGCCCCAAAGTCCCACCCCGTAGGTGGCAGTGGACACACACTTTGCCCGGTATATCTGTGTCAGCTCTTTGATGGGTTTACCACCCACTCTGTTAGAAAAAGCGCGAAGAGCGCCTATGGTGTGAATGGAAGCCAGTTTCCTAGCTTCGATCGCCTGTTTCCAACGGCATCGCCTGTCAAACAGTATGCCCAAGTAGCAGAACTTGTCTACAGTGGCTATATTCTGTTTGTCCAGGGATACGTTACAGGGCGCCCTCCTACGCTTGTTGGTGCATGGCATGGTGTATGTTTTTGAAATGTTCACTTTCAGCCCTCTATCCTGCATAAACCTTGCAAATTTAGTCACCGCCCTCTGCAGTCCCACTTGAGTCTGGGACATTATGGCCGCATCATCGGCGTACAGGAGGATTGGCACCGGTGAACCTTTCACGGTAGGGTAATCATTTTGGAAGAGAGAGAGGTACTGACCCACTGAGTTTATATAATGAGTGAATAACCTAGGGGCCAGGATACACCCTTGTCTAACCCCTCTTGACAGGGCAAATTTATCAGTACATTCACCCTGCTTGCCATATCTTACTTTTGCCCCGCAGTTATGGTACAGCTCTCTGATGAAGATGATTATGCGTGCGTCAATGCCCATCTCGGCCAGCGTCGACCATAAAAGGATATGGTCCACGCAATCAAAAGCAGAACTTAAATCAACGAAAGTTATAAAAAGCGATCCACCTCTAGCCTGAGTGTATTTAGCACATAAAAGGGACAAGTTTAGACACTGCTCGGCAGTCCCTAAGCCCTTCCTAAAACCATATTGAAAATGTGACACAGCATTATGCTCTTCCTCCCACTCCTGAAGTCTCTTTAAAATGATCCTACCTGCTAGTTTCATAAGGCCATCCAAAAGAGATATTGGCCTGTAGCAGGTCGGGTCATCTCGGCTGCCCTTTTTAAAAATGGGGACCACTATTGCGTCCGACCAAGTTTCAATAAACCCCTTTTGATTGCCCTTATTCAGCACATTTGTAAGCAGAGGGACCCAGAAATATGGTTCAGCTTTGTACACGTCTACCGGGGTACAGTCTGGCCCTGCTGCTTTGCCTGATGCACTATCCCTGATTGCTTCCTGAACCTCACCTACTGAAAAAGTTAAGTCAATCGGGAATTAGCAGGCTGGGGTATGAATGTCCCTGCTGCTTTCTGTGGTTTGGGGAACGGTTGGGGTCAGCCCTATCGAGGTAGTGGTGTCCGCTGGCTTTGTGTGCTTATATAATTGCCTAAAATGTGTGAGCCATCTTTCGCCCGTTATTGCCAGATCTATTTTATTACCACTATTGTTCGGTTGGTACAAGGATTTGACCAATCTCCAAAACTTAGTGGTGTTTTTCTGGGAGGATGCTTCTCTAAGTGTGGCCCAGGCTTGCTTTTTTAAAGCCAAGGTTCTTTCTTTTAATACGCGTTTATATGATTGCCTAGCGCTGCAAATTGTGTGGGGGTCCCTTGGTTTATGGGCCAGAACTTTTTTAAGGGCTTTAAGTGCTCTCGTGCACTTCCCATCGAAACACCCTTCTCTAGCTGTGTTATTATTATTCGCTACACGAGTCAGCATATTTTTAGTACGATGTTGGATATTGGCAAAGGCTGTCATGACAGAAAAAGGGTCCGCATATTCCTCCAGGCAAACATTAACATCATTCACAGAATCAGAGAGCAGCTTTTTTAGGAACACACTAGGGACAATCTTCTCCCATTTCACCACGTAGCCATTAGTTTTAGATAACTCAATCCTATACGGATACATAAGATGGGTAACATTTTTAACATTCCGCCCCTTTACATTTACACCGATGGAGAGGGGGTAGTGGTCGCTGAATACGTCCTTGCCAACCGCCCACGAGGTCAGAAACCCAGGATTGGCAGTGGTTATCAATATAAAATCAATAGTTGAATTACAACCTCTACCAAAGAAGGTTGGCTCAAACTGCACGGATGAGGGACAAGTCTGGTTGGCGAAACAGAGATCAAAATTAAAAACAAGAGCATTTAACAACATCCCCATCTTTGTGTGAACAAAATGGGTTGGATTGTCCTCCCCAAAATCTGCAAGACCACACAAGGGAGAATCGGAAAGCGGACAAATCGTACAGTTAAAGTCCCCTGCCCAAATTATTATTGCCCCCTTAAAGTGATACACAGTAAGCGACATCTGGCGCAACATATTGGACATGGTGGGCTCCAGTTCACTATCAGTCATATTATTGTAAAAGTTCACCAGTACAATATTCTCTTTCATGCCCAAATTAAAGGATAAAATTTGAAAGTGTGTACTAGAGAAAAATTTGTGGATCTTAACCTTTGCTGTTGTTGAGACGTAAACACAGAGACCCCCTTTATTATGGCCCTGAGCTGACAGCGTGGCCGAGGAGTGAAATGGTTTGGTACCCAAGGAGATGAATTTCTTCACAACACCAAGTTTCTTGAAAACATAGGATGTCGTGCATGTGAATGACGTCTATCCAGGCTTTGTTGGTGACTTTACTGGCTAGCCCCGCAACATTCCATGAGAGAAGTGAATTAAAGACGGGAACATTACTAGTGACCATACGTGTGTGGCCTGCATTCACTCGAGGTATATATGATTGCTGAGTTGGAGTGATTAAGGTAGGGGAAAGGATCGAAGGGTTGGAGGTGGAACAATTGTGCGGAGACAGTTGGGGCAAATGTTGTGTAATGCCAGGTATCAAGGGTTCACCAGGAGAATCTGTCCCCTCCTCCATGTTGCCCTGATGACTTTTAGACGGCTTTTTAGACGGGCTAGATGACAAGTAGTGGGCAGAGGCACACTGACTATACTGAGAGCCCACAGACGGCTTATCTGTGTTGGTAGACTTATAAAGTCATTCATTGTCATCTAGACCTGAGAGCGGGTGGTAAAAGTTGGACAGGGGTATATTCCAGGAATCCTTGGGGTTATGATGGTATGAATCGCCCCAGTGCACACTAGAGTTATGAACATTTCTCAATGGTAGGGGTATCTGGCTGGGCTGAAACCAGAAATCATTAGTGTTGTCAAAGTGATTCTGACCCCTTGGTGTCCGCGTACGATCTAATCTGTCAGGGGCAGAAAGTCTGTGCGCCATTGAAGCAGAGGTGTGCAAAGGATAGGGGAGAGGAGTATTAGGGCCTGTATGGTATTTATGAGATGTAGGTATGGAAGGGCCACAAGGGGCTTTTGGGTGACGATTGCTACCAAGATGGTAGGGTCTGGACCGGGCTAGGGGTTGTCTCAACATGGCCTCGGGATAGAAGTAGCTTAGGTTATGGGTTGAGATTCCCCCCTCTCCCGTTCCGGGGTACCAGTCACTGATGTATGTGACCAGTCTGTGATCTTTGAAGTTAACTAAGATCACATCGCCTTCAATGTCCTTGGGTCTAGTACCTACCCAGTGGCATCGCCTGACCGAGACGATATCACCATTTAGGTGTGGCGGAAGGGGTCTGTTTCTCCTCAACCAATAGATAACCTTATTTTTTAAATTGGCCTGATGTTCAGGGTTACCTTCTGGCGGGGGCGGAACTCCTGTGAGTACAATAACATAGTTTATGCACTCAGGTGGTAAGTCAACGGTATTCCTTGATCTTCTATTGGACTGATATGATACAGTAGAAGGGGGGTTTGGATTAATATTATTGATGGAATGCGTACTATGGGGCCTTGTAGTGGAATGGGGTTTTTCTGAGGTCGTGGAATTTTTCGATACGGTGATATTATTATTACTATTTTTACTATTTTTAGCATTGGGATTACTATTCTGCAAGGGATTTGGTGGCCCAGCTATAGATGGTGCATGTGCCTTAGGAGTGCCGGTCACCGGCTTGGGTGGTTTGGATTCGTTAATAGGCTGTGGTAAGTCTCTAGAGGCGTTCGGTTTAGGGCAAGATATCCCCTTTTGTTCTTGTAAGATTTTATCGATATTCTCCCCTAGTCTTTTGATCCTTTCAGTAAGGGGAAGGATCAACGCCTTAATAAGGCGGTCGATGTCATTCAGTAACCCTGCGTAGCTAGGTACCGAGATTGTGTTGGAAGTAATCTCTTTCGCGGGATCTACAATTCCTACCTTGTCAGGAATGGTAAACGGAGTGAGTGGCGCTTGTTTAGGAGGAGCGGTTCTCTTTTTAATTATAAGCTTCTTTCTTCTCTTCCTTGGTGGGGAGCCAGAGGGGGTTTTAAGACTCTTGGTGGAATCCCTAGGCGATGATATTAGAGGCTGCCCATCAGGAATGCTCGTGGTAAGATGGTCAAGTCCAATTGGGGTAAAGACGGGAGAAGGTATGCTAATATCATAAAGGAGTGGTGGTTCCGCCAAGGGAGTGCTTAGGTCTATGGTCTGAGTGTCAAGTACCTGGGAGTGAATGGAGTCAGAAATAGTGATAATGTCCTTCTGGTCAGGGGGGTTTGTCTGAAAAATGAGGGGGATGTCTTCTATAAAAGGGGAAGTATTAGCGTAGTCTGTTGGAGTGGTTAGATCCATTGAGGACGATAGAGGTGTTATGGTTGCATCAAGGGGCTGGAGAGGTCTTAGTTTTAACTTTTCAACGGAGAGACGACGTCCAGCTCGTTTCTCTGCCAGAGTGAGCACCCGGTCTACATCGGTCTTGATTTTGGCGAAAAATGTATCCAAAGGACCTAGCAACGGAGACCCTTGCATGGCTTGCACCTGGGTTGCCTCCGAGGTAGACATCACTAAGAATGTATGGGGACGTGTAAGGCAGGGGGCGGGAGTGGGAAACACTAATTTAATGGACAGATAAAGGGCACTGAGATAATAAAAACACAGTGCTACCAGGAAAGACAAATACCAGGAGGTATAGCAAAACAAGGACAGGTGAGAGGTCTAGATTTAAGGCTGCAAGGGCGAAGAGAGTGGGCCCGGCCCGGCCTCTATCGGCCCCGGACGGCCACAGACGGTCCCGCCCTTGTCCCGGGCTTCTCCCGCGCAGCGGGACCGGTGCTTCCTCTATGTAGCTGTCCAATTGGCCACCGGGAGGGCGGGGCCGGTGAGGTTCCGTGACGATTTGAACCCGTGTTTTCAAGTTTGTCGGAAATACATAATATTGGTATCAGCGAACCGCAAATGATCCATTTAGTATATCCTGGTGTTTTCGCTACGCTACGAGCAAGAGCACTCCTTTTATAAACACATTTCTGATCTACCCACGGCATCCATCTTAGATCATGGCCGCCATTTTGTGTTTCTTGCCCTCACATACGCAATAGCCTCTGATCACTTCATTTCGATTAAGGACACGTAACCTTAGCCGGAGATTCACCTCTTTCATGACACGTGCACCTTAAACCAGATCACGCTGTAGCTGCATGACTCGACAAAGGCTACCTCCTCTGCCCGAGGCCAGTCCTGCCAAACTGGTCTTCGTGTCCATTGTCCTGATCATGATTAGGCGGCCGAAGCCGGTAGCCTTGCCCATTTACAACCCACAAACATCCCTTATCCCACTTTTCTATCTTCCACACCTGGCTCTGTTTCTTTCTTTCTGAATCTTTATTAGGGGGAGGTAACGAACTTTACGATGAGGCGGTCCGGGTCCTGAATGCAATATTGACAGGGAATTGTGACAAACTAGTGGGAACCCCTCTCTTCGCAATGTTTGGCCTCAGATATTATCGACGGTTCCTGTGTAACACCAAATATTTATTGTTTTAGACACAAAGGTTTTGGGAATGTATTACATGTAAAGAATTCGCCCCCAGCTTAAAATTTAGTATATAAGGAGCAACCCGCTTTGTACAAATTGAACAGGCTCCTGGTTACTGCCCATGCGTAGTTTCTGTGACTTCTGTGTCCCTGCAGTAATAAACCTTTGGTCTTTGACGCCACCATCGAGAAGCCCGTGTTTCTGTTCATTTGTGCACCAAGGCAGGTGGAACTCCGGGGTCTTTGGGTGTTGTTCCCTGACACCTCTGGACGGAACCAAAAAGTCCAGAACTCCAATTGGCGCCCAACGTGGGGCGACGTCATTCGGTACCGGTCCAAAAGCCTGAAGAGTTCGAGAAGCTTCGTGTGAAGATTCCTGAGGGAGGCGCCCCACTTCATCGATCCCGGCATATCGCAAAAGTGGCCCGAAGTTCTCTTCCACGAGGGTTTCCCGTTCAGGACGGCTGCAGTGGGCCGTTGCCTTGACCGTCGCCCTGTCTTGGACCCGAGGTGCAGTCCTTAGTACGGCGAAACGTGACGGGTTTCTCCTTGGTGACGTCTTCAGTGACTCAGTTAAGTATTTAGTGATAGCTAGCTGGTTACTTTTGTGAGGATTGTTAAAAATCCTTGATCGGTTCTTGGTTTGGTTTGGTTTTGTCAGATTATCACTGGTTATTCTAGTTACGATAATCTATTTGGTTTAGTTTGGGTATCGATACATCAGTTCGTTTTGGTAGGCCTAAGTTCTTGGTTCGAGTGCACATATTTGTTCCGTGTTTGTTTGTTTTTTTGTTCCGGACTGAAAATGGTAAGTCGGAAAATGTTGTCTTGTTTTGGTTGCAACCGTGACTCACGATTGGAGGACTCTTGTCTGGTTCCTCCGATTGGGACTCCCCTATATGATTTATATTGTAAGCATGGCGTGGGTCCTATATCTTATAATGAGGTATGGGTCCGTTATTGTAAGAAGGATGGTGTCCTTAGTTGGCCACTGCATGGTAGTTTTGAACCAGAGATTCTCGACAACTTAGAAGCGAAATTATTCAGGAAGAAAGCCCGGCCGGCAATGTTTGATTCTTTCCGTTACTGGCGAAAAGAATCCAAACAGAGAGAAATGAAAAGGTTGAAGAAAGAACAGAAAGAACAAGAAGAGTTAACTCTAGAGCAAGCGGCTAAACAGTTGCAGGCTAACGAGTGTGAGAAGGCCATAGATGTAGCCATTAGAGAGCATAATCTAGCGATTGACAAGTGCTATCCTGCCTTGCCATCGAAAATGGCTAAGATACTGGAGGATTCCGAAAACGATCCTCTGCTATCTTATCTGTTAAGGTCACCTCCACCGTATGCACAAGGTGCTACGGCTCCGCTTGTCCCGAATGTTCAATTGCCGGTTGCTGGACAACCTGGTGTTCCTGCTCCTATCCCTCAGAATCAAATTCCCGTACCTCCTGTGATGAATGTGAATGTTCCTACAGCTCCTCCTCTTCCTACACTGCCAGCCTCTATACCTACATCTGTACCTACTGTTCCTCAAACTATTTTCCTCGATACTCCTACTGTTCCGTTATCTATTCCTACCTCTACTGCGTTCTCTACGTCTGCGAGTGTACTAACTCCGCTTTCTGTTCGTCGAAGAATCACTGATTCTGTTACTAATATGCTGTCTCCTTTATATAAAACTCTAATTAAGACTCCTACTCCTGACTCTGTTCAGAGACGGAGTCAGCTTCCAAGTACTGAGGAACGAGGAATTTTAGATTCCACGGCTCTCAGATGGATTTCGAAGGGTAGAAGATATAGTACGAGAGATGTGCTAGACACATTTATGCAGTGGGGGGAACCAACGCAACGGTACGTCTTTGATGAGATGTGCTCGTTGTTACGTGAAGACATAGAAGAAGATGATGTCGAATCAGATTTGGAAGATTTAATTAGAGTTCAAAAAGAGTTCGCTGCTGGAATGATAGTGGGTGAGAATATAAAGGAAGCGATGGAACTTATTTTAAGTTTTAGGAATGATCCATCTCTTCGTTCACCGAGAGATTTAGAAAAAGGTAAAATGAAGCCAAGTCGCCAATATCCTATGAGGGAGGTTCCTCCAATCTGGCGCGAAGCAATACAACGTGATGATAATGCAGGAATTGCAGCTGCTCCAGCACAGTTTCAACGAGTGTGGATACACATTCCATGGAAGCGAGCTGAAGTGTTAGCGGTGAAACAGGCCTTGCCAGATCCACGTAAGAATCCAGCTGGATATTACAAGGAATTAACACAGACAGTTGAGGCTTGTATAATGAACTTAGCCGACATCGATATGTTGTTTGGTAACGTAGTTCCGCAACCAGTGTGGGCTAAAATTCGTAGAGAGGATCATCAAGCTGCCTTAGGTGGTGATTGGGCAGCTATCACTGCAGCAGATGGTCAACAAATAGGTGGTGCAAAACCCGAACCTCTAATCGCTAATCTTCCAGGTAGAAAAATTGATCTAATGAAGACTCTGATGCCAGCATTGCCTGTAAATTGGGACAAGCTGTCAGCATGCAGGCAGAAGAAAGACGAAAGTGTCTCCGACTTCTTCACGAGGTTTGAAGAGACTTTTGTAGATCATAGTGGTCAGGACATGAGTACAGAAGGAGGGCAAAGACTGTTTGTAGATAAATTTGTGCATAATTTGTTACCTGAATTATGCAATAAATTAAAGGATTCAGAAAGTGCGTGGGCTGTATCTACGACAGCGCAAATACTTGCGACTGCACAGTACTACGAAAATAGGGATAAAGAGGAAAAGGAAAAATCAGAGAAGAAAACGAAAGATTTAAAAACTAAAGTTCTTTTGCAGCAGGCGTATCCGCCTCGCACGAATCAGACTAATACGCAGCAAGGTTCATACCAAAGGACAGATTATGGTTCATCAAGACCTCAATATCAGTGGAATCAGTGTGCGTACTGTAAGAAAGAGGGTCACTATAAAAATGAATGTCCGATCTTAGCGCAAAATAATGCAGCAGCAGCTCAGAGAGGTCGTGGTGGTTTTGTGCAGAATTCTAGAGGACGAGGACGAGGTGCTATGCCTCCACAAACGAATGATCGTCCCTCCAATCACTTTGATCAACGAAATGGACAATCTGCTCAGCAAAATAGATCTCAACAGTATCTTGTTGAGGACTATAATGAAGTAGATGAGGGTTTTCAGCAAAATGGGTACTAGGACAGCCATGGACAGAGAGAGGGAGTAGTATCAGTTCCAGTGGATCAGAGTGGGCCTTATGTCGCAGTAGCAACATCAGGTGTAGTCGAACCGTTTCTGTTGGATACTGGTGCCGCAAAAAGTTCTATCATTCATGCGAAACTCCCTGGCGCACCTTTGTCCGGCTCAACAAATGTTTCCGTAGGTTTTTCAGGCGCCCCTGTTTACAACCCGATATCTGGTCCTTTGTCTACTTCTGTTGGACCGTGCCAATTGAAAGCACCCCTGATTTTGACGACAGGTTGTAATGAAAATCTGCTTGGTTTAGATTTGTTAAAACGACTATATGCGACATTGTACTGTTCTCCGCAAGGAGTACAGCTTACGTTGGGTAAAAATATCACCTCTCCGATGTACTTGTCAATGGATGCACTCCCGCCAGAGCTACATTCACTCCCTGATTCTCTTTGGGCGACTGGTCCTAATGATGTAGGTCTCCTAGAAATTCCACCGTATGTGGTAACTTTGAAAGCGAATGTGAAATTTCCAAGAATTCCCCAATATAAAATATCGAGTGAAGGTGAGCGTGCACTTTTATTAATTGTGCAAGATTTGATTAAGAAAGGTGTGGTTGAAGAAACTAGAGGAAATGTCTGTAACAGTCCTGTATTACCGATTCTGAAGCGAACTGATCCTACAAAACCTCCAGTATACAGGTTTGTCATAGACCTTAGAGAAGTTAATAAGATTGTAGTCCCGCAGTTTCCTGTAGTGCCAGACATTACTGCCTTGTTAACATTGATTCCTGCCACAGCTACATGGTTCTCAGTTATTGACTTAAAGAATGCCTTTTTCAGCATTCCAATAGCCGAAGAAAGTAGAGATATTTTCGGCTTCTGTCTAGGAGGTCGCAGTTTCAGATTTAAACGCGCACCACAAGGCTATTGTGAAAGTCCATCCATTTACAGTCAAGCATTAAAAAGCCAGTTAGATTCTTTTGTCCTTCCTCCAGGTTCTGCCCTAGTACAGTACGTAGACGATCTTTTAGTGGCTGCCGATGACAAGGAAACTTGCAAAGCAGCTACAATTTCCTTATTGCATCATTTGTCTAATTTGAATCACAAAGTGTCTCCTTCCAAAATGCAATACTGCTGCCAAGAAGTGACCTACCTAGGTCATCTCTTGTCAAAGGAGGGAAGGAAGTTGACCCCAGAGAGAATAAAAGCAATTACACAGATGAGTGTTCCACGCACACAGAGAGAAGTACGTGCCTTCCTAGGTATTACCTCTTACTGTAGGCAGTGGATTCCAAATTTTTCTCTTTTAGCGAAACCATTGGTAGCTTTGACTGGGAAAAATGTTCCGAGTCCGGTGCCATGGTCTGATGAATGTCAAGAGAGTTTTACTGAATTACGAAAAGCATTGTGTTCAGCTCCTGTATTGGGTACACCTGATTACAGTAAACCATTCACGCTCTACGTTCACGAAAGAGAAGGTTGCGCGTTGAGTGTTCTGACACAGAAGTTTGGTGATAAACAACGCCCTTGTGCGTATTTTTCATCAACATTAGATCCGGTAGCCAGAGCGTTGCCTAGTTGTTTGAGAGCTACAGCGGCAGCTGCAGCTTCCATTCGACAATCTGCTGGTTTGGTGATGAATAATATGCTAGTGGTCATGGTTCCTCATGCTGTGGATACACTCATGAACCGAACAAAGACTCAACACCTTACTAGTGCGAGATTATCTGGTTACGAGTTGACATTGTTAGCGAGTCATATTCAGATCAAAAGATGCAATGTATTGAATCCAGCAACATTGTTGCCGACTGATCAAGAGTCGAGTGATTCCGAGCCACATGATTGCTATTTCAAAACAGAGGAAGAGACAAAAGGACGCATTGACTTGAAAGATACTCCGCTATCAGATCCGGATGGTACGCTGTATGTGGACGGGTCATGTTTTAAATTGGAGAATGGTGATGTGACTGCTGCTTACGCAGTAACGACTTTGAAGACGATTGTGGAGACTGCAAGAGTGAGTCAGAATTCTGCCCAAGCTGCAGAATTAATAGCTCTAACGAGAGCGTGTGTTTTAGCTGAGGGAAAGAGAGTGAATGTGTTTACAGATAGTCAGTACGCATTTGGCGTGGCCCATAGTTTTGGCCGGTTGTGGAGAGAAAGAGGTTTCATTACGTCCCATGGGACTAAGATCCAACATGGTCAGCTAGTTAACGACTTGTTGGAACCTCTAACCTTGCCGACTGAAGTTGCGATTGTGAAGTGCAGTGCTCATAAAGCAATCACGAATGATGTTGGTCGTGGGAATGCTTTTGCTGACGAAATTGCTAAACAGACAGCTAGAGACACGATGAGCAGAATGTATGTTGCTACGTCTGCAAGATGGATTGCTGAGTCTGGAATGTGTGAGGATACTATGGAAAGTGTGAAAGAGATTCAGAAAGAAGCAACTGAGGAAGAGAAACGTGTATGGAGAGAAAGTACGGGCAAGTTGGACTCGAATGGATGTTGGATTGATTTGACAGAACAGCAGCGTTGGATGTTGCCCGATGCGTATGTGCTTGCAGTAGTGACAATGGCGCATGGAGTAGCGCATATAAGTTCTAAAGGGATATGTAAGATGTTAGCTCCGGTCTGGAAGAATGAGGGAATCAGTAAGTGTGCAGAGAGAGTGGTGAAAAATTGTATGGTGTGCTTGATGCATAACCTGGCAAGGGAACTCCAACTCCAGCTGGTCATTTCGCTCCTCCTTCCTGTCCCTTTGAAGTGATTCAGTTAGATTTCATTCACATGGAGCGCTGCAACAATTTGAAGTATGTCCTGGTGGTAGTTTGTGCTTTTTCCAGGTGGATAGAAGCATACCCACTAAAGGACAACACTGCCCTATCTACTGCCAAAATTCTTCTCAAAGAATTTTTCCCTAGATATGGAATGCCACGGATTGTATGGTCAGATAACGGAAGTGAGTTTATAGGGAAAGTTATGCAGAGTGTGTGTGCCGGCCTAGGATTGAAACAGAAATTTCACAGTGCAAACCATCCCCAGTCCGCTGGTTTAGTCGAGGGTTACAATGGCACCCTCAAGCTGAAAATAGCCAAAATACAAGCATCCACAGGTTTAGCCTGGCCAGACGCACTTCCCTTGGCCTTGTTATCAACGAGAGCAACAGTACATTCTAGAATAGGGCTTAGTCCCTACGAGATAGTCTTTGGTCGCCCGGCAAATGTCTGGGGTGTGCCAAGGCCTAAACAATTTTGCTCCATTGAATATCCTATGTTGATAGACTACCTTTACGACTTGACTGCTAAATTGAGTCTTATTCATCAACAGGTTTTCGATGCTTTGCCAAAACCTCCGGAGAGTCCAGGGCATCAGCTGAAACCAGGAGATCTGGTCGTCATCAAGAACTTCGCGAGGACGAAGAACTTTCAGCCGAGATTTGTGGGGCCTTTTCAGATCTTACTGGCAACGAGGACAGCAGTTCGTGTAGCTGGCCGTAAGCACTGGATACACGCCTCTCATGTTAAGCGTGTTCCTTTGCCGCTCCCTTACGACGACTGGGTGAAAAAGGGAATTGGTGCCTCCGAATCTGAAATCACACCGAAGTTCATCCCTTTCAGCGATGCCGAATTGATTACTGACACTTCAAAACCTGACTCTCCTCCTGAAAAGACTCCTTTGAACATTGAACATTTGTCTCCAGCATCGGAAGAAACTTTGCTATCTGCGAACTTAAACTCTGCAACAGCTGCTAGTGATACACTATTTTCCGATCAGACAGTACCAGCGAAGCAGAGATACAACCTAAGAAGCCGTAAAATAGACAAATAAAGCAGGCAACTGCATATTGTGATTTTGATATATTGAACTTTTGCCTTCAGCCAGGAAGTTTGCTATTGTTTATTGTTTTTAAAATTGCCTTGCCGTCTGGGTAGCCGTAGGGTCGTGGCTGTGTGCCTAGTTTGAATTTGCAGGGGTCTGACACAAGGTCGATCTTTCTGTTGGTTCTGGGAACTCCCAGGGCTGATAGAGGCATTTTCATCTACGTACACATCATCAGTGGTCGCGAGCGGATTGTAGAAGATGGAGCTTCCTGCGCTGCAACGAGAAAATGTGATTTATGTTCGCAGAAACAGACTTAATAGAATTCTTCATAGCAAATGCTTTTTGATGCAATGTGCCATTACATTTTTGATTGTTTTAGCAACATTGGTGGGTGGAATCGTCTTTAGTGTAAATTTGATTTTTGTGCCAGTTTCTACAGTACCTCCCCTTGATCCTGCTATTTCTACTGTTTCTTCTATACACTCTTTTCACTCATTTCCGGAACATGAGCAAGCCAGACGCTCAGAGTTCACCAACAACACTTTTGTACAGCTCTTGCACCAACACCAACTGGTAGTTAACACTACAGACTGCTGGGTGTGTGGCTTGATACCCCACACTATGGATAAAGGTATTCCCTATCTGGTTTTGCCTTACAGCTATAATGGATCATTTCAGGCCTTCCAAACCATCTTTGCTTATGCCCTTGAAACCTATCCTCCACGTCCACCGCGTTCCACTAAATATAACTCTGCCAACAAAGCCTTAGTCCAGGGAATTATTGACATGGTCAAGGACGTCAATAATACTCCATCTTACCCTAGAGACGAATTGCGAGTATATTTAAGTTGGAATACTTCAGAGTATCGCCTTAGTTTAGGAGAAAGCAAGCGTAAAAGCTCAACTCCAATCTGGGTCGTACCTCACCGAGGTCAGGTCTGTTTGCAAGGTAACGGGAGAAATCCGAGAGCTCAGCTAGGGAGGAGTGAGTGCGTAGAGACTTATGTGTTTCCGGCTAACTCTTCCCCTGCCTTTCTTACTGCTAGGGGTACCTACTTCATTTGTCGAGACAGAGCTTATACATGGTTGCCTGCCGACTTTTCAGGATCATGTTACATTGCTCGATTGTTGCCTCCGACATACACTGCTTCATCTGATTACCACAGAACCAGAATAGCGAGAGGTGTCTTCAGCAAGGAAGATACCGCTGGTCAGGAAGCTGGAGACTTCTTCAAAGGCTTCCTTCCATTCTGGGGACCTATGGCCAATAGTAGAAACATACGTCAGCTAACACGGGTAGTTGAATCTACTATTACCGAAACTGCTGGTGCCCTTAGCAACTTGACAGCTGAGCTTCAGGCGGATAGGCTCATGACGTTGCAGAACCGTATGGTTCTAGACGTTATACTTGCAGATCGAGGTGGGGTATGTAGAATGATCCAATCGAGCTGCCGTGTCTTTATTCCTAATAATGCTCCAACAGTCTATGAGGCGATCTCTAAGTTGCACAAGATTTCAGACTCCATACATGTAGACAAGGGAAACTGGTCCTTCATGGAGTGGTTTTGGACTCTGATATCAGCGTGGGGATGGAAGGTTCTGATGGTCATTGGTGTCATCTTAGTATTCCTATTCTCATGTTGTCTGATTATCCAGTGTGGTCCTGCTCTGTGTAGTCTTTGTGCTGCAACTTGTCTCAGAAAACCACCTGCGTTTGGAGAAAAGACACGAGAAAGGATGATGATACAACAGCATGTCACTGACCTGATGAGCATAGAACTAGATTCTGACATAGACTAAGTAATTGCCTATGTAAGGGCAAAAGGAGGGTCTGAGGTTCCGTGACGATTTGAACCCGTGTTTTCAAGTTTGTCGGAAATACATAATATTGGTATCAGCGAACCGCAAATGATCCATTTAGTATATCCTGGTGTTTTCGCTACGCTACGAGCAAGAGCACTCCTTTTATAAACACATTTCTGATCTACCCACGGCATCCATCTTAGATCATGGCCGCCATTTTGTGTTTCTTGCCCTCACATACGCAATAGCCTCTGATCACTTCATTTCGATTAAGGACACGTAACCTTAGCCGGAGATTCACCTCTTTCATGACACGTGCACCTTAAACCAGATCACGCTGTAGCTGCATGACTCGACAAAGGCTACCTCCTCTGCCCGAGGCCAGTCCTGCCAAACTGCTCTTCGTGTCCATTGTCCTGATCATGATTAGGCGGCCGAAGCCGGTAGCCTTGCCCATTTACAACCCACAAACATCCCTTATCCCACTTTTCTATCTTCCACACCTGGCTCTGTTTCTTTCTTTCTGAATCTTTATTAGGGGGAGGTAACGAACTTTACGATGAGGCGGTCCGGGTCCAGAATGCAATATTGACAGGGAATTGTGACAAACTAGTGGGAACCCCTCTCTTCGCAATGTTTGGCCTCAGATATTATCGACGGTTCCTGTGTAACACCAAATATTTATTGTTTTAGACACAAAGGTTTTGGGAATGTATTACATGTAAAGAATTCGCCCCCAGCTTAAAATTTAGTATATAAGGAGCAACCCGCTTTGTACAAATTGAACAGGCTCCTGGTTACTGCCCATGCGTAGTTTCTGTGACTTCTGTGTCCCTGCAGTAATAAACCTTTGGTCTTTGACGCCACCATCGAGAAGCCCGTGTTTCTGTTCATTTGTGCACCAAGGCAGGTGGAACTCCGGGGTCTTTGGGTGTTGTTCCCTGACACCTCTGGACGGAACCAAAAAGTCCAGAACTCCACCGGCAGGGAGAGCAGCCCAGCTGGAGTAAGGGCGCGCGGGGACTCCTGGTCCTCGGAGTCCTCCGCAGTCGCTCGCAGCCCTGCCGGTCAGTCCAAGAAAGCCCCCCTTATCTGGCCTGAAGTCCGCTATAAACCGCAAAGCGGGACCCGCGGAGCGGGTCCGGCGAGGCGTGGCGGCTGGAGCAGGCTTCCTCTGAAGGGTTGACGGCGTCCTGTAAGGGCTCGGCGTTTGTGCAGTGAATCCGCAGGAAGCGAGGTGACAGCGCTTTTTGGCGCTGCTGAGGTGAGGGCGGGGCCGGCAGGGAGAGCAGCCCAGCTGGAGTAAGGGCGCGCGGGGACTCCTGGTCCTCGGAGTCCTCCGCAGTCGCTCGCAGCCCTGCCGGTCAGTCCAAGAAAGCCCCCCTTATCTGGCCTGAAGTCTGCTATAAACCTCAAAGCGGGACCGGCGGAGCGGGTCCGGCGAGGCGGCTGGAGCAGGCTTCCTCTGAAGGGTTGACGGCGTCCTGGAAGGGCTCGGCGTTTGTGCAGTGAATCCACAGGAAGCGAGGTGACAGCGCTTTTTGGCGCTGCTGAGGTGAGGGCGGGGCCGGCAGGGAGAGCACCCCAGCTGGAGTAAGGGCGCGCAGGGACTCCTGGTCCTCGGAGTCCTCCGCAGTCGCTCGCAGCCCTGCCGGTCAGTCCAAGAAAGCCCCCCTTATCTGGCCTGAAGTTCGCTAAAAACCGCAAAGCGGGACCCGCGGACCGGGTCCGGCGAGGCGTGGCGGCTGGAGCAGGCTTCCTCTGAAGGGTTGACGGCGTCCTGGAAGGGCTCGGCGTTTGTGCAGTGAATCCGCAGGAAGCGAGGTGACAGCGCTTTTTGGCGCTGCTGAGGTGAGGGCGGGGCCGGCAGGGAGAGCAGCCCAGCTGGAGTAAGGGCACGCGGGGACTCCTGGTCCTCGGAGTCCTCCGCAGTCGCTCGCAGCCCTGCCGGTCAGTCCAAGAAAGCCCCCCTTATCTGGCCTGAAGTCCGCTATAAACCGCAAAGCGGGACCCGCGGAGCGGGTCCGGTGAGGCGTGGCGGCTGGAGCAGGCTTCCTCTGAAGGGTTGACGGCGTCCTGGAAGGGCTCGGCGTTTGTGGGTGAAAACTAGTCGTACACCTTCCAGTGGATCGATTTTGTTCTGCCTTGCTGAGATTCTTGGGAATCATGGGAACAAGTGTCCTGGTAAGTTTCAAGAGAATCAAAGTAGTGGAAGTGCTGAAAACAGCAATTTTTTGTCAAGGCGCGATTTGCCATGTTTTGGGGATAGCAGTATTGCATGTTGTTGGGGGACTATTTGGGGTGTTATAGATTTTTGGGGTTGGGTTGAGGGGTCTGGGAGCACTACTGGGAAGGTCTGATTTTTATTGCAAGTGGTTTGAAGAAAATCCATGGTGGAAAAGGGGGGTTTGGGCCTAGTTGCAGAGAGCATTTTGGCACGATTGAAACTTAGGCCTAGCAGTATTGCATGGTTTTGGGGGGCTGCTTGGGGGTGTTCTAGATATTTGGGGGTGGGTTGAGGGGTCTGGGAGCACTGCTGGGAAGGTATAATTTTGATTGCAAGTGGTTTGAAGAAAATCCATGGTGAAAAAGCTTTTTTTTAGCAGTATTGCATGTTGTTGGGGGACTATTTGGGGTGTTATAGATTTTTGGGGTTGGGTTGAGGGGTCTGGGAGCACTACTGGGAAGGTCTAATTTTTATTGCAAGTGGTTTGAAGAAAATCCATGGTGGAAAAGGGGGGTTTGGGCCTAGTTGCAGAGAGCATTTTGGCACGATTGAAACTTAGGCCTAGCAGTATTGCATGGTTTTGGGGGGCTGCTTGGGGGTGTTCTAGATATTTGGGGGTGGGTTGAGGGGTCTGGGAGCACTGCTGGGAAGGTATAATTTTGATTGCAAGTGGTTTGAAGAAAATCCATGGTGAAAAAGCTTTTTTTTTAGCAGTATTGCATGTTGTTGGGGGACTATTTGGGGTGTTATAGATTTTTGGGGTTGGGTTGAGGGGTCTGGGAGCACTACTGGGAAGGTCTAATTTTTATTGCAAGTGGTTTGAAGAAAATCCATGGTGGAAAAGGGGGGTTTGGGCCGAGTTGCAGAGAGCGTTTTGGCACGATTGAAACTTAGGCCTAGTAGTAATGCTTGTTTTAGGGGGCTGCTTGGGGGTGTTCTAGATATTTGGGGGGAGGGTTGTTGAGGGGTCTGGGAGCACTGCTGGGAAGGTCTAATTTTGATTGCAAGTGGTTTGAAGAAAATCCCTGGTTGAATAGTTTTTTTTCGCAGTATTGCATGTTTTTGGGGGGTGTTTGGGGGTGTTCTAGATTTTTGGGGCTGAGTTGAGGGGTCTGGGAGCACTGCTGGGAAGGTCTAATTTTGATTGCCAGTGGTTTGAAGAAAATCCATGTGGGAAAAGGGGGGTTTGGGCCTAGTTGCAGAGAGCGTTTTGGCACAATTGAAACTTAGGCCTAGTAGTATTGCATGTTTTTGGGGGGCTGCTTGGGGGTGTTCTAGATCTTCAGGGTGGGTTGAGGGGTCTGGGAGAACTGCTGGGAAGGTCTAATTTTGATTGCAAGTGGTTTGAAGAAAATCCATGGTGAAAAAGCTTTTTTTTAGCAGTATTGCATGTTTTTGGGGGTCTGTTTGGGGGTGTTTTAGATTTTTGGGGGTAGGTTGAGGGGTCTGGGAGCACTGCTGGGAAGGTCTAATTTTGATTGCAAGTGGTTTGAAGAAAATCCATGGTGGAAAAGGGGGTTTTGGGCCTAGTTGCAGAGAGCGTTTTGGCACGATTGAAACTTAGGCTTAGTAGTGTTGCATGTTTTTGGGGGCTGCTTGGGGGTGTTCTAGATCTTTGGGGTGGGTTGAGGGGTCTGGGAGCACTGCTGGGAAGGTCTAATTTTGATTGCAAGTGGTTTGAAGAAAATCCATGGTGGAAAAGGGGGGTTTGGGCCTAGTTGCGGAAAGCGTTTTGGCACGATTGAAACTTAGGCCTAGCAGTATTGCATATTTTTGGGGGGCTGTTGGGAGGGTTCTAGATCTTTGGGGTGGGTTGAGGGGTCTCGGAGCACTGCTGGGAAGGTATAATTTTGGTTGCAAGTGGTTTGAAGAAAATCCATGGTGGAAAAAGGGGGGTTTGGGCCTAGTTGCAGAGAGCATTTTGGCACGATTGAAACTTAGGCCTAGCAGTATTGCATGCTTTTGGGGGGCTGCTTGGGGGTGTTCTAGATCTTTGGAGGTGGGTTGAGGGGTCTGTGAGCACTGCTGGGAAGGTATAATTTTGATTGCAAGTGGTGTGAAGAAAATCCATGGTGGAAAAACGGGGGTTTGTGCCTATTTGCAGAGAGAGTTTTGGCACGATTGAAACTTAGGCCTAGTAGTATTGCTTGCTTTGGGGGGGCTGCTTCGGGGTGTTCTACATCTTTGGGGGTGGGTTGGGGCGTCTGGGAGCACTGCTGGGAAGCTCTAATTTTGATAGCAAGTGGTTTGAAGAAAAACCCTGGTTGAATTGTTTTGATTTAGCAGTATTGCATGTTTTTGGGGGGCTGTTTGGGGGTGTTCTGGATTTTTGGGGGTGGGTTGAGGGGTGTGGGAGCACTGCTGGGAAGGTCTAATTTTGATTGCAAGTGGTTTGAAGAAAATTCATGTGGGAAAAGGGGAGTTTGGGCCTAGTTGCAGAGAGAGTTTTGGCACGATTGAAACTTAGGCCTAGCAGCATTGCATGTTTTTGGGGGGATGCTTGGGGGTGTTCTAGATCTTTGGATGTGAGTTGAGGGGTCTGGGAGCACGGCTGGGAAGGTCTAATTTTAGTTTTTAGTTTAAATTTGAGTTCTACACGTTTGTTTGTCTGCTTTCCTGTGCCTCAGTCTACCGAGGCACAAGATGGCTGCCAACAATTTCTGTTTTGGAATGTTTACAGACAGTAGCAGCCAATCAGCATGCAGCTCGTACTCGGGAAGGTACAGTAAGCTTACGTGCACTCACGGTGTCCCACATATAGATATATAATTTGGGAAAATTGAATTTTCTCAACAACTACTGGAGGGATTTTCACCAAATATAAAAAAGGCACTTCTGCATACCAGTCCCTACCATTTTGCCAAGGTTGGTGTAATTCCATTCAGTCGTTCGGGCTGTAGCCGTGTCTAAAGGTCCTATGGAAAATTACATTGGGCTAAAATTCACATTCAATTTTTTCAAAAACTACTGGAGGGATTTACACCAAACATACAAAAGGCACTGCTGCATACCAGTCCCGACCATTTTGCCAAATCTGGTGTAATTCCGTTCAGCCGTTCGAGCTGTAGCCTTGCCAGAATGTCCCTATGGAAATTAACATGGGAAAACACGTTTTGGGACCCCCCTTTTTTGTCAACCCCCGCTTGACAAATCCCCCCGGAACTTTCAGGGAAGGAGCGGAGCGCAGCGAGGCAAGTTTAAGAAAAATTACGGGCAGATCCCTTAATCGCCGCCAAAGTTATTCCCAATAGAATGTTCGGAATTTCCTGAGGTAACTAGGTCCTAACTATATATACCTACTGGCTGTCGCCAGTAGGTAATATATATATATATATATTCACAGAAAAAAACATAGGTTATAGTGGATATATAGTTAGGAATTTGCATTTACAAAACCTTGAAAATTCAATGAAAAAACCTTAGGTTATAGGCCATATATAGTTAGGAATTAGCATTTACAAAACCTTATTTTACTCGCATAAAACCATTGAAATTCCATATATAGTTAGAAGCGCTAACTATATATCGCGCACCCGCAATCCACTGCTGATGATGTCACATATTACATCATTCATGACATGGTCAGTGACATCACTGATGACATCACTGATGACATCTCAAATGACATCACTGATGACATCACTGATCACAACATCCAGTGATTGTATGTGTCTGTAAAGTTTAAATATGTTTCACATATTGAAGAATGAGTGGATGTATAAGTGTCTGGATGAAGAATTTAGTAGGTGCATGACTGACTGTATGAGTGAGTGATTAAATGTGTCTCACTGAGTACATGGGTTAGTGACTAAACTGTCTTAATTCGTGCATCAGTATGTTTGTTGTTGTGTAAGCTGCTGCATGTGTTGATCAGTAGCTATAAGAGTGGCCATATGGGTTATTGATTGGTTGCCCAAGTATTTGAATGGGAGGCTGAGTGTGTGTGTGGGTGGCTGGGAGGTGCGTGACTCTGTGCATAGATGTGTAAGCAGTTGATTCACTAGGAGTATGAGTTCAAGAGTGCATGTGGAAACAGCTATATGGGCGGTTGACTGTGCATGGGTGTGTTGGTGAGTGAATGGATTTCTCATTGCTACATGTGCAAGTAAGTACGTATGTAAAACACAATACATGTGAGAGTTGAGATATATAAATAACTGAACATAAGAGCCAGTGAATGTGTGAGTGGCTGTATCGATCACTGTGAGCTTGTATCAGGGATTATATAAGAGAGTAAATATGTGTTATTATATGTTTGAATAAGTAAGATGTGTATAACTGTATAGTTGAGGAAATGGAGGTGTGATTGATTCTTTGCATGACTGACTAGGTGTGTGAGTAACTCCATGGATGACTGACAGTCTGTGAGTGTCTGTTTATACTGAGTGTATGTAAGGTTATATTAGAGTCTGAAGAGGTTCATTGTATTATCACATGAGTGATGTGATCAGTGATGACAAATGAGATGTCATCAGTGATGTCATTTGAGTTGTCATCAGTGATGTCATCAGTGATGTCATTTGAGATGTCATCATTGATATCATTTGAGTTGTCATCAGTGATGTCATTTGAGATGTCATCAGTGATGTCATCAGTGATGTCACTGACCATGTCATGAATGATGTAATATGTGACATCATCAGCAGTGGATTGCGGGTGCGCGATATATAGTTAGCGCTTCTAACTATATATGGAATTTCAATGGTTTTATGCGAGTAAAATAAGGTTTTGTAAATGCTAATTCCTAACTATATATGGCCTATAACCTATGGTTTTTTCATTGAATTTTCAAGGTTTTGTAAATGCAAATTCCTAACTATATATCCACTATAACCTATGGTTTTTTCTGTGAATTTCATTGGTTTTTTAATAGCAAATATGAAAAGCTTTAAAATGTCAAGTACGTGATAGATAAAAACATTTTCGTATTTATGCACGCTGATGTGCTTTGAACGCTGCACCCCCCCCCCTCCCCTCTTTTGCCTTAGTAGTACTCTCTCTTTGCAGATACTGAAGGGTAGTTAACGCAGGCCTTTACCCCCGTTGTAATCCGTCGTGCCTCCTTGTCTCTCCATTTGATTGATTGTTGTCCAAGCATTTACTGTTTTAGAATTGGTTCTCTTTGGATCATTCTCTATTTACAAACAAGCACAAAGTCGCAATACTCTGTTTAGTCTTTGCAGATAGTGAAAAATCGTGTAAAAAAATAAAAGTAATCGAGCAAAATCAGTAGGCCACTAATTGGATCTCTTTTTGACCTCGCTAAAATAGAAATATTAGGAACAACCCTTCTTGAGAAATACGAAAATAGTGAGATGAACTGAGCTCCACACCATGAGGGCTGCAAGACAGCTCGGCTCCATCACCCATCCCGCACAAAATAACGACAAACCCTATGCAAATATTAAAAATATAGACAACACACCAGCAAAGAAACAGGGTAAAACATTTTATTAAAAAACTATTTACATAACGTTGGTTTATAAGATGATGTCAGTAGTGGACCGATGTGTGAATAGATCGAAAACAGCACAAGGCTCCAAGATCCGGATAGCAAGCTCCTGGATGTTGGGTGCCATAGTTTAGAGTTCTGAATTTCAGCCTTTTTCAATGCCTGTGCTTTGTTGAATCAAAATGGCGGCTTGACACAAAGCTGACTCAAGCGTTGTTACTGATGCTATGCAGACCAAAACTGGTTTTCAGTTTGTACATTTTTCTAGATTTTTCAATCCAAGTTTGGTTGACTTTGTAGAACGATGGCTTCAGATTTTCAACATACGGTGTGGTGGCGCTGACTGGGAGGGGGCGCTTCGCTCCTGCCCCCTCCCCAAGTAAGATTTTCATACGTGAAAGTACGTTAATGGTTTTGGTCCCTGAGATGCTTCAATGTCACTACCATTCTCAAATAGCATAAGTTCTGGATGTTGGGTGCCATAGTTAAGAGTTCTGAGCAGTGCTTGTAACACTGTCTGAAGCTTATTTCCACCTACTGCAGCTTCACTATTCTCAAAGTAAGTGAGTGTCGTTTGTGGACCTGACTGCATTAGAAAACAATGTGATATGTTACCTTCCTAAACAGCTTGACGGAGGCCCCTGAGGGGCGGTGTGATGGCCATGGACTCGGAGAAGACGCTTGGCTCCGACACCCTCCCCAAGTCTTATAGCACTGGTGTAGCCTGAGATCGCCCCCGACATAGGCGGCCGGGTCCCGGGGTCCGGCGGAACTTTTTGCCTTTTGATGACTCTTCAATTCTGGACCTTGTCCCACAATCCGTTTGACCTGAAGACAAGCTGTAGTGGGGCGCCCCTTTATCGTTTTAGTTGCCATTCCGCCCGCTTTTGCTACACTGTGCCTCTTCCGCCATTCAGCTGTTTACCGCCCGCTCTTGCGACTACAGCGTCTCGCTCACCATGTAGTTGAGATGCGCCCGCTCTTGCGGTGCAGCGATAGGCGGCTGCCACAGGACTCTCAAAATGGCGGCCGGCTCTTCGGTTTTGGGCCTGGTCCACTAAAATGGCCCTGGGACACCTTGGAACTCGGACGCTTGTCTGCTAGGGCTTGGGTCCCATTCTCGAAAAGCGTCCCCTCAGCCGTGAAGATTCTACAAAAGTCTTGGGGGCCTCCGACTCCCGCAGGCTTCTGGTGGGGAGCGGCTGCCATGATTGCTCGTGGAATGGCCACGACGGAGCTACGAGATGGTAGTGGTCTCATGCTGACGCCAGCTTTAGTCTGAAACATCCAGAAACACTGTAGACTACCAATTCGATCAGTTCCGGTAGCGCCCCAACATGACCCGGAAGAGAAGAACTTGCCCTCCCCTCTTTGACTGATGGTTCTTGTTGCCTGTCCCCTCTGTTGTCATTTAACAGAACTTTTTGGACTGCTGAAAGGGGTTGTGTTCTGAACGCTGGTTGGTGGAGACATTTAGACTATATTCTTGACCTACGTTGTCGCGTAATGCGTTTTATGACACGCCGCGTTAGCGCACCCGGAAGTGATCCGAGGCGCGGCGCGCAGCGCGTAACGTAAGCATAACAGGTCATGTGACTTGTTAATAAAACTTTTCATTGGTTCATTTTACTTTTGTTAATTTAATGATGAAAAGCTTGGTCATATGACCTAAAAATTACGCTTTTTATTATTTTCGAACAATATTTTTTTTTCAAACATATGTTATAATATTCCAGGCTAATGTACTTTCCCGGAAAATTTACAACTGTCTTGCAAGTAAAATATATTCCTTTTTCGAGAAAAAGGGTGTTTCTTCCTTCCATGACGGAGCCGTTGAGTAAAAGAGATTCGGCCTGCTGTCTTAGTCGCCGATACGCCTGATTATCAGATTCTTATCGATCACTTTATGTTGCAGACATGAAAAACACAACTGCCCTTGACCATTTATCTTTACTGCGTTCCTACATATTATACCTTTTATCCGTCATGTAATTGGACTGCTTTATTTCACTTGCCTTTTACTGATTCGAAAACAGTCACTAAAAGTAAAAACTTTACAAATGAAAATACTACTACCGTGTTTTGTTTTAAAAACCTTTATTGTGAAAATGTCAGTATACAAATACGGGCCTATAACCACGTGGGCCGGCCACGGAGCAAACTGAAATCGTATATGATGAGGAGACATTTACACTGTAGAAGAACGTAACGAGCGGGCCATTAGGTGACAAGAACAAAGGTGTCTAACAGTTGCGGAATCGGTGGACGTACATTTTGTAATTAAAATACGACAGGGCCACTTACAATAACATTTTCTAGATATACATTTGCGGGCAAAGAGTTACGAGTCCCATTTATACCGGCGCCATTTTGGGCGAGGCCGGGCAGGTCCAAGATATAGTCAAAATGTCTCCACCAACCATCGGCCAGACCAGAACCCCTTTCGGCCCTTTATGCTACAAGATGGTGTCTTCCATTCAGAAAATATTGGTGGCAGCATTTTGAAAGGAAACAGAAACAGCCGTTCTCCTAGTGAGTTTCACATTGTTACATTTAGGAAGAATGTTGAAGAGTAGTATGTGGAAAATCTGAAGCCATTTTTCTACAAACTCTCAATCAGACTTGGATGGAAAAAAAAAACCTGAAGAATGTACAAACTGAAAACCAATTTTTGTCTGTATAGCACCAACAGTAACGCTTGAGTCAGCTTTGTGTCAAGCCGCCATTTTCATTCAATCAATAGCGTCCCCCTGCACACATTCAGGGACCTGGTCGTGTCTTCAGATGAAACGCATTGTAGGAAAAGAAGCAGAAAGGAAAAGGAAAAAAGTTCCGCCGGACCTAGTGAAGCTGCAGCAGGTGCAAATAAGCTTCAGACAGTCTTACAAGCACTGCTCAGAACTCTCAACTGAGGCACTCAACATCCAGGACTTGCCATTCGGATCTTGGCACCTTGTATTTTTGTTTTGTTTTTGATGGAGGGGAAACAACAAAAAACAGGCATTGAAAAAGGCTCAACAGTGCAGGGCGCCTTGTGCTGGTTCCGACCTATTCACACATCGGTCCACTACTGACATCACCTCATAAACCAACGGGGCACCCCACGCCGACTTTCGGCGCAGCATTGTAGGATGGCCACACCAGTGCGGCAATTTGCTGGACACCACCTCGGTGCCATCCAGATCTCGGCGCGTTCATTCAATCAATAGCGTCCCCCTGCACACATTCAGGGACCTGGTCGTGTCTTCAGATGAAACGCATTGTAGGAAAAGAAGCAGAAAGGAAAAGGCAAAAAGTTCCGCCGGACCTAGTGAAGCTGCAGCAGGTGCAAATAAGCTTCAGACAGTCCTACAAGCACTGCTCAGAAATCTCAACTGAGGCACTCAACATCCAGGACTTGCCATTCGGATCTTGGCGCCTTGTGCTGGTTCCGACCTATTCACACATCAGTCCACTACTGACATCACCTCATAAGCCAACGGGGCACCCCACGCCGACTTTCGGCGCAGCATTGTAGGATGGCCACACCAGTGCAGCCACTTGCTGGACACCACCTCGGTGCCATCCGGATCTCAGCGCGTTCGAGTCACTGTGCCGGAAGAGTGACCGGAACTCAGCTGAACACGCCGTCTTTCGGCGCAGCATTGTAGGATGGCCACACCAGTACGGCAATTTGCTGGACACCACCTCGGCGCCATCCGGATCTCGGCGCGTTCGAGTCACTGTACCGCAACAGTGACCGCAATTCAGCTGGACACGCCGTCTTTCGGCGCAGCATTGTAGGATGGCCACACCAGTGCGGCAATTTGCTGGACACCACCTCGGTGCCATCCGGATCTCGGCGCGTTCGAGTCACTGTACCGCAACAGTGACCGCAATTCAGCTGGACACGCCGTCTTTCGGCGCAGCATTGTAGGATGGCCACACCAGTGCGGCAATTTGCTGGACACCACCTCGGTACCATCCGGATCTCGGCCCGTTGTGCTGCCTTCGGCCTATTCGCACATCGGTCCGCTACTGACGCCGCCTCACGTGCCAACGGATTTTCTACGCTTTTTGTAGCCCTATGTCGCATAACAGGTCATGTGACTTGTTTATAAAACTTTTCATTGGTTCATTTTACTTTTGGTTTCCTAAAGATGGAAGGCTTGGTCATATGACCTAAAAATAACACTTTTCATTGGTTTAGAACATTTTTTTTTCCCAAACGATGAAAGCCCCACCTTGTTTCTGGATCATTCAGACTGAAGCTGGCGTCAGCATGAGAGCACCACCATCTCGTGGCTCCGTCGGGGTCATTCCGCGAGCAATCATGGCAGCCGCTCCCCACCGGAAGCCTGCGGGAGTCGGGGGCCCCCAAGACTTTTATACAATCTTCACGGCTGAGCGGACGCTTTTCGAGAATGGAGCCCAAGCCCTAGCAGGCAAGCGTCCGAGTTCCAAAGTGTCCCAGGGCCATTTCAGTGGACCAGGCCTAAAACCGAGGAGCTGTCCGCCATTTTAAGAGCCATGTGGCAGCCGCCTATCGCTGCACTGCAAGAGTGGGAGCAACTCAACAACATGGTGAGCGAGACGCTGTGGCCGCAAGAGCGAGCACAACTCAGCTAGATGGCCGCCACCTGGGGAGGCCCGTTCACGCCGGCTCCCCCACGCCCCCCCCCGAGCCGCCGCACGCCAATTTTCGGAGCAGCATTGTAGGATACCAAAACCAGTGCGGCAGTTTACTGGACATCACCTGGGTGCCTGTCGTACATGTTGTGTCAGCCATGTGACACTGGACACAGACCGCTACTGACGAGGCCTCCCCCCGCACCACCCGGGACGCCCCACGCTGTTTTTCTGTGCTGCATTGTAGGATCCCTAAACCAGTGCGGCACCCAGGCGACATCACCTGGGTGCCGTCCAGAACTCTGCACGTTGTGCTGCCTTGGGACTATTCGCACAACAGACCGCTACTGACGAGGCCTCCCCCCCCCCACCCGGGACGCCCCACGCCAATTTTCGGAGCAGCATTGTAGGATCCCTAAACCAGTGCGGCACCCAGGCGACATCACCTGGGTGCCGTCCAGAACTCTGCACGTTGTGCTGCCTTGGGACTATTCGCACAAAAGACAGCTTCTAACCATTGTTGCTTTTTGTGTTGAGAAATGTTTAAATGTTTTTAGTTTTTGTTCCGTTTGTTAAAGTTAGTAGTTAATAAAGTTTTATAACCTTACTTTGTTGGAGTGTTATCTATTTTTTTAAAAACGGGTGAATAAGCCTTGAATCAGGATATTGTCATGTGTGGGCTTTGGAAGTGTGCTGCTGCAGGATCGGACATTTCAAACTCAAATGCACGTTCTTTTTCTTACCTTTCCGAAGCATGGAGCGCAATAGCAGGCAGAGAAAGGGTGATGCACGTGTTGAACACTACCTGACCTGGCAAGTTGCTGGCAGTGCCCCCCCGCCCGCTCCTGAAAGAGGGCACACACACACCGCCGCCCCGAGTACTTCACAAATCTTTAAAAGACCATGCGCTTGTTCATGAGGCTTAAATGGTTTATCACCTCTTCTAGAACCCCTGCATCGACCCTCTGACGTTTCATGGAAAAATTACCATGTAACACAATACCAAGCCCTGTCAGCTGAAACCCCCAAGGAATCGTGGGGCATATTATCAAGGGGGTTTATCTCCGCTTTTTTGGCTTTAAAAACCATGAAAGCGGAGATAAAATTATTTCCCTATTATCAAGCTGTCGCTAACACCAGTTAGTGACAGCTAAAAGGAGATAGCGACCATCTTGGGCCCCGCTTTGCATGTCAGTGATACTTATCACTAATGACATGCAAAGTGGCGTGCCAAGATGTTAGCGACTGGAAACAGTCCCTAACATCGCTACCTTCTATTACCAACTTTTGGAGATATTCGCGCTAAGCGCGAATATCTCCAAAATCTAACACCTGCCCTGAGCAGTTCTTAGCCATGTTATCCAATGGGAGGTGGATAACATGGCTAAGAGCATTAGGTCGATAATACATGAATATCGCTGACTTTTCTGCGATAATAGCAAGGTTTATCTGCGATAAAAATCGCCGATGTGCGGCGATAATTTTTGTCTCTAAACAAGTTAGAGACAAAAATTATCGCTAGTTGTTCGTAATATGCCCCCGGGTTTTTGCTTGCAGAAATCGGGAGGCGGGAGACTAGCACTGAAATCAGTACTCACACGCCTGAATCAGGAGGATTGGCATGTCTGAATTCTCTACAGCTGGGGCCATAAACTACATCCGCAGGGTTAGGTGATAGCCTGGAACCAGCCTGGCATCTAAAATGGCTGCCGTGCACGACAAAATTGTGGCATTCGAAAAAAGGCAAGATGGCGCAGCCGCTGGAAGAGATGTATCAACATATATCAGCCTCCTCAGCCACCCTCAGGAAACATAGGGGATTAGGATATGTCTCCCGCACCCCCTTATACCTAGTACTTTAATTAACGAAGCACAAAATGGCGAATTCCCGTTTCGCTACCAGTTTGCGGCCCAGTTCGCGGCCCGTGAAGCGCTTCTACCGTGAAAAATCATTTTTTTTTTATTTTCCCCACGGGACCCTTTAATAACCCCAACAACATTCCTAGGGGGTCAAGAGGGGGATACCTTGCCCCCTTTCATTAAATTCCCCCTTAGTTTTTCACCTTTTCTTCTCTCTCGATCCTACCGAGAGACAAGATGGCGGCCGCTCCGGACTGTCACGCAGCAAAAAAAAAAAAAAAGCTCACGCACAGCCGCTGGAAGAGATGTATCAACATATATCAGCCTCCTCACCCACCCTCAGGAAACATAGGGGATTAGGATACGTCTCCCGCACCCACTTATAACTAGTAATTTAATTTACGAAGCACAAAATGGCGAATTCCCGTTTCGCTACCAGTTCGCGGCCGCGCTTCTACCGTGAAAAATCATTTTTTTTTTATTTTCCCCACGGGACCCTTTAATAACCCCAACAACATTCCTAGGGGGTCAAGAGGGGGATACCTTGCCCCCTTTCATTAAATTCCCCCTTCGTTTTCCACCTCTTCTTCCCTCTCGATCCTACCGAGAGACAAGATGGCGTCCGCTCCGGACTGTTTAGAATGTTGACAGACACCGGAGAGCCAATCAGCTTTCTGCGCGCAAAGTTCCGATAAGCGAAAAGTAAGCGGACCGGATCGCTGCCCAGAGCGCTGTTACAGATATATATCTTGGTTTGAACGTTAATTTCTCAAAAACTACTGGAGCACATATATTGAGACCTAGCAAAGGCACATCGGGCTAACAGTCCCTACAATTTTGCCAAGTTTCGTGCAAATCCATTCAGCCGTTCGAGCTAAAAGTGAGTCCAACCGCCCTATGGAAAAATGAATGGGAAAAACGCGTTTTGGGACCCCCCTTTTTTCTCAGCCCCCCCTTGACGAAACCCCACCAAATTTTCAGGGGCTGCTCAGAAACAAAATATGCCATTTTCCTGAAAATTTCAGCCGATTCCGTCCACAAACGCCAAAGTTATTAGACATAGAATTTTCAAAAGTCCCATAGGGAAAAAATTCTAACTATATATACCTACTGGCGATAGCCAGTAGGTAATATATATATATATATATATATATATATATATATATCACAGCTCATTCCAAAAGGATACGTGCACTCTCGGGGTAAACCAATATTTATTAAAAGCAGTTGTCTCAAACATGTTTCGGCGTGCTGCCTTTCTCAATGAGCAAACCTGCTAAAATATGTCATCCGATGGTTGTTAGGCTTATGAGTTCTGTTCAAGCTTCCCATTGGTGGGCTCACAGCCTATGGGAGGGCTACATTTCGTATAGCCATGATTACACAGCTGCGTAGCGTCTCAGCTCCCCCGTTGTACTGGCAGTCCTGTAACAACAATAATTCACAGTTTTAATCCTTGATGGAAATGTCTTAAATCCTTGATGGATCATTGCCAGCAACAACGTGAAGCGGTCCCTCCAAGCCCGTCATTGCAGGCAAAAGTTCGAATGGCACCGGATTAACCCCTCTCCAACCGCTGGATTGAACAGGTAACTTCACTGCAGGCGTCGGTCATATGGATCGGCGTCCTCGGTGCTTGTATAGCCCGCTCCCTTCAATGGTCGGCAGGTCCATCACCTCAGCGGCGGTTCCAAGCGGTATAACAATACACAGCTCCAAGTCCCACCTTTACCGCTGAACTCCTAGGGCGGGTGCATCGTGTTGGAGGGTGGGTTCTCCCTTAAACATCACAGCTCACTCCAAAAGGATACGTGCACTCTCGGGGTAAACCAATATTTATTAAAAGCAGTTGTCTCAAACATGTTTCGGCGTGCTGCCTTTCTCAATGAGCAAACCTGCTAAAATATGTCATCCGATGGTTGTTAGGCTTATGAGTTCTGTTCAAGCTTCCCATTGGTGGGCTCACAGCCTATGGGAGGGCTACATTTCGTATAGCCATGATTACACAGCTGCGTAGCGTCTCAGCTCCCCCGTTGTACTGGCAGTCCTGTAACAACAATAATTCACAGTTTTAATCCTTGATGGAAATGTCTTAAATCCTTGATGGATCATTGCCAGCAACAACGTGAAGCGGTCCCTCCAAGCCCGTCATTGCAGGCAAAAGTTCGAATGGCACCGGATGAACCCCTCTCCAACCGCTGGATTGAACAGGTAACTTCACTGCAGGCATCGGTCATATGGATCGGCGTCCTCGGTGCTTGTATAGCCCGCTCCCTTCAATGGTCGGCAGGTCCATCACCTCAGCGGCGGTTCCAAGCGGTATAACAATACACAGCTCCAAGTCCCACCTTTACCGCTGAACTCCTAGGGCGGGTGCATCGTGTTGGAGGGTGGGTTCTCCCTTAAACATCACAGCTCACTCCAAAAGGATACGTGCACTCTCGGGGTAAACCAATATTTATTAAAAGCAGTTGTCTCAAACATGTTTCGGCGTGCTGCCTTTCTCAATGAGCAAACCTGCTAAAATATGTCATCCGATGGTTGTTAGGCTTATGAGTTCTGTTCAAGCTTCCCATTGGTGGGCTCACAGCCTATGGGAGGGCTACATTTCGTATAGCCATGATTACACAGCTGCGTAGCGTCTCAGCTCCCCCGTTGTACTGGCAGTCCTGTAACAACAATAATTCACAGTTTTAATCCTTGATGGAAATGTCTTAAATCCTTGATGGATCATTGCCAGCAACAACGTGAAGCGGTCCCTCCAAGCCCGTCATTGCAGGCAAAAGTTCGAATGGCACCGGATGAACCCCTCTCCAACCGCTGGATTGAACAGGTAACTTCACTGCAGGCGTCGGTCATATGGATCGGCGGATGCATTTCGGCTTCCTAGCCTCGTCAGCGCCTGGAGTTTGATGAAAGGGGTGTGGGCGAGAGGGAGGTTTAAAACAATGTATATATATATATATATATATATGCTCCCAGTCCCACTGACAATCCAAGGCCCTCGCGGGTGGGTGCGGCCTGCGGTAATGGGTTTCCGCAATGTCACAATGCTCAGCTCCCAAGAATATGCTCAGCAGAACCGCACTCATAAACCAAGTAGATGCTCCCACTTTAGTTTTTAATTTCAGAGACAACAGACGTGTTTCAGCATCAAGCCTTCCTCAGTGTTAGTCACACTGCGCGGGCTAGCCAAAGGTATTAATGCAATCATATGCTTAACTAAACATTAATGATGGACTACTAACAATGCAACTAAGCACCGCGCCATCTTTAAACATGTAAATATATGATAAAGCCAGCAATTAAGGTGCATATTTCCATCTTTGCGGTGCGCCTTCTCAGTGCAATTTGATCGGAAGTTTAACAACATCTAGCCGTGTATCGGCGTTTCTCCCCGGGTTGTTACCTCCACGGGGAGTCTTAGGGGGCGCAAAGCCTCGCGCCTACTTTTCAAATTTCCGATAGTCAATAGAGCCATGGATTGGCTTAGTTCCTCAGTTCAGACAGCAGGTAGGGCATCCATTGCATTATACCACATAGATCTTCTATACAATCAACATAACTAACTTTCTCCCAGTACTGCACAACTTGTTTCTAATTCTCATTATAAAATACATTTCAGAATCACAGATTGTAATTGCCACAGTAATTCACATTTAAAGTTCATCAAAATCCAAAAGAATCCATCTAAACTCTAAGAGACTGTGCGAAAGACCCAAATCGGACAAAATCAGTAAAAATCAGAAAAAATCAGGGAAAATTCAGAAAAGGTCAGAAAAAAATCAATCACTTCAATTAATCAGAACTTACATCTTAATGTCAAAGGTCAAATTATCCTAATGTTCAAAAACAAAAACAAAAACAGAATATTTACAGTTACACATAGGTGATGACCCTCACTGTCAACTCATCGATTCCAACCATGATTTACAGATTCCTACCGCAGTCTTACTCTCCGTTAAAACAGTCCACGTTACACTCATTTTCCCAAATGAACAGCTAGGTCTTCCCCGCTGTTCAACCCCAAGGGTACTTTGGGCATCAGATCTATAATATACCTGGATTCCAGACGTCTCAGCTTCTTAAGCCTATCTTCCCCTCTTGCAGTCTCCGGTACATAGTCTAGACCAAAGTACTGTTTTTTACTTCTGTCTCTTTTGTGTGCCTGATCAAAATGTCTTGCGACGGGGTAGGTGGGGTCTGCCTTGTCGATCGCCCTAAGGTGTTCCAGGACTCTGATCTTTAGCAGATGGATTGTACTCCCTACATACCTTAGGCTGCACGGACAGACAAGGCAGTCTACCACATAGATGGTGCTACATGTCAAGAACTTGTTGATAGGTTTAGAAATGTCTGCTCTTGGTACCCAATAGGAACGAACCCTCTTGCTTCCCGAACAAGCCTTACATTTGCGCAGGGGTAAAATCCCCCCATATCATCCATTTTGCCTGTCTTAGTAATTACTTTGTCAAAGTGACTCCTCACTAGTGAGTCTTTTAAAGATCTTGCTTTCCGGAACGTTACTAGGGGTTTAGGTGGAATGTCTTCCTTTAATACTGGGTCAGTTCTAAGGATGTGCCAGTTCTTGTACAGTATTCTCTTAAGATTGTGGGACTCGGTAGTGTATGGTGTAATCATCCAAAATTTTCCCTCATTGATTGGTTGAGTGTTTACAGGTTTCTCTTTAAGTAAGTGGGCCCTTGTAATCTTTCTCACCCTTGCCAGTGTTTTAGATAAAGAAGGAGAATCATATCCCCTTTTACAGAATCTCTCTATGCAACCTTGGGCCGCCAGTTCGAAATCCTCGTCCCTGCTGCTGTTCCGTTTAAGTCTAAAAAGCTCCCCATAGGGGATGCTTTGTATCAATCTGGTGGGGTGGTTGCTGTCAGCCCTCAGGAAAGAATTCCCTGCCGTCTGTTTGCGGTATAGCGAGGTATGTAGCCTGCCTTGCTCCACAAACACCCTCAGTTCCAGATAGTCCACTGCCACTGGACTAACTGTCCTCGAGAATTGCAGGTTGCAGTTGTTATTGTTCAGAACCTCGATATACTGATGTGCCATCTCCATCTAAACTCTAAGATAAGCGCCAAGATACTCCCTGGAGTGATAGGAGCGCTATAGAAGTGTGCTTTACATTACATTACATTACATCGCCCCTTGCCACACGATGAAAAGGTCATCTATATATCGGTACTACCTCACTACCCTTCCTGCCTCACGCCCCCCGTTCTGGAGCGCCATGGGCACCCGCTCCTCCCACCAGCCTACGAACAAGTTCGCGTAGCTGGGAGCAAAACGGGTACCCATCGTGGTCCCAGATACCTGTGCATAGAGTTGCTCACCAAACAGGAAGATGTTGCTAGTTAGACAAAATTCGATAAAATCAAGCAACATACAGTTGTGTAAAGCAAACCTAGCCGGTATATATATATAGACATATACTGACTGCGATTGCTCCTTCACTTCAAATTGATTGGTGCCTGGATTGTGGACCACAGTTATTTCTATTGGGCTAAAGAGGCTCCAAAGAAGAGAGGCATTGAAAAGGAAGATTACTTGGTATAACCAGAGAAGCTTAGAGTTTCATCAGTTACTGCCTTTGGTTAAAACCATTGTGAATTACCAAACTCCTCACTCCTCACTTCATGATTCTGCACTGTGGTGGAAATGACCTTGGAAATCTTGGAAGGATACCTTTGCAGAACTGATGTTGCTTTTCCCTCACACTCTCTTGGTGTACTATAATATATGTAAAATACAGAAATGGAATTGGCCAAATCAATTCTGTAAACAGATTGACAGAGCCAGGAAACTTGTTAATAAAACTGTTTCTGTTTTTCTCATGGGCTCTATCTACAACAACAACCCATGTTTTGACATGTATGGAATTGATAGAAATTATGGAGTGCAGATGAAGGCAACAGAGTGTTTGTAAGTAACCTAAAACTTTGCTTCTGGTCATATGTGTAGCTGTCATATACACACTCTCAACTCAAAGGCTCTTGTTAGAGTCACCAAAGAGGCCAAAATGTTGTTTATTTTCAAAAATGTTGGATGATTTTTTTTAAATCTGCAACAACTTCGAGACGATCGCGATAATGTCACAAAATTGCACAACAAATGCAAACATTAAACCACCACCACCATATTAAAAATGTATAAGTTACAAAATTAATTCTGTTACAATACAAGCTTAAAGAACATATTTGTACACATGCATTTGTAGTAACTTTTTAACAATATGTGTTTGAACACTACTTAATCTCACAAAAAAAGAGAGAAGGACTACTAAAAACAGGGCCAGGGATGTTAACCCCATTTGAATTGAGAAGTTATTTTGTTCCTGCCCCCTCCACTACGTGGGAATAGTTACTTGGTGAGAAAGAGAAGAAGAGGACAAATCTGAAGATATTATAATACTGCCCTCACCCACTATGCAGTGCCATGCCTCATTACAGGGCCACTGCAGATGTCTAGGTGCAGACCAATGCACTGGACGGAGTGCTGTTTTTTTTAGGGTGAGGTAGAAAAAGAAAAGAAAGGAAGTTGTGAAAGGGAAAAGTGTTCCATCAAGAACGGATCTCTGGTGCAGAAAAGTAATAGAATAAAACGGTCTAAGGAGATATATTTGCAATACCTTTATTCTTGGGTCCCCTTGACAGGGAAAAAAAATAATTGCAATCTGGGGATATGCAGGAGGGGTAACTGCCCCTAAATCCCCACTGCAAGTACCAACAGGTTTCAGCCTTCCACTTTAGACCCCATGGGTCAAAAAGACCTTCTTCAGGGTGTAGATCCCTTGGATTGTATTGTCCTGACACAAAAGGTGGTCTATGTGAAAAAGCAATTTTTTTATAATAAAAAATATGATGCACCTTCTACTTTATCCGTAGTGTATTAATTTTCCAAGTTTATGAGTAATTCTCATTGTCGGAGGACCTGAGTGGGGGAGATAAGACAAACGCCGGTCTTTGATGAAAGTGTGATAATAAGACGACGTTCACACGACGGTCCCGGGTTCTGAGAATTTTGGTAGGCCCTGCCCCCTCCATGCACCACTATGCAAATGCGCCCAGTGGTGCAGGGAGGGGGCAGTGCCTAACAAAACAAGTGTGCAAATGTGCCCCCTGTCATGCTGTACATTGGGGGATTAAGTACCCTTGAATTCTGAGGGTCCCTGGGGGCCAACTAGCCCACCAGTTACCTCCAGTATACGACACAGAGCTGCGTTGCAGAGAGGTGTTCCGAGGCCACGCCTCTTTTTACACCTCTCTGTAACACAGTTCTGTGGTGCATACTGAAGGTACCTGGTGGGCTAGTTGGCCCCCAGGGACCCCAGCATTCAACTTGAATTAATTTCCCAACTTACAACGTACCAAAGGGCGGGTTTGCACAGTGGTGCTGGGAGAGGGTATGTCTAACAAAACAAGTGTGCAAATGTGCCCCTTGGCGCGTAGTAAATTGGGGGATTAAGTCCCCTTGAATCCTGATGGTCCCTGGGGGCCAACTAGCCCACCAGGTACCTCCAATATGCGCCACAGAGCTGCGTTGCATAGAGGTGTTCCGAGGCCATGACCCTTTTTATACCTCTCTGCAACAAAACTGTGTGGTGCTTACTAGAGGTACCTGATGGGCTAGTTGCCCCCCAGGGATCCTCAGGATTCAAGGGGACTCAATCGCTTAACTTACAACGCACCAGGGTGCACAGTGGTACAGGGAGGGGGCGGGTCTGATATAACAAGTTAGCAATCTTGCTGTGTGGGGCTTATTGGAGGTAATAAAAAGGGTAGTTGTCCCCCAAGGTTGATGTTGGGGGCTAAATACCCCTTCTGTTACCTCCAGTAAATCCCACACAGTGGGATTCCTGAAAGGTGTTTGTGGGCCATGCTCACCTTTCTCCACCACTCTAAAAATAAGATTGCTATGTTATAGCTTTCAGGGAAGGAGGGGAGCGGAGCTGGGCAAAATTTTGGAAAATAACACGCAAATTCCTCAACCGGCGCCAAAATTATTCCCAATAGAAGGTTACGGATTTCCAATGTTACGGATTTCCTATGGTAGCTAGGTCCTAACTATATATACCTACTGGCTACTGCCAGTAGGTAATAAATATATATATATTACCTACTGGCGGTCGCCAGTAGGTATATATAGTTAGGATTTTTTCCCTATGGGATTTTTGAAAATTCTATGCCTAATAACTTTGGCGTTTGTGGACGGAATCGGCTGAAATTTTCAGGAAAATGGCACATTTTGTTTCTGAGCAGCTCCTGGAAATTTGGGGGGGGGTCGTCAAGGGGGGGCCGAGAAAAAAGGGGGGTCCCAAAACGCGTTTTTCCCATGTTAATTTCCATAGGGCGGTTGGACTCACTTTTAGCCCGAACGGCTGAATGGATTTTCACGAAACTTGGCAAAATTGTAGGGACTGTTAGCCCGATGTGCCTTTGCTAGGTCTCAATATATGTGCTTCAGTGGATTTTGAGAAATTAACGTTTAAATCAAGATATATATCTGTAACAGCGCTCCGGGCAGCGATCCGGTTAGCGAACTTTTCGCGTATCGGAACTTTGCGATGCGAAGCTGATTGGCCCTCCGGTGTCTGTCAACATTCTAAACAGTCCGGAGCGGCCGCCATCTTGTCTCTCGGTAGGATCGAGAGACAAGAGGAGGCCAAAACAAAGGGGGAAATTACTATAAGGGGGCATAGTAGATCCTCGTTGACCCCCTAGGTTTTATGTGGAGGTTTTAAAAGGGCCTAGGAGGGTCCAAAAAAAAAAAATATATATATTTTTATTGCGTGGTAAGCGCCAAGTTCGCGAACCGGAAAGCGTTCTGGGCAGCGTACTTTAAGGATAAAAGAATGATAGACTTTTCTAATACTGTAACTGTATGTTAATTATTTGTTGTTTTTGTTTTTGTTTGATTTAAAAAAAATGTATTTATTATTTTCATAGTTCATTAAAACTTCCAGCATTATATCATCTGGTATCTCGTCAAACATGGATGTTTCTGTCTCTTGTAAGGTTTGAATAAATTGTTCGTCAAAAGATTGATCCATAAAATCTTCATCCACATTTTCTTCAGTTACAATGTCTTCGGATGTAATCTCGAAGGAAACATTACTTTTTTCTTGCTCCCCTTCCATTTTTTTGCTGTAAATTGCATAAAAAAAATAATTATATTAGAAGAGTTAGGGCACTGTTGGGTTTAAGTTCAGACATGTAGTTCTGTTTTTTTAACAGTGAAGTTAAAGTAAGTAAATTCATAATTATAGCAGAGAAGTGTAAGTCAATCAATAAATGTAACAGAGGAGGTTATCTGTATCTATAACTATAGCAGGGGGACAGTAAATAATTATCAATAAACGTTTTTACAAATTAATTTAAAGTGCCACTTACAAATTATCAAATAACTTTACAGGGAGGTGAAAAGGCTCTTGAAATGTAGTTCAGGAAGTAGCAGTGAAAATGGCTGTGTTTCCTTCTCTTCCTTTATATATATTCAGGTATATAGCCAATCAAATGTCAGGTAATAAAAATTGTAAATGAAAGTAAAGTTTTCATTGGTTGTCAATTCCAATATTTTAGATGTGTTTTGTGAAGTAATTTACCTCAGGGTATTTAGATAGGTCTACAGGCTAAATGGCTAAATGAAATTTCAATCAAATTTGTGAGAATGAAAGGGATTGTTATGTAGTATGAGCTAATCTATATTTGGTGAGAGTGTCTCTAGTCGTTTTTCTGCTAATTACTTTCCCACCTTTTTTTAGGACCGCTTTCTGGAAAGCGGCCCGGTTAGCGAACCTTAAGCGTCACGGGAGTCCACCATTTTGTGTTTCGGTCGCATTAAGATACAAGATGGAGGGCAAATAATGTTCAGAATGTGTAGAAGGGGGCACGGTAGACTTATCTTGACCCCCTAGGTTTTCTGAGGGTGGCTGAGGAGGCTTAAATGTGCGGAAAAAAAACATTTTTTTTAAAAATTCCGCGAGGTTAGCTTTCGGTTAGCGAACCGGGGAGCGTATTTTGTGGAAAATTAGTGAAAAAAGTTAGAAAAAAATAATAATTGTGAGTGATTAGATGAAGGGTAGCTCTGAGAAGAGCTTTTGGGTTTATGGTACATTTAGGTACTTATAAGTAGGTACCAATGCACATTCTTAAATTCAGAATGAAAATTCTGTTGCCCTCATCTGAGAAGTGAACTCCATCTCCTCTGTAGATATCTTGCATGTAGTAACGCAAGTTATTGTTGTACAGGGAGCCCATTCCATGGTCTCTCATGAAAGCTGAAACAGATTTGTTTACATGCTTCCTCGACTTCTCAATTTGTGGACAAAATTGGTTGGACCACCTCCATTTCTGTCTTTGGCATATATTGGAATATACCAAGGCAACTAGAAATCGTCAAACAGACGAGAATGTTAGACTCTTTATTGTTGGTGACGCAGGAGTGACAAAGAGAACTGGAATGGCTTAGTTTAATTGAATGGGCCCTTTTAATTGCAATCAAAGAAAGCAGGGTCACATCCCAACGAACCACCCAGTGGTGAGAGGCTCTACAGCTTGTGCCAGTATCTGACACACTCTTCTTCTGATCACCTGACGTCTGTGCATGCGCAGTATCGTCTTAAATGGCCCCCGGTAGGATTTAATTGCAAGCCAAATTTTAGAATGACAAAGAGGGGTGTTTGTGGTTTGTACAGAATAACAGCCACGGTTGCACTCTCCAGTCTTCTTGAAGAAGATCTGCCACTAGGAAGCGCGATGGTCTCTAATTTCTATATATACGTATATATGTGTGTGTGTGTGTGTATACATATATATATATATATTCACAGAAAAAACCATAGGTTATAGTCCATATATAGTTAGGAATTTGCATTTACAAAACCTTGAAAATTCAATGAAAAAACCATTGGTTATAGAACATATATAGTTAGGAATTTGCATTTACAAAACCTTATTTTACTCGCATAAAACCATTGAAATTCCATATATAGTTAGATGCGCTAACTATATATCGCGCACCCGCAATCCACTGCTGATGATGTCACATATTACATCATTCATGACATGGTCAGTGACATCACTGAGGACATCATCCAGTGACTGTGTGTTTCTGTAAAGTTTTAATATGTTTTACATATTGAAGAATGAGTAGATGTAGAAGTGTCTGGATGAAGGATTTAGTAGGTGCGTGACTGACTGTATGAGTGAGTGATCAAATGTGTCTCACTAAGTGCATGGGTTAGTGACTAAACTGTCTTAATTTGTGCATCATTATGTCTGTTGTTCTGTAAACTGCTGCATGTGTTGATCAGTAGCTATATGAGTAACTATATGGGTTATTGATTGATTGTCGAAGTATTTGTATGGGAGACTGAGTGTGTGTGTGGCTGGCTGGGAGATGTATGACTCTGTGGAGATCAATGTGTTCTTGTATCAATGATTGTATAAGAGAGTAAGTATGTGTTAGTATATGTTTGAAAATGTAAGGTACTCTATGTTTAACTGTATTGATTAGAAAATGGAAGTGTGATTGATTCTTTACAGGACTGACTAGGTGTGTGAGTAACTCCATGGATGAATGGCAGAGTGTGAGTGTCTGTATAGGTGTATGAGTGCATATGATAGTGTTGTAAAGATGAGTGATTGTATGTATGAATGATTGTATGGGTGAATGAGTGAATCTGTGTGTAGACATTGGAATCAGTGAGTGTGTATGTAGTAACTAGTATTGGTGTGTCAATGGTTTAAAAAATTATATTCTGTATTTTACACTGGATGTAACAGAGGTTATATTAAAGTGTGAGGAGATGCATTGTATTGTCACATGAATGATATCATCAGTGATGTCATCAGTGATGTCATTTGAGATGTCATCAGTGATGTCATCAGTGATGTCATTTGAGATGTTATCAGTGATATCATTTGAGATGTCACCAGTGATGTCATCAGTGATGTCATTTGAGATGTCATCAGTGATGTCATCAGTGATGTCACTGACCATGTCATGAATGATGTAATATGTGACATCATCAGCAGTGGATTGCGGGTGCGCGATATATAGTTAGCGCATCTAACTATATATGGAATTTCAATGGTTTTATGCGAGTAAAATAAGGTTTTGTAAATGCAAATTCCTAACTATATATGTTCTATAACCAATGGTTTTTCCATTGAATATATATATATATATATATATATATATATATATATATATATATATATATATATATATATATATATATATATATATATATATATATATTACCTACTGGCGATAGCCAGTAGGTATATATAGTTAGGACGGTTTCCCATAGGAAATCCCCAACATTCTATTGGGAATAACTTTGGCCCTGGTTGATGAATCTTCGCAAATTTCCCAAAGAAGATGGCTCGCTCCGCTCCGCTCCTTCCCTGAAAGTTTGGGGGGGATTCGTCAAGTGGGGGCTGAGAAAAAAGGGGGGTCCCAAAACGTGTTTTCCCTATGTTAATTTCCATAGGACCTTTAGACTCAGCTACAGCTTGAACCGCTGAAGGAAATTACACCAAACTTGTCAAAATGGTAGTGTCTGGTATGCAGATCACGCTTTTGGTAAAATTGTGTAAATCCCTCCAGTGGTTCCTGAGAAAATTAGAAGAGAAATCAGTTATATATCTATAAGCGCGAACGCGTGCGCGCACCCCGCGATTTTTCGCGATTTTTTTTGGGGGGGGGGCTTGGGGGCTTTCTCTCTTTCATTTTAATGTTTTTATTTTAATTTCGAGGGTGCCCACCCCTCGTTTTGGCCCCCGAGATCACCGCCGCCGCCCGAGCTGCCTTAAGATGGCCGCCGCCTGGTTGTGGGCGGGGCCGGCGAAGGAGCTGCGCTCCCATTGGTCAAGGAGCTCTGACGTCATCAGGGGGCTCGCCTCAGGGCCGCGGTGGGATTGGCCCATCGTTCGGAGGTTAACTCCTTTGTAAACGATCTGTGCACGCCGGGGCAGCCCGTCTGCTGGCCGGCACCCAAGCGCATGCCCTGCACGCACATAAACAGGTGCGTGTACTTCACCTCTCCGGGGCCGAAGTCGCAGGGAAACCTAGCCGGGGACAGGCGGCCGGGCCTCTGGGACAGGGGGTCATTGTCCAGCACTGACAGGTGGCACCGGTCGCCCGGGTGCACGGTAATGGACAGGTCCTGCACGGGATCCAGGTAGACGGACTTGCCGAAGGGCACTCGGACGCCGTTGTTGGTGAGCAGGGGAGCCCCCTCCGCTTCATCCGGGGCTCCATAAGATAAGGGGGCACTGTCCCGTTGTGACACGGCTTGTCCTCGGGCAATGCCAACTGCAGCCAACAAAAGCAGCAATGACAGCAGCGCCTCAGCCCGGGCGCCCTGAGCGGTCCCCCTTCCCATGCTCGCCGCGTCCCTTCAAGAACTTCAGGAACTTGCCAAAGTCCTGCAAGGCACGCAGACTCCACATGTGTGCACGGGTGAAGCGCGCCCTGCCTCTCCAAGGTGTTCCCCTCCTAATCCTGGCTGCGGGTGACCATGCTCGTTTCAATCCCCCTAGCACTGCACCCAGCGCCTGTCCGGCAGGTTATAAGTGCCGGAGTCCCAGGGGCAGTCAGCAGCCGGGCGGAGCCCGCCCCGGTGCCTCGGGATTGGCGCGCAGCTCGGTGGGGAGGGGAGCGCTGCTGGAAGGACAGGCGCTGCTGGATCACTCACAAGGGGAGTGTTGAGGGGGCTTAAGGTTACTGACCACAGCGGAGTGGAGGGGCCGCTGCCGCGGGTGGGTCCTGCGTGCCGCGGTCAGGGTTTCAAAAGGTGAGAGGAAACTTGGTGGGAGCGGCGCAGGTAGACGCGTGCGGGCCTGTGACTACGGGACACAAGGGGAACCTGTTGTTGATCTCAGGTAAATCCCCACCGTGCACACACATACCCGCCTCTCGCGCAGTGACAGCAAGCAAGAGCGTTTCGCAAAGATGGTGTGCCAAGCTGCTGTAATCTGAGCGTCAGGCAATTGTTTGCTCAAATACCTACAAGCCTTGCTTCGATATCTCCTCGTTTCGGTTATTTGACGATGACTTGGGGAAATGTGTAAAATGTAAATTGTTAACGCGATTGCCCAGAACCGCTCTTTGATTCAGAATCTGGTTGCAGGATTTCATTTCTGAGCATGACTCTACGGACACAACCAATCTTCTCTTTCGTGCAGCCAGGCTGCCAGAGAGAGGTTTCACCGAAGTGCGTGTTTTCCTCGTGCATGGCAGCGAAAAGAAACCTGAGAAGAGTTGGAAAGGTAGCCGGCGGCGGTGCAAATTTATGCATTTAAAAAGTGATACCTGCGGCGCCAGTCTTACATTTGTCGAGTACTTAGGCGGGTGTCTATGTACACTGGTGTACAAGATATAAACAAAGGTGTGTTTTGCACACACAACAGATGGGCCAATTTGCGGCAAACATTTCACTTTGATGGATTTTCCCTGCCCTGTGTGCAAGGGAAAGCAGCAGTTACAAGAAAGGACACGCTGCTTCATTCACTCTTCAAGAGTAGGATGCTTGTGTTCGCTATCGTAGTGGAAGCGTGGGATACAGGGTTTGCTTGAAACCTCTAAGACTGATTTTTTTTGTCAAATAATTAAAAGTGGCATCGCAAGAAGTGATTTTCAGGGGGGCACACAACGGACCAAAGATAAAACTGGTGGGGCCACTTACAGTGTGTATTCCTGACAATTGTGTGCCCATGTGTCATATATATATATATATATATATATATATATATATATATATATATATATATATATATATATATATATATATATATATATATATATATATATATATATATATGTATATATATATATATATATGTATGTATGTATGTATGTATGTATGTATGTATGTATGTATGTATATATATATATATATATATATATATATATATATATATATATATATATATATATATATATATATATATATATATATATATATATATATATATATATATATATATATATATTACCCACTGGCGATAGCCAGTAGGTATATATAGTTAGGACGGTTTCCCATAGGAAATCCCCAACATTCTATTGGGAATAACTTTGGCCCTGGTTGATGAATCTTCGCAAATTTCTCAAAGAAGATGGCTCGGTGCTTGTTCAAGAGTCCCTTCTCCCCTGTCTCTGAGGCAAACATCCTGCCAGGATGTTCTCCTTCCCTAGATCTCCCAGCCGCCACCGTTTGACCCAGAAATTTAGCTACCCTTTTCATAGTGGTTTGAGGGATCTTGATTTGGTTTTTTTTGTTGTTTTTTTTTGAGGGGGGGTGTTTCTGCTGAAGGGTTACCCAGGCTGCCCTTTCACCACTACTTTCAGGCGGTTTGTCAAGTGGGGCAATATCTAGTTCAAGTGTGTGCAATTGTACCCTCAATGAGCACTCCATCCTCCTCTGGTGCGTGAGGTGCATCATCAGAGCTGTGTGAATAATAACTGCGTCAGCCCCGTGCGTGAGGTGCATCATCAGAGCTGTGTGAATAATAACTGCGTCAGCCCCGTACATGAGGTGCATCATCAGAGCTGTGTGAATAATAACTGCGTCAGGACCGTACGTGAGGTGCACCATCAGAGCTGTGTGAATAATAACAGCTGTGAGCCCGTGCGTGAGGTGCATCATCAGAGCGGTGTGAATAATAACTGTGTCAGCCCCGTACGTGAGGTGCATCATCAGAGCTGTCCACCCACCCATCCATCCATCCATCATTCATGCATCCATTCACCCATCTATCATGCATGCATCCATCCATGCATCCACCCAACAATCATTCATCCATCATGCATCCAACCATCGTTCATGCATCAAAAATCGGATCCCTAGGGCTGCTCAGGTGGTCCCACAAGGATAGTAACATATTTAAACATTATCCGCTAATAGAATTAGCATTTTCAAAACCTTGCAAATTCACTGAAAAAACCATAGGTTTCTGCCCTTACATATCTATATATTAGCATTTAAAAAACCAATGAAATTCACTGAAAAAACCATAGGTTATACACTATATATAGTTAGGAATTAGCCTTTAAAAAACCAATGAAATTCACTAAAAAAAACATAGGTTTTAGGCCTTATATAGTTAGGAATTAACATATAAAAAACCATTGAAATTCCTCCTATATAGTTAGCTGGACATTTTATTGACATAAAACCCAATGAAATTCCATATATAGTTAGTTGCAATAACTATATATCGCGCAACCGCAATCCACTGCTGATGATGTCACATATTACATCATTCATGACATGGTCAGTGACATCACTGATGACATCTCAAATGACATCACTGATGACATAACTGATGACATCTCGAATGACATCACTGATGACATCATGACACACCAATACCAGTTACTACATACGCACTCACTGATTCCTACGTCTACGCACACATTCACTCATTCACCCATACAATCACTCGTACATACAGTCACTCATTATTACAACACTGTCATATGCACTCATACACCTATGCAGACACTGACACACTGCCACTCATCCATGGAGTTACTCACACACCTAGTCAGTCCTGTAAAGAATCAATCACACTTCGATTTCCTCATCTATACAGTTAAACACAGAACACCTTACTTTTTCAAACATATACTAACACATACCTACTCTCTTATACAATTACTGATACAAGTACACATTGATCTGCAGAGAGTCACTCGCCTCCCAGCCAGTTACACACACACTCAGTCTTCCATACAAATACTTGGGCAACCAATCAATAACCCATATAGTTACTCATATAGGTACTGATCAACACATGCAGCAGTTTACTGATCAACAGATATAATGATGCACAAATTAAGACAGTTTAGTCACTAACCCATGCACTCAGTGAGACACATTTAATCACTCACTCATACAGTCAGTCATGCACCTACTAAATCCTTCATCCAGATAATGTTATCAGTGATGTCATTTGAGATGTCATCAGTGATGTCATCAGTGATGTCACTGACCATGTCATGAATGATGTAATATGTGACATCATCAGCAGTGGATTGCGGGTGCGTGATATATAGTTATTGCAACTAACTATATATGGAATTTCATTGGGTTTTATGTCAATAAAATGTCCAGCTAACTATATAGGAGGAATTTCAATGGTTTTTTATATGTTAATTCCTAACTATATAAGGCCTAAAACCTATGGTTTTTTTAGTGAATTTCATTGTTTTTTTAAAGGCTAATTCCTAACTATATATAGTGTATAACCTATGGTTTTTTCAGTGAATATATTTATATATATATATTCAATGAAAAAACCATAGGTTATAGACCATATATAGTTATGAATTAGCATTTACAAAACCATATTTTACTCACACAAAACCATTGAAATTTCATATATAGTTAGTTGCCCTAACTATATATCGCGCACCCGCAATTCACTGCTGATGATGTCACATATTACATCATTCATGACATGGTCAGTGATATCACTGATGACATCACTGATGACATCTCAAATGACATCACTGATGACATCTCATTTGACATTACTCATCACATCACTGATGATATCATTCATGTGATAATACGATGAAACTCTTCAGATTCTAATATAACCTTAGATACAATCAGTGTAAACAGACACTCACAGACTGTCACTCATCCATGGAGTTACTCGCACTCCTAGTCATTCATGCAAAAAATCATTCACACCTCCATTTTCTCAACTATACAGTTATACACACTTTACTTATTCAAACATATACTAACACATATTTACTCTCTTATACAATCCCTGATACAAACTCCCAATGATATATATATTATGCACAGTTATTTATATATGTCAACTCTCACATGTACTGTGTTTTACATATGTACTTACTTTGACATGTAGCACTGAGATATCCATTCACTCACCAATACAGTCATGCACACAGTCAACCACCCATACAGCTGTTTCCACATGCACTTTTGAACCCATACATCTAGTGAATCAACTGCTCACATATCTATGCACAGAGTCATACACCTCCCAGCCACCCACACACACATCCAGTCTCCCATACAAATACTTGGGCAACCAATCAATAACCCATATAGTTACACATATAGCTACTGATCAACACATGCAGCAGTTTACAGAACAACAGACATAATGATGTACAAATTAAGACAGTTTAGTCACTAACTCATGCCCTCAGTGAGACACATTTAATCACTCACTCATACAGTCAGTCATGCACCAACTAAATCCTTCATCCAGACACTTATACATCCACTCATTCTTCAATATGTAAGACATATTTTAACTTTACTGAAACATACAGTCACTGGGTGATGTCATCAGTGATGTCATTTGAGATGTCATCAGTGATGTCATCAGTGATATCACTGACCATGTCATGAATGATGTAATATGTGACATCATCAGCAGTGGATTGCGGGTGCGCGATATATAGTTAGGGCAACTAACTATATATGAAATTTCAATGGTTTTGTGTGAGTAAAATATGGTTTTGTAAATGCTAATTCCTAACTATATATGGTCTATAACCTATGGTTTTTTCATTGAATTTCAATGGTTTTTTAAAAGCTAATATCTGTAGCTGTAAAATGTCTTTTTCTTTATATCCCAAATTATATTTTATATGTTTATGATTATTTTTTTTAATATATTTTTGGGGTTCGCTCCTGGTTTGCGAACCGGGAAGCTTTCCGTTAGCTCAATTTGATGCCGCGACCCGGTCCGCTAACCGGTAAACGTTCCGTTCACGCAACTACCGCATCAGAAATCAACATCGTGACGCGTCGCGGAAACGCGACATATCACGTTGTCACGTAATGTGTCTTATGACGCGCCGCGTTAGCGCTCCCGGAAGTGCTCCGGAACGCGAACCGGAAATGATCCGAGGCGCGCCGCGCTCCGCGTAACGTGAGCGGAACAGGTCATGTGACTTGTTTATTAAAGTTTTCATTGGTTCATTTCACTTTTGGTTTCCTAATGATGTAAGACTAGGTCATGTGACCTAAAAATAACACTTTTCATTGGTTTAGAACTATTTTTTTTCCCAAATGATGAAAGCCCCCACCTTTTTTCTCACTCTGACTTTCAACTTTGAGAAAGGAAGACCTGATCATTTGCTCTGATTAAAAAATGGCTTCAATAGTAGCTTCAGCTTCTGCACCCCCACCACCACCACCACCATCTCCTCATAGGAAGAGAGGACCACCTGCACAGTTTATTGGAAACACTGAGGAGGAAGAGGAACAAGAAGACGGAGAGGAAGAAGAGGGACCACGATTTGTCCAAGAGTTACCCCGGGTATCTCATCGCAAAGTTAGCTTTATCTGGCAATTTTTTTCCATTCCAACAGGAGAGAAAAAAGTCAATGCACGCCATGCTACGTGCCTTATCTGCCAAGATAAGTTATCCAGGGGAACTAATAAAAAATACAGCTATGGAAATTACACGATGCACCGACATATGCAGAGGTGGCATCCAATCAACTATAGTCGTGCAGAGATGCGTGAATTACAACAGAACCCCCCAACTTCGGTGGCCAGAACATCTACTGATATCTCTCTCTCAGTGGCAGAGGCAAACGAAACAGTGCCAAATATACAAAAAAAATGTGTCCATCTGAAGCTGACATGCTTATATTGTGGCACTTTATTTCATGCGCAAACATGAGTGTGAAATTAATTAATTTGGCTTTCGAGAAACACCAATGATCCAAACGCAAGAAGTTTTAATTTTTTTTTTTGCTCCTGTTGAGCCCTTTTCAATGCCTCTTTCTGTTCTTTCCCTTTGAAAAAAACAAAAAAACAAAAAAGTGTTCAAAAAATACAAAAAAAACAAATCATGTTCAAAAAAGAAAAAAAAATATAAAACAACAAAAAAAAAAGTTCTTTTCAGAACTACCTCCCCTTTTTACAAAAATTGCTAGAAAGTGTAACACTCTGGCAAGCTGTTTTTTTTTAGTTCGCTTTCCGGTTCGCTTTCCGGTTCGCGAACCGGGAGCTAACCCCAATTTAAAAAAAAAATAAATAAAGGAGTAAGTACAAGAGAAGAAAACAGAGAGTGATGTAAAAAGAAAGACAGCTATAGGGACTAAACCAGAAATGGTGTTTAATAGATTTATTTACCTAAGAAAAGAAGGAAGAGGATATAATTGTGGAAAACAAAATACATAAGGAAGTGAAAGAATCAAGCATTGAAAATGCAATAGGTTTCACGATAGAAGAGTTTGTTCATTTGGTTTTGCAAATGGATGAGTGGCGTTGTGTGGATGAGAGGCATTGCGTGGATAATTGGCGTTGTGTGGATTATTGGTGTTGCGTGGATGAGTGGTATTGCGTGGATTAGTGGCATTGCGTGGATGAATTGCGTGTGTGAATGGCGTAGTGTGTGTGAGTGACGTTGTGTGTGTGAGTGGCGTTGTGTGTGTGAGTGGCGTTGCGTGTGTGAATGGCGTTGCGTGTGTGAATGGCGTTGCGTGTGTGAGTGACGTTACTGTGAGGGGGGGAGAGGAGAAATGCACACGGCAGACAGGAGAGGGGACGAAGCGGGGACAGTAGAATGAGAAGGTAAAGCAGCCGGGGCGTTTATAGTGAAGCTAAACTTCACTTCAAAAGGTGTGGGAGGAGTACGCCTGAGGAAACAGACGGCGATTTGGTAATGTGCACACTCATTTTAGGTCAATGCACTTGTGTATTTAACCAAAACTCACGGGCACAGCTCCAAATTTGCACATTTAAATAATCTTTGTTTAAAGCTCTATAGTCTGAAGCCCTAAAGTAGGTGAATGTGATTGAAATGTAACGAAAAGAGTAGAAAACATTTACCTTATAATTCTTGTTAACTTTTTCAATTCTTTTTTCATACTGTGAAAGAGAGAACAAACATTTCAAAAATATTAAAACATGTATTTAAAAATTAGAAAAGACAAGGGAAAAGGTTCAAGAACAAACAGTTTTTCAACAACTTTGACATTTACAGAAGCCTCTGCTTCTCTGCGTCCCCTACACAATCCTAAAGATATCTATATTAAACAAACAGTATCTTGATGCTGATGAAGTGAGGCCTATTTTGGAACATGGTGCATCTTTTGCACTGCTGATGTCTCACAATAGAGATGCAATAGCAGCGCAAAAGAGATGTAAAGCCATCATAAAATTGTGTCTAACATTTTAAATGATTGTTTCAGGATGCAAATAAGATGTGTCCTTTCAAGAGGTTTGTTTGAGGTGAGGCCTATTCAGTTTTTTAAAAAAAACAGTACCCAGAAGTGCAGCACTGTAAGCATTAACTTTGACACTTACAGAAGCCTCAGTTTCTCCATATCTACCTCACATTTCTAAATGTATATCATAAGTACAAAAAGTAGAACATTAATTATACATGTTAAATGGTTTATTTTTGCTGTTCTCAGAATGTATCAAATTTCACTTAAATCAGTGACTTGAAGGTATTCATCATGTAACAGCGGGGAAAAAAAACACAATCAAAATGATTGTGTTTAAAAAACCCATACAACATAAGAAATCTGAATTCAAAACTCCTTAAAATTAACTTACTTTCCATAACGTCGAAGGATGTCCTATGAACAGTGTACACTCTGTTGTGCTATTAATATTTTCAGCCCGCCACTTTCTGAAAGAAAACCTCCATCGTTTTGAAAAATATGTTACATACAATAAAAGACTTCTCACATTGGAGCGATTTACAACTCTTGTAATTCTTGTAATCAAATTCCGTCATTTTCTATTTTCGCAACTTTCAGAAAGAAAACATTTAAGATTACTTTCACAATCCTGGACTACTAATATCTTACCCTTCTTGCTCACTCATGTTCTACTTTTCCTATGACACTGATACTGCTTACTATGAAGCAGACTTACTTGCATCAGGTTTATATAGTTGGATTTTTAAAATGACATTATAATTAAAAGTTTTGGACCAATAATCTAGACAGCATTGCAGACTTACATTCCCTCTACTTCATGAACCTTTTGCAATTCCTCAGAGCAAATCCCGAGATTCTTTCCTTAAAATTTTGGTTTTAAAAACACCAGGTAAGAATTTTTAAGGTCAAACAGCAATTTTTTTTTTAAAGTTACAACAGAATCGTTGCAGAATGACCAGCCGTTTCTAGACTTTAAATAAGCTGTGTAATGTCCTGATGTTGTTGAAGGACCATCGTGATAGATAATTGCTGCAGTTACAAAAGTCCTTCCTAATATTGACAACTGCGAAGCAACAAATGTTTTTATTAAAGTTGTCAATTTTGATCCATCAGGCCTACATCGTTGGATCATTAAAATGACATACTGGCCATATCTTCGTATAAATAATGTTGACATCATTTCAGATTTACATTGGCTACACTCCATGTTGTGATCAGCTGCTTTTACTAGCTTATTAAAGGAGACTGATTTACTGTCTGGCAAAGTTAAATATATAAATCTTTCTGAGTCTACACTAGTAGTACTTGATACCATACAGTTCTCGCAGTCATGCTGCCATTGATAAGAAAGCCCAAACAGGTTGTCTACATCTACACCCTCATCTTGCAATACATCAAGCATATACATTAAAAACTCCTGACAATCCTGCTGAATATTTTCAGAGAAGTCTGTTTGACCTGAACATTCGTCTAATAGATAACGAACTTCAGACACACTTTCTACTTTTGTTCTATCAGTGCTACATTTCTCTAACACAGAATTCAACAAACAGCATAAACTTTGTTCAGAATTGATCACAATCTGTTCCTTTAAAGTCTCTAGTGAAAAGACAACATTAACAACTACATTAGCATAGCAGTTGACACCAGAACTGTTTTCAAATTGAAAACCGACAACATCTTCAACAGAATCCATTGTCTTTCTGCTTACAATTTTCGGTTCATCGACTTTTGGGCTTTTTGCTACAACCTCCCTACTATTACTGATATTTCTTCATTTCCGGCCTACCACACGTTTCTCAAACAAAGGATATTGAGGCAAATGTGGCGTATACTCTTTTCTTAACCTATTGTATTCCTTAACACAATCTAGATCCGCACAAATGTTTGTGACATCACAGTCAATCAAGTACAATCCCGATAAAGATCTAACTCGTGACAAAGCCACATATGCCATACCTTCCTTGAACACAGAACTTCCAATATTCACCAATGCACTATCTACACTTAAACCTTGCGGTTTATGGATTGTCACCGCATATGCCAAGCAAACAGGAAACTGTTTACGGCGAACATATAAGTCTTTAACAAGCAAAAACTTAGCAGAACAACGACCAATTAGCTGTACTTCCTCAATGCCATCAAATTTAATTTTTAAAAATTCAATACCATCTCTACTTCTGTATTTCTCAAAATCAACAACATTACCCATTGATCCATTTACCAGACCTCTTTCAACATGTAAATTCCTTCTCAAAATGATTCGGCAATTTAAACACACATTCACAGTCTTTTCAAAACCCGCTGTTTTAGATATAGTCTTCTCTAATGAATCCAATTTTGATTTCAAATTCTCAGACAAAATAATTGTTGATCCCATATGCTCTATTCTGTCAATAGCTTCAAGTTTCACAATCTCTTGCTTTTCTAAATTCAACATTTTGTTGTTGAAGATGGCACATTCTGCAAGAGTTGGCATCAAACATATTCCGGATTTCTTCTCAGTAATTTTCTGAAAAATATTCTCAGGCACAACGTCTTGTTCTGGATATAAATTTGACAGTAATCGTGCATTTAAAGCTTCTTTCCCATGCTCGGTCACTTTTCCAATTCTAATATCTTGTAGAATATTCTTGTAATCTTCATCCTTTGCCTGACGCATATTTTCATGCAGTTCAGCATAATTGAAGTTTAACCATATATTGACGTTGCCAATGCTTCCTAGGCACTTCCTGGTATCTTCATGCGTGAGTATTTTGAACACAGGTTGTCCTTTTACTGGTGTCAGCTGCAGAAGATCTCCGAAAACAATGATGTGTTTGCCACCAAATAACACATCATACTCAGTTTTAAGAACTTCTTGCATTCTCAAATGCACAAAGGCAAGCATGACATTGGAAACCATGCTTACTTCGTCAATGATAAGAAGTTTCATTTTCCTCAAGACTCTTGAAACTTCACAATAAGCATCCCCAGAAAACTTGTGGTATTGTAATTTGTTGTCATGCTCCACTGGCATCATCAGTAGACGATGCAAAGTAATACCTTTAATGTTATGTGCTGCCAGTCCAGTAGGAGCGGTAACAACACAAGACAGCGATGATTCAGTCCTTTCCTGCAAATAACAAGAAATTGCTTTAATAAGGAAACTTTTTCCAGTTCCCGCTTCTCCACTCACGTACAGTCGGACAGGCTTCAACGACGTACATGAGCACTCTTTCTTCTCATGACTTAATCCATGATCAATTTGCTTGGTAACTTCGTCATATATTTTCCTCTGCTCAACGTTGAGTTGTTTTTCCAAGTCTTCTAAGTTAACCGCATCCTCCTGAGCATGTGCCATGGCTCTTTCCACTTCATTCATAGCAGTGGCAGCTTCATTTTCGATAATAGGTCCTCCTAGTGGATCCTGACTCAATGAAACAGAACTCTGACTGTCCTGAGAACTGTCTCTGGCAATCTCGGCTGCAATCGTTGCTTCCTGCTCAATTTCCAAAGTCAACATTTCTTGATATTTGGGAAAAGCAGGACATTCTATGGTCTCCTTAGCGGCAGTGAAAGAGTCTTCGTAACAGAGGAAATCTCCAAGCAGTTCCTCTTCTGCACGCCAAGGCTTGAAAAGTTGCAAAAGTGCTAAATAGAATAACTCCTTTTTTTCTGGAGATTCACCACTCAATTTTCGATGGTTTACTAATTGGCATTTTCTTTGCTTGACCAGACATCCCTCACTTCCAATTACAGCATACACTCCTTTCTCAATATCTTCTTTGATGTTCCTCTTGAATATGTAATTTTGTAGAACCTCATATAGACAAACATTCTCAAGGTGACTGCTTCGATTTGGATAATATGTATCCAACATGTTGGTCTTCAAAATGTCGGTACTGTTTGGCTCCTTTTCCGCCAAATACTCAATTTCCCGGACAGGTTTTAGAACTCGATTTCGCGTTGCAGCAAGACCAAGACTCGCCCAAACAATACTCCTGGATTTGGCATAGAGACTTGCTGAAGACAACCGGTCAGAACATTCGTAAGCTCCGATTTCTCGATGCGACAACATCTTCAAACTGAAACTGTACAACTTCTTGCTGAGGCTTTTTTCATGGGAAATATCCTCCCACATATCCTTCAATTCTGTCTTTTCTTTTTTGGTGATGTAAGATGTCACATACCGAGGCACAGCCATACAGTTGTCAGCCTCAAACTGTATATCCATGTTAGCATTCCACATGACAAAATCACTGGGTTGTAGTCGTTGATGTACTTGGACTCTTCGTTCCTTTTCAAATTGTATGTATTTTTGGGTGATTTCCTCGTCACATTATGTCACAGAGAAGACATCAAACCTTTCACTCTTCCTTTAGAAATCACCGGTCGTGGAAAGTTGAAACAACATTTGGTGTAGAACTTTTCCTTGTTTCTGAATTTACGACGACGGTACTTTCCACAGCGATGGCTTTGGAAACGTAGAACTTGTTCTCTTAGGCTTTTCTTCTCCGTTGCGTTTGGAACAGCACACGTAGAATACTGTTCTATGAAATTCATCACTAAGTCATCCGGATCTGTTCCAAATTTAGGTGCATCCTTGATCCACAGCAACATATGTATATGAGGAGCACCTCTTGCTTGGTACTCCTTTCTCCAGAAGAAATCCAACACCTCTCCAAGAGGTGGATTCTTCTTATTTGTGATGAAAGACATCATAGCTTCAAATATATGATTGAAGTACCTGCATACATTCACTGGATCCAAAGAACACAGTTCTCCAGGTGTCTTGAATTCAATGTTTTCAATATTTCCATTTGCCTCTCGTAGAAATTCAAGTAAGTCTTCCCAGCCATACTCGGCACAGCTCAGAGTGAGGAACCATGTTGGAGTTCCTAAGTTCCTCAGCATACATTTTAAATCACCATGACGACGGTACCAGTATTCATTAGTACCACGCTGACACGCCATGAGATTAATTAGGTGAGAATCCAAAATACTGTCTTGGACATTGACTTTATGCATAAAGTCACTTGCCGAGATGTTTTGCATCTGTATACCACTTTTTAAGATGTGGTTCACTGCATATGACAGTCCAGACTGATCGCTTTCAAACAGGAGATGAAACAAATAGGGAATGCATTGACGAAACCTAGGATCTTCTGCATACAATCGTAAAGTCCGGTATTCAGACGCAGGAATTTGATGAGGTCGCTCATCATATCTTCCTCCTTGACCTGTTGGAAATAGCTGTGGGAAACACCGAGCTTCCAAACTTTCCTCCCAAACACTAATGGGACTCCCTTTGGCTTGTTTCATTTGAAACAACTCAATAGCATTCCCCATGACTTCCTTGGAATGCAAAGGATGAACACTATAATGTTCATATATTTCTTCACTTTTAGAGGCCTCTACTTTCTCAATTTGGCCAGCACACAAATCGCTATCCTCTTCATCACTTACTTCCTCTTCTGCAACATATACATTCTTATAGTACTTATTATTTTTCTTCAAATACAATGTTGCCTTTTTGACTTTCCTAACATCCACTAAATCTTGCCATATTTTCTTATTCTTTGTCGGAGCCCCATTAACCAAGATAACCAGAGGTTCCTCTTCCACTTTTTCTACTCCAATTGTGTTAATGTTTTTGTTCAAATCTAGAGGCAAATAAACAACTCTTCCCTTTAATCCTCTCTGTAAATCTGATGGAGGCAACTTCCCTGTCTTTGGCTCCATTCTTACAATAGCCTGAAAGGGATGGATACTTTGAATCAAAATAGATTCATAAGTATTGAAATCCTTCAATTCAAGAATCTCAACCAATTCCAGATTATTATGAACCGCCCTAGCAGGCATCTGGTTTTGGTTTAATTTGTTACAACAATAAGTACACACACGTTGATCCGATCCCAAATCAAAATAATTTTCTACCATCAAGTATGTGGCAAAATCCTTCCATTCACTATTATTTTCCCTTTCACTTTTTGCATATAAATCCACTAACTTAATCTGATTCTTGTAATAAGTGCGTCGACAACACACACAAGTGAAATTAGGCCTCTCACTTGATTTCATCTGAAACGTGGCAATTTCCTTCTGAAAATTATCTGTACTGGAAACCTGTACATTATCTTCAACATTACCCTCTACTTCTGGGTCAATTTGAACATTCTCATCTTTACTTCCAAAGTAACAAAACTCAATTTCTTCACAAATATTCTTGACATCTATTTCAGAACCATGCAAAAGAGCAGCACATAATTGTTTAAGCATAATTGCTGAACTCTTAGCATGATACAACATTCTCACTAATTTCCTCACTTTATTATGATGCACTGCTAGCATCCTGAAATGATGAAAAACACTCTGGCATACTCTCCTGGAAAGACAAGCCAGTGAATGACCACGCAAACCTGTCATTTGTCTCACTCTGCAAGGATCTAATTCTTGCAACAACTTCATTTTCTGCTTCAAACTTTTCTTATTAAATGTCCGTACAAAATCACAAAGCAAATTGATGGAATCCTGTCGCACACTGCAAATAGAACTGCACTTCCAAATGTACACAGGACCTTTAGGACGTCTTTCTAAAACCTCATTACCTAACACCTCTTCTATCTCTGTTGTCACAAGTTTTTCTTTTTCAACTGGACAACCATCCTTCACTTCATAAGCTCGACCACTGGTGTCAACTGCAAACACCAAATCATTATCCTGAAAATAACTCTCCTCATTAAAAAATGCCTCACAACTTGAACTATACATCCATTCTCCGGAAAAAACTTCACAAAAGTTACTACGATTAACTACTCTCTTCCATCTACTATTTGATTTGAAATCAGAAATTACCTTGTTTAGTGTCCTAATTCTATTGAATACCAAAATAAACAACTTTCGCTTAATTTCGAAAGCATGATCAATAATTTTCTCTACATTTTTCTTTTTCTTATAAAATGCCACTTTCTGTTGGCCTTTCTTAATATTTTTTAATAAATTAACTATTATCCTGTTGCGGAACATTCGTTTTCGAATGTCCCTAAACTGTTGTTTCCTTCTACTATCATGCACAGAGTTATCTCTTGCTCTAGCAGTAACATTTTTGATTGGTCTTTCCTTTCCATTTAAATTGCTTCTCTTTTTCTGGACTGAAACATTTTTTGTTGAAATACTTTTTTTACTACAAATATTTCTTATGAATGATTTTGTGCTCTTACCCGGAGCTTTCTTGGTGATTTCACAAGTTTTTTTGGGAGAGGACTGCTGCAATAATAGATGATCCTGCTGTCTTTGACGTTTTCTAGCCTTTCTAATTCGATTCTTAGTTGGCATTTTTCAAATTTTGAAATGATCTGCAGTTGAATCTGTGGAAAAATATAATAAAAAATGTTATTAACCACTATTACCAAACAGTAAATGAATAACAGTCATCAAAAACTTAACACCCTACTTATTATTTAACATAGCAAATCTTTTGCACCACCACTGCGTCACAAAAGTGACGCACAGTGGTACAAAACAGGCATACACCTATCATAAATCTCTCCCTAACATTTTAAATGATTGATTCAGGATGACAATAAGGTGTGGCCTATCTAGAGGTTTGTTTGGGCCCAGATCTTTGGACTGGGGTGAATGTGTGACATTGATCCACATTCGGTCCATCACCTGTTTTGTTTGTTTGAGGTGAGGCCAACACACGGTTGCAGATGAGATTTTCGCTTGTTGAAGAAAACAAAGGAAATAATACATGTGAAGGCCTACCAATGAAGTAAGTCATGTCCACTTCACTCTTGAACAAAGGGCAGACCTCTTTTGAATCTGTGGTCAGACCTAAACTTCATCTGCACAATGTCATTCATAAACTTAGGAAACACTAGTGATGTAATTGAAAAATGTGGAGTTTCTTTTCCTCATTTCAGAATTACATCAACTGTGTTTCCTCATTGACTTAAAATGTCCTTAAGACACATGAAAGCTTTTTTTTGATTGCCCTTGCACCATCTTTGGGTCATTTTTAACATGGCTATGTAACTCCCATAATCAAAAACAAAATTTGCCAAGCACAGGTGGGAGCGTATTAACAAGAAAGTTGCCCCATGGAGAAAGCTCTTCAATTAAAATGGGAAAAATACCATCATAGACACTCAAATGCCTTTTAAATATGCTCCAAACAACCTATGAAGTTCTAGCAGTACATATCCAGAAATGTAATTGATTTAAAAAAACGTTTTTGAACACAACATATAAATCAATTGTATACCTACATTCAGTCGGAAATGACTGAAAATGTCCTTAAGACACATGAAAGCGTTTTTTTGAATGCCCTTGCACCATTTTTGGGACATTTTTAACATGGCTATGTAACTCCCATAATCAAAATCTAAATTTGCCAAGCACAGGTGAGAGCGTATTTACAAGAAACTTGCCCCATGAAGAACGCTTTCCATTTAAAAAGGGAAAAATAACATCATAGACACTCAAATGCCTTATAAATATGGCCCAAACAGCCTATGAAGCTCTAGCAGTACATATCCAGAAATGTAATTGATTTCAAAAAATCGTTTTTAAACACAACATATAAATCAATTGTATACCTACATTCAGTTGGAAATGACTGAAAATGTCCTTAAGACACATGAAAGCGTTTTTTGAATGCCCTTGCACCATTTTTGGGACATTTTTAACATGGCTAAGTAACTCCCATAATCAAAATCTAAATTTGCCAAGCACAGGTGGGAGCGTATTTACAAGAAACTTGCCCCATGAAGAACGCTTTCCATTTAAAAAGGGAAAAATAACATCATAGACACTCAAATGCCTTATAAATATGGCCCAAACAACCTATGAAGCTCTAGCAGAACATATCCAGAAATGTAATAGATTTCAAAAAATCGTTTTTAAACACAGCATATAAATCAATTGTATACCTACATTCAAGAGGAAATGACAAAATATGTCCTTAAGACACATGAAAGCGTTTTTTTGAATGCCCTTGCACCATTTTTGGGACATTTTTAACATGGCTATGTAACTCCCATAATCAAAATCTAAATTTACCAAGCACAGGTGGGAGCGTATTTACAAGAAACTAGCCCCATGAAGAAAGCTCTTCAATTAAAATGGGAACAATAACATCAGAGACACTCAAATGCCTTATAAATATGGCCCAAACAACCTATGAAGCTCTAGCAGAACATATCCAGAAATGTAATTGTTTTCAAAAATCGTTTTTAAACACAACATATCTGTTTCAGCTTACATGAGAGACCATGGAATGGGCTCCATGTACAACAATAATTTGCGTTACTGCATGCCAGATTTCTACACAGAATATGCATTTACAATTTCTCAAAGAAACAAAATCTATTTATATATCACTTGAGACAAAGCCACATTTTAAAAACACAGCTTTCTTCATCATTTTCTCCTTAAATTATACTATTATCTATCTAAATTAAATAAATCTTTTCTCACCTTAGCAAATACTTTTTGATTTTAAAACAGTCTCAAAAATACACCAAATTGTCATCAGCAGAACAAAGAGGATGCACTCCAGAGGCTGCAGCTATAGAAAGCACAGAAATGCTGATATTCATTACACATATCTCTCATATTAGCCAATCATAACTCTTCCCTCACTTTTTTCAAATCAAAACCCTTCCCCCCTCTGCCCTCTCTGCCTTTTTTGCTTAGCAACCACCTCCTGAAAGACCTCTCATGTTTGCAAGTTCACACAACAATGTTTCAATTGAACTCTGAACTCTCAGTGCACCTGCGTATCCAGTGCAATCTTTCATTAAATGTTTTTTCCTTGACCATTCAAATTACATCTTTCAAAGAACACATCCATGCACCCTAACTTTCTGTTTTCAGAAATGGAAATGCACCAATCACTGCTAATGAATCATTAGCACTAGAAATCCACAGTTTTTTTTCTTTACAAACTCCTACTGTTTCAACTGCCCTTTCATTACCACACTTCATCTGACTGCAGCCCAACCTTCTCTCACCATGTTTAATGTCTGGATTGTTGGACATAGTTACATCTACTGGGCTCAAAGGTATGCTGAGAACAGAAATGTACCTAACCTCAATTTACAAGATGTGGAAATTAAGTGGTTGGGCCAAAGAGGATTAAAATGTCACCAATTGATACCATTGGTGAAAACCTTTATGCATTTGCCAAAACCTGACCTGTTAATTGTGCACTGTGGAGGTAATGATTTGGGCACTTTGACTGGGGTAGGTCTGGAAATGCTTTTAAAGGACACCTTTGAGCAATTAATGGCACTTTTTCCTCAAACTGCCTTGGTATATTCCAATATATGCCAAAGACAGAAATGGAGGTGGTCCAACCAATTTTGTCCACAAATTGAGAAGTCGAGGAAGCATGTAAACAAATCTGTTTCAGCTTACATGAGAGACCATGGAATGGGCTCCATGTACAACAATAACTTGCGTTACTACATGCAAGATATCTACAGAGGAGATGGAGTTCACTTCTCAGATGAGGGCAACAGAATTTTCATTTTGAATTTAAGACTGTGCATTGGTACCTACTTATAAGTACCAAAATGTACCATAAACCCAAAAGCTCTTCTCAGAGCTACCCTACATCTGATCACTCACAATTATTATTTTTCTCTAACTTTTTTCTCTAATTTTCAACAAACTACGCTCCCCGGAGAGCTACCCGGTACGCGAACTGGAAGCTAACTGCGCAAAATTAAAAAAAAAAATGTTTTTTCCCGCACATATGGTCCTCCTCAGCACCCTCAGAAAACCTAGGGGGTCAAGATACATCTACCGTGCCCCCTTCTACCCATTCTGAACATTATTTGCCCTCCATCTTGTATCTTGATTCGACCGAAACACAAAATGGTGGACTCCCGTAACGCTGCTGGTTCGCTGACCGGGACGCATACCGGGAAGCGGTCCAATAAAAAAGGTGGGAAAGTAATTCACAGAAAAATGACTGGAGACACTCTCACCAAATATACATTAGCTCATACTACACAACAATCCCTTTCGTTTTCACAAATTTGATTGAAATTTTATTTAGCCATTAAGCCTGTAGACCTCTCTAAATACCGTGAGGTAAATTACTTCACAAAACACATCTAAAGTGTTGGAATTGACAACCAATGAAAATGTTACTTTCATTTTCTACTTTTATTACCTGACATTTGATTGGTTATATACCTGAATATATATAAAGGAAGAGAAGGAAACACAGCCATTTTGACTGCTACTTCTTGTTGTACATTACAATTGAATTATCACTAAACTCTTCAACTTGTTTGTAAAGGTAAGTTGATATTTTTAAAACTGAAGTATATTGTGCACTATAAGTTAATATGGTAAACTTTTTCTGATAGTTATATACTATCCCTCTGAAGTAGGTATAGATTTAGATAGACTTCTCTGTTATAGTTATGGATGGAGTTAGGCTTCTCTTGGTTAAATCACAGACACTTTTTTATATTCCTACTTCCACTCTGATACTATATACTGCCAAAAGATAAATTCACTGATAAAAACTGCCTATCTAAAATTAATCCCAACAGTGCCCTATCTCTACTAATATATATTTTTTTAATCCAAATTTCAGGCAAAATGGAAGGCGAACAGAAAGTTGAATTTAAAATTGTCCTGCAAGAGAGCAGCCAAGAAAACATTTATCAAAATGAAAATGAAAATGAATTTATGGATGAAACTAGGGACCAAGAACTACTGCAATGTGTGCAAGCAGTAGATGACCTCCTTAAAAATGAGGACATTTTACACCCTCAGAGACTACAAAGTATATTCAATGAGAATTATGAAATTTCTGACAGTGAAATGTTAGAAAGTTTAATAAATTATGAAACACAATCACAATAAAAAAAATGCTTAAAAAATAAAGAAAATAAAAAATAATCAACAAAAACAACAAACAATTAACATACAGTATTTGAAAAGTCTATCATTCTTTTTTCCTTATAGTACGCTGCCCAGAACGCTTTCCGGTTCGCGGACTGGGCGCTCCCCACGCAAAAAAAAAATATATATATTTTTTTTTTGCCCTGCTGGGCCCTTTTAAAACCTCCACATAAAACCTAGGGGGTCAACGAGGATCTACTATGCCCCCTTATGGTAATTTCCCCCTTTGTTTTGGCCTCCTCTTGTCTCTCGATCCTACTGAGAGACAAGATGGCGGCCGCTCCGGACTGTTTAGAATGTTGGCAGACACCGGAGAGCCAATCAGCTTCGCATCGCAAAGTTCCGTTACGCGAAAAGTACGCGAACCGGAGCGCTACCCGGAGCGCTTACAGATATATATCTTTTTTTGAACGTTAATTTCTCAAAATCCACTGAAGCACATATATTGAGACCTAGCAAAGGCACATCGGGCTAACAGTCCCTACAATTTTGCCAAGTTTCGTGCAAATCCATTCAGCCGTTCGGGCTAAAAGTGAGGCCAACCGCCCTATGGAAATTAACATTGGAAAAACGCGTTTTGGGACCCCCCTTTTTTCTCGGCCCCCCCTTGACGAACCCCCCCCCCCAAATTTTCAGGGGCTGCTCGGAAACACAATGAAAATTTCAGCCGATTCCGTCCACAAACGCCAAAGTTATTAGACATAGAATTTTCAAAAATCCCATAGGGAAAAAATCCTAACTATATATACCTACTGGCGACCGCCAGTAGGTTATATATATATATATATATATATATATATATATATATATATATATATATATATATATATATATATATATATATATATATATTGTCATCCAAAGTGCCCGAAAGCTTTTGAAAGCGCACACTTGGCGAGCTGAACCTTCCGGTAATTCGTTGCAAGGCTGAAGCTGGCGCTGAAGTTACTTGGATTCTTTTATGTTAGACCTGACGCGTTTCATGGCTGCTGCCAATCATCAGAGGTCGCTTAATGAAAGACTCGTGCAGGCAGTTTCCTGGTACTTTTAATTAGTTGTTCTCATGCCACGCCCTCAGCGGGCTGCTCAATGTTCAAAATTGCATGCTGGTTTTCGTAGTTCCAGAAACATAGTCACACCTATAGTAGGTCCTGCTCTCGTGTCATGATTTATAAGCATTTCTTCACCCATGGTGGGCCCAGTTCAGAGCTAGCAATTTGCGCCGCAGTTCACCAAACCGTACAGTCCGGATCCGGTTCCGAACATTGGCCCCCTTCAAGGTGTATGAACGGTGCTGCTTTCCGCGACAGGGCTGCCGCGTGAATAATTGTCATCCAAAGTGCCCGAAAGCTTTTGAAAGCGCACACTTGGCGAGCTGAACCTTCCGGTAATTCGTTGCAAGGCTGAAGCTGGCGCTGAAGTTACTTGGATTCTTTTATGTTAGACCTGACGCGTTTCATGGCTGCTGCCAATCATCAGAGGTCGCTTAATGAAAGACTCGTGCAGGCAGTTTCCTGGTACTTTTAATTAGTTGTTCTCATGCCACGCCCTCAGCGGGCTGCTCAATGTTCAAAATTGCATGCTGGTTTTCGTAGTTCCAGAAACATAGTCACACCTATAGTAGGTCCTGCTCTCGTGTCATGATTTATAAGCATTTCTTCACCCATGGTGGGCCCAGTTCAGAGCTAGCAATTTGCGCCGCAGTTCACCAAACCGTACAGTCCGGATCCGGTTCCGAACATTGGCCCCCTTCAAGGTGTATGGACGGTGCTGCTTTCCGCGACAGGGCTGCCGCGTGAATAATTGTCATCCAAAGTGCCCGAAAGCTTTTGAAAGCGCACACTTGGCGAGCTGAACCTTCCGGTAATTCGTTGCAAGGCTGAAGCTGGCGCTGAAGTTACTTGGATTCTTTTATGTTAGACCTGACGCGTTTCATGGCTGCTGCCAATCATCAGAGGTCGCTTAATGAAAGACTCGTGCAGGCAGTTTCCTGGTACTTTTAATTAGTTGTTCTCATGCCACGCCCTCAGCGGGCTGCTCAATGTTCAAAATTGCATGCTGGTTTTCGTAGTTCCAGAAACATAGTCACACCTATAGTAGGTCCTGCTCTCGTGTCATGATTTATAAGCATTTCTTCACCCATGGTGGGCCCAGTTCAGAGCTAGCAATTTGCGCCGCAGTTCACCAAACCGTACAGTCCGGATCCGGTTCCGAACATTGGCCCCCTTCAAGGTGTATGGACGGTGCTGCTTTCCGCGACAGGGCTGCCGCGTGAATAATTGTCATCCAAAGTGCCCGAAAGCTTTTGAAAGCGCACACTTGGCGAGCTGAACCTTCCGGTAATTCGTTGCAAGGCTGAAGCTGGCGCTGAAGTTACTTGGATTCTTTTATGTTAGACCTGACGCGTTTCATGGCTGCTGCCAATCATCAGAGGTCGCTTAATGAAAGACTCGTGCAGGCAGTTTCCTGGTACTTTTAATTAGTTGTTCTCATGCCACGCCCTCAGCGGGCTGCTCAATGTTCAAAATTGCATGCTGGTTTTCGTAGTTCCAGAAACATAGTCACACCTATAGTAGGTCCTGCTCTCGTGTCATGATTTATAAGCATTTCTTCACCCATGGTGGGCCCAGTTCAGAGCTTGCAATTTGCGCCGCAGTTCACCAAACCGTACAGTCCGGATCCGGTTCCGAACATTGGCCCCCTTCAAGGTGTATGGACGGTGCTGCTTTCCGCGACAGGGCTGCCGCGTGAATAATTGTCATCCAAAGTGCCCGAAAGCTTTTGAAAGCGCACACTTGGCGAGCTGAACCTTCCGGTAATTCGTTGCAAGGCTGAAGCTGGCGCTGAAGTTACTTGGATTCTTTTATGTTAGACCTGACGCGTTTCATGGCTGCTGCCAATCATCAGAGGTCGCTTAATGAAAGACTTGTGCAGGCAGTTTCCTGGTACTTTTAATTAGTTGTTCTCATGCCACGCCCTCAGCGGGCTGCTCAATGTTCAAAATTGCATGCTGGTTTTCGTAGTTCCAGAAACATAGTCACACCTATAGTAGGTCCTGCTCTCGTGTCATGATTTATAAGCATTTCTTCACCCATGGTGGGCCCAGTTCAGAGCTAGCAATTTGCGCCGCAGTTCACCAAACCGTACAGTCCAGATCCGGTTCCGAACATTGGCCCCCTTCAAGGTGTATGGACGGTGGTGCTTTCCGCGACAGGGCTGCCGCGTGAATAATTGTCATCCAAAGTGCCCGAAAGCTTTTGAAAGCGCACACTTGGCGAGCTGAACCTTCCGGTAATTCGTTGCAAGGCTGAAGCTGGCGCTGAAGTTACTTGGATTCTTTTATGTTAGACCTGACGCGTTTCATGGCTGCTGCCAATCATCAGAGGTCGCTTAATGAAAGACTCGTGCAGGCAGTTTCCTGGTACTTTTAATTAGTTGTTCTCATGCCACGCCCTCAGCGGGCTGCTCAATGTTCAAAATTGCATGCTGGTTTTCGTAGTTCCAGAAACATAGTCACACCTATAGTAGGTCCTGCTCTCGTGTCATGATTTATAAGCATTTCTTCACCCATGGTGGGCCCAGTTCAGAGCTAGCAATTTGCGCCGCAGTTCACCAAACCGTACAGTCCGGATCCGGTTCCGAACATTGGCCCCCTTCAAGGTGTATGGACGGTGCTGCTTTCCGCGACAGGGCTGCCGCGTGAATAATTGTCATCCAAAGTGCCCGAAAGCTTTTTTTTTTTTTTCCGGTAATTCGTTGCAAGGCTGAAGCTGGCGCTGAAGTTACTTGGATTCTTTTATGGGTGAAGAAATGCTTCAGCGCCAGCTTCAGCCTTGCAACGAATTACCGGAAGGTTCAGCTCGCCAAGTGTGCGCTTTCAAAAGCTTTCGGGCACTTTGGATGACAATTATTCACGCGGCAGCCCTGTCGCGGAAAGCAGCACCGTCCATACACCTTGAAGGGGGCCAATGTTCGGAACCGGATCCGGACTGTACGGTTTGGTGAACTGCGGCGCAAATTGCTAGCTCTGAACTGGGCCCACCATGGGTGAAGAAATGCTTATAAATCATGACACGAGAGCAGGACCTACTATAGGTGTGACTATGTTTCTGGAACTACGAAAACCAGCATGCAATTTTGAACATTGAGCAGCCCGCTGAGGGCGTGGCATGAGAACAACTAATTAAAAGTACCAGGAAACTGCCTGCACGAGTCTTTCATTAAGCGACCTCTGATGATTGGCAGCAGCCATGAAACGCGTCAGGTCTAACATAAAAGAATCCAAGTAACTTCAGCGCCAGCTTCAGCCTTGCAACGAATTACCGGAAGGTTCAGCTCGCCAAGTGTGCGCTTTCAAAAGCTTTCGGGCACTTTGGATGACAATTATTCACGCGGCAGCCCTGTCGCGGAAAGCAGCACCGTCCATACACCTTGAAGGGGGCCAATGTTCGGAACCGGATCCGGACTGTACGGTTTGGTGAACTGCGGCGCAAATTGCTAGCTCTGAACTGGGCCCACCATGGGTGAAGAAATGCTTATAAATCATGACACGAGAGCAGGACCTACTATAGGTGTGACTATGTTTCTGGAACTACGAAAACCAGCATGCAATTTTGAACATTGAGCAGCCCGCTGAGGGCGTGGCATGAGAACAACTAATTAAAAGTACCAGGAAACTGCCTGCACGAGTCTTTCATTAAGCGACCTCTGATGATTGGCAGCAGCCATGAAACGCGTCAGGTCTAACATAAAAGAATCCAAGTAACTTCAGCGCCAGCTTCAGCCTTGCAACGAATTACCGGAAGGTTCAGCTCGCCAAGTGTGCGCTTTCAAAAGCTTTCGGGCACTTTGGATGACAATATATATATATATATATATATATATATACAAAAAGACTGCCTGCTGTATAGAGAAAACCCACGAACAGGTGAATCTGTTGCCACATTCTTTATTCCAGGTTGCAATGCAGTGACAGAGACAAGCCCACAAGTATACAGTCCTGCCCGACGCGTTTTGTATACTCAGACACTTACTCTGGGGCTCTGGGCTTGAAGGAAAGGCATGAAAGTCTTGTCGGCACCATTTTAATATTAACTTGGACCCGCCTAGTTGGGCGTGGCCACACCTGTGGCCTCATGGTCTCTGTAGTGCGTCTTTTTACTCAAGTGAGTTCCACGCCTCTCACTTCACATAACAAAGTAAAATCCATGTGGATCGCAGTACTTGACTCAGGCACACCACATTCGCATTGACTCCTCGATAACGGCTCCTGTTCCCTTAAGCAGCTCCGCCGTTTGGCGTCTCTGCAAGAAAGCCGTGAACAGCAATGGGGTTCCCTCCGTGGCCCAGACAAAGCCGCAAGAAATCCAAAAAGACTGCCTGCTGTATAGAGAAAACCCACGAACAGGTGAATCTGTTGCCACATTCTTTATTCCAGGTTGCAATGCAGTGACAGAGACAAGCCCACAAGTATTCAGTCCTGCCCGACGCGTTTCGTGTACTCAGACAGTTCCTCTGGGGCTCTGGGCTTGAAGGAAAGGCATGAAAGTCTTGTCGGCACCATTTTAATATTAACTTGGACCCGCCTAGTTGGGCGTGGCTACACCTGTGGCCTCATGGTCTCTGTAGTGTGTCTGTTTACTTAAGTGAGTTCCACGCCTCTCACTTCACATAACAAAGTAAAATCCATGTGGATCGCAGTACTTTACCCAGGCACACCACATTCGCATTGACTCCTCGATAACCGGCTCCTGTTCCCTTAAGCAGCTCCGCCGTTTGACGTCTCTGCAGGAAAGCCGCGAACAGCAATGGGGTTCCCTCCGCGGCCCAGACAAAGCCGCAAGAAATCCAAAAAGACTGCCTGGTGTATAGAGAAAACCCACGAACAGGTGAATCTGTTGCCACATTCTTTATTCCAGGTTGCAATGCAGTGACAGAGACAAGCCCACAAGTATTCAGTCCTGCCCGACGCGTTTTGTGTACTCAGACACTTCCTCTGGGGCTCTGGGCTTGAAGGAAAGGCATGAAAGTCTTGTCGGCACCATTTTAATATTAACTTGGACCCGCCTAGTTGGGCGTGGCCTCACCTGTGGCCTCATGGTCTCTGTAGTGCGTCTGTTTACTCAAGTGAGTTCCACGCCTCTCACTTCACATAACAAAGTAAAATCCATGTGGATCGCAGTACTTGACTCAGGCGCACAATCATTCACATTGACTCCTCGATAACCGGCTCCTGTTCCCTTAAGCAGCTCCGCCGTTTGGCATCTCTGCAGGAAAGCCGCGAACAACAATGGGGTTCCCTCCGCGGCCCAGACAAAGCCGCAAGAAATCCAAAAAGACTGCCTGCTGTATAGAGAAAACCCACGAACAGGTGAATCTGTTGCCACATTCTTTATTCCAGGTTGCAATGCAGTGACAGAGACAAGCCCACAAGTATTCAGTCCTGCCCGACGCGTTTCGTGTACTCAGACAAATCCTCTGGGGCTCTGGGCTTGAAGGAAAGGCATGAAAGTCTTGTCTGCACCATTTTAATATTAACTTGGACCCGCCTAGTTGGGCGTGGCCACACCTGTGGCCTCATGGTCTCTGTAGTGCGTCTGTTTACTCAAGTGAGTTCCACGCCTCTAACTTCACATAACAAAGTAAAATCCATGTGGATCGCAGTACTTGACTCAGGCACACCACATTCGCATTGACTCCTCGATAACTGGCTCCTGTTCCCTTAAGCAGCTCCGCCGTTTGGCGTTTCTGCAGGAAAGCCGCGAACAGCAATGAGGTTCCCTCCGCGGCCCAGACAAAGCCGCAAGAAATCCAAAAAGACTGCCTGCTGTATAGAGAAAACCCACGAACAGGTGAATCTGTTGCCACATTCTTTATTCCAGGTTGCAATGCAGTGACAGAGACAAGCCCACAAGTATTCAGTCCTGCCCGACGCGTTTCGTGTACTCAAACACTTCCTCTGGGGCTCTGGGCTTGAAGGAAAGGCATGAAAGTCTTGTTGGCACCATTTTAATATTAACTTGGACCCGCCTAGTTGGGCGTGGCCACACCTGTGGCCTCATGGTCTCTGTAGTGCGTCTGTTTACTCAAGTGAGTTCCACGCCTCTCACTTCACATAACAAAGTAAAATCCATGTGGATCGCAGTACTTTACTCAGGCACACCACATTCGCATTGACTCCTCGATAACCGGCTCCTGTTCCCTTAAGCAGCTCCGCCGTTTGACGTCTCTGCAGGAAAGCCGCGAACAGCAATGGGGTTCCCTCCGCAGCCCAGACAAAGCCGCAAGAAATCCAAAAAGACTGCCTGCTGTATAGAGAAAACCCACGAACAGGTGAATCTGTTGCCACATTCTTTATTCCAGGTTGCAATGCAGTGACAGAGACAAGCCCACAAGTATTCAGTCCTGCCCGACGTGTTTTGTGTACTCAGACACTTCCTCTGGGGCTCTGGGCTTGAAGGAAAGGCATGAAAGTCTTGTCGGCACCATTTTAATATTAAATTGGACCCGCCTAGTTGGGCGTGGCCACACCTGTGGCCTCATGGTCTCTGTAGTGCGTCTGTTTACTCAAGTGAGTTCCACACCTCTCACTTCACATAATAAAGTAAAATCCATGTGGATCGCAGTACTTGACTCAGGCACACCACATTCGCATTGACTCCTCGATAACCGGCTCCTGTTCCCTTAAGGAGCTCCGCCGTTTGGCATCTCTGCAGGAAAGCCGCGAACAGCAATGGGGTTCCCTCCGCGGCCCAGACAAAGCCGCAAGAAATCCAAAAAGACTGTCTGCTGTATAGAGAAAACCCACGAACAGGTGAATCTGTTGCCACATTCTTTATTCCAGGTTGCAATGCAGTGACAGAGACAAGCCCACAAGTATTCAGTCCTGCCCGACGCGTTTCGTGTACTCAGACTCTTCCTCTGGGGCTCTGGGCTTGAAGGAAAGGCATGAAAGTCTTAACGGCACCATTTTAATATTAACTTGGACCCGCCTAGTTGGGCGTGGCCACACCTGTGGCCTCATGGTCTCTGTAGTGCGTCTGTTTACTCAAGTGAGTTCCACGCCTCTCACTTCACATAACAAAGTAAAATCCATGTGGATCGCAGTACTTGACTCAGGCACACCACATTCGCATTGACTCCTCGATAACCGGCTCTTGTTCCCTTAAGCAGCTCCGCCGTTTGGCATCTCTGCAGGAAAGCCGCGAACAGCAATGGGGTTCCCTCCGCGGCCCAGACAAAGCCGCAAGAAATCCAAAAAGACTGCCTGCTGTATAGAGAAACCCCACGAACAGGTGAATCTGTTGCCACATTCTTTATTCCAGGTTGCAATGCAGTGACAGAGACAAGCCCACAAGTATTCAGTCCTGCCCGACGCGTTTCGTGTACTCAGACACTTCCTCTGGGGCTCTGGGCTTGAAGGAAAGGCATGAAAGTCTTGTCGGCACCATTTTAATATTAACTTGGACCCGCCTAGTTGGGCGTGGCCACACCTGTGGCCTCATGGTCTCTGTAGTGCGTCTGTTTACTCAAGTGAGTTCCACGCCTCTCACTTCACATAACAAAGTAAAATCCATGTGGATCGCAGTACTTGACTCAGGCACACCACATTCGCATTGACTCCTCGATAACCGGCTCCTGTTCCCTTAAGCAGCTCCGCCGTTTGGCGTCTCTGCAGGAAAGCCGCGAACAGCAATGGGGTTCCCTCCGCGGCCCAGACAAAGCCGCAAGAAATCCCAAAAGACTGCCTGGTGTATAGAGAAAACACACAAACAGGTGAATCTGTTGCCACATTCTTTATTCCAGGTTGCAATGCAGTGACAGAGACAAGCCCACAAGTATTCAGTCCTACCCGACGCGTTTCGTGTACTCAGACACTTCCTCTGGGGCTCTGGGCTTGAAGGAAAGGCATGAAAGTCTTGTCGGCACCATTTTAATATTATCTTGGACCCGCCTAGTTGGGCGTGGCCACACCTGTGGCCTCATGGTCTCTGTAGTGCGTCTGTTTACTCAAGTGAGTTCCACGCCTCTCACTTCACATAGCAAAGTAAAATCCATGTGGATCGCAGTACTTGACTCAGGCACACCACATTCGCATTGACTCCTCGATAACCGGCTCCTGTTCCCTTAACCCCTTCCATGCTCATGACGAGCTCAGCTCGCCATGAGGCACAGTGGAGCTGTGCTGATGACGAGCTGAGCTCGTCATAAATAAAGCAAAAGGACACTTTCCAGCACAGGAGGGGAAAATGCACAGCAGCGATGTGGTTAAGCAGCTCCGCAGTTTGGCGTCTCTGCAGGAAAGCCGCGAACAGCAATGAGGTTCCCTCCGCGGCGGGTGAAGAACCTGACGTGCACTTTCATACTTAAGAGCCTGCCCATGTGGGCAAATTTCCGACTGTTTTGCTGTTTCCCACTGAGGACTCAACCTTGTGTTGTGATGTTTTGCGGCCGGATTCCAGCCGCGGGAATGCAGTATGCCGCTCTTGGGCGGACGCGTGATGGCACAAACCTGTGTCATCTCCACGGGAGGTCGGAGTCCTGTGACCAGATGACTAAACACAGCAGGATGCGCAACGCCACAACACATCAGCCCACATGGGTTTTAAAACTTTTAATATTAACTTTGCTGCCACGCAGAACCTACTCACCTGAGGTATTATCACAAGCACTACGAGAACCACAATTCCGTTTGGACACACATGGGCAGGCTCTTAAGTATGAAAGTGCACGTCAGGTTCTTCATTGTGAACAGCTGCCATTGACAAAGGGAGGACGATCCCGAAACTGGTTTGGCAAGGAACAGGAGAGATGCCTGTGCCGGAGTGCTTCTCATGCTGCATCTGATTCTGAATGAAATGGATTCAAATTTCCGACTGTTTTGCTGTTTCCCACTGAGGGCTCAACCTTGTGTTGTGATACATATATATATATATATACATATATATTACCTACTGGCGATAGCCAGTAGGTATATATAGTTAGGACCTATCTACCATAGGAAATCCGTAACATTCTATTAGGAATAACTTTGGTGCCGGTTGAGGAATTTGCGTTTAATTTTCCAAAATTTTGTCCAGATCCGCTCCGCTCCTTCCCTGAAAGTTTCGGGGGGATTCGTGAAGTGGGGGCTGAGAAAAAAGGGGGGTCCCAAAACATGTTTTCTCCATGCAATTTTCCATAGGACGTTCTGACACGGCTACAGTCCGAACCACTGAACGGAATTACGCCAAACTTTGCAAAATTGTAGGGACTGGTACGCAGATGTGCCTTTGGTATATTTGGTGAAAATTGCTCTAGTGGTTTTTATGAAAATTAGGTTCAAAAACACATATATATCTATATGAGCTAACGGCTCCGCGCACCGTACGCGTACGGTATGCGTATGGTACGTGTACGTATGCATACCCTTACGTGCGCGAGCGCGATCCTGATTGGCTGGTGGTCGACTGTCAACATTCCAAACTGTCCAAACCAGGAAGAGTTGGCCACCATCTTGTTTCTCAGGGGGCAGGGTAGAAACCCCCCAACGCCCTAGCCCTTCTCAGGGGGTCCCAGAAGGACCCCCAAGGGCAAATAAAAAAAAAAAAATCGCGGGGTACGCGCACGGTACACATACGTACGCGTACCATGCGCGCGTAGGTAATCGTATCATGCACTTACCCCGCGATATTATATAAAATAAATATAATAATTTTGCCATTAGGGGTCCTTCTGGGACAACCTGAGAAGGGCTAGGGGGTCAGGGGGTCTCTACCCTGCCCCCTTTTTGCATTTTCCACTCTTGTTTTGTGCTCTCTTGTGCCTCAGTTCTACTGAGAAACAAGATGGCTGCACAGGTGAATCGCTCTAAGATGTTCCAGTATTCGCTTGCGTAGGGGGCAGATCGTACTTCCAATGTAGGTTAATCCGAAGGTACATTCTGTCATGTATACCACATAGGTGGTCTCACAGGTGATTCTCTCCTTTATAGTAAATGTTTTTCCTCCATGATCTTTGATTTTGGATCAAAACCTGGATATAACCTATCGCAAAATGGCATCGCTGAAAGACAAACTTGTAAACAGCCATTTTTCACCAAAAAACAATCAACATGGCTGACAACAAAACAGAAAGGATTTGTTCACTGTAACAAATGCAAAGCTTGCAAAATTGGAAAATCAATAGCCAGTAGGTAGCTATAGTTAGCACCATGTTTCAATAAAACGTGCATTTTGACTTGCCTTTATCTTTGGCACCGCTTGGTAATTCTTCATGAAATGTTCCAAAAAAGTGTCATAGTAAGTCTCTCGTGCATGAAAAGTTAAGGGGTAATCCGTCAAGAAGGGGCTGAAAAAAGGGGATGTCAAAGAAGTGTTATCCAATGTAAATTTCCGCAGAGAATTTTGAAAATGACTACAGCCCAAACTATTGGATGGAATTACACCAAACTTGGCAGAAAGCTTGGTACAGAAAGAGTACCTTTTATTATTTGATGCATTGAGTAGTTTTTGAGATATTAAAGAAAATCAAAATTTGTATATCTAGGGACACGGACTCTCAGCGACTCCTCCACGTGACAGCAGCATTCTGTGATTGGCTGGCTGCAAACTGTGTTGAAAGTTGTGACTGTCATTTTACAAAATGGAACACAATCCCAGGGGCGGGAAATAACCTTTGGAAGGTATATGAGGGGCAGGGTAGATTTCACTCATGCAAACTGGTGAAATTCAACAGCCATAGTTACCTGAGCTAACTATAACTTACGCCCCCACAATGCAGTGCTTAAGGCCACACGTATTACATCAGTCATGACATAATCAGTGACATCCCTGATGACATCTCTGATGACATCTCAAATGGTATCAATGGTGACATCATCCACTGATTGAGAGTGTCGTACATACTAAGGTACTTCTAAAGTTAAATTATAACACTTTCAGTAATACTGATGAGTGATAATATTTCTGACATATTATGTGAATGGCTGTGTGACTGTGTGTATGAATGTGTGAGTGGATATCAGAGTGGTTGTATAGGTTTGTGAGTGAGTGGGTGTATGAGTGGCTATATGAGTGAATATGTGGGAATAACTCTATGGATGTGCGAGTGGCTGCGTGTATGGTTGCATGGAGCAAGTGGGAGTCACTGTATGGTTGTATGGGTAAGTGAGTGGTTGTGTGGATGACTGTATGAGTCTGTGAGTGGATATGTGAGTGGCTGTATTGGCTACTAAGTTGAATTCCTTATCAACAATGTGGATTACAGTGATTTGCACACTAACATTTCATCAATGCAAATTACTGTTATTGGCACAATAGCTTCCTATTGTAGATTACAGTGATTCGAGTATCAATATATATATACATTTTTCTCAATGCGAACTACAGTGATTTGCACTAAGGATATCCTTACTAAAAGTTTTAATGTTGTGTTTTACATTTTACTTTTAATTAGTTTTTTCCTTTTAGCATAATGTCTACTATGCAATCTATTAATGCTCCTCCTTCATTTCTGGAAGCTCCAGGAGAACCACCAGTGAAATGGGATATTTGGTTTGATGCCTTCAAAACATATTTAGGTGCCATTGGAGCTTTAAGGTATCGTCCATATATAGGTCAATTTTCAAACATTTACCCGATCTGCCTGATAATGGTGAGTTATTAGATGAGTATCAAAGTACTGTATCTAAATTGAAACTACGTTTTGATAAACAGCCCAGTTTAATAGCTCTTAGACATACATATTTCAAGAGGAATCAGGCAGATAGTGAAGATGTTGATACTTATATTTCTGTCTTTAGAAGGTTAGCTTCAGTATGTCTTTTTGAAAACTTTACAGAACAGCTCATTCATGATCAGTTTGTTTGTCACTGTAAAGACAAACAAATTAGACAAAAATTACTTTCTATAGACAGTCCCTTACTTGGGAGTTCATCTCATGGTAAGGGATCAAAGTGTCCAGCTTTGAACTCCATGTGCAACTAATGTAAAAAAATTGGGCATTTTGCTACAGTGTGTTCAAAAAAGAGATTTAAAAAGAAGACTGTAGCGTGTGTCTTAGAGTCTGATGATGATTATTCAGAAGAAGAAATTGTTTCTGTTGTACATGATCATACCACATCCGGTGACTCCTCCATACCACTCACTGGAGATCCATCTTCATGTGTTGATCCTATAGTTAAAATACTTGTTGGGGACAAGATGCTTAATTTTCTAGTAAATTCTGGTGCCAGGATCACCATGATAACACAGAAATTATTTAATGAAACTTGGGGTGAGAGAGAGTTATTCCCTCCTGATCGATCACTTGTCTCTTATGAGGGATGGAAAATCAAATTATTTGGGTTCTTCGAAGACTTTCTAACGTTTAAGGGAAGGAGAATTAGAGGGGAAATGTATGTAGCCATCAAAGGACTCAATATACTAGGGTGGTTCCACCAGGGCCTGTTTGGTATGCAATTAAAACCTTGCACAAAAGAACAGGTCATGTTAGTCACCTGTGAAGAAGAAAGCAACAAGTGGAAAAATAAATTCCCATCAGTATTTAGTGATGAACTGGGAAAAATTACCGGATTTAAACATAAAATCATTGTTAAAGATGGTGCAGTCCCTATCAAACACAAACTCAGAGGTGTACCTTTTAGCATCAGGGAGGATCTCAATAAAGAACTCTCATCTTTATGTGAGAAGGGCATTATTGAACCTACTGATTCTTCCCTTTGGTTGTCACCTCTTGTTGTCGTGCATGAACGCGATGGCAAGTTTAGAGTGTGTGTGGACCTCAGATCTCTCAACAAAGAGATCTGGGTTGATTCACATCCTTTACCAAAAATCACGGATCTATTTAGCAGTATCAAAGGTGCTCAAGTTTTCTCCAAACTAGATTTGGCTAGCGCCTACCATCAAATAGAATTTCATCCTGATTCAGGCTCTTTAACAGCATTTGTATCTCCTCTTGGAACCTTTTGATACAAGAGGTTGCTGTTCTGATTAGCTTCTGCTGCGTCAGTGTTCCAGAGGGTTATGCAAAGCATGTTGAGAGGCATAGAAGGTGTCTTGGTGTTTCAGGATGATGTTCTTATTTATGCAAAAAATGATGACACACATGATGCTATTATCAGAAATGTCTTTCATATCTTTAAAAAAATGGTGTTGTTGCTAAAAACGGAGAAATGTAAATTTTCTTGCAAAGAAATAGAATACCTTGGTCATCTTTTATCGCATGAAGGAATCAAGCCAAGACAAGGTCTTATAGATGCGATTATGAATGCTTCTGTACCCAAAGACAAAACTGGTGTCAAATCGCTATTGGGTTTGTTGGAATATTATTCAAGGTTTATTCCAAACTATGCGTCAATGGTTAGACCCATTAGTAATCTTCTAAATAGTTCAACAAAGTTTATGTGGTCCCCAGATTGTGATCATGCCTTTGTGGAAGTTAAGAATGCTTTAAAAAAAAGTGATGCTCTTACTCCTTTTGACCCAGATTTACCATGCTGCATAACGGTGGATGCTACTAAAGTTGGTAAGCAATCCTTACGTAGCAGTGTGGTAATCATGAAAACACAGTAGCGTTTTCCTCTAGGGTCCTCAGAAGTGCTGAAATTCAATACTCTGTAATTGAGAAGAATTACTAGCTTGTTTGTGGGCATATTGACAAATATTGTCCATATGTTTGGGGAAGACATTTTAATTTAGTCACAGATCATAAACCACTTGTTTCGATATTGTCTTCTGGTCCTAGCAAATGTTGTACACCAAGGATTACCAGAATGGTTAGCACACTCTTACAATATCAATTTGAGTTACACATATTGCTGGGGGTAAGAATACAAGGGCCGATTTTCTTTCTCGTTTTCCTCAGAGGGGTGATTTTAGTGAAGGGACCAGTTTTCAAGATTTGAATGAGGAGGATGATGAAGATTGTTTTGTAGCATGTTTAGATATCTATGTTTTAGCAGTTGGTTCAGAAAAAGATTAGAGGTCAGCTCTTTCAAGGGACAATCTTCTACAAGAAGTTTGCATGTTTGTCAAAAATGGTTGGTCGAGAGAGAAATCTTTGTCTTTTGAACTTCAACCGTATTGAAAAATTGAATCTGAGATATCGATAGAGGATGGCTTGCTCATGAGATATGACAAGTTGACTCCACCTCATTCTCTTAGATCTACCATTATCAAGAAATCTCACGAAGGACATTTGGGAATTTCCGTTACCATACGGCGGGTCCGCCAAGATTTTTGATGACCCAGTATGGATAATGAAATTAGAACGACAATAGAAAATTGAACGGTGTGATCTTCGTCTGAGAAAACACTTAAAGTTTCTACTCCACCTTTATCTCCTATTGATTGTCCATCTGGTCCATGGGTGTCGGGGTTGTCAGGAGCTCCAGGTAGTTAACGCCACTAACCTTCTTAAACAGCCAGAAGTAATGATGTTGTGAAGATAATTTTCCCCCTTACCCTAAATACTGCCCTCACCACAATGGAGACCACACCATGAGAAGAGAAGCACCCAGGGGAAAACGGAAAGGGATCAAATAAATATGACTCCTGTTGATGCACAGGTCTGGTCTGGGCCTCTAGTCACCCTTTGAGAACCCTGTAGGTGAAGAAAATGAGAAGAGAGTAAGCGGCACCAAAGGCATTCACACACAATACTCTTGTACTCAGACTGACTTAAAACTCACAGCAGGTTCTGTAAAGAAGGCCTTTATAGCATGAACCAGGACTGAACACATAGAAGTCCTTCAGTCTTCGGGATTCTTTCACGCAAGATCCCAATGCATCCCAACAAGGTTTCGTGTAAAATAAACAAGGAATGCACCATGCCCTATGGTGCAGAAGTAGAACAGGTCCCAGCCGGGACCTTAGTAGCAAAACAAGAACACAGTTGAATTCCTAGCAGCACCTTCATTACCAGCATAGACAGGGTATGTATTCAAGAGGCTGTACAGAGTTGGGAAAACACTGTGTGATAAAACAAATACCACAATCAAGTGTTAAAGAGCTTCAAATAAATGGTGGAAGATAATCAAGAGGAGAGCGCCTTTATGCGCAGTCTCGGACACTTGAAATAACCTCAAAATACCTGTGGAGAGACGAATATGTTGCCGGGAAAGCTCCGTGATCCCTAAACAAAACAATGGTCGGAAGCAGGAAATAATCCTCGAGAGAGCGCCTTTATGCGCAATCTCCGACTCTCGAAATGCGTGTGGCAAGTCTTGTGCAGCTGCAGCACTCACCGGCTCTTGGAAGTCACTGCGATGTGGCCGACACTCTGATGAATATCGCAACAAAGCGCCCGCAAGAGGAGAGCGCCTTCTGCGCTGTCTCCGACTCTCAGGACGGTAGACTCCGGTGACGTCAGGAACAAGATGCCTAGAACCCAAGTGCTCGGAAGGGAATCACTGGTAAATGGAAAATGAAGGACAGCTTCTTCAGGAATACCACAACGGGTGGAGGAACGAGAAAGCGAGACAAGGTACTAGCAAAGTACGAGAAAGTTTGTCAAGCCCCGTTCCTTGCAGAGGCGGAGCTCATATAGGAACCTGCCTTCTGTAGCCGCCTGATTCTGCCTGTGACTAGACCCCTAAGCCTCCTGGGAATTGTAGTTCCCTCCGCTATTCTGCATGTATCTGCCATCCCATTCACAACTGGGAAAGGTGTTATCTGTATGTGGCCTGTGTATGTACCCTTTCTTGTCTGTCCATCCGAAATCACTACAGAACCCCCTCTCAAGGATCGCCAACTCGGCCGTCGACCAGGCTGCCCCGGGTGGGTAGCGTGGAACTGCTCTATTAAGTCGGGACAGTTGAGGTTCTGCACTGGCTCCCATGTTCTATCCTCAACCCCGAAACCCTTCCATTCTGCCTCTCATTAGCCGGGAGTCGAAGAGGACTAGCACTTCATACTCCTCCTGTCCCTCTAGTTCAACAGGGGGGGATGATCAGGCAACCTCATGCCGGACAGACAGGGCTGGAGCAAAGAGACATGGAATACAGGATGGATATGCCATGATACAGGTAAAGATAGCCTCATAGCTACAGGATTTACCACCTCCTCAATACCATAGGGACCGATGTATCTAGGTTTCAGTTTGTTTACCCCCTTTAGATGAATGTTCTTGGTAGACAACCAGACCTTATCCCCCACCTGGTATATTGGTTCTGGGTTCCTTCTCCTATCGGCAAAGTGTTTCTGGGCTTGTTGAGCTGATAAGAGATGTGCCTTAGTGTTGATTAACACAGCTTTAAGATGAGCATGGTGTTCCTGGATGCTTGGGAGTTTAGTCTGGACAGGCCATTCAAACGGAAGCATATTGGGAAGATAACCGTATACACAAAAAAAAGGGGAGCAACCAAATGTCGTGTGCTCAGCATTGTTATAAGTGAATTTGACAGTCCATAACAAAGGATACCATTCTGTTGAATTTTGGAGGGTAAAACACCGGAGGTATTGCTCCAAGGTTTGATTCAGGCGTTCTGTCTTTCCATCGGTTTGAGGATGATAGCTACTGGAAAGTTTGGCATCAATATGCATGGATTTGCATAAGGCCTTCCAAAATCAGGAGGTGAATTGTGAGCCCCTATCAGTAATCAATTTACTTGGGATTCCATGAATTTTTACTACGTTTTGCAGGAACACGAAGGCCAGTTCGGAGGATATGGGTGGACGTGTAAGCGGTATAAAGTGCCCCATATTGGACAAATGATCGATAACAACCAATATGGTTGTATACCCTTCGCAGGGTGGCATCTCCACAATAAAATCTATTGATACCATATGCCAGGGTCTAGGAGGAATCGGTAGTGGCTGGAGAAGACCCTCTGGTTTGGTGTGACTTGCTTTTCCTTGTGCACAAACTGCACAATTTTATAGATACGTCTCCGAGTCTTTCCTCAATGAAGGCCACTAAAGTGATCTTTTGATGCTAGCAATAGTCTTATATCTTCCTAGATGTCCTCCCATCGTTGAGTCATGTGCGCTGAGCTGTTTGTGCTGAGATCGTGTGGACATTGCGGATTGCGGAAGCACTCTTCATTTCCTGGCGTACCTGTGTGCTCATATCTGCACGGAGTGACCGGGTGACATTTCAGCAGCATAGCGCCCTGATTGCGAGTGGCGCTTTCTTCTGGTTGAACTTTGTTTGTTGCTTGCCTATCTGTGGGGGACTACAAGTCCCAAGACTCCCTCCGCCCAGGCACACCTGGCCCGGACCATCACCACGCCGACAGCTCTAAGCGCATTGAAAACGGCTTGCCGCACCCGCTATCGCGGGTGCCGCTGCGCTGAGCTGTTTGTGCTGAGATCGTGTGGACATTGCGGATTGCGGAAGCACTCTTCATTTCCTGGCGTACCTGTGTGCTCATATCTACACAGAGTGACCGGGTGACATTTCAGCAGCATAGCGCCCTGATTGCGAGTGGCGCTTTCTTCTGGTTGAACTTTGTTTGTTGCTTGCCTATCTGTGGGGGACTACAAGTCCCAAGACTCCCTCCGCCCAGGCACACCTGGCCCGGACCATCACCACGCCTACAGCTCTAAGCGCATTGAAAACGGCTTGCCGCACCCACTATCGCGGGTGCCGCTGCGAGCTGTTTGTGCTGAGATCGTGTGGACATTGCGGATTGCTGAAGCACTCTTCATTTCCTGGCGTACCTGTGTGCTCATATCTGCACGGAGTGACCGGGTGACATTTCAGCAGCATAGCGCCCTGATTGCAAGTGGCGCTTTCTTCTGGTTGAACTTTGTTTGTTGCTTGCCTATCTGTGGGGGACTACAAGTCCCAAGACTCCCTCCGCCCAGGCACACCTGGCCCGGACCATCATCACGCCTACAACCCTAAGCGTGATTTAACTGACAACCATTTCCGCTTCGCGGGAGCGCCGGGCTAAGCCCGGGCAAAGGGCGGGCCCTCTGTGGCCCTCGGTGACTGAGGTAGGCTGGGCTGGGCCCCGTTATTTTCATCTATTCTCCAGTATACGCCTGGTGGCTCAGACGAAGTAATTCCACGAAAAGTTAAAAGTTGCTTTACGCTCCACTGACAGTGACTGCAAGCTGGTTTCAGTCGTATAACCAATAACTAATTTATTTTATGGTGTTTACATAAATTTTATTCCACTCTCTTCTGGAAAAATATTATTTCATAAATGACGTAGTGTGGGAATCTTTTGCAGAAGATGACCAAAAAACTCAGCTCTGGGAGATTGGTGGGGGGTAGAACTTGTGCCAAAACAAAATCTAATCCCCTGCGAAATAAATCAGTGAATAATCACCTATTAAAGGGACAATGTCAGCTTTTTGAGTTATGGGAAAAACATGTGGATAAAAACTCATTTGCTGCTGGAAAGGAAGCTTTAGCCTCTGTTATTCAGGAGGGTCACAATCAAGTTGTTGATACTACGACACCCCTCTCCTTGATGATAGAGCCACCCCAAGCGGAAATCATTGATAGTTCCTGCCTTGTGCATTCCGAAGAGGATGGGGTTATTAAGCCTCTCGCACTTTCCATGGAAGGTAAACAAGCGAACAATCCTCAAGCTTCTTCCCCGAATGTTATGGAAGGTGAAGCCTCCTCACTGCTTTCCATTGACCTTGAACTTTGCGGCCGCTATGTGAAGGCAGTTAGTTTGGAGGCTCCAGAAATTAGTAAACCTCCTGGGGGTGCTACTCCATCGGGGCTATTGTTATATAGCAGTACTCCATCATTAAATAGGCAGGATATGTCCGACTTGTTAAATGCTTCCAGGAGTCCGGTTCTCAACCTTTCCGGCATTTGTCCTCCTGTTGGGACAGGCGATAAACCTTTATCGGAATCTCTGATTGCTCTGGAACATTTGTTAGCCTCCATATTATTTCTTTTGGGGAAATTTGTAGGTAGTTCTGATTGTATCTTGGACTCCTTTACTCAAATTTTGAATACTCTGCTACAAAAAGCACCTGAAACGAGGAATGTTCCCTTCCCCACGGCCGATACTAACTTCATAAAGGGGAAAACAAAGGTGCACATAGAGAATTCCGATATAAAGGCACCAGTATCAGTACATGAAAGCAACGTCATGGGCTTGCCTGTAACAGCCGCGTCCAATTGTGTAATGAATTCTGATCTGGAGATAGAGGAAGAAATTATATCTAGCTCTGGCTGTAAAGTAGTACAAGAACTATTTCCTATTTTCATTTCGGAAAATAAAAAAGAGTACTCTGAGGACAAGCAAGAAGTAAAGGAAAAAAACGGAAAACATAAAAATAATAAAGGAAACAAAAGGAAACCGGTCCGCAAGCACAGGAAGAAAAGACAGAGGCGGATAATCTTCCAAAACTCTATAGTCCTTAATGATAAGGAAGATAAAGCCACTGAACCAATCCCGATGACCGCAAAGGTGGCTAGTAAATCCAGCCCTCCTTGTCGTGCCTCAGAGATTACTTGTAATATCCTGCCTACGACTATGGAAGATCCACCACAAAAGGATAGTCTTGGGTCAAATACCTCCCCAGTGTTGGAAATAAAGAGCTCTAATCAAGATAAACTTGGGTCGCTTAACCCTTTGGCCTCTTCCTTTTCTCTTACAGCTGGGGCTGGGGATCAACCATTTCCTTTATCGGAGCCAAAAGATTTAATGTCTTATGTGGACACTTTTGTTTTGGACTTTCTTCCCTTATTTGATGTGGATTTACCATTAAACAGAGCATGGTTACTTAAACGCTTCAGTGAGGTGGATAGTCTCCACCTTATCCAATCAAGTGACATTGAGTTAGTCTCTTTGTTAGGGGGAGATAGTGTCTCACGTATAAGGGGCAAATTTTACTCTAAAATTATTGTAAATCTGATTTTACAGCAAGCGGAGAATTTCCAATGTACAGCTATTGATGTCCTGCCTATTCTTAGCTTTGGTTACATCCACTCTCCCCATAGGATGTCTCAAAAGGGTGATAGACAAAATGGGGTATCCTCACCACTCAAAGATCTAAAGATTTGGGTTTCTAAAGGGAAACGTTTGGTCTCCCAGGTAAAGCCACTTCCACTGACTCAGAACTCTTCTTTAATAGAGGACACTAATCGGTGGAATTGGCTGCATAATGCCTTATCGTCTAAGACCTCAGATAACCCCAAATTGTTTCATCATCTTTAACAATCAATTGAAAATCATTTCTTGGAACGCAGCTGGGATACATAGTAGTCCAGAGAAACTTGAGTTTCTATTTACGCTGGGAGCAAACGCGATTTGCATACAAGAAACTTGGTGTACCGTTAATATTGATGTCAGAAAGGACTACTATGTGTTGGAAGTGCCGGCTGCCCCATCCAAAAAAGGTCACGCTAAAGGGGGAATCGCTTGTTTATTATCTAATAAATTTCACTGGAAATTCTCCCACTATATTGACCCAAGTAACCTCTTTCAAGCTATAACAATAACAAATCTCCCTACATATTTAAAGAAGCACTCTGTCGTAATCATTAATGTGTATATTCCTCCAGAAGAGCGTTTTAACGGTTTATTGAAGCATGTCATCCAATATATCGGCCAGATCAAAAATACTTCACCTTCACCAGAAGTTATCCTAGTAGGAGATTTAAACTGTAAAATATCTAATACTAGTTTGAATCTCTTTAGAAATAAAGCCAAAGAAGAGGCGCATTTTATACCACAACCCCTCTTTCCAGATAAAATAGTAACCAATAAAAGAGGGAAGATTCTGCTAGAAGAATTATCGGCAGTTGAGGGGCTTATTTTAAATGGGAGATTCCCCTCAGACGTGCCTGCGGAATTCACTCATAAGTCCCCTTTTAGGCCCTCTATTCTTGATTATGCGATCTCGGACTATGACATTTTCCCTTGCATCCAGGATCTCATGATAGTCCCCACAACGTTGAGTGATCATAACATATTCCTCCTAACTATTTCTCTAAAACCTCCGCCTACAGCATCATGGTCCCTTAATAGTAATGATGCTACTTTCCATGCATCCTCTGGAAGATGCTTTTGGAACCCATCTGCCATTTCTGGGGTGCATACCATTCTATGTAAAACCATACTAGAACTAAATGCTTGGCACGGTTTGGAAATTGTTAATTTTGAAAGATTCATGCGGAACATTATCCTGGATGTGAAAAAGGTTAGCTGTCCCATGAAAAGGGTAGTTCTGCCTAGTGCCTTGCGCACCTTGAATAAAGAAATAAATAAATTAGTCCGAGAGCAATTCCTAGGTAGATCTGGTGAACGGGAAAAAGAAATATCTAGGTTAAAAAGAAAGAGACTTAGACTAAAAGCAAAAATAAAAAAGGAGAAGGAAGATACAGTTTGGATTAACCTGAGGGAATCAGTAGCGCATGGCAAGATTCGTGAATTTTGGTCCATAATTGGGAAGGGATGTGGCACTAGATTAAATCCTTGCCCAATTCCTATAGCTGAAGAGGTATGGACCTCTTATATTCGGGAGCTTTATGGAGGGAATGGCATTTCTGGGGATGATAGTGCCCCTGATTTAACATCTGAAGGAGTGATTAAGTATCCATCGGAGGAAACAATAGAAATGGCCATAAAGAATATGCGCTCCTCCGGCGCAATGGGTCCTGACTAACTCCCCATGACGGTTTTGAAGCAGGATCCCTCTCTGTGGAGTAAAATTCTTCACCCAGTGTTTAAATCCTGTTTTGATTCTAAAAAGGTACCAGCATCCTGGAGGGGAAGTATTCTGGTCCCCATTTTTAAGAAGGGAACGAGGGATAGCCCCAGTAATTACCGTTTGATTGCTCTCCTCGACTCAATCGGTAAGGTTTTTGCGAAATGTCTTTTAAATCTACTTTCTGACTGGGTTGAGGAGAACAATATTTTGCCACTCGAACAAACTGGATTTCGTAGGGACCACGGCACCCTAGATAATCTCACCGCCCTACATGTGATATCGGACAAATACACGCAAGTGAGAGGGGGGTGGTGTACGCTGCTTTTATTGATTTCTCCACGGCGTTCGATAAAGTGGATCGTAGATCGCTGTGGAGAAAATTAGCAGCCCTTGGGGTACCATCTTACTTATTAGACCTTGTTCGTACACTTCATACGGAAACTTGGTGTAGGGTGCTTCAAGGGGGCGAAAGGGGTCTCTCCGACCGAATTCCCTCTTTAAACGGCCTAAAACAAGGCAGTCTTTTGGCGCCTCTTTTGTTCTCCCTATACACGCAGGACCTGCCTGCCGCCTTGTCTGTCTGTGAGGGTATTGCTCCAGTGATAGGGGGGGGCCCTATCTCTTGTTTGATGTATGCCGATGACATTCTTGTTTTAGATTTAACTCCAAAAGGTCTTGCAAATAGGCTGCAAGCTCTTTATGCTTTTGCTGTTTCCCACTCTATGAAGATCAACATATCTAAAAGTAAAATTATGTGCATAGTTGGGAAAAAGAAGTGCCGCTCTGAAAACTTTGGATGGTATATTGGTGGCCAAAAACTAGAGGTTGTTAAATCTTACACTTTTTTGGGGAAAATCATCGTGGCTAATCTGAGTGAGAGGCCTCACATCGAACATAGCTCACGGAAAGCCCTCGCCCATGGTAAAGGTTTAAATTCCCTTTACCTTGCAACCGGAAAAAGGCACTTCGCCTGCTTGCTAGAGGTCTATAGGGCTAAGATCTCCGCTATGTTACTTTATGGTATCGAACTTGTAGAGTTGAAACATTGGGACTTCTGTCATAAAATTGAAGGGAAACTACTAAGATCCTTATCTTCACTAAACACTTCTTGCTCTCTGGCCGCTTGTAGACTCGATTTTGGTCTCAGGAGCAGCTGGGTACAGGGACTATGTGCCCTAGTAAGATGGGTGGTTTCCCTGGCTAGAGCGGAACCGGGGACGATAAGAGCCCTACTTAAAAATGAATTACTGGGCAATTTTAAAGAGTTTTCACAACTTGTAAGGAACTTTAGAAGAGCCGTGACTCTTTTAAAGTTAGATGAAAGTGTTTTGTTCCTGCACTCACCAACTCAACTAAAATTCCTGTTAAAACAGGCTTCGCGGGAACTATGCTTTCTGACAGATAAGAATACAATACAAGGAAAAGGGGGTTGTGATTTTCTCCTTAATTCATATGTCATTAAGAGGGCCCAACCCTATGCTATATGGAATTTGCCCCATGGCATTCGAAGATTATGGTTCCTTTTATGCTATGACTTATTACCCTTAAATGTACTTTTATCCAAATGGTATGGATCGTCTCAAATGTGTAATCTCTGTAATCTGAGTATACAGGACCGTATGCATGTCTTGCTGATTTGCCCTGCACTCCGTACATTGCGCCTCAAATGGTTAAAACCTATATGCCTCCGCTTAGGTATTTCTAATGTGAATATCTTTGTTCAATCCTTATATTGGCCTCCGAATGAAATGTTCTGCTTCCACATTTTTAATTTTTTTAAAGGTTTTTTAGCTATTTATTAATATGTTATTGGAGTGGTCTGACCTGGCTTTTTGTTGTATTTCTGTCAATGGATGGTATTTGATTTAAATGTGTTTATTGAATATTATGCTTTCATTTGTACTTGTTTTTGAATTTGTAGTATGTATTTTATGTGGCCCTCATTGAGAGCCAAAACATAATAAAATAAAATTGAAATTGAATACCTGTTTCTGCAGGTCTTGGTGGGGAACTGTTGGACTTGGCCCTTATGGCAGGTTCACCCCTAAACTTTTTGCTTGTAATGGTGACCTGGTGATGGTGATTTTTGGGTTCTGCGAACTTTCACTGTGTCCCAGTGGAAAGTGCGTGCGCACTCTGAGTGCATGTGATGAGATATGCCTGCCCTCCCATAGGAATGCATGGGGAATGTATGTGTCCCTGGTAGTTCCTGATGCGTGGGGTGTACAGGTTCGAATCTGATATGTGCGAACTCGTGAGAGTGAATGCTTTGCAATGGTGTATGTGGCATGAGTGTGTCTTGTGTACAAATGCCACTTCTAGGAGTTGGCATATTAGTGTAAAATATGCCTGGCGTGTGATTGGCTGGAGCTGGCTGGTGAGCCTGGCTCCAGGAAGGCTGGATGGGTCTGCCCGGTGGTGAGTGGGAGATTAGCATGCTGATGGCTGGGGAGGAGTGTACCTGTGGCCTGAATGAGGCTGGGTTTTCCCCAGACAATGCTGGCTCCACCCCCTGTGGTGCGACTGATGACCCTAGCCCTGCCAGTGAATGCAATGGGTGGTTGAGCCATCAAGAGTGCTCCAAAACCACTGGTTTCTCCCCCACCCTGCACCCTTAGACAAAGGAATGTGGTGTATAAAAATGGGGCTGTGTCCCCACAGATGTTGTTCTCTTCCAGGATCCTGAGGGGGCTGCTGCTGCTGTTGCTCAGCCAGAGGACCGCCACTTGGGGTGTCTCCCTGCTTGGAGACCCAGTGTGCTGGCTCTGGGCCCAGCCTTGCCCCCCCTGCCTGCCCAAGGACTTGTTTGCTGGGGCTCTGTCCTTGCCCCTGGGAGCGCTTTATCCTGCTTGTAGCGCTAGGAGCGCGCTTTATGCCCTCTAGCACTTGGAAGCGCTTTATTTTCCCATATAGCGCTAGGAGCGCTTTATTTTTGGAAGCCGGAGCCCACCCGGCATTTTGCCCCGCTCCGTAACGATTTTCGAGTCCTCTGGCAGGTGCCCACCCTGCCAGGGACATTACCGCCCAAGCGAGTGCCACCTCGCAGATGTGCGTGTATTTAATTTACCTCAAGGGAGCCCACCCCTCGGTAAGTTGATCCCCCGCCTGCAGTGCCTGAAACGGGCCGCCGCGCTGCCCGCGACGACCCGGAAGTGCTAGGGCCCGTCGGCCAATCACAGCGCGGCCCCAGGAAGAAGGAGCAGAAGTCCCGCCCCCACAGCGAGAGGCAGGAAGTGGCCGTCTCCTCCGGGGCTCCCGAGGGAGAGAGAGAGAGAGCCCCGGGGTGTCCCGCTGAGGAGCCTGCCGAGGAGCCTGGACGTGTGCCCAGGGTGGAGCACGAAAGAGAGGAGTTCCCTGCCCGACGGGAGCAGAGCCAGAGGAACCGAGGAGCCTCCGCCTGAGAGCCCGGTGAGTGTGCACGGGCAAGGGGAGGCTCAGGGGGCATTTCCTTTCCGAGTCCCAGGGAAGGACTCCGACGGCAGGGGCACTACTTCAGAGCCGGAGAGGCTCAGGCTGCATTCTGTTCGAGCCTAGAGGCTCTTCGGGGCCAGAGCTGCTTCGAGTCCCCAGGAGGGGGGCTCCATCAAAGAGGCAGCATTTGTTTGTTGAAGGAGCCCAGAGAGGCTCAGGGGCCCAATTGTTTTTATTTCGAGTCCCCGGGAGGGGCTCCAACGATAGTGACGGGCCCAGAGAGGCTCGTGGGGGCATTGTTTGTTTGGAGCGCTGCAAGGCTCCACCAGAGGGCCGCCCCCCCCTGCCACAGTTGTTCTCAGAGCCACGAGGGCTCCAGGCGGCATTTCTCTGTTTGGCGAGCCACAGAGGCTCTGAGGGTGCCATTTTCTTGTTTTGCGAGCCCTGAGAGGCTCGAGTGCCCAGTTCATGGTTCCAGTGCCCAGAGAGGCTCCGCAGTGCCACAGTGGTGGTTCTTGAGCCCACGAGGCTCCAACGTTGCCCAAACTTTATCTGCACCAGTTGCCCAGCACTTTGTGGGCAACTGCCACGTTTAGGCCCCCTGACTTTGGGACACAGGGCGTCCTAGCCCTAGAGAGGCCAGTTGGCCTAGGGACTGCCACAGGTGGTGGCTAGTGTGATTTTGGCGCAATTGCTCGTGCTTGCACCTCTGAATGTGTTTTTATACGTCATGTGCCTTGTTCTACACCGCTGAATGTTTTTATGCATCATGTGCCTTGCTCTTACACCGCTGAATGTATTTTATGCATCATGTGTTAATTTGCACCTCTGAATGTGTGTAGGCGTCATTTGTTTCCTCCCTTACACCTCTGAATGTATGCTATGCATCATGTGTTATGTGTTTACACCCCTACAGGTATTGTGATACTTAGGTGGTTGTTTTTCTCCTAGTGCAGGTGGTGCTAGTGAGGTCCTGGTTACCAGTAGTTACTGGTTGTGTACTACAGTGATTTTACATTCTATGTGCTATGTTCTAAAAGTGTTACTTCTAAAAGTGCTGATTCCTGAAAGTGGCCCAGGTGGCCCTGTCTTGTACATATCCCTTGTAAATTCTGCCCGTGCCTGTTGGCACATTGTAAAGTGTGTGTTTTATCTAATGTGTTTTGGTGTAATACAAAGGCTATTTTTATATATAACCTTGTGTGGAGTTTCCTTTGTGGTGGGCCTTGGGTGTTGTTGCTGGGGTGCGTCCGCAAATACTTAACTCATATCGCCTCCAAGTTTAGCCTTGCTGCTCGCGCCACGTTACCTAGAGGGTGAGCAGGGGTTATCTTGGCGTGTAACTCCCTTGCCCTGACTTAGGAGTGGTGGTCTCTGACTGACTTTGGCGCAAGGCCTGGCCAGCCAGGGATCCCATTTCCAACAGGAACTTATAATGCTTGATAATGATATAACAAGTCGTCTTTTTTATTGCGGCATTCAGGGTTCTCTTGGATCCAAGCCTTGCTGTCTATGTCGGACACTGATACCTTAAGATCTTCGATAACATCTTGAGAAGTAATCAATGCCAGCGAAGCGTTAGGAAAACATGAGTCTGGAAGGATAGGTTGTGGTTCTGGCTTTTCTGGCAACAATGAATAATCGTGATCTTCGTTGCGAGACAATGCATCGGCCTTTCCATTTTGTGGACCAGGTCTATATTTAATCACAAAATCATAATCGGAAAAGAACAAGGTCCATCTTAATTGACATGGGGTTAAGGCCTAAGCGGTTTTCAGGAACAACAGGTTTCTGTGATCTGTATAGATCTCGATAGCATGATGTGCTCCTAGTAGGTAATGCCTCCATTCCTCACAGGCCCGTTTGATGGCCAGCAGTTCCTTATCGGATATAGAGTAGTTCACTTCGCTGGGGGAGAGCTTCTTTGAGAAGTAGGCCACCGGGTGGAGTTGTCATGTTGAAGGATGGCGTTGCGATAACACTCCTCCGATCGCATACTGAGAGGCATCTGTCTCCAGAATAAATGGCAGTTGTGAATCAGGGTGCCAAAGAATAGGGGCTTGTGTGAATCTTTCCTTGAGTACCTTGAAGGATTACTCAGCTTCCTTACCCCATATGAAAGGTGTGTTTTTTCGCAGTATGTTGGAAATGGGGTGGAAGATCTTGGAAAAGTCCTTGATAAATCGCCTATAATAGTTGGGGAAACCCAGGAAACATTGAACGGATTTCACATGTTGGGGAGTTTTCCAATGAGTGATCGCCTCTACCTTCCCTGTTTCCATCTGGAAACCGTTAGCATTGATTACATATCCCAGGAACGCCACCTCCTGAATATGAAACAAACATTTTTCCAGTTTGGCATATAAGGAATGTATCCTGAGTCGGTCTAGAACTGTTTTCACAAGGAGAATGTGGTCAGGGAGAGTGGATGAATATACAAGGATATCGTCTATGTAGACGATGCAGATTGTGTCCAGCAATCCCCGCAGTACTTCGTCCATGAAGTACTGGAACGCAGCCGGGGCATTTCAAAGCCCGAAGGGCATTACTCTGTATTCGAAAAGTCCGAACTTGGTGCGGAAGGTGGTTTTCCACTCATCCTCTTGTTTTACCCTTACCAGGTGGTAGGTTCCACGTAGATCCAGTTTCCTAAAATAGCGACCCCCTTTGAGCTGGTCCAATAAGACTGTAATCAGGGGTGAAGGGTAACGTTTTTTTTATCGTGATCCGGTTAATAGCACGGTAGTCGATGCATGTGCACAACTCATCGCAATCCTTTTTAGAAATAAAAAAGAGAGGTGAAGAAGCTGGTGATTAAAAATGCCTTATGAAGCCAGAAGCGAGGTTTTCATCACTGTAGTTTTGTAAAAACTGCGTCTCACGTTCTGTAAGAGCATATACCCTGCTACAGGGAATCTCTGCTCCAGGGGTCAGCTCAATCCGGCAATCATAAACCCGATGAGGAGGCAGCTGGGTAGCCATCTGTTTGTCGAATACCAGCCGATACTCTTCATATTCTTTTGGTAAAGACGTAGCACAACAAAAAACGGGTGTAGTGCAAGCCGTAGCCAACAGACATGCCTGCGAATCCCCTTGTATGGGATTAGATGTTATTGCCTGTTGGGTGAAGTGTTCTCTGCAGTACAATGAATTCAATACCATGGTGCACACAGCCTATCTGACCACTGGGTCATGCACCATTAGCCAGGGCATACCTAATATTAGGCGGAACTGGGGAGCATCAATGACATCGAACTGTATATTTTCGGAATGGTTGTCTCCGAACCTCATGACAACCTGTACTGTGTGGTACCAAACAGGACCTGAAGTGAGAGCAGTCCCATCCACCGCATTCACCTGAGTTGGGGCCTTCTTACTTTCCCACACAAAACCTATGGTTTTGGAGTATTCCTGATCAATTAAATTACCCATCGCTCCGGAGTCTAATAAGACTGACCCAGGTATGCTATGATTATCAGTCATATACAACCGGACATCGACTGTGAGATGTGCTACTGATGGTTGGGTGGTATTCACAATCACTGACGAGATCGTTTTCCGAGCGCCTGTTGAACCAGTGACCTCCTCCTGATTCAGGCCTGTCAGTTTTTAGACGGCTCTCTGAATCCCATAGAAGCTTGCCCCTGTTGATTCATACTTCTATCCGGAAGTTAGGTTCGGGCACGTCATTCATTGATAAAGTGGCCCCCTTTGCCGCAATGCATGCAAAGTTTCAGTTTTCTACGTTTGTCTCTTTCCTCTGCGGAAAGAGACCCTCTGATACCTTCAATTTGCATCAGCTCTGGTTTGTCGCTCTGTTTGGGGTGGTCTTCGTGTTGAGGTTTAGGCCTAGGGAGAGGAAAACGCATTTCGCCCATAGACCTGTCTCCTTTTCGGTTGTACCCGATGGTCCAGCTGAACCGTGAGTTCTATAATTTTCTCACAGGTTTGGGGCAGCTGCACCACCTGTGATAGAACATCTTTTAATTCCCCCCTCAAACCTTGATAGAAGAGCGTAGTTCTTTTCTCCTGGAGCCAATCAGTTTCCACAACCAGTCTGTTGAATGTCGTTATATAAGAAAGCAGGTCCTGCAAATCTTGTCGGAGAGTTAACAATTCACGATCGAGAGACAGCATATGGGTTTTGCGGTCAAACAGTTTTCTCATCTCCAGACATAAATCGGTGAATCGATTTAACACAGGATCGTTGCGTTCCATCAATAGTATGGTCCAGCTAGCGGCATTACATCCCATGTAAGACATCATAAAGGCCGTTTTGGAGGCCTCATCCTGGAAAACTGCAGGCTTACATAGGAAATGCAAACGGCATTGGTTCAAGAAAGTTTCGAATTTCTTGGGATCCCCGTAAAAGCGTTCAGGAGGCGCCAGGGGTATCCCTGTATTCTGTAGGACGTGAACCATGGGAACAGAACCGGATGCCGATGGGAAGGTTGGACTGGTACCAAAGAACCCACCCCCTTGTGTACGGGCCGGTGGTGGTGCGACTTGAGCTGGAGGGGACAATGTTGCTTCCTTAATATACGACCCTCTACCCTGTCGAGCAAGGCTCGCTACCTCTCGTCTCATAGTGCCCATCTTCTTCTTCAGTTCTTGGTTCTCTAGTCTTGAGGTCTGCAACTCCTGCTGTAAAGTGGCATGGCTCTCCAGCAGTGAGGACAATACCACATTGGTATCCATCGCTCGGGCTGGGCGTTCAACTTGGGCTTGACAATCTGTCGGGGTTGTCAGGAGCGCCAGGTAGTTAACACCACTAACCAAAGCCAGCAGGAACGATGTTGTGAAGAGAATTTTTCCCCTTACCCTAAAGACTGCCCTCACCACAATAGAGACCACACCATGGTAAGAGAAGCACCCAGCGGAAAAGGGAAAGGGATAAAATAAATAAGACTCCAGTTGATGCACAGGTCTGGTCTGGGCCTCTAGTCACCCTCTGGGAACCCTGTAGGTGATGGAAAATGAGAAGAGAGTAAGAGGCACCAAAGGCATTCACACACAATACTCTTGTACTCAGACTGACTTAACACTCACAGCAGGTTCTGTAAAGAAGGCCTTTTTAGCATGAACCAGGACTGAACACATAGAAGTCCTTCAGTCTTCAGGATTCTTTCACGCAAGTTCCCAAGGCATTCCAACCAGGTTTCATGTAAAATAAACAAGGAGTACACCATGCCCTATGGTGCGGAAGTAGAACAAGTACCAGCCGGGAACTTAGTAGCAAAACAACAACACAGTGGAATTCCTCGCAGCACCTAGGCTACCAGCATAGACAGGGTATGTATTCAAGAGGCAGTACAGAGTTAGGAAAACACTGCGTTATTAAACAAATATCCCAATCAAGTGTTAAAGAGCTTCAAATAAATGGTGGAAGATACTCAAGAGGAGAGCGCCTTTATGCGCAGTCTCCGACTCTCGAAAAAACCTCAAAATACCTGTGGAGAGGTGAATACGCTGCCGGGGAAGCTCCGTGACCCCTACACAAAACAATGGCCGGAAGCAGGACATAATCCTCGAGAGGAGAGCGCCTTTATGTGGAATCTCTGACTCCCGAAATGTGTGTGCCAAGTCTTGTGCAACTGCAGCACTCACCGGCACTTGAAAGTCGCTGCGACGTGGCCGAAACTCCGATGAATATCGGAACAAAGTGCCCGCGAGAGGAGAGCACCTTCTGCGCTGTCTCCAACCCTCGGGACGGTAGACTCCGGTGACGTCAGGAACAAGATGCCGAGCACCCAAGTGCTCGGAAGGGAAACGCTGGTAAATGGAAAATAAAGGACAGCTTCTCCAGGAATACCACAACAGGTGGAGGAACGGGAGAGCGAGACAAGGTACTAGCAAGGTATGAGGAAGTTTGTCAAGCCCCGTTCCTTGCAGAGGCGGAGCTTATATAGGAACCTGCCTTCTGTAGCCGCCTGATTCTGCATGGGACTAGACCCCTAAGCCTCCTGGGAATTGTAGTTCCCTCTGCTATTCTGCATGTATCTGCCATCCCATTCACAACTGGGAAAGGTGTTGTGTGTATGTGGCCTGTGCATATACCCTTTCTTGTCTGTCCATTCGAAATCGCTACAATGGGTCAAAGTAGGAATTGATATTATGGGACCATATGAGATTTTACCTGTGGGAATGAGTTTCATCATTGTTCTGATGGATTATGCATCTAAATGGCCAGAAATTAAGGTGGTGAGAGAGGCCAGTTCTTCTAGTGTCATCACATTTCTCAAGGATGTATTTTTGAGGGAAGGATTTCCTCAATTTCTTGTCTCTAATAATAGGACCCAATTTTTGAGGGATGAAGTTCAATCCTTTCTTAGGCTGAGTGGAATGAAACACCTTAAAACTCATTACATCACCCACAAACTAATGGCCTTGTGGAGAGGATGAACAGGGTCATAGGTGAGTGTGTCAAGTGGGTTGTCAAAGGTAGCTTCACTCAAAAGTATGTTATGGTTTTACAGAACCACACCTCATTCATCCACCAGGATTTGTACCTTTGAGGTTCTAAGGGGAAGGAAGGCTAATACCAGTTTTCGACCTGAATGGATGTGTAAATGGTTAGATTCCCTAATTAATGTTGAATCACTTATGGAAACTGTTAAAACCACCTTAGATACTGCACAGAGCAAGGAAAAAACATGATTTGACAAAGAAAAAGGTGTCAAGATGGTTGCTTTGTGTGTAGGTGATTTTGTTTGAATCAAGAATCCTGTGTACACTAAGAAAGGAAAATGTAAATTTGGTGAACCTGTCAAGGCTATCAGAGTTTGCAATAACGCTGTTCAAGTAGAGGGAGGTTGTTGGTGGAATCTATCAAAATTGGTCAAAACTAGATCTTGTTCTTTTTCTAATGATATTAATTCTAATAGACAAGATGATTTGTCTTCTTCTCTTGGACAGCGGAAGAAGAGCTCCAGAATTTCTATCACTCCTCGCAGGTTTCGTGATGAATGTTTTTACTGTTGCAATTTTAATATTATGATCATTTTTTGGGGGGTTGAAGAAAAGGAGGTACAACGTTGCCTAACCTTATTTAGTTAAGGTTAGTTACTTAATTACCTTTTGAAACTTATTTTGTTACCTTTTTCAAAATTGGGTGTTTAATGCTTTACTCTAGCATTTATTTTTGTTATGATTATTTTGTTTATTCAGGTTGAAGAAAAGGAGGTATGTTATATTCTTTGTACAGTGACCTGCAACCTTACTTAGTAAACTGTCTGCAGATGTCACTGTGTTTATGATGTCACTGCTTCATCCCAGGTTCAGAATGTTATGTTTCAATGATGTGGGGCTAACTGTCTGGGAGATGGACCTGACTGGCAGATGATCAGCTGTGTAGATATTTCTACAAATAAACTACAGTTCAAATTATATCTTGTTTCCTGAGATTACTACAAAATTGTTCTTGGCCCCAAGGATCCTCGGCATCCAAGGGGACTTTATCTCCGAAATAGTACTGCAGTAGGGAGTGCATTTGCAGAGTGGTGGAGAAAGGGGGTAGGGCTTCCAATGACCTCTCAACAATCCCACTGTCTGAGACATACTGAAGGTTACAGGAGGGGCTCTTGGCCCCTAGGGATCCTCAGCATCCAAGGGGACTACATACCACATATAGCCATGTCTGAACTGGGGTGGCAGAGTGGGCTAAAGAACGGTGATGGATTAAACCCAGATCTTTTGACTGGGTGTGAGTGTTTGATTGATTCAGATGCTCCGTCCTTCACCACCCCCTTTTGTACCGCTTTTGGCCACCATAAGTGTGGCAGGATATGCTCAGACGTGAGTCCCTAACTCACTTTGCCACTGGATTCAAGCAAGCCGGGCTGAAGAGGGCTAGAATGCCAGAAACCGGTCCTCGGAAGCTTGTTTCCGGTCCAGGGAAGACATGGCTTGGCAGTTCGGGCTGGACTGTTCCCATGAGGCACAGGGTCAGACTGATTTGCATATAGCCATGTCTGAACTGGGGTGGCAGAGTGGGCTAAAGAACGGTGATGGATTAAACCCAGATCTTTTGACTGGGTGTGAGTGTTTGATTGATTCAGATGCTCCGTCCATCACCACCCCCTTTTTTACCACCCCCTTTTGTACCGACTACATACCACAACCAGTAGTGTCCAAGAGGCATTTTTGCAGGGTGGTGGACAAAGGGGGTGGGAGCTCTAATGAACTGCATCAGGATTTGTGGGACTACAGCGATGGAGGTTGTACTGAGCAACACAGGGCATCTGCGGATTCCTCTGCATTAAGAATAAAATGTTATAAGGCAATTTGGTGGCCTTTATGGGTCCCCCTCTAACACACCCATAGCGTCATGGTATCTCTACCCTGCCCCCTCTCTTCACTTTCCACAGAAACGTTCATCGCCATGAACAATTTCCCAACAAACAAAATGGGAGCAGCAACATTTCTGTGAAGCTGTGTTCAGCCAATCAGGACTTTGCTTCACGCATGGATCCGCTGAGGATCCACTTCCCTATATATACAAAATAGTTTTTCAGTTAATATCTCTAAAAATACTGTATGGATTTACACCAAATCACAAAAAGCCTGATCTGTGAAACAACATCTACCTTTCTGACAAATTAATGTAATTCCATCCAGCAGTTTGGGCTGTAGTCAAGTTCAAAACTCTAAAGGGAATTAACATCATGAAAATGTGTCCCCCCCCCCCCCCCCCTCCTCTTTCTCAGCCCCTGCTTGATGGGCATCCCTGACACTTTCCATACACAAGCTGAAGTGAGTATCACATTTTTGGGGAACATTTAGTTAAGATTTTTCAACTGGCATCAAAGATATAAGCAACAAAAAAACAGATTTTTATAGAAATTAAATTAGGTCCTAACTATAAAACCTACTGGCGATCACCAATGGGTAATATATAAATATATATTTATATATACATATAAGAAGGAAAGTGGATTTGGAATATAGACGTCATTAAATGCGGCCTTCCTAGGCCTCTGTTGTAAACAGTATATGGTTAACAAAACTGAAAGATGAATGTTTTAAATCATGTATATCATTATGCGTCCTATGGCAACGCTAAATAAACAAAGCATATATATCGTTGTGGGTCCTAAGGTAACACAAATACACTGAATAGTATTTAAAAGGATTGCTGCTCATTGTATTGAAAACTGAAATTACTTCTTGTAACCCCTCATTTTAGATACCGGTAAACAGATTCCGAGGGAGGGGTCAACCTCCTCTTTATCTGACGCACCTGGCTTTCATTTTCGCCTAGAGACCGGTCCTTGTTCAGCGTTGCTCTCAGAGTCTCGTGAGAAGCATCCCAGGGCAGGAAAGGTGTCAGCCTGCTCCCTGACTGCACGGCGCATCGAGGTATTGTACTGACTCCACTGCGCATCGAGGTATTGTACCCGAATATCTTTAGCTTTAGTTGAGTGTTGACGCTCGTCACACGTCCACCTGAGTGGGAGATTATGGGACTGTGGGGCTCAAGGTGCTGGTGGGTGAAACACAACGGCACAGCTGTTTAGTTTTTTATGAGGGATTGAGTAGTTCCACGGCTAGAATCGGCAGGATTGTTATCCATTTGTACGCACCGCTCTCTTTGTTAGCCAGTTCTATTAAATACATAGTAAAAACATATATCAATCTCCAGTCTCAGACCTCGTTCACAGCTGAGTGCTTGTGTTGGGAAAATGCAAAGCGAAGTAGGGCTGATGGTGACAAACCAACACACTATAAAAATTGTTATATGAACTACAACAAGCGAGTGATGCAACATGGCCGATTGTAAAATGGACTTTACGACCCAAACAGATTTTAAAAAAAGATCACTGACATAATTGAGATCATAATGTCCATGGCCTTTTTGCTTTCATCTCTTTCTTTGTTTTCATAGTATTATAATAACCAATTATCCGGATTTTTGAAAGAGACCAAGAAGTAATCCCCAGCTATGAGCAACCACAGACAGAATGTTGCTGGCCACAATGTAAGTGCCTTTTACCTTTCATATGTTACATTTGTAACATGTTTTTACTCAAAAAGATTTATCTTCACAATGTCATTGTATGGCTGAGCTCTGTGTTGTGAGTTGGAATTTAGAGGTGCTCAACGTTTATGTTGTGAATAGAGAATAGGGATGCATTTATATTTTGAACGTTTTGAGTAATTCGGTATTTGGCAAAGTTTGAACTTTTTCAAATATGTGTGTGCGGGTTTTTGGGAGGGGGCTCTCAACAAAACAGGTAAATAAGTTATTTCGCCAATTTTTCTAAGAAATCAAATATGGAGGAAACTCCCAAAGTTAAAAAATTCAAAAAGTGATTTTTTTTTTACTTGCAGTTACAGTGTGACAAGGCTTGAGTATTAACCGAACAGCAGACTTTTCCAATGAACACTTCAAGATATGTATCTTGGTGATTCTTCACAGAATTTGTTTCAAAAGACAAAACTATACAAACTAAAAAAATATTTTTAACAAGACTCCTTTAGCTCAATTCATATATATTTCTATGCTTGTCACTCCATCCATTATACTACATAGGGTGTGGGCCTTCTAAATGATGTAGCTTCTGAATGTTCACGTTCCATATTGGTCACCTTCAGCCATTCCTGATTTTTTTTCTGCTAAAAGTAGGACACATTTTGGGCCTGGTAGTTTCACTTTTGATATAGTAAGAATAGATTCAAGTTCCTAGCATTCAAGGAGCTGAATGGATAAAAGCCTTTTCTCATTGACCGTGACCTACATGACAGGTGCCACTTCTCCCAATTGGATATATTGAGAATATGCCCCACAGATTTCTGTCAATTGCAGTTGGACTTCTCAAATTCAATATACACACGGGGATTGCAAAATATCAAAAATGTCACTGTTAGGCTATTTTACAATCTGAGGAAATTTAACAGCATTTGGCTTCAAAACAGCTCACTTGGCTTTTGAGATGGCCTATGTGAAGTACAGGATATATAGCAACACTGATCCATGGGTTTTTAGCAAGTCTTTTACCATATTATCTCCTTCACCTATGCCATGGTCTTAATCCATGCCCATACTCATAATCTTTAAGACTCAGACCAATAAGGGCACAATTATGAGTGCCCTGGAAGCATTGTGGAATTTAAGGTAGCCAATAAAATCAGAAATTCGAGGGTTCAGAATTTATCCGAATATGAAAAAAAGCACCAGGTTAAGTATTTCCCCTTAATGTTGAATAATATGTGCATTTAGTGCTTATAGCACCAGAATCCATGCTTTATTAAACACCCACCTTTTTTACCCCCTGATGAATATCAGAAAGTTTGATCTGCCAAAATTTGATGTGGATTTTCTTTTACCCAATACTTAAGAAACATCTCAGTTTATTAGGGGGCTTGTTATCAGGTTCTTGGTGGAGATGTGGAGCCTTCTGAGTCCTGGAAACTTTAGAATAGAATAGCATCCCTGCAAATATATCGCTTGAATCATGTGGACTGATGTTCGAGAGAGCAAAGTGTAGCTTCTACACCTAAAGGAGGATACCTATGGGCTGCTACAGTTCTTGTCATCTTCAGTAAACTATGGTTCAACAATGCCAAGAGACTACTTGAGAGTAATAGTCACATTTAAAAAATAGGTAAAAAAACAAGGGGCATAGGAATATAATAGTCTACATTACCTCTGAGTTATTGTTTTAGTCTCCCCACCAGCTCCACTAATAAAGAGGTGAGGGATATTAATCTCTAGTCAAGCCCCCTGGTCACCCATCAAGTAAGTGCTCCGTGAAATACGGTTAAGACCACCCGGACCTTTAGGAGTCAGGGTGAACCCGATGATGAAGCATGACACCTCTAGGGTGTGTGAGGGTTATTTCTGAAAATAATTTTTCCATCCCTCCACAAGTCATGCGGAGCTACTATACCCACAAGTGGTGACCAATCACCCCTCTACACTGTGTCCGTTAAATTATAGGCAATAAACCCACTCTAACCTTGGTGGGATACTTTTTCGTTATTTAATGATTTATCCTGGAAGGACATATCTACCCCATTCTCTACATAGCCAAATGGCCCTCTCCACCCTCCATTGCACTTTAAAAATAGCCATTTAAAGTACTCAATAACAATCCCAGGTGTTCTAATGCTATCACTAGCGGGAATTCTCACTTTCAGGTTCAGGGCTGTGACCCATTTTCACATATGAAGGGATTGCAAATTCATTGAAGAATGTTCTGTTTGTTAAGTGTATTATCTTCTAATCGAGTAGGGGAGAGAGAAGCTAAGATCCATTTGGCTTCCATTCAATAATCAAGTAATCGAAGGAGAATGGATCACTTGTCCTGTTTTTAACAGGGTCTTGGGTTCTTGCCATCTAAAAAAACCCTCATTCACGTAGCGCTCGTAATAGCGGTATATCTTGGTTGTCCGCTTTCATCTTTTACGTGAACAGCATCATCATTGGGTCTTATCTGTGCTATCCTCCATCAGGAGGGAGACCAGCTGGTTATTTGCAATAGTGATCAGGAATGGTGAGGGTGCGAGTGAAGTGAACTTAAAATTGCCTCCATGCCACTAATTCAGATTTATTTTGTCAGGTATGGGGCAAGGTTAAAAAGGGAAGGTGGTGGGTGAATTGAAGGGCTGCTGTTCTATAGCGCGTGTATAAAAAGGTGAGTGGTCGAACGGTCGACATGTTTCAGTCCTATATGTGCTCAGTCAGGTAGGAGGGATTTCTTTAGGATCAGATTTGCAAGTCACTATTGTATGATGTGCAAAGGTAAGTAATTTCCCTTACCCTTCTTCTTTGGGCATCACTTAGTGCACTGAATGGTTATGGGTCAGTTGTACCTATAACTCTAGAAAGAGAGAACAGACCATCATTACAGTATATACATACATTTAATATATTATTAGTCTTCTTCTGATCCTTCTCTTGTCAAGGTGATGCAAAGTACGCTCCTCAAGAGATTGGAAATCAGTTGGAAAACACACTTGGCGAGGCAATAAAATGAATTAATAATGGCTGAGGGTGTGAGGTTTAATTCACAAAGTCGTTGCTATAGTTCATTACATTTAGGAAAGCTCCTTCTTGGTCACGTAATATTAGGGTATGGTATTTGTATAGCTACAGTGTAATCGTTGTTTAAATGTACTTGAATTTTGAAAATAGTCTTTTTGCTGCGATTTACAAGAGGGAGAGCTCATTGAAGTGATACTTTGTGTAAAATGGAGAAGAATGAAATACCCAAGGTAGGAGTGGAGGCTGGTACTATGTGGTTGCCTTGCCTCCATGGTCAGAAACTATCATATCTCTTGTGCTATAGACTATAGACATTCTCCTCCTCAATAGACTTGTACTGACACATCGTTAGTTTTTAGCACAATACCACACACTAATAAAGGCTTCAGCACGCCTGATTACATACAAAGTTCCATACCACGAGGGCCATAAGAGTATTGTTGCAAAAATCATCCTCGTACACATTCCAAATAATTGACACTGTTAAATCTTCATAGATTTTAGTATTTAGAGCAACATCACACATTTTTTCTAATCTTGTATTTCCTGTAGAGAAAGTCTGTCTACTATGCCCATATGCAAATCAGGGTACTTAATGCCTCAGCTACTGGTCCGCGCCACCGGAGCACGTCAGACAGAGAAAATACAAGCAACCACAAAGACTTCTCACTGGAACGGCTTTAAAAAACTCAATTCATTCCGTAGACTATTTTGAAACCATTCTTTTAAGCACAAATGCTGCTAATAATATGCCAATAATCACTATAGCAATTAACCCCTTCACACGAAGACGGCATGGCCTATACTTAGATTACATCGGACAGCTTAAACATGCTGTGCTCGCTTCCTCCCGGCTTATTAAGCCCGTAAAGCTTCGCAGGGCTAAAACCTACTTCAAAATGCTTCACACATTTGGGATTTCTCAAACCGTCAGCTCACTGCTTAAAAGCGCATCCTGACAGTGCAAGAGATATGATAGTTTCCTATTGTGGCAGCAACCACATAATACCAGCCTCCACTCCTACCTTGGGGATTTCATTCTTCTTCATTTTACACATCATATCACGTCGATGAGCCCTCCCTCTTGAAAATCACAACAAAAAGACTATTTTCAAAACTCAAGGACATTTAAACAACGATCATGCTGTAGCTATACAAATACCATACCGTAACATTACTTGACCAAGAAGGAGCTTTCCTAAATGTGAGACCTATAGCAACGATTTTGTGAACTAAAGCTCACGCTCTCAGCCATTAGTAATTCATTTTATTGCATCGCAATATGTGTTTTTCAACTGATTTCTAAGCTCTCAAGGAGCGTACATTGCATCACCTTGACAAGATACGGTCACAAGTAGACTAATAATATACTGAATGTATGTGTATACTGTCATGATGGTCCTTTCTACCTTTGCGGAGTTATAGGTACAACTGACCAATGACCATTCAACCCCTTAACTGACACCCAAAGGAGAACGGTAAGTGAAATTACTTACACAATAGTGACTTGCAAATCTGGTTTTGAAGACAGCTCTCTGACCTGACTGGGCACCTATAGGGCTGAAACATGTCGACCACTCTGTAGGAGAGTAGGGTCTGCTTCCTATGGTCACCCCCACTTTGTGCTGTGATTTACAGGTTTTTCGACTTTAGTGTGGCTGTGGGCCTGCTAATCAGACCCACAGCCCAGCTGTTCTCTCTCTAAATTGATACCATGTACTTTAGGTACATACCTAATTGGATATTGGGTCACCCTTGTGAGCCCCTGTGCAGTGTACCTTAGGTACCCAGGGCATAGGTGCACCCAAGGCCTACCAGGGGCTGCAGCATGTATTATGCCACCCCTGGCTGGCCATCTAAACTGACACCCCTGGCTGATCACTCAGCTGGGGTAAGGTGGTGTAATCACCCCTTACTTAGATATAGTGTACCTATATCTACCTTATATATAGACACATAGTAGCCTATAAGTCACTCCTATGGCAGGCCTTAACAATCCTGGAGGCAGAGTGTTTGGTTTTATGTAAGAGGGTACTCTAGAATGAGCTGAGCCCTTCTTCAGCTTTTGGAACCATGTCCTTACAGCTGTTCCATGATATAGCTGTACCATATACTCTTAAGTGCATTTTAATCCTCACGGTTAATGCTAACTTTGGTTTGGCATTATCAAAACATATCGTGTAAGGTGTCAAACACTTTGGAATATTACCCCCTTGCCAATTCTGGCGACAGGGGTAGCATTCCACCCTTCTAGAGGAAGAAGACATGTAGTTACTGCTAATCATGGTTAAAGTTAAACAGAGCCTCAGCATCACAAAATGAGTCTGACCTCCTGCAGCTGGGGGAAACTCCAGCGAGGGAGGCCTGGGCAATAGGGTTCCTGTCGAGGGAGGTGCTAGCACCTCCCCAGACAGCCAGTAGTGTATTGGGGCAGGATGGGTTGAATGGAAAGATGCTTTTCCAGACACTGCCTGGGGCACACAAGGTGCTCCATGAATAGCCCGGTTCAAACCAGTTGCTGGGGCACTCCAGCCCCACTCTGGTGCAAAACTGGACAAAGGGAAAGGGGTGTAACCACCCCCTTCCCAGGTTCCACCCATAGGAGGAACCTAGCAGGTAATCCAGCCCCTAAAATCAATATATAGGTAGGAGCTGTGTCTAGAGACTTTAGATTGTCCTGGAACGAAACTCTGAAATAAAACTCTTGGACCTTCGACGTTCTACATCGACTAGAAGACTGAAGAAATCTCCCTTGTGGTCAAGGAGTGACCACCCTGTGCAAATAGGCACCACCAGTAACTTGCCAGTTTGCTTTGTTGATGCTCCTGCCGAAACCCGAAGACTCAGCTACTCAGGTCTGAACTCCTAGACATCTCTGACTTAGATCCACATCCACAGCAAAGCTGAGACCCGTGACAGACACGAGAGACATGGGACTGGACACCCTGGACATCCTGCATTTTGCTAACCGTGCAGCTTCTGAGGTACCCTTGAAGTTGTGCATTAGGTATTAAGAAGCCCTAGACTCGAGCGCCATTTGCTCCAAAGCTCAGCCCTCCACACTCCACGAGTGCCGCATGGGGCCTGCTCCTGCATTTCAGCTTGATGCATCTTCCCGGTTGCTAGCCCATTGGCTAGGGAGCCCTCTGAAGATGATCCTTTGAATTTATATTGCTGGCCTGGTTGCTCCAGGCTTGCCTCAGCCTCCCTGCAAAGGAGAAGCTCCCCAGACCTTGCTGGTCTGACTCAAAGCCAATCTGCACCTCCTGCGTGGATTGCGTTTGCCAAGGCTTGTTGGGTTCAATCCGGATACCGACACCGCAGTCAACTATATCGTTTGTGGGACAGCTCGAATCTAGCTCCTGGTTGTCGTCAACGCCTCTTGGTCCTCGTGGCTGCAGAGACAAGCTTCACCTCTTCACCTGAAATCACTCAACATCGCCTGGTTCCTTCCTGGTTCCTTCCTGGTGACTGGCTAGTGACCCAGACTCTGTCCCCTCTGGTTTCAGGTTCTTCACTACTCCGATCCACCCTTGGATCTACCTGGACACTTTTCTTCTGGTCGCCTGCAGCACTTCTTTACAGCTCTCCATAGGAAACAGCGACGAAACCCGACACGAAAAGACACCTATGCACCCGGCTTCCCTGGGTAAGGTAACTCGAGAACTCCGGTGCTCCCATGGGTAATACCTATCCAAGTGTCCTAGTTTGAAGGGGTTTCACTGTAGTCCATCCGGAAGTGTCCTAAATCAACTACTTTGTAACTTTTACGTTCCCATTATAACTCTATGGTAACTCGCGTGTGTGTTTAGACACTGCACACGCCTCCCGTGGGTCTCCTACTTCCTAACCTTTGGTTGTTCAGTGTAGCTCCAGCGATTCCCTAGGCCCTAGGCCTATTCACTATTCCTGAAGTGGTTCTTATGCCACTTACTTAGTATATGGTTTGTGAGGCCCCTAGGGCATAACTGTATATGTGCAACTTATAGTATGCTAATTGAGTAACTTGTAATGTACTTCAATCTCTGACCTCATAAAGAGCCCAGAGGGGTTGTGTTAGTAATAAATAAATATATATATTTGACATATACCTTGTGTGGTGTCCTTTCATCTGGTATTCAAGGGATTATATATGGTAAAACAGCTGGCTTCACATGCTCTCTGAAGTTTTAGCCTAAGACTGCTTTGTCCATGCTACCACTAGGATAGCTGGTCTATAAGGTTGACTTTACAACCATCACCATAAGGATTGTTTAGACTGGTGCAGGGTGCCCACTACAATAGTGGACATCATATACCAGGCTAACTTCTCACACACTGGACCACTCAACTTTTGATACCGGTGCTATAGAACAGTAGCCCTTCAATTTAAGCACCACATTCCCTTTTTAACCTTGCCCTATCCCTGACAAAATAAATCAGAATCAGTGGCTTGGTGGCAATTTTAAGTTCAATTCACTCTCACACTCACCATTCCTAATCACTACTGCGAATACCCAGGTGGTCTCCCTCCTGGTGGAGGATAGCACAGATAAGACCCAATGAGGATGCTGTTCTAGATGAAAGCAGACAACCAAGATATACCGCTATTATGAGCACTACGTGTTTTTTAGACGGCAAGACCCTCGTAAAAACAGGACAAGTGAACCCTTCTCCTCTGATTACTTTTTAAGTGTATTATACAGGGCCAAATGGATTCACGCAATTCTGCAGCTGCAGGGTTTCTCGCATAATACAGATATACTGCATTCGCCAAATAACACATTCTACTGCATAAACTACAAATGTTACCATAAAAACTTTCTACCTGAAACCATTCAAAAGTTACTAGAAGTGCAGCAACACTTGTTGCTGCACAGTAGAATGATTTACAAAAAGGGGGTGGTGATGAACAGAGTGTCTGAGTTAAACAGACCACTCTTACCCAGTCCAAAGATCAGGGCTTGATCCATCACCGTTATTTATCTCACTGCCCCATCCCAGCTCAGAACATGGCTATATGCAGATCAGTCTGTCCCTGGCCCAGTGCATCATGGGAACAGGGCAGACTAAACTACCAAGCCAATTCTTCACCAGAAAGGAGACAAGCTACCGGGGACCGGTTTCTGGCATTTCAGCCTTCTTCGGCCCGGCTTGCTTGAATCCTGATGAAGTAGTGAGAAAGGGACTCATGTCTGAGTATACCCTGCCACACCTATAGTGGCCAAAAACGATTTACAAAAAGGGGGTGGTGATGAACAGAGTGTCTGAGTTAAACAGACCACTCTTACCACAGTAGAATGCGCATAGTATATGTTGTCTGGTCAAGTTTCTTTCGTTTATTGCTCTATTTGGGTGTAAACTGGAACAAATGAGGTGCAAACCAGGTCCATATTTGTAGAAATGACAAAATAGTTGAGTAATACTTTAAAGAAATGTGCAGCATTACGCCACATGATTTACTCAACTTAGCCAAATAATTTGGCCTCCTCTGCTGCATAATTCCAGTGGCCCTGGTATTATGTTGTTAGGTAGCTTGCTCTGGATCCCTTACAAAATGAAATTTATCATATTAAATATAGAAAAAATTATCATTAAAAATACGGAGGTTGTGCTCTTATCAGATTAGTTTATCTCATCAATTCAACTATTGAGAAAAAACTCTTCAAGCCATGTGTACGATTTGCGAATTCAAGTGACTCGCAATTTGTGAGTCGCAAAAGGAAATGTACTAATGTGTTACAGACACATTTAGCGATTCCCAATGTGCCGCAAAAATGTCCTGACATATCAATATTCATGAGGCAAGTCAAAATGTGCTACCCATTGAGAAAGGACAATAACACAGGGATTACGACCAGGTGTCGGTGTTTGCGTTTTGAGTAAAGCAGCTTGTTTTTTTTAAATGCAGCCCATTTCCTTCAAGGAATATGGGATATGTTTAAAAAACAAAAAAGGAACATTTCAGTTTTATTTTTCAGAGTCGGCAGTGGTCTGGGGTAACTCTGTCTGCTCTGATAAAAATGTCAGTTGCCAATCACAAAAGGAAAGGTGTCCCCCAGAAGCCCATCATGTTTGCGACTGGCTTACCACCTACTTGATGTAGGCGGTGAACTGCAATTGTTTTGCGACCGGATTTCAGCCACAAAACAATTGTACATCTCCCGGCAACTCGCTATTAGGAAGGGATGCTCTTGGCATGCCCCTACCTAATAGCAGCTTGCAAACCCTATTTTGTGAGTCTGTAACAGGTTTCCAACATGCAAAATAGGGTTAATACATGCTACAAACCTTTTTGGAGATCACAAACAACCCGAATCTCCATTTGTGAAGCTAAAACTAGTCATACATGTGGCCCTTCATCCGTAAAGAGCACAGAATGTGAGTGAATGACTGACTCAATAATATTTTTAAAGTGCACTGCTACCCCGAAAAAGGGATGCCCTCTTGCAGACCCAGGAATCTGCAAAACCTTTTATTGAAAATGGGCTAAAAGCAGTTTTTTCACTGTCCACAGCGCCTAATGTTTGAATGTCTGTTAGAAAAATGCTGCAACAATGTTCATAATTTTTAGTACTTGTTTTACATACTATTCGCCTTAACAAATTATGTATTATTTTTCAGCAGGATGAACAGTCAAATGCAGAAGAACTACTTCCGTCTGGTAAGAGCTTGCTTTAAGAGGGATGATATGTCTGCACTAAGGCTCCCATTAGGATGGAAGGCGTATCGCCCCCACCAGGCCAGCGGTAGCCACCGCCGGCCTGGCGGGTGTGATCCGTCCGCCATCTGTGCCGGAATGACCCCCGACCATATTAGCATGGCTGGGGGGTCCGCAGCAGACGGAAAGACTGTCCGCCGCTTTTCCGCCCCGGTCGCCTTGCGATCGGGGCAGAAAAGGGTTTATATGGTGCCACGCCACCGCGGAAAGGCATGCTGAGTCTGCTCTGGGGGCCTGTTGCAGGCCCCCAGAGACTCCAGGGGGGTGGGAGGTGCACATGGGGGTACCAATGGTACCCCCTGCATTTCAAAGAACAACGTGACAGGCACCGCGCGGTGCCTGTCACATTGTGCTTTGAAATGCACAACATGTATTTTTACCATTGCGGCAGGCGGTGCTGAAACAATGGTAAAAATACAGGATGCGCCCGCCACTGTGGCGGGCGCATCCTAATTCCACCCACGGGACCCCTGCCCTTATGCCGGGAGGTCCCTTGTACCGGGAGGATGGCGGGGGGCAAAGTCTGCCCGTCATCCTAATGGGGGCCTAAGTGTGGTGTCAGTCTGTGCACGTCACCATGGAGGATTGTTTTGTGGTATATTTCAATACAGGAAGCCTCTTGGAACAAAGCTGGCTGTCTTCATGAACGTGATTTCGCGTAATGTTTACCCATTAAATTCTTTGCAAATTTCTTGAAATGATGGTTTCATAGAGAAATTTGATTTGCTGGAATTTCCTATCACTGTTTTACACGAGCATGAACCTAGCAATAAAAAGGCATTGGAGATACTGGAAGGATCCTTGATCGATTAGAAAATGTTTTCAGTCAAGATGTTTTATTTGCAAACAGGTATCCTGCTGAAAAGGTGCGTAATCAGGTAGAAAAGAAAGATGAGGCAAAAAGTGCACAATGCGAAATTTCCAGAAACTTCAAACTTTTCCCATACGCAAGGTTTGAGAATTGTGCAAATTACTCCCCATCTGTACATTTTCTGAGTGAACAGCTTACAGTTGAGTCAATTTCAGTAAAGAGCAAGACACCTCCTAAAATTCAAATATAATAAAATCGTAAAGCAGTAAGGGGTAGGAATGAACGCTACGGTAGCTATGACAGCTGCAGTGGGTATGATAAGTTAGAACTGAAAGTGAGGCAAAAGCGCTATCAGGTTTAGAGAGTAAGTGAAGTGTACGTGCAAATGTGACAGTTGAAGCCAGTGGTCCTTTCAGCTTATATGAAGACTCAAGGAAAGGTGAAGGATGGTAAGAACAACTTTGGACAAATTGGGACACATTAGATGTAAATTAGGTGAGTGAGTGCATGGATGTTGTGCAAGTTATGCACATTCAAGAAACAGCATAAGGTGGAAGGAAAATTCATATTTGATCCAACCCAGTCATTACGCCTATCATCAGTATTCCAGAAGATCTGGAAACATGGGGCCAAACCGAGCTGACATCAAACTAATTGACCGGGTAAACAAATCACTCACCCATCAATGGATCTTCTTTGACGTGTCCTGCTGTCTACCAGCTCTGATGGACCTCATGTTAACCCCATACCAGGCATCTACGTAAGCAGGCAAAAGGGCCACTAGACAAAGCAGGGAAAGCAGAAAGACTACTTTCTAATCCCTCAGTCAGGTTGACTGGCATGAAACAGGGCCTCGAAGAAGGGTAGGTGGAATTGCGTCGACCCTTAAGCAGATCTCAGGTTTTCAGAGCTAAAGGTCACAGAATGCCAGCTGGAAGGCTAGAGGTGCTCCTGGCCAAACAAGGCATGTATTCTCCTATGTGTTGGTGCTTCCGTCAGCAGACCCTCATACAGCCTATATAGTATAGAGTGCACATTGTATTTATAGCTTGGCCAAAGATACTTGCATGCTTCTGGAGTCTCACATCCAAGGCTGTGGCTGGTGCTGCAAGTCTGCAGTGATGTGCCAGTTTTAATATGTAGTTGTGGCTACTGGCAGGACTAGAATTTTCTTTTTAGGGATGCAGTGTTTAATATACTTTGCAGAACATTAGTCTGTGCTTTCTGTAAATGTTAGTATAAGTTTATCTTGTAAATATATTTGATTGGCCACAGCGAGATCAACAAAGCTCTAATAGGCACCTTAACAGAGCCACCATAAGCCTGAGAAATTGTAACTTGCAGAAAGCCCCATGCGTCGATATGGTCATGATGATAAACCATTGGGCTCTGCTGTTGTGAGACAACATGTGGTAAAAGATGATTTTGGACACACCATGTAGTACCCGCTTGAAGATGCTTTCACACATGAAAAAGGTCCAACATGTAAATAATTATGGACAGTCCATCAATCTAATCCCTATTTCGAAATTCCAATTTTTTATAACTACGATGCTTAGAAAATTTAAAGCATCCCTCCAGTAGGATATTTGGCAGGGTGATTGGGATGACAACATTCAATCAGATGCAGAGACGAGGACAGTCACTAAATTCAGCCAAATATCATTGCAATTTTTGCATTGAGTCCTTCAGTTTTCCTCAGACTTTATTTAACCACATCACATGTTCCTATTGGACCTACGTGGGTTCCTTTGAAGAACAGTCTGAGCTCATACAGTTCAGTGCCAACAACCAAAGAAACTGACTTTGTGGGAAGTAGGGAAATACTCTAAGGCCACCATTTGCTAAATATATGTTGCACGGTGTCTCAGATCTGGCTATGGTAAGAAATTGGGATGTAGATAGCAAGGAACATGAGGTTATTCTAGGGAAAGGAAAGAGTGCAACAGGGAGGGTGGTTTCAAATGGACAAATAAAGCCTTGTTGGTTACATTAGCTGCCTGTACTGATAAATATTGCATGAGCCGTGATTATTGGGATAGCTGTCCATGGATCTTGGTTGAATTAAATTTAAGTCTAACCCAGGCAACCTCAAGGCCCAGGCCAACACTCACCCAGGCGTTTGCCCTTGGGTTTAACTGTGGTCATGTAGTAATGCTTTAGGAAGGGTAACTCCAGCTAGTAAACTAGCCTGCAACAATAGCCAGAGCTAGTCACCACGACCCTCAAGACATTTTTATCAGGCAAGGGAGTGCATGCAGCGCTTCCCTGCAGAGGTATCATCCTTCCCCTTCTCTGCCTTCCACCTCTCTACCCCATTGCTGCACTCCTGCCACACTCAGAAGCCCCCTGCTCAGAGCAGGTGGTTAATATGTGTGTTAAAGCCCTCGTAATAGGGGATACCGTATGGAATTCTACAGGGTGATCCCACGTCTGCACAGTTATTTCTCATTCTGAAGGGTTTACATTATAATTGGTCGACCCCCTTGCGGAGATTCTGACCAGGAATAATAATTTCTGCTGCTGGAAAACTTCGGATGGAATTTCAGCTAACTGGTAAACAGGAACTTAGTGCGCCTTGAACCCAGGTTTAAAGTAAGGAAGCCTCCTATATTACCCTAGGCAGACACTACGGTTCTATCAAAAAACAGGTGTATGCCTTGCAAGAGCCACTCTCTTTATTTAAAATATTTCTCTTTCACGGGAATGTGTATATTAATTCAGAAAACCTCAGTTCATGATTATTGGAAGTACCAAGCCTAAATCCAAGAATTGTGTGCTGAAAGAGGGTCCAGGTGAGCAAGCCAAGTAATATGACTTTCGTTGTCTGAAGTCATCTTCTATTTTGTGTTTGTGGCCCCATATTGTCTACACTGCTGCTGTTCTGTCACAGTCAGGTGGGGCTATAATAGCATTCAACTGGCGATTGGGAAGCTGTTAAGTTTGTGTAGCTCTTAAAGAATATCAGGTCAAAGCAGTCTTTAAAACACAGTGTGAAGCTCTGATTTAGGCATATTAAGTATGAACCTCCTTAAATGTTTTCACAAACATACATTGATGTCATTTATGGGGTACCCCAGGCTTTCCACTTGTCACCCTCCTCTGCACAGCTTTTGTGGCGCTAACCCCAGAGGTAGCAAAATCAGCGCCAAGAACACGGGGCTGCTCACTTTTATTGCTCTGGGGCTCCACACTCCTTGTTTACTGCCCATTTTGTATTATACCAATCCTAAAAAATAAATTATTACTTTTCACTGTAGGTGTAGTAAAAAAAAAGGAGTGCCATGAGCTGGAGCATCCTCTTTACTGAAAGATGAGACAAGTCAAATAAAATGCTTTTACATGTATGTTATGTGCATGTGTGCGGGTGAGAACGTTTGTGCATCAGATGTGTGAGCAGGTGTGTCTGAACATATGAGAATGCGCGGGAGTGAAAGTAAAGTGACAGGTAGTGTGTGAGAATAACTGAGAATCTGAGTCAATGTGAGTTAGAATGAGTGAGCGAAAATAACTGAAAGCTGTGGTGCTGAAACAGTTTTCTTATCAGGGGTGCTGGCCAGGGACATAAGTTCAATAAAATTATGAAAGTTTTTTTTAAATGTGGTTAAACGGTGCATTGCTTTGCATTGAATAATGTAATGTTCTTGAATATAAGAATGGATAGTTTCAATTTTACTCAAAAAAAGGAGTAATTTTAAAAACAGACAATTATTAAATCAGAGGGGTTTTAGCATTGCGTGCACATAAGCGTAAAGTAAGAGCCTTGTTTTCTCACCCTCCTTTAAAACTTACCTGCCACCACATTCCAAGATCAAAAGGCCCACATGAAAAGGAGCCTCATTTTGAATATTGTCATAGATAGGGTAGAGAGTGACCACAATCCCATGTCTATGAGTCTTACTTACTGGGAATCTCCTGAACATCTTGGGGCTAAGATGGTTCCTACCTCCTCCCACGATATTGTAATATCTAATGACATGCGCCACGTCCGGTGGTCCAAAGTTTCACTCCTTAAAGAGAACATGGATTTTATAAGCAGCAAGCTTGAACAGGCAAAATGTGATCTATTGATGTTATCTGAATCAGTCAATAATTCCTTAAAATTAGGTGAGGGGACCAGGATTCATGAGGTTCTCTTTGGGGAATTAAAGAGCCTTTTTGTTAAGCCCTGCCGGCGGAATCCCTCCCGAGTCCCAGAACCATCTCGGTGGTATTCTAGCGAATGCAGGAAGGCCCGCCTAAATCTGGGAGAAGCAATCAAATCAGAGATAACTGAGAATATTAGAGCAGCTAGACTAACATATAAAAACACTGTCTTAAGTGCCAAGCAAGACTGGGATGAAAAAAGGTGGAATGACCTCAGGGAGGAAGGATCTTCTAAAGACATGCGAAAATTCTGGAATGTCTACAAATGGGGTGTAGACGCAAATCCGGATAAACCGCAAAATTGGGTCCCCCAAGAAAAATGGGTAGAATATTTCCAGCCCCAGTATGCTAAAGGCAGAGACTCCCAACCAGTAGTGGAAGTACCCCTGGAAATTCTAACAGAAGACTTCTTCACTCTGAAAGATGTACAGTGTGCTCTAGACCTAGCGGTCCCTGGTAGAGCGCCAGGCATCGATGGCATACCTGCAGATCTATTTTTACAAGATAAGAACTCCTGGGGCAATTACCTATTTCTCCTGTCAAATATGATCGCTAGGGGAGCTCCAATACCAAGCTCCTGGAACGGAGCAGAGATCATACCCGTTTATAAAAAAGGGGATAGGTCCCAGCCAGGAAATTACCGGCCAATCAGCCTGATTGATACATCCCAAAAAATATTTGGCAGGCTGGTTTTAAACAAAACCCTAGACTGGGAACGTGATAATAAGATCTCATCACACCTTCAGGCAGGGTTTAGAAACTCAATTAGCACTATCGACCAGGTGTTGCATTTCGCAATGCTCTACTGGAAGATAGTGACAATTGGTCATGGAAGCCTTTATGCCGCTTTCATAGATTTAAGAGTGGCATTTGACCTGGTCCCTCGCTCCACACTTTGGAATGTTCTTAATAACATGGGTATGCCAGGGACTCTTTTATCCCTGGTAAAAAGATTGCACGAACAGAATTACGCACAGATTAGGTGGGGGAGTCCCGGTAATGTTACCCCACATTTCCCAGTGGAAACTGGAGTAGGACAGGGCTGCGTCCTGGCCCCAACCTTATTTTCTTTATACATTAATGATGTGGCACAAATTTTAATTGATTCCAACGTTGATGCACCTACCATTGCTGGAGCCAAAGTGCCCATTTTAATGTTTACTGACGATTGTCTTTTAATTGCAAAAACTCCAAGTGGGATTCAAAAAAGTTTAGGTCTCTTTGAAGATTTTTGTATAGCACGTGGGTTAGAGGTACATGTTCAAAAATCAAAATTTATGACTTTTAATGTGTCTAAATCTTTTAAGGGAACCGTGCTTATGAATAAGCGCCCGCTGCCAATCCTTCACCTATTTGGGAGTTTGTATCCAGCATAATTTGTGCTGGAACCAACAAATTGAGCTGGCTACCCTCAAGCATAGACAGCTAGCGGGTGCTCTGACTGTAGAACATGCCAAATCCCTTACTAAACCTATATCCCCAGTATTGCAAGTTTATAATGGCAAAGTGGTTAGTTCCACTCTGTACGGGGTTGAAATGTGGGGAATTGAAAATCTCAAGGGGATGCCAATCTCAGAGAATGCCTTTTTAAGGAATCTAATAAAATTGCCTAAGAGTACCCCCTTGAACCCTCTTTTTTATGATTTAGGCATGTTCCCAATAGCACTTATAGCTTCTCTACGCCCTATTTTGTATTGGAGGAGGATTTGGACCACCCCGGAACTGGAAACCTACTCAAGGGGTTTACTTGATATAATCAGTAGTGACACCTATCACAAAATAAAGTGGTTAAGACACATTAGGTGCCTATTGTTTGATTTGGGTTTACGGGATTTGTGGGATGACCCCACTAGCAGTAGGTTTCCTCCCAAAAAGGCACTTAAGAAATTATACTGGCAGTTTGTGGCTTCCAGGTCTTTTAGGTCTATCGATCAAGGGTCTTTGACAGGTCTGTTTATGGATGTTAAAAACGTACCAAATTTGGATGCCTTTTAGGATGTGATCCTAAAACCCCTGGATCGTAAATTGTATTTTCAACTGAGAATTGGGAGCCTACCGGTTGGGGCATTTACCAGCAGCTGGTCTAAGTCAGCCAAGACGGCATGTCCGTCCTGCTCAGCACCTATGGAAACTATAGGCCATCTGCTTTTTGAATGCCCAATGTACGCAGTTCCCCGGAGAATATGGCTCCGCCCAATGTGCAGGTTGATGGGCACCGATAGAGGTTCGGTGGCAATTAGAATTATTCGCTCCTGCACTGATATGCCAGTTTACATACCTGTGGCAAAATTCTTAGGCTGGGCCTGGACCATGAGAAACAGATTGTTAAGTGATTAATTTGTACCCAAGGTGTTAAATTTAAATATAAATTTTAAATCAATGTACAATGATGAAATGGATATATATTTTTAAATGTAATGTACCTAGAAATTTTGTATCTAAAAAATCTTATTCTGATGTATGTTTATATTTATTTGTACGTTGCTTTTATGACAATCGTCGGATAAAGCTTGTTTGACAAAAGAATATTTGTAAATTTGAAGGAGAAGCACTTTTTACATTGGTGCCTTTCATGTTTCTCATTCATTCATTCTCAATAGGACTCGATTACGAAAGTGACGAAGGTGTGTTGGTTAATGCAATCTCTTTGAAGCACATATCATAAACATGGATACATGTGAAAAGCAAATGTGCAGTGGTTTGTCGAATGTTCTTCTCTACTTAATTACCATTGACCAGTCACTGCAATGGAACAAACAGTCTCAATATTTTCTCTATCCGATATTACACCTTTTTGAAAGGGAACAATCAGCAGACGTGAAAGTGTAAAATATATGCATACATTTCTAAGAGTTACACCAGGGAACTTTGTTATCAGCCATCATAGAAATCTACAGTTTTTGGAACAGTCCAATAACTATTATTCAAAATTGTACTGCATTATTTTCTAGTACTGTTCATAGTATTGTTTTCGAGGCTAATGTGTTTTGTATAACTTTCCATTGTCTTCTGCAGTGAGCGCGTTAATTACAAAATTTACTCAGGTGATGGTCGTCAAGCCACTTCCTCCAGCGATAAAACAAAGGTTCATCAAAACTGATGCACCGAAGTGGACGACGCCAGTCATCGCAGGTAATCTAGTAAATATTTCTGTTTCCCTTTTTGTGGATGAAATCTATGCTTTGCTTTTCAGGTACAATATACAATAAATTATATTCTCGGTGCCTTGTCACCCAACGACCAAGCAGTGGTCGGAGTTTGCAGGATCTGAGTGGCATGAGGTGCCCATACTTTTCTAATTTAAGAACAACAGTTCCCATTCTTTTTGTGAAAAAACAGCCATTCCAACTGTTGAAATGCTTGAACTGCAGTGTAAGGGAGGGACTCTCCTGTGCTGTGAAACCGACGGTGGGGCAGACTTCTAAACAAGCCTTCCTGCCAGGGTGTCTGCTTGTCGGATAATGATAATATGTGCAATGGTCAATCTACAAATGTAAAGGGTGCTTCCAAGCCGGTATTTGATTTAATAGATGGAATACCTTCAATCTTTCAGATGACACAGATATATTCTTTTTGCTTAGTACTGCAAGGGAATTACCTGCTGTGACGTGGCCTGTGGGCTTTTAAAGGACAATTCTAAAAAGAATTGCGCTACATACAGTATGGGTATTACTAAAATCAGTTTTGGAAGCCCTTTTTTTCTTAAACCTTTTTGTGCATTCTGTAGCAGCCTACCTTATAACGAGTGTAATGCAAGTTTAATATAATGACTTGCAAATTCATAGTGCTATCTATCACAGACTAAGACCTTGTAGCACTAAACTTACAAAAGCCACGATTCTCCACTGCATCAACCAGGATTCAGTTCTATGGCTCCCTTGTTACAGACACAGACATCTGCAGTGTATTAACTAATAGAGTTGACATAGTGTATGATAGTGCATTTCCCAATGATTGACGTAACTTGCATTTATTTTTCATTAACATTGTTCATTATTTTATATGTAGTTACCTTACGGGGAAAGACCCAAAAAATTTGCAAAATATTTTTTCTTTTTAGTCACGCCTTTGACCCTACCATCACTCAATCCACAACCATTTGCATGCAACATCTCAGATCCCATACTTTTTTAATGAACATTGACCTCTGCTTTTAGGAGCCATGAATTGAAAAAGCAATGAATACTAGATATAGACTCAGTTTATGAACACTTTAGCACACTAGCACAGATCATGAAAAAATCATAGTTGGGCCATACACTCATTTTTTAAAAGAACATGTGCATTTGTCAAATACACATGAAATGACTTTGTATGAGAAGATCTGACCTTGTAAAAAGTGAACTCAGAGGCGTGGATGGGATATGACAGAAAACATATCTAAGTTCATTCCTCTTTCAGCTGGGGATGTGTTGAAGTCTGCACCTAGCACACCAGACTGGGAAAAGCAACTAGCCCTGGCAGATTGCTGCTCGACCTGCCCTCGGACAGGGGTGCTAGTAAAAAGCACTGCTCCCGCTTTTGATGCTGGGGGCCGATATTGCAGCACTGCTTCAAAACTGGCCACCAGTGACAAAACCAGCCCCCACGACCATAAAACCGGCCCCCAACCCTCGGGGAAATGCCTGGTTCCCACTACTGCCTGTCTGGCCCTGGTTGCACTCTTGTGGTCTTCAACTCAACGATGGCTGACACAGGGGACGGTGCAATTGGTAATGTTGGCTGGGAACAGAAATGTCTCACATTGTATTGCAGACTTCATATTCCATCACTCATGAAATGCATGATCAGTGAAGTTTTGACCTACACTTAAGTCTTAGTGGTAGGAATGTAAATAAAGGCCATGCCACTGATGGATGCAATTCCATGAGTGACTGGGCGGGAGTCTGCAGATGTCAGAAGCATCGCTTCACTATAATCATGTGGCTGGGTTCAGATAGAGTGATTAATAATAAAGCAGAGGGAGTCGCCCACTGACTGAAAGGGAGTCATTACGGAATGTTGAGCACAGTCTCTGCTCTCACAGACTCATCCAGATGAAAACTGTGGAGCCTGGCTGTGAATCGGCATCTGTGAGCTAAAGTAGCGCAGGCACACCATTACAAGAGCCTGTGTGACCCTTGCCATGTGCTCCTATGATTTATGTAAAGCAGGCTCTGAGTTTTCAGTATTTGTACCATTACACCAACAATCTGTTTAAAATGTAATAAGAAATAGACACTGACATCTGATTGTTCATCTTAATCTGTACTTGAAATTACCTTGGTAACTAAACAGAACAGCAAGTTGTTACTTTTCAATGAAACCAAGTACTTAATGCCAACAGGTGACCAGCATTCCCGAATTTTGTTATGATAATTTTTTGTACATAAGGAGCAATTCTTTCATAAATATCATCGATTTGGGAACAGCGTCGTTATAAAAGTTAGCACAGTACAGCACCAGGAGGAGAAAGCTCACAATACAAAATAAACCCCCCATCGTGCCAACCCACGATTTCGAGCATGTTCTTGTAAAGTCAAGTGACTGGGGAATGGTAAGACTAGAGATGGATCTTAACCGGAGCCAATAATCCAGCAGATGCAAGCTGGAAGAGCAGCCATGAGCTGGTCCAGTGATCATAGTCCTTTCAACACTGGTAGGACATGATCTGGCCTACAGGAAGGAGCTGATCTCAGAAATGTTACAGCTGACGGAGGAGGAGCAGAGATCAATTGAAAGACACTAGGAGATGCAGATTAAACGGCTGTGCTGTTGCTTTCATCCCACCACCTTCCACCAGCTCCCCATCAAGAGGTGCTACGAAAAGGCATTGTATTCGATACTGATGGGCTTAATGTGTGTAAGAACATCTTAAACAACCCCTAAACAGGCAATTTGGAGAAGGCAGTCTGCTGGTTCCTCCTGGAAGTAGAAAGTAGTCTTGGTCCTGCCAGTGGCTAACACATGCTGTGGGCTGATGAAAACGTCACCCTGGAACAATGGAACCTGAGCAGGGAAAGATACAGGGTCAGTCTAATTCAATTCAATTCAATTTCAAAAGTGCTTTATTTGGTATATATAGATATAACCATATAGCAGCAGTTCAGAAAAATACATGTACATCATTGAATTACATTGGACTCTGAAATATCGAATACCAGTTATACTGTATAAAATACTCATTTTCCAACACACGTGCAAATTAGCAATGTTAAAGTGCATATTAGTACATTCAATTAATTATACATGTGCAAACTAGTAATGTTAAAGTACATATTGGTACATTCGACTAATTATATATGTGCAAACTAGCAATAATAAAGTGCTTTAAGATGAGGGCCATTTGTTAAATTCATACAATGATTGATTTCCGTGCAGAAATACATTTTAAAATATATGTAGCCACATAAAAGCATATATCTGGGCTCTCTAAATTAAACATCAATTGCGTTGCTGCCTTAGTGCTGCGCGTATTATATTTCAAAAAGATGGGTTTCAAATAAGATTTTCTATAAAAAGTATAAAAGTTGCAGAACAACATAAAATGGCAGCTACTCTGCTTGGAGATTCCATCGCAGGGGCATAGACATGTTCCAGGTTTCTTAATTAATGGAAATGCACTAGATGGTGCACAATTCCTAGGCGTAAACAGGATAATACAAAGCGATGAGAGCTTTTAGTAACAACAGTGAGGTACAATTGAAAACCTTCATTAGCACTGTATTCTAACTAGGAGTTAAACGTGCTTTGTTTTGCATATTTATTCATTCTGGTACTTCTTGTGTGTTTCAGGAAAGTGACTTTAAGTTCCTTTTTTGATAAGCCTATCCCCATTGTAGGTTCTCCAAAAATATCACATTCATAAAGTGTCTTGTACCAGGACTGGATGTGACACAACCATGGTATGTTTAAACGGTGGTCGAGCTTTAAACAGTCGTTAATCACATCCTGAGCAAATTTTGTTTCTTCTTTGGACCATAGGGCCAGAGGGCGCAGGTCTATTAAGTCCTTAACATAATCTAGTCCCACTTCCCTATGTGTTAGCTCATTTGAAGCCGCAGTCGGGGCGCAGAGCAATCGTTTCAAGAAGGCATTCTCCTCTTGATGAATTTGGTTACCACTCTGTGTATGATATCCCCAAATCCCTGCCCCATACAGGGCTGATGATATGCTCCTAGAATTATATATAGACACCATCTCTTGAATTCTACGTCCCCCTAATTTTGCTGCAAATCTAAAAACTCCACTAATATTCCTTACCATTTTAAAACGGACACTCTCTTGTTCATTAACCCACCTACCATCTCCTGAGAATGTAATGCCCAGGTAGCAGAATTTCCTAACAGATTCCAATTTCTCCCCGTCTAAATAAAAGGTCCTGCTCTTTCTTGTCTTCCTACCACAAGACATTATGACAGTTTTTCCTTTATTAATTATCAACTTTCTAAGATGACAATTATTAGATATCATAAAAAATAACAAATAAAAGATCCCCACAGACTAGTTAATGGCCCACTTGTTTCATTTTCCGCCTACACGTCCATAAGAATGATGCTACTGCGAAGCAGACAAAAGGGTTGGGTAACGATTTTAAAAAGTATAATGCAACCCAACATAGTTGAAAATTCTGCCTCTTTAGAATCGGTATGATACATTTCTTCCTTTCCTGAGTGTACAGACTACAGAAAAATAGTAGGTGAAGATCATTTTGAGATGAGTTAGAATCACACATGCACAAAGTCAGATCCGTTTCTTCATCTTGCTCCAACATTCTTCGCATGCTCAAAAAAACATTTTGCTGGATCCCCACTGAAACTAGAAAAACGGTCACCCACGCACTGGTCACAAGCCGCCTGGACTACGGAAACACCCTCTACGCCGGTACCACCGCAAAACTCCAGAAAAAACTCCAACGCATCCAGGACGCTTCAGCCAGGCTCATATTAGACATCCCGCGTAAAGAACACATCTCTGGTCACCTGAAAAACCTCCACTGGCTCCCCGTCAATAAGAGGATTACTTTCTGCCTCCTGCCCCACGCACACAAAGCACTCTATGAAATCGGACCCGAATGCCTCAACACACGACTGTCCTTTTACACCCCCTCCCGCAAGCTACGATCCTCCAACCAAGCCCTTGCCACTGTACCTCGCATCAACAAAACCACCATGGGAGGTAGATCCTTCTCCTACCTGGCAGCTAAAACCTGGAACTCACTTCCCACTCACCTTCGCCTTACTCAGAACCACCTAGCATTCAGAAAGCAACTCAAAAGGTGGATATTCGACAAGTAATTCCCCACCCTTCTTCAAGCGCCTTGAGACCCTCTGGGTATGTAGTGCGCTATATAAATCTATTGACTTGACTTGACTTGACTACTCTGAAACCCTATCATCAACCATGTCTAAATCAGGTGGAATCTCAGTAGAATAAACTTATGGTATGATATTGGAAACTCTGCTAGGTAAGAGTAACCTCCATCTACCATTGGTGGAGTTGTTTGATACATAAGCACCATTTGCATACCATAATTCCTTTCTTGCGATTATATTGGGACCGCAACATGAATGTATCAACTAACCTCTGCCTAGAGATCTTTCTACAGGTAGTTGGGTCCTTAAACAGGCCTTTCAACCCCATGGCAATCAGTGTTGGTTCAATATAGTTGAGCCATCTGATCCTGCTGTGGTTCTCCATTTTAAAGTATCTTTTATAATCTTCAAGGTAAGGGGCACAGTATCCCTGCGCCATATTGAGAGCCACAGCAGGAGCACAGCAAGTCTAATGGAATCAGTGTTGTATGGAAAATCCAATTCTATGTGAGAGACTTAGTTTAATTATGGTTGTGGGAGAGAAGCTAGTGATTTGAAAAATGTATTTTCAATGGTCTGGAGTGAATCAATGGATGCCATACCCCAGATGCCTGGGCCATAAGTAACAACTGATTTTATTTTGGCATGGTAAATCTTTTTGATAGGGACAAGTTGTTTTGCACCCAGCCTGTTAGAAAAATAGTTTAGCCCTGCCCCTGCAATGATTACAAGAGATTTTGACTGGTTGACTTTTAGATCCAACGCATACATAAAAGCCTCATATGCTGTTATGAGACATTGAAGTCCCAGACCCGTTCTAGCAATCAGCACAGCATCTTCGGCATAACTAGTATTTTAAATAACCTAAGTGTACATGCACATGGGACTCTTTTACGAATTTGACTGGGCATGGTTTTTTATATATTGAATTGTGATTGGATGTGATCCTTGTAATTTTGTTTTATGAAGTTTTATGATCTTAATTATGAAAGATCAAATAAAGTCTTACAGAAGAAGAACCAACATTATTCTTGTATAGAATCATATACTGCGGTAGTCAGTATGCAGAAGCAGATTACGAGCATCAAGAGAAAATAGCAGATAGAGTTCCGCCATGGTGCTCAGACAGACATCAAATACAAGATAGTAATCAGGCATACTCCTACTATGCAACCCTACTCTATGTATGTCTAGAGCGTGTGTAAGTCTAAATTCAAGACTCCCCACCCAAAGGACGATCCGGCCCCATTACCTGGCGGGAGAGAGTGTAGGACCCCATCCTGGTCACAAATTGGACACCCTTCCTGGAGATATCAGACCGCTGAGTAGTGAAGCAGGGACCTTTGGTATCAGCTAAAGACCTCCTCTGCCCTTTCTCCAAAAGGCTTATTATTTATAATAAAAAGCATCCTTGCGCTGTGCATGTAGATTAGCAATTTTATGGACAGGCAGATAGCCCTGTCGCCCTGTGGATGGAGATATTATGACATTTGTACATCATGCATAGAACGCCTTGTACTCAGTCTTGGAGGCATCTTGATAATGTTATGCGAAGCCAGGTGTGTTAACAGAAGTAGTTTCAGAGAAACAAATCCAATATTGCCACACACTCAAATATGTGAAAAAGGTCACAGCAGTAATGTTAAGGTGCTGGAAAGAGGACTATGTAAGGAAATTTGCAGCATTGATACAAGGGCCTTGCACGGGCACATAACAACCCAAGGTCTGAGTAAAAGATTCCTGGAAAGATATAAGTGCATTGTTGATATCTGAGAAATCTGAGGTGTGTTGAGTGGGAACATTGGAGGAGAATGAAGACTCAGGAATTCTCTTCCAGGGCCTAGTCTGACTTTGGGTTTCATTCTTTCTGCTGGTTTGAGTTACATTCAAAAAAATCTGGAAACTGATCATAGAGTGATCTGACCAGGTTAAGGGGAGGGGAGGGTTAACCTGAAGGTTCATTTGTAAAAATAGGATCTAGTGTATGATCAGCAGTATGAGTGAGCCGGTGATTTCCAGGCATAGCGCTAATGTCTCCAAATCCGAGACAGGTAGTTGAGTTTCTGGATCTGTGACAATTCAGCAGGGTAATTAAAGTCCCCCACTAGAAGAAAATAAATCAGCTTCTGAGATATCTTCCTAATGGCGACATAGTTTGCTTTCAAGAGACATGGGTCAGGGCATCTTTGCCGCTGCCATGCTACTATGAATTTCATGTTGCAGCAACCAAATGCAACATTTTTGGTCGACCATCTGATGGACTGCGCATTTTCATTAAACATGCCCAAAAATTGGCTTCCACAGAAATACCCTTCAACTCGCATGCCATCCAACCCCTGCTATTCAAAGGCCTTAATCTTAATTCCCAAGCCCTACGTCTGCTGTAGGTCAGTTATAACCACAACCTTGCACATCACCAGAAGAATTAGGCTTTGGTTTTTCTAACAAAAACAAATGACGACCTCTTGATCAAATATGAGTCCCAACAGGCAATCATAGTTGGGGACTTTACCAAAAGGGACTTGGGCAAGCCTCTCAACTCCTGCACGTAATTAGGTGCAGCCATACACCTTCAAGCTCTCCTTGAAAACCACAATCTTAGGTCGATTCAAATACTAAAAGAAACTTGTTTTCCCTCCTGGCAACCAAAGCTCACGTTCAGAAATACATCCACAATAGATTACATCTGCTTCAGTGATAGGATTGCTCCCATGCTTGAAGACTTCAAAATCAATTGAAGGGATCAGAGCAATCACCGGCCTCTGCATGAAACCTTGCAATTAGCTGCAATGATATCACCATCATTTCTGGTACTTGGGAAAACAACACCAGGTAAAGAGTGCCACAAGGTCGTCCAGAGAATCAAGAGGTCAGCAACACTGTGGAAAAACTGTAGCCTGGATTAGAAGGCGACTGTCTGACAGTAAGCCACTCATCTCAATAGCAATAATAGGGCACTGGGAGACCCTTGTAGTAGACCTCCAACAGACACTGGCAAATGCTCATTGGAAACCTAAGAGCACGAGAACTATAACTTCTTCACTTCCAGCTGGTTGCCCCAAAGAGCTAACTGATTGCAACACATGCCCTCCGCAGAGCCCTGGGAACCAGGACAAGGGGCTGCAAAATAGATGACAGCCATTCAATACTGCTATCATGGCAGCTTTTGAAAAAGAAGTATGGGAGCACAAAATAGAGAACATAGAAGCAGAATGGCTCAGAATTGTCACTCTATTAAATGAGAATAACCACTGTTACCAGTGGAGGAACAAAAATTGTCTTGGCAACCCAGGGCTGACTGAAGAGAATGGGGTGGCAGAAAAGGTTTGAATCAATGTATGTTGAACAGTTTTACACAACTGAATCAGTAGGGGCTGCAACATCTTGTTCGCTCTACCCAGATTTAGTTCCTTGGGTTCCCCAGGGCACTCCCATCACAGAAGATGCAGTAATAGCGACCATTAAAAAATGAGGAATGATGGGTCCCCAGGACCAATTGGGATTCTTGCTTCGTTGTTTAAAACTGTGCAAGGTTTCTGATTGACAACATAAACGCCACTCTTTAACCATGCTTTCGCTACTGCAATACATCTCCATGGTCTTGGAGATGCTCAATTCTTTTCCCCATTCCCAAAAAGGGCAAACGTGCCAATCTGGCAAATTTCGGGCTTGTTGCCCTGGTCAATTTAGAAGTCTACACCTCCGCCTGCGTCCATTTGAAAGAATTGGAATCATGGGTAATGGATAAAAGAATTCGTCCACTCCTTTAATGTGGGTTTAGGCATGATTGCTCTACAATGGATAACATATTTAGCTCTGGCATCTATCCACGCAAGCTGTTGGGGGGAAGCAACCTCCCTGGTCTGCTGCTTTGTTGATTACAGCACTGCCTTTGACAGGGTGGACCATGGAAGGCTATGGAGAAGCTTACAATTTGGGGGATAACGCCCTTGTTCCTCAAGGGAATTATATAATTATATTGGGGGACATGAGTAAGAGTAAAAACAAGACCCCACCACTGCTACCGCCAAAGAACCCACGAACAATGGGCTCGGACAGGGCTGCGTGTTGTCCCCCCCCCCCTCCTTTTTAATCTCTACACAGCAGACGTGGGGGCAGGCCTGCAAGGTGCCAGTTTAGTGACTCCAAGGCTGAGTGTGGAGAGACTTCCTATCCTGCAGTATGCTGATGGCACAGCAAATATGGACCAAGCTGGGGGTGGGCTAAAGAGAGCGCCCGACACAATTACAAACTGGAGAATACATTGGAGGTAAATCATAGTAAATCCAGGGTAATCGTGTAAGGAAAAAATACCCACATAAAAAATAAACATGTGTTAACAGGTAGATCTGCCAAAAGGGACAGCGCCAGCTTACTTACCTTGGGGTCTGGTTCTGAGAGGAGGCCAATCTGGCAGCTCACTCTAGCACCTCAGACGAAATCTACCTGCATTATCCATGATTAAGGCACCGTGGCAGTCTCCTACAAAGTGCTACTGACGAGCCCATGTTGACAGTTCTGAAATCATAAATTGATTCCAGACCTCAACTACTGCCATTTAGTGTATCCTGGTGCTTTTGCCAGGCTTTTAATGGACTTTCAGATCAAGGCGTACAAGACAGTGCTGCTGGCCTGGAGTTGGGCCTCTGGAGCCCTGACCTTTGATGTCATGTGGAACTTATGAAGGTCTACCTCAGGGTACTGTAAGCCCCAGAGGCCTCCCTCAAGCACCACCTAAAACATTTTTTAAAGAGGAGGGCTCTTATTGGCAAGTATGGTAAGGCACGCCAATAAGCCACTTAAAGATCAAGGCAGAAAGCCTGCCCTCTCAAGAGATACAATTTTCTGCCTGGAAGAAAACGATAAACAGGCAGGTAGCAACAACCTAATTTAAAGACTGGGTGCCAGCCCCATTACTGAAACATTGGATGCAACTTACTTCCTGGGGAAAGCACAGTCCCACTTCCAACTAGCACTATCAGCCCAGGTGCATTGGAAACTACTCTATAGGAGGCTCATTGCTTTGCCAATCTAGGACTATAAATCTGCCTGCCCACGTAAGGAGGAGGTATACTGATGAAGGCTATGCAGCTATCGCATAGAATCGTGGATCCATCTTGTGTGATGCTGTTTCAGAGGGCCAATGGGCAGCGCGGCTTGCTCCTCCCTATATTTTGGGCGACGGGCATTAGGAGCTGCAGGAAATCTTCTGTTCTGTACATTTTGGAAAATACAGCATGCACCCTAGCCAGACTGGGGAAGGTTACAAACTCAACCAGACTCCTTCTTACTGAAGGTGCTATTATTGGTCAGTAGCTCCTGGTCGGTCTGCTTCCTTCATTTTTAAGCCTTGCTTTTAACAGAGTGGAACGCTCTGCACATTCTTGTGGGTGCTAACAGCACTCAAACTAGTCACTACTTAGCTCTAACTTGTTGTTAGTGTGTGATATGACTCTATTAATGAAATATTATCTGCCAGCACTTTCTGCTTTATTCTCTTCCCCCTAACACTCCTGGACGCTCTTGTTCATTTCCTGCAAGTGACAATCTATGCGAACTAAGACATACTTGGTTTTAACTTGGCTTTTACATTCGTATTTATGGAATACCATTGTTTGCATCCTTTTATATGTTCCCGTTCTGTTAGGAAATGATAACTCTATGCGAACTAAGTCTCACTTAGTTTTAAGCTGTACTCAGGGTGCAATATGACCAAATTTACGAAACAGTATTGTCTGTGCTCTTTTATTGGTTCTTATTGTCTAAGTGCTACCGGTACGAACTGTCACTTTGTTTGTTATGTGTAACTGTAATAAACGCTTGTTTCTTTTTATCTTTTTAGACATAGAATGATTTGTATTGCTCGAACATGGATAAACTATCTCACTATGAATTAACTTGTGCTTTCAGAACTCAAAAGTGTTCACTGTATATCTTGTTTAGTACTGTACTTTTTAATTAATTTTGGTTTAGTATGTATTAGGTTTGCAACCAGTGGGATTAGCTGTTCCTCTAGCTATCAACCATTACTGAAAAATAAAAGAGGATACTCACTAATTGAGATGTTTACTGTAGTAAGTGAGCTAAGTTTTACTGCTGCGTTTTAGAAAATTCTGTGAATCTTTTTAAATGCTTGTTGTTTTATAATGTTCAAATGGTGTATTATGTGTTATAGATATTTTATTTGTAAACTTTGATGGTCAAGACACCGAATAAAGTATTCTTGAACGAAGGAATGAATAACTACCATACCCACAAACCTGGTATGAATGCTGGAAGAGATGGCGGCGGGAAGCAGTGAGGTGTGAGAGAAATGGTAAAATGATTTGGAAATTAGTGATGCCCCGTGGCTGTGTTGTTGTTCTCAAACAAAAGAGATATTACTAAATTAGAATGTCTTACCTAGAAATTATCTAGAAGGTCCACTGTAGGGGTCCATATCCTGACCCCCGAGCGATGCTGTGCCCTGACTAGAAGGACGTTGGGGCATATTAGCAAAAACCTCGTTAGAATTAACGCCTTTTTAGTGGCAGAAAACTGATGCTAAAAATGCGATAAAGGGCTTGCTTATATGCGTTATAGAATTCCCATAGAAGCCCAGGTTAGATGAGCAGGACATCTAACCTGGGCTTCTATTGGAATTCTATAACGCATATCAGCAAGCCCAGTATCATCGTTGTAGCAGCAGTTTCCTGCCGCTAAAACAGCGACAATTTTAACGAGGTTCTTGCTAATATGCCCCGTTATTCTTTGCCTCAAATCAGGTGCATCTTCATAGGAGTTGTCGAAATAGGATTATCTTTCCTGGCAGCCGGTATCCCTGTCAGTACCAGGCTAGGCCAGGCCCTGGTCCCATACAGATCAGTGAGCTGTGTTCTTGGTGGCATCCATTCAGCCGATTTTCCTTAACGCATTGGGATCCGCATGTTATCCTCTCCCATAGTTTAGGGACACCTGTTTACTCCACTTTCTACCGGGGTTCTTCAGTGATACTTTCGATGTGTAATTGATCTATGTGTCAAGCCCAGGTGCTTCATCTTTCGTCTACCCTTGTTATTGTGCCCATAAGAAAGTGAGACCCATTGTTGGGGTCACACACTGAAACATGCATTGGTGCTGGATTTCTTTGTTTCACATGTCTCCCCCTGAGATTTTCGACTTATGACATCAACAAAATTGTACAAATGAATTGTACTAACATGTTGCCTCAACCAATCAAATGATATTGTGTTTATGCCATTATTCTATTGTGATGCACACTGTGGCTATTCTAGTGCTGTCAACCTTGTTGAGAGTGGGGTTATTACAAGATGTCATTTTTGTGAGACTGCTGGATACTTATGATTTCTTGGCATGTACAAATGAATTAGTATGTATTGGGTTTGACTGAGAGAGTTGTGTGGTGTGTATGTTGTGCCTGGGTATTTTGCTATATGTTATATTTATCTATTCTATATCAGAATGACTTTTTGTGATTTGATATGATAAATTTGATGTAATTTATTTTAAAAAAAATATTATTTGTTATCTCATATCTTGTTCCAAAATTCTTTTGACGCTCATGTGTTTCTTTTTGGGAGTTATGTGATTTCTGTGTGTTCTGTACATCAGTGACGATTAGCAATTTTATAATAACCGTTAGGCAGTGGGGTTCTTTTGTGAGTATTACCTAGAAGTTATTACACACCATACGGTTGGAGGAACATTGCGCTGGATGTCAACACAGAGTGAATGGGATGCAGAACCCCCTGAGTGAACTTCATGCATCTGGCATGGAAATGTACAGGTATTGAGCAGTATGACTTCTCTATTGCTGCTAGGAAATCCATTATAATTGACAATTAATTGCAATATTTTATGAACCAGAGACTGTAATTAACAATTTGCTACTAGGAAATCTATTATACGTGATAATTAACTGTATTATTATATGTACAATTTGCTGCTAGATTATATATATTGCACTATTAGAGGGCCTCTATATGTAATGAATATTTTAAATGCATGTTTTAATATCATGTTGTTTTGCTTTTATGGTTGTTACACAAACCGAATAAAGCCTTTTGAATGAATGGGTAGTAAGACTGATGTATGTCTGGCAATTCCTAAAAAGATAAATATTGAACTAAAGTCTTCCCTGCTACTGCCACCAGTTGGATATGTAGGAGATTTAATGAAATCTCATAGGAAAAGTTCAACTTTGGCATTGCTAATAGCCAAAATAAAAGTAGCACTTAGAGAGGGCAGGGTTCCATGAATGGAGGCAGAAGAGTAGTTAAAAGATCCTACCTTACACAATGACAAAGAAGACTTTAATATTTCAATTCTCCCTCTGAAGCCCATACCCAGAGACAACTGGGACCCATTACTTGTATGTTTTTAGTGACAAGATGTTGGGGCTGAATCAGATGATATCAATCTGTAAAAAGGCAAACAGATAATGTTTTGAACTTGAAGAGTATTGAGTGATTTTCATAGCAACAGAATAAGAAAAAACATGGATGTTTCCTAAGGTGAAACACTATAATGTTTTTGGATAATATTACATAATTATTAACCTGTTAAAAATAGGAACTTGCCGATATTTAATACGTAATGCAGTAGCATACTGCTTCAGATGATTATGCAATGTCTGGTAGCAGTCGTTTATTTGGTTCTATTCTATGCTGACTTTATACAATAATAAATTAAATATTAATTCAAAGGGTAGCGGGAGAGGTGATTAAATGAACAGAGATAGAGAGAGGAATGTTGCAGAAGTGAGGTAGCAAATCGATGGAGCAGTAAATTAAGGTGAGATAGTAAGATATAGAGATTAGTAAGCTACGGAGATATGAAGTAGCTAAAGCGGTGTGAGGTACAGAGAGAAATGGGATATAGCGAGAAATTAGGTAGGGAGTGGTAAGACAGAAGGGCAGAGAATTAGAGATTAAGTGGGAAATAAAGAACAGGGGCCATATCAACAAATGTATGAAATAAATGTGATATCTCAATTGCAATTCTTACCTAATCGGTACTAGGAAAGTGTAATTCCTGATGTAAGAAAATGTACCCTTTTTTAGACAGCATTCCCAGTGAGTTGCAAATCAACCCACCTCATGCATATTAACGAAGTAGGTTGCAATTTGCGACCCTTAGGTATTGCAGCCATCACAGGAATGGTGGTCTGCTGAGGTCAGTAGACCATTGTGTCGTGATTGTTTTTTAATACATCAATGTTTTTAAGAAAAAGAATGCAGCCTGTTTTCCTTACAGGAAAACAGGATGTATTTAAAAACAATAAAAACCTTTGAAGTTTCATTTTTTGCCAAAATGGAGAAGACACGAGCTGCTGATATCAGGGGATCAACACTCTACAGCACGTCAGATGTTTCTGTCCAGTGCTGGTTAATCAGCGAAAAAGTCTATTAAGAAGAGAGTTCATCTATCTGGTAATCAGGTCCTTCAGGACTACACTGATGGAGTCATTGGACCCACCAACATAATGTTGAATATTTGATTAGTGCAGTTCCTGGTCGCTTTCCAAAAACCTGATAGAAATATAGACCCGGTACTGGGTGGATGTGTAGTGGGGCCTGCGATGTGTTCTGATAAGCACCTTGTGGGTTCATGATTTTGTTGGTCTGAGAAATTGATAGAAGGCTTGGTCAACTCAAAATCAATCCTGTCTTGTTTTGCAAATAATCGTGAATTGCAAATTGATATGTAAGGACAGGCTGCTAGTGAAAGCAATAGAAGCTGCGCCCTATCCCGACAAGTAATGGAAATATTTGCTTAACAAGCAGGTATTTTTTGCACATGGGCAGTTTAAACACTATATAGTCTTGAACATTGGCACTTTAACTGTATTATATTCTTGCATAGTGGCCCTCTACATCTAGCCACACAGTTAGGTATACATATTCTCTCTAATCAGAGAAAAAGCAGGGTAATGAGGAATTACTTTTAGATTTGTAGGTAGGTGTTGTCATTGGTTTGCCTTATCCGATTCCCACTAACCTTTTGTACACTGGTATTTTTTACTTTTATAACTATGAAGGGCAGCAAATAATGAAATTGTCTTCCAATTAGATGTGCAATGGTTGCTTTGATTTATAATACGTTTTGTTTTGAGACCTTTTTATTTAAACATCTTTCAATGTATGATTTTTGCAATGTTTATGGTTTAATTGACTAATAAACTACTTTAATTAATTCATTCATTTTTTAAAGTACTGCCTGCTCTAAAAAAACAACTTTTTTCATTCTTAACTTGGAATGGGTCTCTTTGGGACTCCTTCTGATTTGTGAATGGGTTACCACCTCCTTGAAGAAGTTGGTAAAGTATTAATATTTGCAGCCAGAATTCGGTTGCAAAACATTAATATAGCCCAGTCAGATTTGGTAATTTGAAGAGATGCCCAAAACACACCCCTACCAAATACTAAATTGCAAATGCAAATTGTGATACAATAGCATGTTACAGAATCACGAGTTGTACTTCTAACCAATGTAAAAGCAATTTTGAAGTAGGATAGATCCAGATTGGGCTATTTCTGACAACAAAAATGCTTTGAACAGATGACCCAAGATGAGTTTGAGAGAGAGAGGTGAAGTAGATGGAGGGGAGTTACTAGGAGGTGAGATGGAAATAGCAGTGAGGTGCAGAGAGGGACAAAGAAGAGAGTAAGCTGAGTTAGAGGGACAAGTAGACTGGGAGAGGTGTAGAGGCACAGAGAGTGATAGCAGGATGACAGTCCCTGATTACAGATTACTCTCTCACAGGGGTGCACCTATGTTGTGCTAGGTTTCCATTTCCACCACCTGAGCACTAAAAACAGAAGAAGTCAAAATAAACAATTCCAGTATTGTGAATCATTATATTCCTACAAACACAGTGTAAAACTATTAATTACTAGCACAGTGTGAGCACCTGGGATTGGGAGCAAAGTATAAAGCTGGAAACAAAGGAAATTATTTAAAGTCGCCAGCCATTGGCTCTAATGTTCTAGGAGAGTCTGTCAATACACTGGAATTCAGGAGGGATAGATGCTGTGGCATCTGACAGTATTTTAAAGAGCTTTGATTGCTTTGTTCGAAAAGGTTTAATTTCAGGCAATTGGCTACAGTTCTTAAAGGGGATTGGAATTTTTGTGATAAATGTTCTGCCTGTCGAATGTTGCGTATAAATATTTGTGAAAATTCTGAATTCCCAAGAATTCTGTTGACATTTTCATCTAATGGAGACTGACCAGTATGCCAATTTCTAATTTAAAGTTTACATATCAGTGTTGCCAATGTCTAAATGTGTGTGATATTTAACTTGTGCACAAAGACATTCTTCTGTTTCTTTGACACACTATCAAAGTATACTATTTTTTTTATTCTGTCTTCAACAGATGATACAGATAGAGATTTGTACAGTGGGAAGTCAGAACTAAGAATTGTCCTTGTTGGTAAAACCGGATCTGGGAAAAGTGCCACTGGTAATACTATCATTGGCCAGAAAGGGTTTCTTTCACACTCATCAACAAATTCAGTTACTACGGTTTGTGCCAGAAAAGAAGTCTATATTAGTAAGCGAAAGATCGTCATTGTGGACACCCCAGGCTTGTTTGACACAAAGCTGTGCCATGAAGAAACTGCCCACGAGATTGCAAAATGTGTTGCTGTGTCCTCCCCTGGACCTCACGCTATCGTGCTGGTCCTACAGGCCGGCCGGTACACCCCAGAAGAAAAGGACGCAGTCGAGAAGATCCAAGATATATTTGGAAAGGAGGCGATGAGATACATGGTTGTGTTGTTCACCAGAAAAGATGATCTAGAGTATGAAAAGTTAACCATAGAAGAGCAAATTGATAAAGATCAGACAGATCTCCAGGTGCTGATCGAGGAGTGTGGAGGTGGATACTGTGCCTTCAACAACAGGCTCCAAGGAGAAGAAAGTCAAAAGCAAGTATCTGAGCTGATTGCAAAGATTGACCAAATGGTGGAGCGCAATGATGGCCGGTGTTACACCAATGACATGTACATCCAAGCAGAGGTGATAGTGAAACAGAAGGAGATCGAGCTGAAGAAACAGTACCAAGAGGAATATCAAAAGGAGGTGACAAAACTTGGACAGCAGCATGAAGAGAAGCTAAGGAGACTGAAGGAGGAAATGCAGGCCAGAGAAGAGGCCCTTATGAAGCAGTATCAAGACCAACTAGAAAAAGAGAAAGGACAGAAAGGAGAAGCCGAGGTACATATGCGTGTGAAGAAACAAAAAAAGGAGTACCTGAAACAATCAGAGGAGGAAGAAAAACGGTTGAGCAGAAACCTTGAACTTAGTATGGAGAAAGCAAACGAGAGATTGAAAGAAAAGCAGAAAGAAAGCAGAGGTCAAGCAGCAGATATCTCGGTACCAAAGGTGGAAGAAAAGATGTCGTGGCTAAGAAGAACACTAAAAAGATGGTTTGAAAGAAAATGAATATATTTTCATGAAGAGCTGTCCTCTGAGATATGATTAGTAGGTAGACATTATAGCTCTAGCTCGTAGTGCAAGAAAGCGATGAGATCCTTTTAAGAGTGGGATTCTTTTTGGATTGGATAAAGCCAGGTGACTTTTTGGAAACAAAGACAGTTGAAGACATCTTTTAACTAGCCAAGAGCTCCTTATAAATAAAGAAAAAATCCTTCTCCATCTTCCTTGTTATCTCATTCTTCCTTGCTCTCTGTCACCCCTCTTTCCTGGTCTGCTCCCAAACGGTAACCTGCTTCATGTCTTTTTCAAAAACTTCAGTTTCACTCATTGCAGAAAGAGGCGAATTGCAACAATTTGATTTGTTTTTCGCAGTATGCATATGTATTTCGTACATGAAAGACCGGTAGCCGAAACAGTAAAATAAATCTTCAAAACTGATAAACTGATTTTGCATCATTGTCCTGTCCTTGAATGCTTCTGTGCATTGTTATCATCGGTTACTCTGAATACTTTACTGACTGTTAGCACTGAGTAAGTTGTGTGCAAGGATGATTCAACTGCCTACTTGAGGATTGTGTTTTAGAGTTTGCAGAAAAAGACCCTTAGGTCAAAGGACCGATAACTTAAATATGCATTTGGGTTAAACAATATAAAATGTAAGGCACAAACAGAGTTCAGTGCAAGTAAAATGTGATTTGAAAACAAGCTGAAGAAAAATGAAGAAATTATAGTGGAGAAGAACTGCTCCTGTAAAAGCGAAAGGAACAAACCATCAATACAGGTACATACAGAACTCAATGAAAATCAAAGGAAAAAGTTACAAGCAATGAACAGTATATACCCTTAAGGAATCATCAGTAATGAGCCCCTACATTAGCTCATTCTGTCACTGCTTCTTTCTCTTGGGGTAAATGTAGACTATCCAATGATTGTTGCATGACTTGAGGGCCCAGTTCAACCCTGGGCAGGGCTGTGGTAACTCACGCTGAGTAAATGCTGAACATGGCAGAAGAATGCTCTGACGGGCTGGTTATGTGGATAAACCAAAATTAATAGCAGTTGACAAAGTATGTGAGGACAAGGTACGTAGAGTTTGAGCAGCTGCAGAAGGAAGATAAGACAAGAAGCCAGAATATTACCTTCACCTGAGCAAAAGTTCTAGAATTAGTCAAAAAGATAAATGCTCCATGAGTAAATTTGTGATGAGGAGGTGACAAGTAATCCAGAGACCTCGACTCTCCAACTGTCTAAAGGACACTTAGGGGCCGATTATGATGGCAGGTGGACTCGAGTCTGCCCGCCATCGTAGCGGTGCTTGGGACCACCCGCCTGTAAGGCGTTGGTCCCGCACCACATATTATGATGCGACCGTGGGCGTCGTATCATGCTAGGTTAACATTGAAGTGGGTACTGCTGGCTGCAGCACTCACCGCAATGCCCAAACAGCATATTGTGCATTTCCGTGCACTACATGGCAGACACCACACGGTGCCTGCCACTTAGTGCAGGGAGGTGCCATGGGTACCCCCCAGCACACCACAACCCCCCAGCACAAGGGGTGGGCACAATGGGCCCCCCAATCCAATCCCCTACAGCCTTTCAGTGGTGGTTTCCCCACCATGGAAAGGCTAGCTGAAGCCAGCATTGTAATGTGGTGGACAGTGCCTGCTAGGCAATCGGAACGATTGCCTGTGCGGAATCGTGGCAGGTAGTCTTTGCACCCGCAACGGTACTAGGACGATTCCCCCCACCATCTAAATTTGGCAGGGGGAAAATCATTGTCAGATGGCGGAGGGCCTACCACCGCATGGCTGGTGGTGGGGGGGCGTCCGCCATCGTAATTGACCCTTTAGTAATCAGGATGGGATCTATTGGATTCCTCATTACCTAATGTGGGACACACAGTGGAGGACCCTGCCTGATAGAGATACATGAAGTATGGTATCTAACATGCACATCAATTCGCTGGTGAGATACAGGATACTAAATCCGATGGTTGTGATGCTGAGGAAGTTAATTCTGTAGATAAAGCAGCACAACCAGTCACCAGAACACAAATATGATCGGCTCCACAAGAATACCCTATAGCCATTGTTTTTGTCCAGTCACTCTATTGATGAGATTTCTTTCATATGGGCAATGTAGGGGAGGATCTGGACAACATCCAGGAACATGACTCACTAATAGTCACAGTCTTGCAGTCTGTAATGATGCTTCCGGCACTGGATATTCCAATATCAGTGCCTTTCAGATAACGGAGGGATTTGATAACTTGAAACCTGGGTACTAGACTCTATTGGAGGTTACATTGGGTCAAGTTTAGGCTGGTGATCTCTACTTTCATATGCTAGAGTAATTCTAGCACTCCCTTAATGATTTTGGTCAGAGTTATCTAGGCAGCATAGCATAAAGAACACAGAAGTTACTCTGTGAAAATGACTGATATCATCAAATCAATTCTAAAAATCAATTCCTAACTACCAAAATTCTTGTGAGTTGAAGAAAGAAAACTTACATTCCTGGCCAAATTACTGGAGGACTAGTATCTGACAATGTCCCATATGATGGGATTTTTTGCCTCAGTAACACTGCCCCTTAAAGAATACCATTTAGTTCCCCATCCAGTTCCTTTAGAATGTCTTCTCCCAGCTGTGGTATCCCATTAACCTTCAAAGACTTCATTCCCACCACCCCAACACTCACTCGTAACCTCCAACCCACAACATAGATCATTTTGCAGAATATTCAAGGTGGAATAAAATTCTACTGTTATGAATTGAATGTAGGGCATGTTGGTGTAGGGGTGAGGTTTGAGAAGGAAGGATTGCATATCTAAGGATTGTGTTCAAGGTGTGTTTGGGATAGCAGAAGGAGTAACATGATACAGTTGGAGATTATACATATGATGTGTTGGGTTCGCAATAGGTATGATATGAAAGCCCTACCCTGGGTTTTTCAAATGCTGGGTGAAGAGGACATTGATATGCCTAATGATAATGAATGGGAAGATATGTTACATGCCACAACAGAAAATGTTATATACGACTGTGAGCAAGGAGAATATCATTAGTAAATATTTTTTATCTGGTAAAGCTAAAAAGCACAGATGCTGATGAAATTCATCTGAAGAAGTCAACTTTCTTCAAACAAGATTTGAGTCAATAACCATAGCATCAATCAATTACTGTGGAAGCAAAGGCAGCAATGGGCACATGTAAGGAAGAAACAAATAAGTATATATTCTACTTAGCTGTTGCTTCAGTCCATATGTGTTTCACAAGGTGGTGTGGTTGTACCTGTGTGCATGCATATGTATGTAAGTATGAGATTGTGTTTGTGGGATGGTGGCTGGTTCTGAGATGCATAATTTCAGGTGTAGGCATGTTTATGTGTGTGTCGAAAGGCATGTGTCCAGGACAGAGCAAACTAGTTTGAGCAAAAATCTAACCACCCAAAATACCAGTAGGCAATAGTCTGTGTCTACTAGTTTTCCAGAGTGACAGCTGTTGATTGTCGAAAGAGCTGGGGCATAATACCGGCCAGGAGTTCACCTATGTTTTTTTCAAAAATTGCCTCACTCTTAGCCACTCCCTCTCACATCTGCTCTCTTCCACTTCACTCACTCTAATTCACATTTGCTCACTCACTCATTTGCATTCACTGTTACTCACACACAAACATTCTAAATGTCACAGGTTCTCATTCTCACTTACTAACATACTTACACAGACTCACTGAATTTAGGCCCTGATGCAACTACACCTGCTATACAATTGATAGCCACACCCCAGACTCACTTCGACTCTCTATCACTACCTCCAATCAATCACTTGTTCTAGCACTCACAATCCTTCACTCTCTCCTTCGTGCTCTCTTTCACTTATTCACACACGCTATCAAACTCAGATTCTCACTGAGTTTCATTCTCATTGACACTCTCAGACACGCTCACATACACACTTTCACTCAATCCCATTTACTCTCAATTACTCACCTAAACACATGCATAGAGAAATAACATTTATTTACTTACCTTGCTTACTTATTGGGCAACTCAGAGGCTGCATGGCAGCAGCAGAGCAAGTCATGATTCCCAAAGAGGAGCCAAACGGAGCAGCAAGGGCAGGTTTGAGAAGGAGAAGATCCACCTCAACCCCTCTCTCAGCTTTTTGGTAGGACTGGAAGCATAGTCCTATTAGAAGCTTGGATAGTCCTGGGGATCCTTGCCCTGTAATCATGTGTAGCTTTTCATTGGTGTCAGGGGTGCACTGAAACATGTGCAGTATGTCTACTAAATGAAAAGGATTGTGAATATGTGAGGGCATGTTCATTGAACTACACCCCTCAGACATGCAAATTCCAGACATCCAGCGACATTGTTGTGTTTTAACAGCACTCTGTAGCTGAAACATGCCTTTGCCCTCTCAGCACCCGCCTCTTTCTCCTGTCATCAGGAGTCTGGTGACATGGCAGAGAAGGCTGACCTGTACACTGGTAGTGTTCATGAAAACATGAAACTTGTGTTTGCATGAACACTGCCAAATTTGAAAAATTGTCAGGAGAGAAGCAACAGGCAGAATCTGGGGCCTCACAGGAGGCTGCTTGGGCTGCCTACTTAACCCCCTGATAATGAACCGCTGCAGTTTTTTTTGCTATAGTGAACTACCTATGCATTTATTCGCTCTAATTGTAAGTGGAGACCGAAGGTGGGTTTATAGAAGCGGCAAAGATGATGCAGCTGTTGAGTGGCAAATATTTGTGTTCCCTGGTGCCACTCGTGGTTAGAGCAAGACTGAGTGTAATGAGGGAAAAAGAATTCCCTATATCCCGAAGTACTGTCCATGCCAGGTTGAAGAAAATAGGGTGATTAAAGCACAGTATAGCTTCATGTAAAGTTGGGAAACTTCGCAAATTGTCAAGTGGAATGCAAAATTTCTCAACTTCTTCACAGTGTGCGAGGAAAAAAATTACCTTGTATACCTATGAAGTGGGTATTATTGTCATCTCGTAGCATTTTGACTGGTACAACTCAAAAAGTCGGGGTGCAAGTCTTTTGGTGATGTTTCTTCATTGTCAATTACTTCCGTCATAATAAAGCACTGTAAAAATAGAAACATTTAAAAACTTTCTAGGCAGTTGATGAGCATCTCTTAGAGGAAGATGTGAAACTCTTCTCTGATCAGTATGTGGCCTACCAAGGCTCACTATGCCCTAAGAGTTAAGATACTCTGACCAGGTAATAGTGCTGTTCAAGACCAAAGAGTTGTTAGTCAGAAAGTCATAACGTTTGCATAATTATGCTGTCTGCTATAATTAAGGCTATCTTTCACACATACACTTTTCCTGTTCAGGACTGCAAAGGAAAGCTGCCAGTGACAAAGAGGAAACAAAAGAATGAACGCACATTGGATGGTGAGAAAACTCTCAGCTCATAAGGGTTAATTTTATATTTTTTCAGTAACACTCTTCAGTTATGGGAATATGCTATTAAAAATCAAAGAACAGCACATAGAGGGGCATATTCTGAAGAATGTGTGAAAACCATCGCAAAAGTAGCTTAACACAACTCAACATCGCAGTAAAATTACGCTGTGTTAACTAAGTATTCACAGCACGGCAGTACCATGCGATAGTTTCCAGATAACGCGTCAAATGACCGCATTAAAATCAACGCCATGCTGCAAAAATGCGAAACACAAACTCAAAAAAAGTTGAGATGAGGCCAATCGGGATACAAAAAGCAGCGAAAATCAGAGGCAGGCCTGCAAATCCCACACGTATGGTGGGGAAATGCAAAATAAAAGCTACAAAAACAACACACTAGAAACAATCCGAAGTGCGTAGCAACATGGATGCACCCGGACCCAGTGCAGAGGCCAACCCCAACCCTACAAGCCCCACAGACCACCAGCAAGGAACCCCGGGGTTGGGGAAGGCCAAGGAGAAGAGGAAGAGGAAGACAGAGTGCAGTCCGCAGCAAAACCAGGTCAGCGTCACAGAGGTGACAGTACACAATCATCAACTGACATACAATGAGACTAACGTGAATGCAGTCGGAGTGTCGAGGGGGGCAAGATGCGCTGGCATGATGTGAAAAGCCACACCAAGCACAAACCCATTGCCAGCAGGAAGGCAGCAATGGCGACAGGAGGTGGGAGTCCTACCCCAAAGTAGGAGCTGGAGGAAACGGAGGCCACAGTCATCAGTGTGGAGACGGTGCAAGGAGGTGGGAGTCCGGATAAAGCTCAAGAGGACCAGACACAACATCAACAGGGTGAGCAACGAACAGGGACTGGGGGGACAGGGGGAGATGGGCACAATGACACACATGCACAACGATGTGTAGCACACTGCACACCCACAATAACCCATGATCATGTCCCTGATCCCAGTGGCACACTGCAGCACACACACATAGCAATACCAGCACATCCCACAACAATGCTGTACAAAGTGCAACACTGACACTGCAGAACAGGGGACACAACTGAGTCCGCTCATGCGCAGAAACAGGCCAAACACATCTAACAGAGCAGGAAAATGTTAGATTCATACATACGTGAACAACCTCACATCCGTCACGTAGTACAAAAGTCCACTGTCCCGCATCAAATTGGCAACACTGCTCAAACAGTCACAATGTACATTGTCATACAGTCTGCATGTCATCAAGAAGGTGAACAGACAAAATATCGACTCCAAAATATCGACTGGACATAATATCGAGTTTTAAATATAGACTGGACAAAATATCGACTGGACATAATATCGACTACAAAAATATCGTTTTTCAGGTAAGTGAAGTAATATCGACTGTATAAAATATAGATAGCAAAAATATCGAATTTTTAATAATATATATTTTATAGTGTATTTTTATGTAATAATATGTGTGAAAAGTGTGTATTAATGTTATAAAATATTTTATTAAATGAATTTTGTTTTTTTAATAATTGCGTAATGTAATTCTGTAGCGGGTTGTGGGTTTATAGGGGAATAGGGTGGGAAGTAATTTAATAATAATTAATTAATTAATATATGTTAGTAAATATTTATAATTAATAATTAATTGATAATTAATTAATAATAATTAGTTAATTAATTAATATAATTTTGTACATATTTTGTATTAGTAATTAATTGGTAATTAATTAATTGTAATTAGTTAATATACATTAATTAGAGTACATTTTAATATATATAATTTTGTGTTATTGTTAAGTAATTAATTGGGAAAAAATAATATTAACTATTAAAATAATTACAGCTAATGTGCTAATATATATTACTTTATTGTTATTGTTAATTAATAATTATTTGGTAATTAAATAATATTGATAAATTTTGGGTAAAGGAGTATTTTTAGGGTTAAAAATAATATTAACTATTAAAATAATTACAGCTAATGTGCTAATATATTTACTTTATTGTTATTGTTAATTAATAATTATTTGGTAATTAAATAATATTGATAAATTTTGGGTAAAGGAGTATTTTTAGGGTTCAGTTTTTGGGTAAAGGGGCATTTTTAGGGTTCAGGGTCAGTTTTTAGTTTTTGGGTAAAGGGGCATTTTTAGGGTTCAGGGTCAGTTTTCAGTTTTTGGGTAAAGGGGCATTTTTAGGGTTCAGGGTCAGTTTTTAGTTTTTGGGTAAAGGGGCATTTTTAGGGTTCAGGGTCAGTTTTCAGTTTTTGGGTAAAGGGGCATTTTTAGGGTTCAAGGTCAGTTTTTAGTTTTTGGGTAAAGGGGTATTTTTAGGGTTCAGGGTCAGTTTTGGGTTTTTGGGTAAAGGGGTATATTTTAGGGTTCAGGGTCAACAAATAAGATTGTAAAAAAATATTTTTATTATTTTCATTTATTATTTAATTATTATAATTTAATTTAAGTATTTTTAAGTATATTTTAGTAATTAAAATTTAATATTAATTTAATTTAACACTGTTTTTAATAAAGTCGATATTTTTTACATCTATATTATTGTTAACAATATTTTGTACTCGATATTTTTGTACTTACCTGTTTGTAGATACAAACTCGATATTTTGACTGTCGATATTTTGTGCACGATATTTTGGCAAGTCGATATTTTGTCCCTCGATATTATTTCAGTGATCCCATCAAGAACAATGTGCAAACGTACATGTCAACACAATGTCAACATGCATCTCCCCTTCACAATTCAGAGGGACAAACAAAACCTCCAGGAGACCAAATCAGACAATCCTATAGTGATGCTGGAGAGGACCACCACACCTTCGACACCGATGCCCCACAACAGCTCATGGACATCCTAGGCAACCCACCACCAGGGCAGACAAGCTAGATAGAGGAGAAGCCAGCCCCTGCACAGACCACACAGCAGGAAGCACCCGCAAGCATGGAGGCACGCATCACATTCAAAGGCCAGCTGTCAGAATGCCAAAAGGAGTTGGACGCACTGGTGCGGGTGGGGTGAGGGCTCATGGAAGCCAAATAACATTACATACGGGGTCTCCTAGTCCCATTAGGGCAAACCTGCACCCCATAAAGGAGACCCACACTGCGACAGAGACACATGCATTTGCACATTTCCTGTACTGAACCACGCCCAGAGCCCCAGAATTACTATTCACACACCCACGCTGGACCTCCGTACGATGGCCCAGTACACTCCCCTTACATAATGAGTGGCTGACAACAAAGCTACATGTCCAAGCACTAACACGCTGCCTGTGAGGACATGGCTACGTCCGCTGTATACAACACAATGCAATGTTGTAGGGCCAGGTCCCTCATGCACACATCATGACCACAAGGACACACACAGATAGTTTGTGGAACTGGCTATGGGCACATGCGCCTGCCCCCTTTGTTGGCATGGTCACATGTATAGTGACACCTATGCTGGATGTGTGTGGCATGAGTGCAAGCCAGCCCTCATGGAGTGAATGGTGCTGACAACAACTTGAACAGTAAACACTATGAAGATGGAGACATTAAACACCAGCATTACTGAGACAACAGTGGTGCATTACGATGGTAGCCGGAGCAAGTACTGAGGCCACCCAATGGACAAACAGGAGTGTCCATGAGTTGCAGTGCACTGAGGTTGGGGCACTAGAGCTGAGCACGCTCATGTGAACAAAATTTCTCGGATTGGGTCCCTCCAGGATACACCTTATGCAGCATCAGTGGGGAGAGTCACACCTGCATCGTCTTACCCTTCATCGTCCAAGGTCTACCACACTGCCTGAGGAGACATTTCTGTGTGAACTCTCCATAGCAAATAACCAAAACAGTAATATACAAAGAGACATGGTGCACTGAGTTAGTGGCACCTGGAGCATGGGCGTCCGCAGACATTTTTCCAGGGAGGGGGGGGGGCAAAATGTCAACGTCATCAGCTTCCTCCGACATGATGTGTGCCAGGTGGGGAACACGAAACACTGAGGCACAGAACTAGGATAGACTCAATTAAATGCCAGGAATCCAGGACATGTGACTGACCCTGCCATGGGCCAACAAAGACCACCTGTAGGGAAAACGCTAAACATTCTGACAAGGTGCTTTATCTCTGTCTGCTAGGTGTGCAGACTTCTGGGTCCTCGATCTAACACCAATCAAGGCTGTCTTCAGCACGATTCGATTTTTATCAGAATACTTTAAAACAGCCTATGATTAAAGCACCAGATTAAATATACTGTATGCACAGTGTATGTTAGGGATTATTTGTAGCACACATATTTACCAATATTGGCTTCTTGGTGCTAGAATTTATGATAACTTTTATCCAAAGTTAAAGCACACCGTCAAAGTTAGTAATAAATAATGTAGCAATCACACACGCTAGTGATTTGACAGTGGGTGCTCCCTTTACTAGAATTCCCCGGGCATTGCTAAATTTTACACACATTCAATTAATTTATACAAAATAAAATGTATAGGTCCAAATGTTAGCTATATTTTTTAAAAGAAACTTAGAGTCCCTCTACATGTAGTCAATGTCAAACTGACATCGCGTACAAGTTTAGGGATAGAATAATGGCCAGCTCCCTTATGTGGAAGCCCGGCACCGTAAATGTGTGGCACATGCGGCGCCTGCAGCTGCGCCACATCACAAGTCCAGGGATGCTGAGTCTTACACAGTGGTCGAAGTGGGGGGAAAAAAGTAGGGGAACAGTGGGTGGAGAATCAGAGGGCGGGAGTAACCCAAGGATTGGATCTGTGGGTGGAGCCAGAGGTGTGGCTAGAATGCGCAGACATCACAATTTTTAGTATTTGTTCAGCTTTTCACTACCCAGTTTAATCAACCAATGGATACACATGACTATTTGAGGTTATAATGAGTTATTGACATTAAAATATATTCACAAAGTGGGATATGCTTCTAATCACAGAATGTACCAAATACGATAAAATGTGGAAACACAAGCCATTTGTCTCCGAGCCATGGAGTTTCTGTCATCAGCACTTCACCCTTTTTCAACAACAGCAGTTCAAACATGAATGGCAAAATATCCTAGTTTGCAAATGTTTTCTCTAAAATTATCTCTAAAATATTTGCCTCATAATGCAAGATCTGCTGCATGATCTGACCATGTAAACTAATAAATTGTTTGTAGCTCAAACATATCAAAAGTTAATATAAAATGTGACTTGTGTTGCTGCGGAGTGGATGGCCTATTAAAAAGGTTGGCTTGTCACCTTTCTCACTGCTGCATTTGTATGTTACACTGGTACTAATAAGGCAAAATCTTTCCAGAGACTGTTAGCATGTGTACACACGTCAAAATAATAAAATATCTGAAAATATACTGCATTACGCTGCAGCCTTTTTTTAATGCATAATTTAGTCAACACTACGGAATAATGTTGTCATCCTTTGCTGCAAACTTAATTCGAGTGGCCGCACAGAAGGCAGCACATGTGCTTGTGGATGAAGCAGGGAGATTGTGAAGTTTGCGAACTTAGTTTGGTGTGGGCAAATCCTGCATTGCCAATCCCTGGTGAATTGCAGCTACTGCTGCTGAAACAAGGCCAATGGAGGTACCTTTGGGTGAGGCAGACTGGCCTCAGGGGCAGGGCCAGCCATAGCACTGGTGGTGACCTGTGCATTAATGTTTGTTAGTGCCCCCCAATGACCACCTCTGCCATGGATTCCCTCAATACCACCCTTTAACTGTGCCCCCCAAGTCTCCATAACCACTCTCGCTCAGATGCATTTAATTTGATTTACAGCGCCACTCATACCATTGTAGGGTGTCAGAGCACTTTACATCACACACATTACACAGAGACAATCAATATGTGTGTAAATCACTGTATAGAAAATATTACATAAGACTAAGGACTACAAGGTGTAGGAGTCACATGACAACCATACTAGTAGCCTGTATAGTTTTATAGTGATTGGTCTGGAGAAACACAATACCTGGAATTTAAAACGTATTACCATGGTTGGGGGTTCTCCCTAATAATCAGAATTGATTTATGTCCAAAAGAACACTTTTTGGGACATTAGGATAATCAAAGACTGGGGGATGGGGGGTGGGGAACATAACGCTCAAATGCATACCTTGCAGTTTGCATGCAGCTCTTAGATGAAAGTTAATAGCTCACTGTTCTAAGTTAGGATTTTAACTTATAAACTGCAAGTAACAAAAGGATCTCTGACAAAAGCAGTAGATCACTGACCTATTTACATTATGTGCACTTTGTGATCTGCATGGCGCATGTTCTTTGCAGCCGGTACATCAACCCTCTGAGCTACCTTTCCATGAGTCAAAACTTCCACTAGACAAGATTCTGATCTCTCTCTAGGAAGAACATTAATCACCAGAGTCATCATGACATTTTTATTGTTGCCAAAAATTGCTGGAAGCCAGGAAGGATTTAAACAAAAACAATGGCTCCTGTGGGTAAATACTGAACAAGTTATAATATTATAAATGCACAATGGCAATATGGGTGATATAAAAGAGACGAAAGGCAAGTAAGTGGTATATGCACAAGAAGAATATATTAGATACCAGAAAAAGGAGAGGGGGTATACATATAAACAATTTACACATTTATATACATTTCTACAATTTCAAAACAGTGTAATCGTGTCCCAAGTGAATAAATTCTAACAAAAAACCTAAACATATTACAAAAATTAAGAAAAAAGTGACATGAAGTTCTTTGACATGGATTCGTTTTTTTTTTTTTTGCAAAGGGAAAGGAAGCGACCCATATATTAATTTTCAAATAAATGCAAAAAGTTGCTCAATTGCGACAACTTATTTTCAAAAAAACAGTCTGCTTCTTCCAAGAGTTGTCGACGACGCAATTAAGGCACGCATATTGCAGCATCGGAGCAGGATTAGGAACTTGGTTTTAAATGCTCCTCTGGTACAACATTACCGAGATAAACAGCACACAGCAGACCAATTAAACTGGCAGGTTAGTGATAAGGCACGGATTTCTACAAGATGAGGGGATCTGTCGCAGATATTGCAAAGGCTAGAGTGCTGATGGATTGAACGCACACACTCTATAGAGGAGGGACTCAATTCGGTGGAGGAGTGGCGGCGATTCGTCACCTCTCTGAATGTCTGAAAAATCCTTTTGTGTTTTTTTCTGCTTTTTCTGTAGAAAATAGCATCTGCCCATACAGCGGAATATTGACAGGGCTATTGACGTTGATTAAAAGGTCAAAACGTCGTCGACAACCCTTGGAAGAAGCAGACTGTTTTTTTGAAAATAAGTTGTCGCAATTGAGCAACTTTTTGCATTTATTTGAAAATTAATATATGGGTCGCTTCCTTTCCCTTTGCAAAAAAACAAAAAACTAATCCATGTCAAAGAACTTCATGTCACTTTTTTCTTAATTTTTGCAATATGTTTAGGTTTTTTGTTAGAATTTATTCACTTGGGACACGATTACACTGTTTTGAAATTGTACAAATGTATATAAATGTGTAAATTGTTTATATGTATACCCCCCTCTCCTTTTTCTGGTATCTAATATATTCTTCTTGTGCATATACCACTTACTTGCCTTTCGTCTCTTTTATATCACCCATATTGCCATTGTGCATTTATAATATTATAACTTGTTCAGTATTTAACCACAGGAACCATTGTTTTTGTTTAAATACTTTGCCCAGGCTCCCAGTGAGTAGGGTTCCCCTGTCAATTGAAATAATAGGAAGCCAGGAAGGAGGCAGCAAGTGTTTTTAAAACCATAATATACCTTCACCTAAAGTCAGCACCCGGTGCGGTCACACTGGTTGCACCGCCCTAGAGCTGGCCCTTCTCAAGGGTCCTGTGACCTCAGTGACTGTTGTTCTAGGGTGTGCTGCTTCATAGGCCTGCCCGTAAGACTGGAGGTGAACTTCAGTATGGATAGTGGTGGACAAGCCTGGAAGGTTAACCTACACTGTCATGCTAGGGTCCACCTGCTGGTGCGAAGACACCAGGACTTCTAAGGTGTTGCAAAGCCTTCTAAGGTCTAGCATGTGATTGTGCTCTCGCAGGAGAGTGGTCTGGTGGGCTGGTTATTAAGGCTGAACCTGGTTCCCAGTTCCAAATTCAGCAGCTCTGACCATAGTGCCACATCCTCTCCCCCACTGAACACCGTACTGCCCCACTGAGAAAAACTCCCACTGTTTTCAACTGCAACCCAGTTATTTCCCACTATAAACGTCTGGATGTGCAATTTAAATTACGCACTAGACAAGAGCAATATGCGGCCTACATAAAAAAAGGAACAACATCCTGGAAGAAGCAAACACTTATAGGGAATGCAAAATTTAGCAAACCATGGGAAATGTAAGCAGGAACAACATGGTTACCCTAATGCTTTTACACTCACTGCCTGGAAGGTTAAGGGCACGACTACAGGGTCCTGAATGGACCCATTTCAATGGCCATTGCTTATATCCTTACAAAACGTAAGCAGTATTATAAAAAGACCACATCCCTGGACGCAGAGCCGCAGCACACATGTTGTTTTCCAATCCACACATTTTGGTACCTCCAGGATTGGTGCATTAGTTCCAAGTCCAGGGAAAACAAAGACAAGAAAACAAAAATAGCGCTTCACTGGCAAACTCTGTAAAAGTGGCGCTAATGTTTTTCAGTGTGAATAAAACCAGTTTGGCCAGTTTGCTACCACTCTGTCTTACTTTATTTAGTTATTTATCTATTTTTCATTTTTTGAGCCTTTTATTCCCAATGCTGCACTTTGGAATTAAAATGTCAGAAAAATACTACATTTCCAGCAAAAGCATCTTTCTTTTTTGGATCTATTTCACAGGGAAGCAAATAAAAGAAAGGATAGGAAAGAGAGTGAGAACACCGTCTTGAAGTCATGGTTTTCATGGGCGTCTGCAGGGGGGCAAGGAGGGTCGCTCCAGGGGGGGCAAGCGCCCCTCCTTGCCCCCCCTGCAGATGCCCATGACCTGGAGTGCTGATCAGGGTATCAGGCAGATGATGGCATCCAGGACAGGTGTGAGCAACTCCGTTAGTCTGCCAGTACGATAGTTTCAACACTGACATTTGGTGGTTGGCAGTGGATGGGGCGGTGGTGGCTTGTGCCTCCTGTGGTATTGTGACGTCCAAGCCGGTCTGGACTCGAGTTGATGTTTGAGCCCTGTTGGGGTGCAGCTGAGGCCAGAGGCAGCAGACAGTGCAGGGCCACATACACATTGCGATGATGACCCCAAGGCCATCATCTCAGAGGCCATCCAATATCTCAGAAGAAAGGGTCCCTGGCTTGACAAGCACAGAGTTAGTGGCCCCGGATGCACAGCAGCCGGCACAAGCACCCTGCCACGGGACAGTGCCTTGCGGTGCACTGAGGTAGGGCCACACGGACTGAGCAGGTCCTCATCGATGTCCGAGGTGAATGGGGCAGAGGGTTTTGGGGGACAGTGGAAGGTGTCCTCCAGGGCATTATGCACAGGGTATAAGCCGTCCGGAAGCAGCAAATTGAGGAGTACAGTGCTACAGTCTCGTTTTCATCAACATTTTGGCATCAGCTACATGAGGATGAAGACAACCCCCCAGTCCATTGACTCAGACGCCAACAAAGTTCATCCAGGGAGTGTCCATGAATGTCAGGGAACAGACTTAAAGGAACCGGGGCTGAGAGGGGATGCAGTCTGCGATGATGCCGGTACAATGATATGAACTCCGCCATTGCTAAATCCAGACTCCATTCCAAATGTGTGCCCTACTTAGCCGCAGTGTCAGCTGTTAGAGTACGTAAATGAGAAAGAAGTACTGTGGGCCTTGCTCGCGGAGGCCGTGATAGTCGTAGCGGGTTGCCAGGGTCACGGGCCTTGGGCTTGGAGCATGGAACAGCATGTGGTGGGCCGTCTTCGACACACACCGGTGTCGGCAGGTGGGCATTGAGGCCCGGGTGCGCAGGGGCGGGCAAGACTGGTTCAGGGACCAGTGTCTCAGGGTGCAGCAGGCGCACTGGATCGCAGGCAACCCTGCTCATGGCAACGGCATCGCCATCGGCCTCTTGGCCGGGTGAGAGGTGCAGCCCTGGCAGACACATTAGGCATTCCAGAAGAGGACCACGCTCAGAGTCACGTGCCTTTAATTCACACCCCTACGCTGGCCTGACAAACGCCGGACCAGCCCACTCTGCTCACGCCTACGCGAGGGACGTAACAGGCAAAAGTTCTGTGATCCTCCCTACTGGATGGGTGACATGGTTGCGTCCACTCTCCACTACACTCCAAACACCAGTGGTTTATGTCAACATGGATATGTCTGTGGTCTGCAAACTTCAGCCTGGCCAGCACATCCACGTCACACTTGGCATTGTGTTTGTATAGGAAAAATTGGGGCCCCTGCCTTAATGGATGAACCCTGGCAAGGTAAAGTATATTTTGAAAAGACTAGAACACACCGGGTTCTGTGTACTAATTGCTTCTGAGTATATTAGACATGAAAGGAATGATTCATTTTCCACTCAAAAAGGTCTTATTTGATGTTATTTATTTTTTACGAATCTTTGATGTTCTTTTTTCTTTACGTATCTCTTTTTCTATCTCCTTATTTTATCTTTTTTTTCTATTTTGGTTATTTTGTTTACAAAAAGACATTTACATATACAAAACATTTAAGTAGTTTCACATAAAATCTGAATTATATAAAAAACATCATTCCTGTTCGAAATATCATATCAACGCAGAGTTAATTCCTTCTACGCGTTTCGGCGGTCGCCTTCGTCAGGAATTCTGCTCTGATCTTTAATGTCATGCCCGTGGCTAAAATGATGAAAAAAGTGATACTTTAGCATCTTTCTTCTTTAACATTATATTTTCATAATCATGTCTAACATTTTACTTCAATCTGTTGTGTTTCTTGAAAAATTCTAAATTCATCTCTTCCTATTAACGCAAGTTCCTAAGTGATCAGTAAGCCTACAATTGGCTAGGTACTGTCATATCCACAAACTTATACGGTATTGTATACAAAGTTATCATGTTCAATTTGATCATTTTTGTTCGATTACTCTGTACTATTACATACAACATACATTTCTGTCTTTTTTGCATTTGAAATTAATTCAACATACAGATTTTAGCCTGTTGCTTGCAGATGGGAGCTTATAAGTGGGGAACACTGTTTATCTGATGTCTAAGGGGCCCCTGGAATGTTCCAACTTAGGACAAAAGGGGGGGGGGGGGGGGAATTGTTACCTTTGTACATAAATGCTTTTTATTCCAGGTATGTAAACTAGTAGAAAGTAATACCTTAATTATTTGGACTTTGTGGTTTTCTCAAGATTCACTTATTAAAGTTGGTGTCAAGGTACCATGGGACAGGTTTTGTTTCTGAAAGAAAGTTAGATATTTATCAAACCTGTTACCCTTTTATAGCATTTTATACTAGATTCATTTTGTTGCCTAGATTACCTGCAGCGTGTTCTTAACTGTTTATACGTATCTATCCTTCACGAATCCGATGTGGCTTTTCCTATGTTACTGGCGTCGGCGCTCTGGATATGTGTAGGTGGTCCCCTGCATATTAGGATACACGGACTGTAATTCTGTTTGTACCTATAAATCTAGCTGCATATATATTCCTCTAGTGTTTATTAGTTAAGGGTTACCTTAATAAGATCAAGTTAGCTGCTTCTGTCTGGTAGGAGAGTTTTCAATGTGCAATTTCCCTTAGCGTCTTCAATGGCCAAGTTCCTTTTAGAGTTTATATTGTTACCTATAAGCAGAGGTACAGGGAGATGGTGATTGACCCAAGTTTCAGCTTGTGAGTTGATATGCTAGATATATTTTACTGTTATATCACTCTTACCTTTAAAAAGTTGTTGGGTATTAATGGCTGAACCAGATAAAAAGAACTCTTCTTGTTAACAGGAGTTTTATTTCAGAAAACCTTATTCTGTCTATAGGAGAGGGAAAGAGAAAAGTATTTATCTTTAGCTTCTTTTGTTTAAGGTCAAAGGTTACCCTAAAGCCTAATTATTGCCTACAACTCCAGTGGGAGTGAGAACATACCTGATGTCTGGGATGGCTTCGTCTTTACAGTCCTTCCGGGTCAGGATTCGATTCCTAATGTGACTAAAGGGCTTGCTCCTTTATATAGCAGGCTTTTTGGCGCCAAAATTACGTGTTGGTGGCAGCCTCTCACGTGATTTCGAGCCGAGGTGGTGCCTATTGGTTCCATCTATTTATTATGCTAGTGGTTCCGCCATCTTGGACTAGTATTTTCCAATTCTAGGTCTATGTGGCGGATGACTCAGACCAACCAATTCCGCCTGTATTATGTTGTCATTGCTTTTTCTAATGTGGATTGGTTTGCGCATGTAACAGCGCTCTCGATCAGCGTTTTTGAATCGAATTACGCTTTAAATTAAGTTGTGTACTATTGAAGGGGGGTGTTCCCAATTCTAGCAAAGCGGGCACCAGCCTATTACCGTGATAGTACGCGCCAATGTTTAGCGCCGCTTATTGGTAGGATAACACTGTATATGTTGTTCCGCGTGATGATCTAAAGTTTACCCGGGACTCTTACAAGCTGGGTTCTCATTGGATTCTAATCGCTTGGTTTGTTTCTACCATAGCTTGGATACGGGGTCCGCCATCTTAGCCTAGTCATCCCGGTACTGGGTTTATACGACGGAATACTTAGACAAACCACTTATGATTGTCATACCTTTCAGCCTTCACCTCCCTTATGTTATTATCCTATAGTTTGAAATGCGGACATGGAAACGCCGCTCAGTTAGCCTATTTTAATTATCATTCCGTTATCATTTGAAGAATTCTTTTTACAACTAAATTTAACTAATGTTCTGTTTTAAAAGTGTGGGAAATTTTTCCTTCCAATTGAACTCTGCATATACCCGTTTATATACCTAAGATGTATTTGGTTATATGTCTCATTTTAGGGTTAATTATATTAGCATTATTATTATGTCTGTTCTAAGGAACCAGAGTGGTGATGGGGTATTTATTTTTTGAGATAGGGTTACTGCCATCTGCAGGCAATATGAGGCATTTACAGAATTATATCCACAATCCACTATGCATTAGGTACAGTTATTATTCTACATATAAGCCTAATGTACAAATTCTACAATCTTGTTCTTTTATTTCTCAGTGCTGTCCCTTTTCCTAATTATAAGCTCCACAGTTGTCATAGAATCGCTTGCTCCCAAGGAATCTCCGCATTTAATCCGCTAGTGGCCGTCCCCAAAACAAAAATCCAGTATACCTCTCTCATCTTCCGGATTTTATCCTGATCTTGTCCTGTTTTTGGGTGTATTCTTTCTAGAACAAACCATGTTGTGTCCTCAGGTGTGTGTTCTTCCTCTAAGAAATGACTGACCATGGGTGCCGTCAGCTTTCTTGTTCTTATTGCTGACCTATGCTCTGTTAATCTCACGTTTAAAGCTCTCCCTGTCTGACCTACGTAGCCTTTGCCACAAGGACAGATGATAAGGTATACTACATTTGTGCTCCTGCAGTTGTTAAGGTCAGACGGTTGTATCAGTTGTTTATTAAAGGTTAGGCTTGTGCCCTCTATGGCTGTTCCACAAGATTTACAAGTCGAACATCTATAGGTACCTACTACTGGTTCTAGATTAGTTAATGATTGTTGTTTAGGGTCAGGTTTGGTGACCATTCTAGATCTCACTATATGGTCCTTTAGTGTTTTATTTCTTTTGTATGCAAAGATAGGTTTAGGCAATCTATCTTGCTTGGGGACATTGACATTAAGAATGTGCCAATTGGCACTCACTGTCTGTCTGATTCTTTCATTAATACTCGAGTGTTTTGTGACGAACACTAGCTGGGGAGTGTTTTTCTCTGTTTTAGATTGTAACAGTGTCTGACTTGGCATTGTGTACATTCTCATTCATCAGCCACTTGCCTCCTTCACACAAGCCTGGTTTCCTCCTCTTCGCACAATCTGCTGTTGTGTGGCTGAGGTTCCATGCCGTTGATGGCTTATGTGCATGGCTGGCCCAAGTTCCCACAGTGATTTGTGCTATTGTGTCTAGTGGGTGGGTATGTTGTTTGGAATGTTGTATGTGAGTTGGTTACGTGTGCATTCCCAGTAGTGTGCGCTGCATAATTGTGGAGTCGAAGTGTAAGGTGTGTTCATTTGGTACTTGTTAATGCAGTGCATTTCCTTAGGTGCCATCCTGGTAGTGCTGGTTGATGATGGACTGTTGGAAGATGTGGGAATCATGCACACTGCCTGGGTGGTTGGCGTCGACGTTGGTGAAGATTTCCAGGCAGTCCACTATTGCCTGCACATTGATGGAAAGCGTGTGCTTTCTGCTGCGGTTATTGTGTGCAGTGTTGCCAGGGGGCACAAGTAGGACATGTGTGCAGTCACTTGCCCCCACACGTGCGTAAAGGCAGCTATGGCATAGATGTCTTGCTTGGTCTCCAGCTGTTCCTGCGCAGTGGGGGGGAAGTATAGATAGCGGGGTCCCAAGCTGATGATGTCACCCACAACCGTTGTGTGGACCTTGTATTGGGCTGGCTGTTAGACTCCTCTGACTCTCCCGGTTGTTGGTTGGAGGGTACCAGGGGCCAACACGTACAGCACATTCAGCAGCTTTGTCTGAGGTGGGATGTTGGTTGTCCACTGTGTTGGTACCGTCAGCCTGTGGACAATGGTGGTCATGATGCGGAGGATGGTTGTCCTTTTGTAGTGTAGTTCCTATATCCCTAATAGGCTCTGCGTATTGGAATAATATACACTATAGTTTTGACATAGGACTGAGGTTAGTATGTGTCTATCGAGTACATTAAACCTAATTACTTGTGTGTGCCACCTAACTCAGAAGTCACTAGAAACTTTCTTGAATGAACAAGAAGGGATTAGTTTCTGACAACCGCATAAGCATGGCAACTTTGTTTCCCTTAGAGTCTGAACAATATCTTCAGAGTTGTGGAAACCATAGATAAGTATTTCACTCAGTCAATTGTGCATGCTTCGTTTCTACAGAGTTGCACAGAAATAGAGAGACGAGCAATTCAATAAAAATGATTTATTGAACAGTCTTCTTTCTCATGCAAGAGATATGAACTGCTTCAATGGTTAGACAGAATGCGAAGTATAATGCGTACAGCGTTAACAGTAATATAAAATAATACTGTAATAGCATGGTTTGTAGCTATGACATATATAAAAATACATACATAAATAACACAGGCTAAAATACTCAACTGGTGCTTCTAAAATAATTCTACCCCATTGTACCTAACCTAATTCTAGGACAAGGGAAGAAGTAGGTGCTGTTATAGCCATAGTTTAGTTTACTTTAGTTTTGCCAAGAATTGCCAAAAGTTTCTCTATGTTTTAATCAGCTCCATACCTTAGAATGAGAGAGGTTTGTATCTTGTTGCCAGGACTCTATTCTCTAACACCCCGCAAGGGGAGTCAGAAACACTGGAGCTGGATTCTCGGCAAGGAGGATGACAGTGTCTGGTCAGTGCATAAGTTGGGGAGATGACTTCCTTCAGGACTTGCTGTGGCGAGCCGCGTCGTGCAAGTAGGTAGCAGAACCGCAACGTGCCTTACAATAGCAAGTGAATGTATATTTATACCTTGAAGGTGTTTAGGAATGCCAGTATTGACGTAAAAGTCGGGCATATGAACGTCATGAATGAACCCCTAAGGAATAGATGTTCATGCATAATAAATGAGTTCTTGGAGAAATCAATATCCAAGCAAGGGGAAGTCCTAAAGGCTTAAGAGTCTGGTTTTCCAGGAACTCGTTGTGACGTAGATGAACCGATGTAAGTAGCAATGACTGTAATTGGTTAGCATGGACTCTGCCTAAATAAGGACTGGATTTCTATGCCTATATAAGGGCAATGTAAAAAGTACCTATATAAGGGCATGAATCGGGAAATTCATACGGAATCTAAATCAATACACAACACCCACCCCACTTTCGTATGTACAAAGTTAATAAATTCTAAACATGATAACATATCTAAAATGTATCTACACACGAAGTGCTAAAAGCATGTTTCAAACACATTTTAAATAATGTATTCAAACTAGTTGTAAGCATTAAATTGCATTGGTGCTGTACACATTAAAGCAAGTATTCATTCTAAGCATATGTTTGACATTTCAAATGCAAAATGAATGAATCATGAAAATATACATTTATGAAAAGGCTCGTAAATACAGAAGAAAGAGGGTCAAAACCATTTCATGACAGATTGCATAATGATTTGGTTGTATGTGGACAAGGTCATATATTGTCTCTGGAAGTATTCAAAGACTTGTTGTTCCCTATGAATAGTTCTACTATAAGCAAATTACTTGTGCCAAAAATGAAAGATACAAAAAAAATAATCATAGGAAAAAAGTTCCAAATTTAGTGCCTTGTTTTGAAAAATGAAGGTCAAATTCATAGCCTCTCAGTACACTGTGTGCCAAAATCAAAAGTCAGTGTTAGGGCTTGGAGAAAACATGAAATCTTCTATTTCTGTAGGCAAAACATCATCTACCATTGTAGGCAAAAGTTGGATTACCTAGTCTAGAAGATTAACCGCACATAGATGTGAACTATCGCCTTCAGGATTGGTCGTATCAGCAATTTTCGAATCGGTTGTTACCTTCGTTCCTGATGTTTTCTCTCGTACCTCAGCAGTTGCAATTTGCGTCTCTGAGATCTCAATGACTGCCGTCATCAGAATTGGTGGCTCATGGGGACAAAACAGAGCATGGGCCATTACGGGGTCCAGCAGAGTATCAATATCCGTTGGCATGACTGATGGAAGTGTCAGACAGATGTCTAGCATGCATTCTTCACCGGAAAGCAGGCAGCGTAGAACAGGTAAGATGCAATTTTGCCAGATTGGTCTGAATGACAGAAACCATGTGGTATTTAATTCTCGTAGACGATGTAACCCCAGAATTTGGACGATGCGCTCATAACACTTCATCGCCAGTAGAGTTGTCTCCATGGAGAACTGGGTGTCGCTGGTGATTTGGCTTGCCATATCATTGCAGAAGGAGCAAAAATAGTATCCCTGCAGCGAATCCCGAAAGGAGGGGAAGTCGGTCAAACCCAGAGTGCACAAACTTTGGAATGATTCTGATGACTGCTTGAAAAGGTGCTAACAGTCCAGAAAACACGGTCCTAAATACATGTTCAATACCGCTCGTATCAGACATGTTTAAGATCCGACTTAACATTTCTGAGAAATGTATAGGACAGTTTATATTTAAAAGAGCATGTATCGCAGCAGAAGTCCTTGCAATTTGTAGATCATAGGTTTCTTTGGCCGAGGTCAGTGGCACAGTTTTTTTGCAAAAGAATGGCTTTCATTCTGCTTAGAGTATCAATTTGTATCGAAAAGATGTTCAGTGAAGGCCATGAAGGCAACTCCCTGGCTGTCTTGGTTTGTGGAAACAATAGTTGCATACAGCAAGTGACCCTGGATGACACAGTTACTAGATATGGAATACCTGACAACATGCCACAGCAGCTGTGATTGTTCAACATGAGGTAACTTCCATTAGAAAGTTGTCCAAAAATTGGATCAATCACTGCAGCTGTGGAACCTTGCAGGTGACAGGATAAGTTTTTAGAGGAAACATCGCAGGCCCGTGTAAATTAATACCCTGGCAAAGGAGAGAACCGCTTATTGTGTTTTCACAGTTTGAACTGCTAAGAAACACTTCACGACCCCCACTCCAACATCTGTGTGTGTATAGTAAATCCCTGGATGTCTTGATGTATTCTTTACCCAGCCTTTCATACTTGCCTGCTGGTATCTGTTTTAGGCAATACTGAAAACAGAAATTGTAACCAATTATTATCCATTCAGTAGCTGGTTTTTCTGCCACCGTAAATGGTAATCTTTCCAGTTTTTCAATGCTCAGCACTGTATAGTCTGCTCCCCTTTGTGCCAGTTTGATCTGTTTATCAGTGAAATTGAATTCTGAAAACAGTGACGTAGTATTGATTAAACGCCAAGGCACATAGCCTGAATGCAAGTTTTGGAGCATCCAACCTAATAGCATGATAGAACGTAGTTGAGACTGCCCATGTTGCAACATGGCCAAGTCTTGTTCCTTGATGTCTATGGCAGAATATACAATGCTGTCCAATGAATATATCCTAGACGACAGAGTCAGTAACCCATTGTCAACTACAGAGAGAGATTTCTCTAAATGAATATGATCAATTTCTCATATTCGTTCTGCAGTCTCTGCTTGCGTAATCTACCATCTACCATATTTGTGGCATATATACTGGCATATATGAAACGTTTTTTATGCGGTTTTCTTGGTCCTATCAAGAATTCCCTACGGTCTGCACCATCTGAAAGTAAAGATACGTGTTGTTTTACATACAGTAGTGTAGCTTTCTGAGGCCAATCAAGGCATAGGTTCCCTACACTGTATGATGTTATTACCCCAGGATGCTGTCTTTGAACATATCTTAGGTCTGGCCTATTGACTTTGAAACCTTGAGTTTTGTTCAGGAATTGATCTTTACAGTTATTTGTGTCTATGGGCCAAAGCAACAATTTGTTTCAATCTGGATCTGATCTGTTGTGATGCAAAATAATATGTACGTCGACCTCCCCCCGTATAGAGCTATTACTCGTAGATATTGGAATTGATCTTGGCTAACCCAAGGCAAGACGTTTGTTAGACAGTGTCATTCAAAAACATAATTTTCTCAGGGATGATACATGCTGTAAACGAAGCTCCTACCCCCTGCACTTGCCAACATTTTGAACCCCAGACAGTTTTTGTCTCAATGTTTTCTTTCCAAAAGTCGAAACCCTGTCTAGACAGTTGGGCATAAAAGGCTGCACAATAAATATGTTTTGTATTGGTTAACATCATTTTCATTCCTGTTCTGTTAACATTTCTAAAGTCAAATGTTTCTGCATTGGATACATTAAACCCTGAAAAATATGGAAACGTATTCGCAATAGTTTTTGAGCTACCCTTTGGTGGTCTAGGAAAATGGTCCCATTGGGTATACATATATACATTTCTAAGCATTGTTGATTTGTGCAAGAAATGATGACCATAATGGTTATAACAATACATTTGTTCATAGTCTGATGAACCCTCTAAATATTTATGATTTGTGAATACTGCAGACATCTCTAGATCAGAAATCATATTATTAACAGCCTCAATCATCAGAAAAGGTACTAGAGGTAATAAAGTCACTTAATGAAATCTTGAAAAAGTGTGGAATCTTCAACAGTTCCGACGGGCCAAAAAGGTCACATTCTGTTTATACCATCAGGTATAGGAATGGCTGTGATGTTCACTGCTGACAACTCTCTTTGTTCACGATGGGATGATTTGTGTGGCTTGAGGAGTAAGTTGACTTTCTTACTTGCTGTGTCCATTTTTACATATCTTCCATTTATCAGCATACCCAGAGTTATTACCAGAGCTAACCAAAGTAGAAGAAAAAGTATTCCCAACACAATCCAAAGTTAATTCCATGGTAAAACCAGATAAATCTTTCCCAGGTGATAAAAAAAGTCATTCTCTTGTTCTTTGAAAGTTCTTTTTGCTGGCGTCGTTTCAGGTTCGCTGGGATCCTCAGAAAACGTATCAAAGTTAATGAAATAGCCAGAGGCAGTTCTGTCAATGGTTGCGATTGCACCCAGATTTGTTGAAATCGCTGGAACCACTTGATCACATGTTACTTCATTGTAGACAGGTGCTTCAGGATGAACTGTTATTTGGGTCTCAAGAGGTACAAGTTCTATAGCTTTGTTGCTTAGTCCTTTTTTTCTCACTGCAGATTCCTCAATGGTGATGAGTTTCTCAGTTTGAACGTCTTGGATTGTAGCTAGAGGAGTGCATCTGCTACGTTGTCGGAGTCCACTTAGCCTACTGCTTAGTATTGGCCACATAGTGTGGTTTGATCAGGTCGATGCACACAAACCTGTTCTCCTTTTTTCCAGTAAGGGGCGGCAGTATAACTGTTTTTGTTCCGTCGATTGCTAGTACAGGTACTGGTTGTCTGTAAGAGGCCCAAATTCCTTCATGTCCGCGATTTTTTCTCTGACTAGCTAACCAAGCTTTGGGATCCAGACAGGCCTTGCTGGGATGGTTGTTTGATTCCCAGTGGTGGTTGGCTTCAGGAACTTGTTGCTTTGTTTCGTGCTTGGTTCATTTAAGTCCTGTAAAACAGCCAAACGATCTTTGAAATCAAATTTCTTAGATTCCACCTCTGATGTGTGACAATCAAGGTCCGGGACCACCATTCTTGCCCCAAATAGGACCTCATATGGAGTGATACCACCTAGAGAACTTCTAGGCAAGTTGTTAAGAGTATGTTGGACACTTATTGGATGTTTAACCCACCCGTAACCCATACCTAATACCCTAGCTGTTATAGATTGCTTTATGTTGTTTTTTCTTTCCACAACCGAATTTCCCTCAGGAGGGAATGGACTACAGTACTGCAATGCAATGCCCAAACTGACCATGGCTTCTTTGTAAGCTCGAGAGCTAAACGCAGGGCCCTGATCAGAATGTAGTGTGCCTATTACGTATGTGCAGATAAAGACTCGCAAATCTTTTATAACAGTTCAAGCATCAGCCGAGCGCTGAAGCCACTCCAAAGGAACCTTATCTTAGTTTTTTTGGGACCGCATTTGTCCACAGGGACCTCTGCATGTAGAAAGTCTAATGCTGTCTAACAATGGTGTCTATACTGGGCTGGCTATGCTATAGTGAGGTATCTAGCGGCGTTCTGTGCTGCGATCTCTATTGCAGTCTATGCAGTCAATGGAAAACTGAAATGAAATACTGGTTCACGAAGAATGGCCGATTAAAAGGTTTATTTAATAGATTATAATAACAGGTAAAAGATTACATCCTACCCACTACGAGCAGGAAACAGCAACTGACATTTTCCAAAATTCAGAACCTTCAGAGCTGAATGACACGCAGGTCATTCTGTCATACTCAGAAGATTCTGGTAAGATCATTACACATCTGCCCCCTTCTAAAAAAAAAAAAAAAAACTAACGTTTTGAACTAAACAAAAATCAATGAAAAACAAAATCTTTGAGTTTCATGGAAAGTTTACCAACACGCAAACTCTTTCTTGAATTAGGCGCAACATCAAGAGAATTACTTTTCTTTGACTCATGTGAAACAACAGGAAACTTAATATCAGTAGCAGACAATTTAGGCACAGTAACAGAACCATTAAGATTCCTTACAAGCACAATTCTAATAAGGTTCTAAATGCACCCATCACTTAACTTGACTGCATTTAAGAAAAGTTTTTTAACAACATATGGTGAGGAATATTTTGAAACACCAGAGGATCTTTGTGGAAGACAAACTCGTACCCTATCACCTACACGCACACAAGTGTGTGTGACAGCGTGTCTAGAGTCAAAGTAAGCCTTGCTTTTAGCAATTTTCAGGTCTTGACTAGAGTGCCAAGAAGCCGACCCATCAGTATCAACCATATCTTGTGAACTTGAGTTCCTGCACCTCATCCATGATTGAAACATACGAGTATTAGGTTTTCTACCTCGACAAAGTTCAAAAGGAACCAAAGATGTAGTAGAGTGAGGAGTAAGTCTATGTATCATAACTCTTTTTTGAATTTCAGCTTTCCATTCTTTGTTTAAGGACTTGGCAAGTTGAATGGACTCTTTCAACACAGGATTGAACCTCTCCACCATACCATTAGTTTGGGGATGGTAGAGGGCACAACATTTGTGCCTAATCCCTTTCCCAGCAAGATACATCTCCATCTCTTTGGAAATCAATTGAACTCCATTGTCAGTAAGGCGACAATCTGGAAGACCCTCACGTGAAAAGACCTGATCTAGAAACTTGATGATGACCTTAGACTCAATACTTTTGCACATTTATATTTCTGGCCACCTCAAATATAAATCAATTAAAACTAAAACAAAAGATTGACCAGAGTTACAGTAAAAAGGGCCTAATATATCAAGTGCGAGCTCTTGCCAGAAACGAGAAGGAGCTTCACGAATAACCATAGGATGAACTCTGGGTTTAAGGATCATGTCAGAGGTGTTACATTGTTGGCAATCCCTAACCATACGTTCCACCATCAGATCTATTCCAGGCCACCAGAAATGTAAACAGATTCTTTCTTTTGTTTTTGAAATACCCTGGTGACCTTGGTGAGCTTATTCAGTAATTGTTTCTCTGAGAGATTGTGATGGTATTAATGTAGTGCCCCTATGAAGTAACCCGAAAAACAGATTATTCATCTCGTACATTCCAGAATTTCTTTGTTTCTTCATCAAGACACCTAATTCCTTTCCAACCCTCATTTACTAATTTACAAACTTTGCAAATAGCTGAATCTTTTTCCATAGAGGATCTCCATTCATCTTCACTCAAAACACCAAACGTGACCTCACAAACTCTATAATCATCCTCATCACAATGACGTTATGCTGACTCATCATTCAATTCACTGGGATCGTTTGTAACAAGGCGAGACAGACAATCAGTCACTTTGTTTTGTGTGCCAGGTATGTGATAAACCACAAAATCATACTCCTGTAAGGCAACAATCCATTTAGTAAGTCTGGAAGAGACTGCGTCCAAACTCTTCTTGGTGAACAAATCTTTTAAGGGTTTATGGTCAGACTGTACTGTGAAAGAGCTTCCCCAGAGGAATTTTCTGAGTTTTTTATTTGCCCAGAAGATGCAAAGTGTTTACTTTTCTATTACTGAGTACTGTAACTCAGCTCCTACAAGAGCTCTTGACAGGAACATTATACTCGTCTCATGTCCATCTTTGATTTGTTTAAGTTCTGCACCAAGACCTTTCGAACTAGCTTCAGTGACCAGTACAGAAGGTATAGAGGTATCAAAACTATGTAATGCAGGAGCTTCACTCAATGCTTTTTTTTATTTCATCAAATTCTTCTTGACATCCTTGCGACCAATTAGCTGAATCTTTTTCCATAGAGGATCTCCATTCATCTTCACTCAAAACACCAAACGTGACCTCACAAACTCTATAATCATCCTCATCACAATGAAGTTATGCTGACTCATCATTCAATTCACTGGGATCGTTTGTAACAAGGCGAGACAGACAATCAGTCACTTTGTTTTGTGTGCCAGGTATGTGATAAACCACAACATCATACTCCTGTAAGGCAACAATCCATTTAGTAAGTCTGGAAGAGACTGCGTCCAAACTCTTCTTGGTGAACAAATCTTTTAAGGGTTTATGGTCAGACTGTACTGTGAAAGAGCTTCCCCAGAGGAATTTTCTGAGTTTTTTATTTGCCCAGAAGATGCAAAGTGTTTACTTTTCTATTACTGAGTACTGTAACTCAGCTCCTACTAGAGCTCTTGACAGGAACATTATACTTGTCTCATGTCCATCTTTGATTTGTTTAAGTTCTGCACCAAGACCTTTCGAACTAGCTTCAGTGACCAGTACAGAAGGTATAGAGGTATCAAAACTATGTAATGCAGGAGCTTCACTCAATGCTTTTTTTATTTCATCAAATTCTTCTTGACATCCTTGCGACCAATTAAATCTCACACCCTTCTTGAGAAGAGATCTTCGGCAGCGGAAGCAAGGAAGAGAATAGAGGGCATCGGTGACAGCAATGAAATGCGTCACAAGGTTGCTAAGCAGCGGTGAAGAAAAAAACAATCCTACGCTGCTCTGCCTTGTCCTGAATCCTTCGCTGTTCTACCTCGTGCTGAATCCTTCGCTGCTCTGCCTCGAACCTTAGCTCGCCCTCAGACTCACGCTCTGGCTCAGGCAAGTAAAATACATTTAAAGAAAATGTTCAATTGAGCGCAAGACAATCCTGAAACGAGTGAAGCGCTTTACAGTACCTTTGCTGTGAGGGTTGAAGTTTCTTGCCTGAGAGTAGAAATTCTCATGTAACTGCTCAGAGTCGCTCGAGTGTTAGGACAACATCACAGGGTAAACAGTCCATCCCAAAATCATCGCCAGTGAAATGAAATACTGGTTCACGAAGAATGGCCGATTAAAAGGTTTATTTAATAGATTATAATGACAGGTAAAAGAGTACGTCCAGGAAACAGCAACTGACATTTTCCAGAATTCAGAACCTTCAGAGCTGAATGACACGCAGGTCATTCTGCCATACTCTGAAGATTCTGGTAAGATCATTACACAAACATGTGAATGTGAGCATTCATTCCTGGCCACCAGCACATCTCTTTTACAGTTAATATTGTTTTAGAGATCCCCTGTTGTATCAGATAGCCTCCCAGAAGTGCTTCGTAAATCAAAACTGCTCTTCGTTCCCTGTTAGAATTACTCTATCCCCCACCCCAGGAATTCGAGCAAACAGAACTCTATTTGCATCAATTATATATGAGTATTTTAGTGGAAACTTTTTAGGTAACGCTGCACCGCTGCCTTTGCTTGTAGCAGTGACAGCCAGCATTACCTCACTGTCTATTTTCATTTTTGAACGAGTGATTGCAGCTACGGAAGCCAATTGCACAGCCCCCTTCGCGGCTTCATCAGCCAATGAATTCCCTTCAAAGTGAACACCATCACGTTGATGACTCAGCGTGTGTATCACGTGAGTGTTTTGTAGTCCGTTTCGCAACTGAACTACTTGTTCCCAAAGCGTTTTATGCTTGATTGTGCCACTTTTTGCATTTTTTATCTGTTTTGAAGCCAGTTCTGTAAATATTCATTATATGATAGAACACAGTAGAAAGAATCGCACACTATGAGTGTAGGGAATTCGCGATCCGTATTTTCAAGTGCCATGATGAATGCTTGTAGTTCAGCTCGCTGAGCTGTACACTCTCCTAGAGATTGCGTTTTTATGACCATAGGTCGACATTTGCCATAGGGCATATGACCTTTAACGATCGCGCATGCAGCACTATAAGCTTGTTTACACCCCATAGCGGGTTGTGCTGATCTGTCAGTATAAATTATACATTCATAGTGGTTTAGAGGCAGCATTTCAGGAGGCAGAGGACATTCTTGTTCGTATTGCAGGAATGCTTGTGTTTTCAAATAAGCATCAAAAACATATTCTACATCAGTTGCAGCAAGAGAATTAACCCATTGTATCCATCTCGGATGGAAAGCTTTAGCATTCGGAATGTTTGCTTTTGTCACTGCCTCTAAGGCAGGTACGGGGGTCACGACCATTATGCGTTTACCCTGTGCTAGGGTTCTTTCTTTCGCTACAGCGGTTTGAACTGCTGTCAGAATTTTTTCAGTAGAAGTGAATTTCATTTCTCCTTGTGTATACAAATGTGATTTGTATGCAGTTGGTACCTTTTCACCTTCATTAAAAGTTAAGTAGGTAAATCCGCATTGACCCGGAATTATTTGGATCACTAAGTTGCGCACGTTTGCACATGTTTGTAAATGTTTGGTTGCTAACATGTCTATTTGGAGTGAACACAACATTTCTGTGTGTTCTTTTTTCCAATGAATAGGTTTAAAATCAGGTTTGATTAATTTGTACAGAGGTTTAACCCTTTCTGCGTAGTTTAGAATGTAAGTTCTTCCGAAATTCAGGAAACCTGGAATCGACTGTAAGTATTTCAGCGTTTTTGGAGGTGAAGCAGCGCACATTTTTCTAAAAAGTTTTCTGCCAGGCTTTTGCCTTCACTTGATAGTTCATATACTAGAAAAAGGACGTTGAGATGGGCAATTCTTGATTTTTTAAAATTTAGTTTACACCCTTCAGAGGCAAAGTCCAGCATAATGGTGTTCAACCTATCCAAGCCATCGTCTGTCAGATAGATATCACCGACATATGACAATGCCTCATCATCATAAGTTTGTGGTAACTCTTTTACCCTTGCTGAGAATAACCCAGGACTATTCTTGAATCCTTAAGGGAGACGACAGAAGTGACTTTGGGACATATGTAGGTAACATGGAAAAACCGATTCCTAAATACCGAATTTTACTGATTCGGTATTTAGGAATCGGTATTCCAGATGTAGGTAGTAATTTGGTAAAAAATACTGAATTCTTAATATTTGTTATTACCGAATTGCTAATTGAGATTCGGTAATGACGAATACCTACCCATTCATTCCTATGGGCTTATAGGCCCATAGGAATGAATGTGAAGACCTTCTGTATTACCGATTCGGCATTACCAAATCGGTAATAACGGGAGGTATTCCAAGGGTTCCAGGGTGTACAAAGGACACCCTGTTACACCCCTGAAATGTGCATGTGTGCACATGTAGCACACATGCATGCCCTAAGGGCATAGATGTGTGCCACATGGCACATTTCACAAAGCAAAAAAGTGCTTTTTTGAAAGCTGGTGGTAAATAGCGATTCCTTAAGGCTGAGAGGCACTGTTTTAAGTGCTACCTACATTGCATTTAAGGAATTGGTATTACTGATTCCTTAAATGCAAGGCCATAAGGAATCGGTATTAAGGAATCAGTATTTACCAATTCCTTAATACCGAATCCTCCCTACATCACAAATGCATAAATACGGGTCGGTAACAGTGAAATTTAATGAATTTCACTGTTACCGACCGGTATTTGCCCACCTACATATGGCCCTTTGTGTCCTCATTATTGAGAAAGCTGCTGTCAAATACCTTCTTTCTGGTGCAATGTTTTGACAAAAGAAATCATTTGATATGTCTAATGTTGTTTTATATTTCATACGCACAATGTTATTCATTAATGCTGTACTGTGTTCATTTTGCACTGCAAATGTTTTGCAACAAGAGTTTAGATGTCTTGTTTGGAGAAAGGAAACAAAGGATTGCTCATTGATGAGGTGCATGTTTCAATCATCCCTTGATATTCAAGTTGATCTAAGATCCCCCTGACCTGTTTTTTAGCTTCTTGCTTAACTGGGTACTGCCTTTGTGCAGTTGGTTGATTTTTCAACTGGATTTTGTGGTGAGGAGAATCCTCAACAATTCCTACATGATTTTTGTGTAATGCTGGGGTTTGGGCAACTGCCCATTTCCTGGCATAAGTATATTTTAAATGTATTGGAATATGTTTAGAGAAGGCTGGCATAATGATGCATTCACAATGTGGTCACTCCCTGACAAATTCTGGTGGCCAGTCTTATTCAGCCAGAAGTATATCATTACCCTTAGAAAGTCGCTCACTAAAGAGTGCTTTCACTTTTCATAGTATGTTTCCATCCATCCGGAGTGTTATTTCATATAACCTATGTGGAGAACTAACCCTGGTATCTGCAGTTTCAACTTGAATGTCCTCATTCAAGTCCGCTGTCTCCAGAAGTCCCTTCAGGTTCTGGCGAGCTATTGTTACTTCTGCTGCACTGTCCAGCATTTTCTGAGCCCATTCTCCATTCTTGAGTTGTGTCCTCAAGATCCTCAGCATGTCAGATTTTTAGACCTGCTACCTTCTTTTTGGTGAATTGAGGTTTTGGTTTGCTTTTTTGAATGCGTTCTTTCCTGGTGTCTGACCGTCTTCTTCTTTCTGATGTCTGTGACGATATCTGAAAGGTGCGAGAGGAACGTGTATCAGTATTGTGATACCTGGCAAGTTTTCTCAAATTATCCCTATTTCTGAGTTTATACCTCCTTTCAGAGGGCTCCGTTTTAAGGAGACCTACCTCGGGAATGAGAATGCTTCTCTTTGGAACGTTGTTTGCTATTTTCCCACTTCTTTTTAGAAGAGGTTGGAGTGTTTTTAGTAAAGACCTTATCAGGACTTTCAGACAGTTAGGGTTTCACTGGTTTCCCACCCAGACTGTCTCTACCTAATTCTTAATAAGATTTTTCTGGCTAGTTCTTGTGGCTGTTCAGTTACATCAAATTCCCTTGACTTTTGGCGGATCGCCACTGATCCTGCTTCTCCTTTAATAGTAGATAATATTATTGTAGAGACCTGTTTGCAATCTTTCAGTAGTTTCATACCTAAATTTAGAGCAGGCTCTGGCCCGTATTAATTTTGAATTTTTTTCAGGACATCAGGTATTACCGCCGTTGACTGAACACCATGGGCTCAATTCCGATCCGGGAAAAGGCGGTGCGATTAGCAGATCGGAGCGTGTTTCCCCGTACGAATTGTACCTGAAGGCTGATCCGTACGAACCTGCAAGTACGATCAAACCCAAATGCGTCACTCCGTACGCCTCGTAAAAAACGCCGTACAAATCGAAAGTCCATGCGATTTGCGGCCGGCTGACGCTTCACGCTACGTCCGACCGTAAATAGACCGCGTCTCCCGAACCAGGAAGTACGATCCGTGTTCTACACACTCCGTACGGCTCTTTTTGTACGACAGCAAAAACCTCCCGTAAAACTACCCTCCGGAACGACCCGCACCCCGGTACACGACAATCAAGCCATGGACGCCATCGTCGGTCTCATCCCTATCCTGTACGCCCACCACCTCGTACTTAGAAACCGAAGACGGCGCCGAAGGTGAGTCCAACGAAGTCCGACATACCTGTATGTGTTGCAACACGCGCACATCTCCATTGCACGATCGTAAAGTCTGCCCATGTTGCGCCACACACTCCCGCACAGCACCAGTGTAATACGGAGACCGGCCGCACCTACGTCCACGCCCACCGGGGTACGCTAGGTCACCGCACTACACCATCGACCACGGGGTACGCTAGGTCACCGCACTACACCATCGACCACGGGGTACGCTAGGTCACCACACTACGCACCTACGTCATCGACCACGGGGTACGGTAGGTCACCGCACTACACCATCGACCATGGGGTACGCTAGGTCACCACACTACGCACCTACGTCATCGAGCACGGGGTACGCTAGGTCACCGCACTACACCATCGAGCACGGGGTACGCTAGGTCACCGCACTACACCAGTGCAATACGGACACAGGCTGCACCTACGTCATCGACCACGGGGTACGCTAGGTCACCACACTACACCATCTACCACGGGGTACGCTAGGTCACCGCACTACACCATCGAGCACGGGGTACGCTAGGTCACCACACTACGCACCTACGTCATCGACCACGGGGTACGCTAGGTCACCGCACTACACCATCGACCACGGGGTACGCTAGGTCACCGCACTACACCATCGACCACGGGGTACGCTAGGTCACCGCACTACACCATCGACCACGGGGTACGCTAGGTCATCACACTACGCACCTACATCATCGACCACGGGGTATGGTAGGTCACCGCACTACACCATCGACCACGGGGTATGCTAGGTCACCACACTACGCACCTACGTCATCGAGCATGGGGTACGCTAGGTCACCGCACTACACCATCGACCATGGGGTACGCTAGGTCACCGCACTACACCACTGCAATAGACGTATGGTACATACGTCTACTATGTGATTGTAACTGTGAGTGGTGTGTAGAGCACCCACCCACCAGTGCCAACCAGTGCCCACCAGTGCCCACCAGTGTCCACCAGTGCCCAGCATCAGAGTGTGTGTGTGGCTAACACCCCCACCAGTGCCCACCATGCCCAGCATCAGAGTGTGTGTGTGGCTAACACCCGCACCAGTGCCCACCAGTGCCCACCAGTGCCCAGCATCAGAGTGTGTGTGTGGCTAACACCCCCACCAGTGCCCAGCATCAGAGTGTAATGTGGCTAACACCCCCACCAGTGCCCACCAGTGCCCACCAGTGCCCAGCATCAGAGTGTGTGTGTGGCTAACACCCCCACCAGTGCCCACCAGTGCCCAGCATCAGAGTGTGTATGTGGCTAACACCCCCACCAGTGCCCACCAGTGCCCAGCATCAGAGTGTGTGTGTGGCTAACACCCCCACCAGTGCCCACCAGTGCCCTGCATCAGAGTGTGTGTGTGGCTAACACCCCCACCAGTGCCCACCAGTGCCCAGCATCAGAGTGTGTGTGTGGCTAACACCCCCACCAGTGCCCACCAGTGCATAGCATCAGAGTGTGTGTGTGGCTAACACCCTCGTCAGTGCCCACCAGGGCCCAGCATCAGAGTGTGTGTGTGGCTAACACCCCCACCAGTGCCCACCAGTACCCAGCATCACAGTGTGTGTGTGGCTAACACCCCCACCAGTGCCCACCAGTGCCCAGCTGTTACATAACAACATACCATTGTGAACATCATTACCATCAGGAGATTGACACATGTTAACATACCTACATTTGAACATCACATCAGCTCCCAGGCACACAGCAGTCACAGACATTATCACACAAACTCTACTTCAGAAAATTAACATAAATGCTTTATTCAGCTGCTCCAAAAAAGAAAAGCAAATAAGAGCCCTTGCTCATTAAAGGCCAATGGCCAGTCCAAAAAAGTCCGAGCAACAATATGTGCCCCCATGGGTGTGATCACACACAAACTTGCCTGCACATGGCGTTTAATCCGCAGTGGTAACTATGGGGGCACCATCTGTGGAATCCTCCGGCACCGCATGGACAGGAGAGGGAAGGACAGGTGGAGTGGGTGCAGGTGTAGTGGATTCATCCACACTGGCTGGTGCAGTGACAAAAGTAGCTTCGTAAACCTGGCTGCACACCTCAGTCAGTGTGGAAAAACTACCACCTGAACCCGGGGACACATTGGGGGTGGAGGTAGAGGGCTGTGAGTCTGTACTCCTGGGTGTGTTAATGCATGTGTGCGTTGTGTCCCCTCTCCCTCTGAGTGTGCCTACTTCCCCTTGAGACTGGGTGCGTGGAGCTTTGAGCTTCTTCTGCCGTGTGGGTGTGCTGGGTGTGTCTGACCTGTGGCGTCTGCGTGTATGTTGTGTAGGTATGGGAGAGGCAGAGGTGGATGGGTCTGAAGGATGGGGGGGAGACTGATGCTGCTGGGTGTACATTGCTGCCGTCAGTGTTGACTCTATGGCAGCCACACTCCGACGTAGATCAGACATTGCCGATGACATGCCCTCCATGAACGACACCAACTGTGTAATCAGTTGTGTATGTCCATGGAGGACAGTCAGCATGGATGTCTGACCTACTGAAATCTGCCGGAGTAGGTCCACAGTCTCAGCACTGAGGGCAGCAGGGGACACAGGGGCAGGGGCAGCGGTGCCGGGAACAAAGGAGACACGGGGGCTAGCACGGACCCTAGGGACACTAACGACTGGGAGGGTGGAGATGGTACTGGAGGAGGGGAGGCCAGCCAAAGATGACAAATTGACCATTGCTGCATATTCCCCCTCCTCCTGAGAGTCTGACTCGGAGTCGTCGGCATGGTAAGATGTGTCAGTCACATGTCGTCCGGCCTGCAGACTCTCATCACCCTCCGTGCCACTGCCTACCTCTGACTCCTCAAAGCAGGTGGCACTGTCGGTGTGTCCCTCTTCCTGGTCCGCGCCTGTTTCTCCTCCAGATTCAGATGATGATGCTGTGGGCAAGGAGAAGAATAAAAACATATCAGTCACCTGTACACAGCAGACATTTAAGCTACAAATCATTTGGCTTCATTCCTCAACATGGCATGCATCATGAGGCACATGACACAGAACACTGCACAATGAGAATTCTAGTTGTGGCCAATTGTGAGAGACACTACGCATCATGTATAGTAGGATACAAGCAACAGTCAAGGGAAAAATAATGTATGAGCCACACAATGATGATTGACTGCCTGACAACAGGATAGCTGTTGATGCATCACAGCACATTTACACACCCTGCCACCCAAACCCAGACCGGGACATGTTTAATTTGCTTAGACCTTGTGCCACATGGGAAAAGTCCTTCCTGAGCTGACATGTGATGCCATCCTGTGACCTGAACCAAGTGTAACATAACCTCACACTGGCATCACAGCTGTTGACACCCCAAGCCTCATTGTGTGACTGACCATCAATAGTATCTATAAACAACATTGTACTTATTTAGCAAATATGCACACACGCACTGCCCAGTGTGAGTATGCATAAGGCCAAAATATTGCACATGTACATTGTGCACCTGTAGGCAACACATGACAATTTGAAAGAGTACCATGGACAAAGGCCACTGAGGCTGACTCGTGCAGAAGACACATGTGTAGACTCCAGATCAGTGCCTAAATAGGAAGAACGGCAGACACAGTGCACATGTGGTGCCACATGTAAGGTTCCAACAGGTGTCACAGACCCCCCTCCAACATGATGATGTGCAAACAGAGACATTGCACCATAGGAGTACCTGTGAAAAAAAAACATCATACAAAGCGCAGGTCAAATGTGGAGTAGGGCAAGGCATGTAAAGAAGCAGCTGCAGAAACTGGGACATTCTGATGCCAATGCATGGAGTGCCTGTCTGACCACACCACTCAAACTATGGGAGTGTAACCATGCCTCGGAGCACTGCAGGGAGCATGTGACACACATCACAACAAACAGACATGAACCTACCCCCTATTTGCTGCTGTCCCTCCTGCACCTGCCTATAGAGGTCTGGGAACACCACTTCCAGGACCCGGAGCATGTTGGGGGTGAGGTGGCGGATGCCGCCATGCCGCCTTGGAGCTTCCAGCTTCAGCTGTACTCTGGCGATGCGGCGGGTCCAGCACCGGATGTCCTGCCACCTCTTCTTGATGTTCCTGAGCCTCCTGCAAGGCCCCCCCACACTCCTGACAGCCCTGGCGATGTCCAGCCAGATTTCACCCTTCTCATAGGCAGATACCTGTCACAAAATAAAGTAAAAGGGCATCAGTACACATGGTCCATGTCCCAAAAAAACACATATGTGCACCTGATAGTTGATGAGAACAGGGCATCGTAAGCTGCACACATTAGCATCATTGGCCAGGAGTATGTGGCCTGTGAGCAAACACTACTGCAGTACATGCCACTGAAAGGCCACAGATGACAGTACGGGTGCCAAACACTCTTTGAGCATGGCACTCACAGAACAATATATGCTACATCTGGGTGCACTGCAGCACGTGACACGCTGTCACACACCCCACTGCAACATAGAACCCTCTAGAAACAACACTGTACACCCTGGCACTCACTCCCAACAACATTGCATCTGGACACTATACAGACACAGTGGCTATGATGTCACACACACAACAGGTGCACACTCCAAGGTATTGCACACATCACTCACCTGATCCTCTGGTCTCCCATACAGCTTGCTGTAGTTAGGCAGGAGGGCATCCAGCAGGGCCTTGTTCTCACCATCAGTGAATGCAGGTGCCCTCTCCATGATAAGTCAATCAGGGTCCAGAGGATTCAGAGACAGCAGCTGTGGTTACCACACCAATGTTGTGCAGGCAAGTGCCCTCCCACAGCCACATGCAGCCTTATATCTGTGCTGCAGAGGGGCTGTGAGTCCAAGGAGTAGTGTGTGATAGGCCACCATAGTTAGCATCCTATGTTCTATCCAATCACATCACACATAAGGCGATGACACACATATGCATGGTTTGAAAACTGAGACAGAGCTGAACAACAACTTTTGCAACATTGTATACTTTATCCCAACTGAATTTGCTAGAACACCTGTAGGAGGCTCAAAACTCTCTGTATCCATGACAACATGGTTGCATTTTGATCATCCCACTGTTCCCCTACATGTTCCCTATGTATAGATTCAAATACCCACACAAGTATGGTGACATTGCCGTTGCTAATGCAACCCATGCAATGGTGTAACGAGACGTACGCACGCACGTACCATTGGGGTACGCATTGCTCGGTTATGGCAGAAATGCAATCGGGAAACGAGGCGTACGCACGCACGTACCATTGGGGTACGCATTGCTTGTGTATGGCTGAAATGCAAGCGGGAAACGAGGCGTACGCACGCACGTACCATTGGGGTACGCATTGCTCGCGTATGGCTGAAATGCAAGCGGGAAACGAGGCGTACGCACGCACGTACCATTGGGGTACGCTTTGCTCGGGTATGGCTGAAATGCAAGCAGGAAACGAGGCGTACGCACGCATGTACCATTGGGGTACGCTTTGCTAGCGTATGGCTGAAATGCTATAGGGAAAGGAGGCCTACACACGCACGTACCATTGGGTTAGAGTCAGAGGCGCATCTAGGGCCCAATTGGGGGGGGGGCAGGAAAATAAGGGGGGGGGAGGCCTGAACTATTAACCAGTAGGCAGAGTGGAGCTGCAGGGGCTCTCATAAGGGGTGAAACAACTGCAAGGCCTAATTAACATTAAAATGGTCTTTTAGGATTAAATATTTTCATTGAGCATGTCAAGACAGGATGGATACAAAACAGCCATATCGATCCCTCATTGCGCTGAGGAGCGACGTGCAAAGCAAAGCATTGAATGGAGGGTACAGCACCTAACTCTGTTACCTGGGACAATTATACACAGAAAGCCGCCTACAACCCAGATTGGGCCGGCTGCGTAGAAAAACAGGGGAATTTGCAAACTCGTCCGGCCCATGCCACCCGCTCCCCCATGTGGAAAAACAAGGGTAAGAACCTGCAATTCAAAGCACACCAGGCCCCAAACCAAGTTGCCACTCCCCACTTCTAAAGTTTACCAAGTCCGCCAGGTGTCTGTGCATCCATGTCTGTGACATACAATTAAACCACACACCACGCCCAACCCCAACAGTCACTCCTACGTGAAAACCCAACCTACACCCCCCCAACGCACCCCGACCCCGAGACAACCCCAACAAATCCCCTACCACCCCCTCCCTCCCACCCCTTCCGTAGGTGGTCCATGGTCTGCTCATCCACCTTCCTCCTGCAACTCTGCTACTTTCGGCTGGGTCCTCCTTGTCCCCCTGCCTGGTCTGTATCATATAACCGCAACAGTCTCAAATACCTCGGGCATGTGACTTCCACAAATTTGGACGACAAGAGAGACAAGAATGGTTTCCAAAGCTCCGTGTACCTAGCTCCTTCACCCGCTTTAACTAAGGAGAGCCTCTCCATGCCCAGCACAATCCAGAGGCGGTGGAGCCAACCCAAGTGCCTATGGATCTGCGCCGACCGCCAATGCGTCAAGATATTCGGCGTTGCCCACCCCAATGCGATGGCTATCAAGCGGCCCCTCCTAGACTTCAGTGGATAAGTCAAGGCGTTAGGCAGCCCTAGAATGACGCCGGGAAGCGGGGAATGTCTGTCTCAAAATGAGCATCCACATCGCTCAGGATCTGACGCCAGTATTCCTGCAACAACTTGCATTCCCAAAGAATGTGCGTTACTGTCCCAAGCTGACCACAGCCCCGCCCACATAGCGGATCCTTACTACTATCCATCTCACATAGGCGCTCCGGAGTGTAATACCAGTAGGTCGCCACTTTCGTGAGCGTGTCCGTGAGCCCCATATGGTAGGGCGAGTGCCGCGCCCTGTGAAAAATCCCATCCCATTCCTTGTGTGAGAGAGTTCTCCCAAGTTCTCGCTCCCAACGCTCCCTACTTGCGCTGTACGTGTACTTGTGTTGGAGCATGAGTGTATTATATAGGTCTGAAATCAGTTGCTTGTCCGACTTCTGGGAAATCAGTCTGCGCTCTAAGTCCGTCATCTTTCTGTCTGCCGTGGATCTGATTGTGGGGTTCTGGGCCCAGTGTCTGACCTGGAAGTATCTGAGCCTTTCAGACTCTGGGAGTCCATACTCCTGACGCAGCTGTGGGAAGGGGACTATCCCCATCTGGACCGTACATATGGCAGAGGGCCCTGCAGCCCGCCGGCTTCCAGCGCTCAAAGGCCTTCTTATCCATCCCCGGCTGGAAGTCAGGGTTGTCAAGGATAGGAGTGAGCAGTGAGGGCAAAGTGGTAAGACCAAGCGCCGTTCCCACCCGGTCCCATATCTGAAGCGGGACACGTGTGATGAATGATGCGTACAGATTAGGGGGCCTATGAATACAGTGCATGAACGGGATCTCCTGCAGGGTCCTCCCGGCCACTGCCTGGTCCTGAAACAACCAGTGCTTCCCGGATTCCCAGCGGACCCACTCCGCAAGAAAGTGTAGCTGTGATGCCTGGAAGTATGTCACCAGGTCAGGGATGCCTATCCCGGCTTTTTCCGGGGCAAGTATCTCTATCTGAGCCTTCAGACGGGGTTTCCTCCCGCTCCAAAAGAATTGTGAAACCTCTGACAGTGTTTGCCTCATCCACCCCCTGGGAGGGGTGCGAGGTATTGTGCGGAAAATGTACAGAATATGTGGGAGCACGGTCATCTTGATCGCCGCCACTCGGCCGAGCCACGACAGCGGGTAGTGTTTCCACTGCCTGAGCTCCCGTCTAATTTACAGCCTCATGAGGGAGTAGTTTATGTCCAGAGTGGTCTGAAGAGACGGAGCCAAACGAATCCCGAGGTACGGGACCGCCTCCTCCGCCCATTGTAAGGGAAACCTGTCTTGTAATGCTGCACGAGTGCCCGGATCCAAGGAAATGTCCAGCCCCTCCGACTTCGTCATGTAGACTTTGAATCACGATACTTGACCAAACTTGCGCAGGTCTTGAAGACAAGCCGGCAGGGAGGCACGAGGTCCCGCAAGGGATAGGAGGACATCATCAGCATACAGACTAATCTTGTGAAAATCTCCTCTGAATTTGATCCCTTTAACCTACGGGTCCTGGCGGATCATCTGCACCAATGGCTCCATATAGAGCGCAAATAGCAGGGGGGATAATGGGCACCCCTGGTGAGTACCCCGTTCAATCTTAAAAGGCGGCGAGGAGCATCCGTTCACTCGTACCGTGGCCGAGGGATGTTTATAACAGTTCAGTATCCTGGTCCTACATTTTGGGCACATACCTGCCCCAGCCAGGACCTTCTCTAAATAGGGCCAATGCACTCGGTCTAAAGCCTTCTCGCCGTCTATGGCCAGCATCATGTGTTCCACCTGTGTTCTAGACGCCTTTTCCAGTAGATGGAGGGCCCTCTTGGTATTATCAGAGGTCTGACGCTCCGGTATAAATCCGGACTGATCCGGATCGATCAACCCCCCATGTACGGGGCCAACCTGGCAGCAAGGATCCCTGTGCAGCAAACCCACCTAAACCACATACCTTTCCAACTCTGTCTACCATGGACTAACACCAGACCCCTCAGTTCCCCCGGCCCTCCCCTCCCCTCCGTCTCCCCCAAACCCAACTCCCCCCCCCCCGCCACTCCCCCAACCACAGAACTTATAAACTGTACTTGTCCATAGTCACTCAAAGAAGCCTCTGCCAGTAGACGCCCTTCAGGCCATTGTCGTTTGCCAGCCCAAACTCCACCCCCCCCTTCCCCAACAACTGCAAAAAGTCATTGTCTCTCATCCAAGAAGGAAAAGTAGAAGAAATGTCGGAAAATGTTAGGTCATCTTACTAGTCTGTTGGGGAAAGCCTTCCTGCCAACGGCCACGTGACCAGAACGAACCCTCAAGGCATGAGCCGGCAGCCCGTCTTTCATCCCGTGGGGCCGGCACTGCTGTCCGTGGCCGCTGCTTCTACAGCAGTGTCCTGACCTGCTTCGATTTCCGTCATTGGGGGCTTCTTGACTCGTCTCCGCCGTCTCTGGTGGCTCCACTGCAACTTTCTTCCGTCTGCACCCGGTGCTGATCCCTGGGTTTCGGCCCCATCTTCCGGCCTCTCTATTCCCAGCAGTGTGCAGGCCTACGTAACTGAACGCAGTTGATATTGTTTATTCTCTAGTTTAAAAAACAAACGGAATGGGTGGCCCAAGCTGTATGGGATGCTGTTCTGCTGTAGATAAGTCGTGACGGGCTTGAATAGTCGTTGCTTGTGGAGTGTGAGTGCAGAGAGGTTTTGAAACAACTGGGGATATGTGCCCTGGAAAGATATTGTTTGATTCTGGCGCACTTTCTGTAGAATTTGTTCTTTGGTGCGGTATTCTCAAACGCACACCAAGATGTCCGGGGGAGGAGCAGTCCCTGCACGCGGCGGTACGGTCCGGTGAGCTCTGGCCAGCCGCAGAGGAGACTCCAGCGGATGCCCCAGCACGTGGTTCAACAGCTCCCTTGCGTAGCGAAACACATCGCTAGTGGCGTCGGACGTGGCTACGTTGCAAACGCTAATATTAGGGCGCCTACAACGGTTTTCAGGTCTTCCAGGTGGAGTTGTAAGTCCACTTGCTGGTCGTGTAGCCTGATAATCTCCTGCTGCTGGGCCGACAGCTCCGTGTCCCTGTCATTGCTCTTTGTTTCTAGGTCTGCCATCCGCTCCCCTATGCCGTCCATCTTGCGTCTCATCTCCCGGATTTCACTGGTGAATTCTGTTTTGAGGGTTTGTATGTCGTCCCGTAGGGACGCAAAGACAGACTCCAGAAAGGCCTTAATGATGGGTTCTGTCCCACTGTCGGCGGTTTGGTCCACCTTCTTCTGCGCCGTAGACCCCATGTCCCTCTGCGGGGGGGGTTCAGTGTTTTCGCAAATGAGTCTTTCACAGTTTTACCCCTGGGCTGCCTGTTTGCCCACATCCCGCCGTTCCAGATCGGATCCGCCAATGTGAGGGTCCCCTCCGTATCCTCTTGCGTGCGGGTCTGCTCTGCGACGGCAAATGGTCTCTGGCCTGCGCCGTCCCGCCCGTGTCTCCCTCAGGGGTACCCTCGGAGCGAGTGGGCCTGTACGGGCCCGTCCCAGGCTCGCCCGCAGGGGAGACACAGTCTGCCAGGCCTATCTCAGAAGTGGTCAGGGGAGCACACCGCTACATGGCCGACCTGCCCGTCGACAGGGTCCTCTGCTCCAGGCCTCTACTCACCCCCCTACTCAGGACTCACCGCCTGTTCGTCTGTTGCTCTGGGGGCCAGGGCCCCCCGCCCCGCCCCTCACAATGACCAGGCTGCGGGAGTCGGAGCCTTCGGGAACGTCAATGTCTGTGGTGCCCACCTCACTTAGCACTGCACGGCCCAAATTACTGCCTATGAACAGCCAAGCTCCGGGCGGGTGTGCCTCCGGGTGGGTATGTGTGCCACATGGGGGGGTACTGCGTAGCTCGGTCGGGCTCCGCAGCTCCAGCGACAGCCTTCGTCAGCTCTCGACGACCGGAGGAGGCACGACGGCTTCTGATGTGGTCACCTCTATGTCCGGGTGGGCCCCCACCCTCGTCCCCCAGCAGCCGCCACCCACTATGCAGGGATGGAGGCAGGCCTGGGCCTCCCCGGTGCAGCTGACACTCAAGCCACCAGCCAGCAGGTGTCCCCAACTTCAGTCTCAGCAAGGGGGGAATCACCTCCCCCTGGGTCTCGGGCGAGGGCCAGCCAACTCCAGGAGCAGACTGACACCGGGCCGATGCACCCGCCGGTAGGTCAGTCTCCGCAATCCCCCAAATGCCACCCAGGGCCAGTCACAGTGCCGCCTGAGGAGCCCAGGATCCGCTCTCACCTCTGTGCTCTCGTTGGTGTCTAGCTCCGTTGGCGTCTGGGCCTCGTGGTGTTCCCAATTGCACCTCCGCCTGTCAGGTCGACAATTGGCCCCCGCCTGACTCAATGCGCCCACTGCTGGTGTTGTGGGTCTCAGGGCAGCCTCCAGACGCTCGCGGGTGGGTCCCGCCTCAGGCCCCACAGGGACGCCGCTTCAGAGTTGGGCAGCCCGGCCGCGACCTCCGCACAACGCCGGCCTCGCTCTCAGGCCGGAGGGGGGAGGTGCACCTTGCGCCTCCGGCCCGCGGTAGTCCGCAGTTGCCTTTTGCGGTGCTGTCCGCCGCCTCCACCGGGTCCGCTCTGTTGCTTTGACGGTTCCGACAGCGCTGGGGACCAACTGTGGTTGGAAAAGGCGCCGGGACCGTTGCTAGAAGCAGGCCGTTGGAAGGAGCTGTTGCGAGACACGTCCGCTCACTCCGCCATCTTGGCCACGCCTTAACAAATGGTCTATTAAAGACCTGTGAAACGTTAGGGTGTGGCTCTGTGTGTGCCCGGGATCTGTCTCATCCCGGGCTGCCACACACGAGGTTGGGAGGGCTGAAGCCCAGTGAGTTCAACATGTGTTGCACGCCTGGGTAGAGTGCATCAGACATGCTCAAGTGAAGGATTGTGTAGGCTGCGTTCCTGACCTCCCTCATGTCACCATTGGGACAGTTACTCCAGGAAATCACATAGCAGGGAAGTAGTGTACCCTCATGTTTACGATGTGGATGCATACATCACCATGGCATACTTACATCAGCATGCCCCAGGTGTGGCAGACATTGGAGAAGCACAGGGACTGTGACCTTGTGCCTCAGTTGATGTGTGAGGAGCTGGCAAGTCATGTCATTAATCCTGAAGCACATGTGCATCACATGCATACAACACTTTGCACCGGCATAACGTCTACAACATATTGTGATGCACATCAACACTGGACTGGCACACCATTCAGTACAGGGAACTGGCACATGATGACAGCAACATGCCCACTGTGACAGAGGTGTAAAAGACACACAGCATGACCCTGTGTCACCAGGTCATGTGTGTGCCATATGTGAAATTGTGCCTGCTGTTTGCATATGAAATATTCAGGACTGTATCAAATTGGTCACCTTTGAATTTCCCCACGTGTCAACCTGGATGTGGGAATTTCCGCTCACCAGTACACTTGTGTGTCGGTAGGCATGTCCTGTGGCTCACTGTGTGTAGTTGGCGTTGTGTGTGCCGTGAAGACGTTGTCGGAGTACTCATACGTCACCTCTGCGTGCTCACGTCAGATCCTATTTTTTGACAACACCTGCGCTGGTCCCGTATGAGTGTAACCTAAATCATTTATGCCACATAATCATAGTATGATCATTTATGACCTTTTAACTTGGATTGTCTGACTCTGGACGGTGCCAATAGGGATGTCCGTTTCAGAGCCTGTGAGGATTGCAACCGTCTCATGTTGGTGACTGACCCTCACTGTCGGTGTCTCCACAGTTTTCACATCAAGCAAGACAACTAGCGCGGCTCCGACTGCCGGGACCAGACATAGGAATCCAGGTGTGAATGGTCCCACAAGCCACTCAGACTCCAGCAGTTGGCCCTGCACCACAGTAACTCATGGTCTGGACGTAGGAGGAGTGCCTGGGCATGGGTGTTGAGACATCAGAGCCCCTGGATTTGACATCAGTCCAGGGCCAAGTCGTCAGGTAATCCACACAAGTGCAAGAGATGTCATCACACATCCAAATCACCACAATGCACGTGCAATGCTGCATGGGAATCGGGTGACACCGCCCACGCGGCTCCGTCAGAGTAGCAGCCGTCGTAGCCTGCACCACGACCTCCGGTCCCTGCTCTGCATGCGACGCAGGAGGACTAAGTGCGCTTCTTCATGTCCATGATGTTCCTCACACCACCAATGGCCTACGCGGCGGCCTCTGGCCCAGCGGACCCGTCTGGGGGCACTAGCGCGTCTGGTGATTTGACCCTGACGCCATCACTCGCTTTGTCCCTGACGCAGGCGGTGCATTTGTGCCGGACCGGCTGGCACAGACCGGATCTGAATGTTGATCCCGGTCCTCGCTGGTTCACCTCACAACCTCACTGGCAACTATCCCCCAGGTGTCAGCCTTTGCGCCGTTCTCGGGTGGTGCTGTCCCCGATACCACACACAGTACGACACCGGCGTGTGAACTGTGCCGCAGAACACCACCATTAATGCTGCATGGTGGGTCAAACATCTACGAGCCGGGCACAGCTCATGATAACCCTGATTACCAGGGAATGTGTGTCATTGAGTATTGGGAGGGACATGAAGACCCACTGACACATGAGTGTCAGTCCCAAGACGAGAGGACTGGTGGACTGGGGTATGCAAGTGGTGTGGACACCTAGCCAGACACTGGTGATGTCTCTACTCCAAACGTGTTTATGGATGAGGGGCCAACGTACAGTGTAATGTGAATGTTGGCGGCCAGAGCCTTGCCCCTTCATCTCCCCATTGCCGCCCTGAGGACCAACCTCCATGCCGCCGTGAGCACCAACCTCCACACTGGGGTCCTTAAACTCCAGTCACGATCTGCTGCGCATCTGCAGGCCTATCCTGAGGAATGTACTGGATCAATATTGGCCAGCATGTACAGTCACGCTGCATGTTTGGCTGTAGATAGGCAGGTTGTCAGATGCCCACACCCCTTCCCAGACTGACCATGTTCCCTGTCCTCCCACCCCACCCCAGAGAGCATGGGCATCCAGCCCTCCAAATCACAGACCAAATTCCAGGTAGCTCCGCTGTTCAGGGTATCCAAGAGGTCTGAGCAGTACGGAAAGATGTCATCATCCACCCTGAGTCTGGGACTGTGTTCTTCCAACATCACATTCCTCTTTGTCCGCTTCCCACACTCTCTGTGGGACATGGTTGTGTAACTGCTGGCAGAGTGTGCGTTGTAGGTAAGGGCAATACTTGGCCAAGCACTTGTAGGATGCCAGTCAGCGACACCGTATTTCATCCATTGAGGGCTGGATATCCCCCAACTCACTGGGCACATCGATGGCATCCAGGGAGGCAAATTTGTCAGAAGATTTGTATGTCTTCAAAGTCCGGAATATGCTACTGACTATTGTTCCTTACTGATATTTTGTTACAAAAGGTAAGTAACTAGTTCATACATTTCAGTACATGTGCTGTAGGAGCATCTATGTTGTGTCCTTGCTGTGATTACAGGGTTACTAATGTACGCACACCATGCCACTTGTGTCAATGAACAGCTCTGATGTGTGAAGGCATCACAGACCATTTGTGACAAAAATACATTTATGCAGTATGAAGATGTACATGTAATAGGGAAATCTCACACCGCAACATGACTATGTCAGAACTGTGCAAATGATGGCCCATGTGGTGTGTGTGTGTATTGGTGTCAGGTGTCTGGATGTATAGACAACATCATACCGACATTCACATGACGTGTCTCACTGACATGATACATTGTCATGCTCACTAACTCCTTTCCATCAGATCATTTGTCTGCATGTCATATCCATTCCACAGACCACAGGTCTTTTACTGTTCACGGAGGAGGGGCTGGGAGCTGGAACATGTTACATCAGTGTGTCTCCCATGCCACACTCAAAGTTGTCAAGATTTGTTGAAGCAGTGTTGCTTGTGCCATGTACATTGTTATTGTCTTAGTCAGACAGTTGAACACTTTTTCAATTTATTGTGTATTGCAGGGCACCCCCTCTGGAAAGGCCGTTACCTGACTTGGAAGCCATGAGGGAACGCAATTGCATCCGTCGTTATCGCTTCACCAGACAGCTGATCAAGGACCTGACGGACAGACTGGAGGCTCACCTGCAACCACGACACAGGTATCCAACTGCGCTGACACCCAAGGTAAAGGTGATGGCAGCCCTCCATTTCTTTGCCACAGGTACGTTCCAATTGGCCATAGCTGATGTGGGAGAGATGTCTCAGACCATGTTCAGCCGTGTATTGACTGATGTTTTGGCTGCGATGTTGCTCCACCTTGATGAATTCATCACATTCCCTACTCCCGAACAGTTGACAGCTGTCAAGGGGGAATTCTATGCCCTGGGACGCATGCCACATGTAATTGGTGCAATTGATGGTACACATGTTAGTTTGGTGCCACCACAGGCTTAGGAGCAGGCGTATCGCAACAGGAAACACTACCACTCGATAAATGCCCTGGTGGTGTGTCCTGCCAACATGATTATCTCACATGTATCTGCACGTTTTCCAGGATCGTGCCACGATGCTTTCATCGTGAGGCGTAGCAGGGTACCACAGATGATGCTGCAGCTGCACAACCACCGGGCATGTCTTGTTGGTGAGTATACTCTGTCAGCTATGTATGTCAGTATGTCACAACTTCGACATCTGAATCATATTACACACTCATTTCCATGATGTCTATTTGCAGGCGACGCTGGATATCCAAACATGCCGTGGCTAATGACTCCTCTGCGCAACCCCAGGACAGCTGCAGACCAGCGGTACAACAATGCTCATGGGAAGACCAGGCGGGTGATTGAGCGGACATTTGGACTCCTGAAGAGCCGGTTCAGGTGCCTGGACAAGACAGGCGGAGCCCTCCAATACAGCCCACGCAAGGTGTGTGACATCTTCACTGTGTGCTGCATGCTTTACAACATGGCAGTGTAGAAGGCCGTGCCACTCTACCTTGATCCTGATGAGCTGGAACATCCGCCCGTTGAGGATGAAGGCCTTGCCCCGGATGCCAGTGATGAGGAGGATGTAGATGATATCCGGAGTCACCTCATCCGCAACTTCTTTTAATAATGGTGAGTCATAGCAGCTTTCATGGAATACATTTACTACAGAGTTGCATGGGTAGCATGATGTGTATGCAGCAGACTGTATGCAATGTAACTTGGATGTCTGTTGTGCTGTGTTCAAGTTCAAGTTCGGCATTTATATAGCGCACTACTTACCCATAGGGTCTCAAGGCGCTTGAGGAGGGTGGGGGATTACAAATATCCAGGTTTTGAGTTGTTTTCTGAAGGAGAGGTGGTTTTGAGTAAGGCGGAGATGGGTGGGGAGGGAATTCCAGGATTTGGCCGCAAGGTAGGAGAAGGATCTTCCCCCCATGGTGGATCTGCGGATGCGTGGTATTGCGGCGAGGGCTTGGTTGGACGATCGGAGTTTGCGGGAGGGGTTGTAGAAGGAGAGGCTTGTGTTGAGGCATTCGGGTCCAAGGTCGTATAGTGCTTTGTGCGCATGGGTGAGGAGACGAAACGTTATTCTTTTGCTGACGGGGAGCCAGTGGAGGTCTTTCAGGTGACTGGAGATGTGATCTCTGCGGGGGACGTCTAGAATGAGTCTGGCTGAGGCATTTTGGATACGTTGGAGCTTTTCTGTAATTTGATTGTGGTTCCAGCATAGAGGGTGTTTCCGTAATCAAGTCTGCTAGTGACCAGTGCGTGGGTGACTGTCTTTCTTGTTTTGGTGGGGATCCATCGGAAGGTTTTTCTGAGCATATGTAGAATGTTGAAGCACGAGGAAGAGACGGCGTTGACTTGTCTGGTCATCGATAGGGAGGAGTCTAGGATGAAGCCCAGATTACGTGCGTGGTCCGTAGGTTTGGGGGCGTTTCCCAGAGCCGGTGGCCACCATGAGTCATCCCAGGCGGAGGGGGATGATCCTAATATGAGGACTTCTGTTTTGTCCGAGTTCAGTTTAAGGCGACTTTTCCTCATCCATTCGGCCACTTCTTTCATTCCTTCGTGTAGATTCGTTTTGGCGGTGTTTGGGTCTTTGGTAAGGGAAAGGATCAGTTGGGTGTCGTCTGCGTAGGAGATGATGTTGAGGTAGTGTTTGCGAACGATGGATGCGAGGGGGCTCATATATACGTTGAAGAGTGTGGGGCTGAGTGATGATCCTTGTGGTACGCCGCAGATGACTTCGGTGGCCTCTGATTTAAAAGGGGGGAGTCGGACTCTTTGCGTTCTTCCGGCGAGGAATGAGATGATCCAGTCCAGTGCTTTTCCTTGAATGCCGATGTTGCTGAGGCGGTGAATAAGGGTGCTGTGACAGACTGTGTCGAAAGCTGCAGAGAGGTCGAGAAGGATGAGGGCAACTGTTTCTCCATTGTCCAGTAGTTTTCGGATGTCGTCTGTTGCTTCGATGAGGGCGGTCTCGGTGCTGTGTTTGGCACGGAACCCAGATTATGATATGTCGAGGGATTTGTTGGATTCGAGGAAGGCGGCGTGTTGACTGTTGACAGCTTTCTCGATGACTTTGGCAGGGAATGGGAGGAGCGAGATTGGTCGGTAGTTTTTAAGTTTAGTGGGGTCTGCTGTGGGTTTCTTCAGGAGGGCGCTGAGATCGGCGTGTTTCCAGCTTTCCGGGAAGGTAGCGGAGTTGAAGAAACTATTGATGATGTTGCGAAGGTGGGGAGCGATGATGGAGTCTGCTTTGTTGAAGATGTGGTGGGGGCATGGGTCGGTAGGTGATCCTGAGTGGATGGAGTTCATCGGGCGGATGGTGTCTTCAGTGGTGACAGGTTTCCAGGTGCAGAGGTTGTTAGGAGGGGGATTAGGTTCTGAGGTGGGTGGGGTGGTCTGGTCGCCCGACTGGTTTTCTAAGCTGTTGTGTATGTCGTCGATTTTGTTGTGGAAGAATAAGGCTAGGGAGTCGCAGAGGTACTGGGAATGAGTGATGTCATTGGTGCCGGCTGAGGGGTTGGTGAATTCTTTTACTATGTTGAACAGTTCCTTACTGCTGTGGGCGTTTTTGTCGAGTCGATCTTTGAATGCTGTTTTCTTAGTGGAACGTATTAGTTGATGGTGTTTATGGGTGGCGTTCTTGAAAGTGGCTAGGTTTTTGGTGGATGGGTTTCTTTTCCAAGCTTTCTTGATGGTGCGGCATGTCTTCTTGGATTTTTTAAGTTCATCGTTGAACCAGGGGGCTTTCTTGAGGTTTAACTTGGTAGGGTTGTTTTTAAGTGGTGCTAGTTCGTCAGCGCTGCGGGTGATCCATTGTGCCAGGTTGGTGGCTGCTTGGTTTGGGTCTGATGAATAAGCAGGAGGGTATTGGTGGAGCGATGTGAGAAGCTGGTCGGTGGTGATTTTGTTCCAGTTTCTGCGGGGAATTTGTTGTGGGTGGTTGTGGGTAGTAGTCTTTTTGTATTCGAAGTGCACGCAGCTGTGGTCTGTCCAATGGAGAGCTGTGGTGTGGTTGAAGGATATGTATTTGCTGGATGTAAAGATTGGGTCGAGTGTGTGTCCGGCACAGTGGGTGAGGGTGTTCACAAGTTGTTTGAGTCCAAGATTTTCGAGGTTGTCCAGAAGGGTGGTACTGTTGTTGTCGTTGTTATTTTCCAGGTGGAAGTTGAGGTCGCCAAGTAGAATGTAGTCCTCTGAGGGGAGGGCGTGTGGGCTGATGAAGTAAGTGATGTCATCACAGAATTGTGTGCGGGGTCCTGGTGGCCTGTCGATGAGGGTGCCTCTGAGTGTGGTGTTGGGGTCGATGTGGATCTGGAAGTGGAGGTGTTCGGCGGTTGCGAGGTTGTCATCGGAAGTGGTCGTGATGCAAATGGTGTTCTCATGAACAATGGCAATTCCTCCTCCTATTTGGTTGGTGCGGTCCTTACGGATGATCTTGTAGCCATCAGGGATGGCTATGGCGATGTTGGGTGTTGAAGAGGCGTTCATCCAGGTTTCTGTGAGGAAGGCGACGTCCGGAGCAGTGGTGTCAAGTAGATTCCAAAGTTGGATGGCGTGACTGTGGACAGAGCGGGTGTTGATAAGGAAGCATTTAAGGTGGTTGGAGCCGGTGTTCTGTTTGGTGTTTGTGGATTTGGTGAGGGTCCTAATGCAGGCAAACTTGCAGGAATTGCAGGTGAAAGGTCCATGGGTGAGTCCAGGTGCGGCTTGGTAGCAGTTTGGTGGTCGGCTGGGGTTCAGGGCTGAGAGGGTAGTGGCGTCGTATGTGATGCGGGAGGGTTGGTCTTTGCGGGGGCCAGGGGGTCTGGCGCTGGGCGCGGTCCAGGCGCCGACGGGCGTAGACGGGCTTACCGTTGGCGCACCTTCGGCGCGCATCCGCTGCGCGTGGACGCTGCGCGTCAGCTGTTCTGACATATGTAGAAATTGGAGGGGGAGGGGCGTGGGAGGGTCAGCTGGGAGGCGGGAGCATGTTGTAGGGACGGGCTGGGAAACAACAAAATGGCAGCAACAGAAAACAAAAGTGAGCAGGGTGAGGTTGGGGCGAGCAGTGGGGCGCAATAACTAACAATTAAGTTCCCAGCAGCAGTGATGAAACTTAAACGCTATAGAGAATAACAGAGCAGCGCTATGATCCAATCACGAACAAAGCACAATGCAGCGCTGCGATTTTAAGCACAATGAAAACTTGCAAAGCAGCGCTATGACTAGATCATGAAAAGCACAATGCGGTGCTATGAAATTATGTAAGATGCGAGCACAGAGCACAGGCAGCATTTGAATAGCGCTACGATACTCAGGAGGAGTGAGGGGAGCGACCGCTTCTGCACTGCAACACACATGCGTGCTATGTGTGTACTTGGAATGTACAAGTGTACTACAACATCTGGATATTCAACAGGATATTGTCAAAATGACATTGTACAGAACTTGACCCCTTGTGTGCCACTCTCATCCACAGCTCACCGTGCCTGTTGTCCGTTGGGGTCATTGTGGTCACCCTGCTATTGCTCATTATGATTGCAACGTCAGCCTAATCAACAGAGCATGCATGGACATGTGGAGAAGTAATTTTGGGTAAGGACTCATATGAGGCTGTTTACCGTTGGTATGTATAGAAATGTGTGGCACATGTTCATGTGCATGTAGTGCGACCATGAATACATGCAACAACATCAGTTCACTTTTTACATGTATGCCCACTCCCATGACAGGATAGTCACCCCATCTGACAGTCACCTGTTGTAGTTGTACTTTCTGGTGAATGCATCAATGTGTGTGGACATTGACACTGCAACATTGCATATACCATGGATTGACATTGTGTCAGAGGTCTCAAACACGGACTCTGTGGGGGATTGCAGCCTCACTGTGTGCATATGATTGTGACTGGATCCTCACCTGCACCTTGTCGGACAGTCCAGTTTGGTAGCCATAATACCATGTCGTGTAGGTGTGTCCGACTGTATGTTCCACATGTTAATACAACTGTCCTGTGATTCTGTGTACATGGATTCATTGCCCCTTGTTGCAGTATATCATGTCACTGTCATGTCGTTACCTCAGTGCAGGTTGCAAAGACTGCTCCGCCAGCCTTCACAGTGAGTAGCACTTCTGTTTTGATTCACATGCTGCCATGTATGTTTTGCCAGTGACATGACAATGTTGGGATGATGCATGTGTTAATTATTGTGTGTCACCAGTGGAGTGCAGTCATTCACATGATTCTCGAGTCCCGTGCAGCATTTATGTGCAATGTTAGGGTTTAATTTTGTGGTTTGGTTCAACATCACTTGCACTTGATATTTCTTCTACCTGCATCTCATGTGTAGCATTGTTATGCTATGTTGATAGTTCATTAGACTGGCTACAGAGTGCCTTCATTGCATGTAGGTCATTAGCTTCCTCATCATATGTGATTCTTACTGCTGTTGTGGGTGAAGTCAATTTTGCATACATGGCCCATATGGGTACACATGAGCAAATACAGATTTGACAGTTTGCGTAAGTAGCATTGGCATATGTTTTCATTTGTTTGTAAGGTCCACCTCATCTGAGCCAGTGAATGGTTTTTAACAACATAGATCTCATCACATGTTAGCTCACTTGTGAGTGTTACACAATACTCTACTGGATAACAGACTGTCCTAGGTTTTGTGTGTCCGTGTCATAGCATCGGATGTCATGTGATAGCATGATGACTAATCTAATGTTGTCTCCAGGCATTTCACTTCACAGGTGTGAACTCCCTCCCGACCCACCTCCGCCTGACCCAGGACCACCTCGCCTTCAGGAAGCAGCTCAAAACCTGGCTGTTTGAGCAGTAGCGGACCCCCCCTCCCCTAGCGCCTTGAGACCCTCCGGGTGAGTAGTGCGCTATACAAATGGTTTGATAGATTGATTGAATGATTGAGGTGTGAGTGGTAGAGTGTGTCAAATGAGGTTTTTGTAGTGTCAGGGACATGAGAATGTACTCCTAATGGTTAGTTGCCTCTGTTTCAGGTCGCCATCCCAGCAGTTCCCATCCTCTCCTTCCCTCGCCTGATCACCCTTTTGTGTCTGTCGTTTTTACTCAGACCAAGGGGCTATTTGGAGATGGAACCCTTTGAGCATCACACCACTCTGATGAAGAAAGGTACGGCCAGTCCTTGACAGGCTTGTTGATAACAGTACTGCTGCATTACAGGTGACATCATTCATAATGTTATTTTGAGTCCTTGCCAATGCACATGTATGTTTGATAGGGCTCCATGGGCTCACATTGTAAATAATCATGTTGTGCATGACGTGTGATTTATTTTAAATATTGTGCCGCCTTCATGTCAACGGACAGGTCCTTCTCATGTGCATGTTTACTATTTTGCATGTAGTAAGCTTATGCCTGTAATGTGTTTACGTGTACAGTGGGCACATGCATGGTGTTGGGGAAGGCTAGAATACTATATTTTGTGTAATGTTGATGGCTTAGTAGCTGCTGTTTAGCTTTCAACACACTAGCTGTAGTATGCACCTGCTGACGCTGTGTGTCCTGTGCCCCACTTGTCAGTAAGTGCCCTGATACAGGGACTGTGATCTTTGGTGATTACTGTGCCATTTTATTTGCAGTGACCCTGAGTGAGTCAGACACTCCTGCATTCACATACAGATGTCATTTTGTGGCTAGCAAATGCCCTTGTGGTATGTGGTTGTTTGGCAAGTTGTCACACACATCCTGCCGTCATGTCTTCACTCATTGCTGCTGCTGCATACACAGCCACGATGCAGCGCACACTATCCAGGTACACAGACACCTACAGGATGAGCCTCCTTCCATCCATTTGTACAGCATGCTCCTGCCACCCTACGCACAGACAACACCAGACAATCACCCTCCTGGTACCACTATGCTTCTGACTCTGCCATTGCAGCTAATATGCCTGTGTGTGCAGCACATACTGGCACGACTATGCAGATTCACATGACATTGGGTCTACGTACCACCAGGTCATGTGCCATGTACAGCACACACACACCTTCCATAGGCACAATATTGTACACAGTTACCTTGTGAACACCACAGCTGGAAAAATCATCTTGCTAACAGTCACGTGGCACTACACAACCTGGTCACACCACTTCAACATAGCTGTCACGGTCAGTCAAGTAGCCACAGGGGACACACACCATGACCACGTCTCTTGGGTGTGGTGTGATTTCCCCAGTCTGGTGTAGGTATTTGTCAGACGTGGGTAGTTGTTCTGTATGCGTTGCTCCCATGACATGAGTCTAGTACTTGTAGCTACATAGGTGTAGGTCACCTACTCACGTGTGCTTGTGTAGGGTGCAACAGCCCATTTCCCACAGTCTGTCCTGCCACCCTTGTCCTGTGTGCCATTCATCACATCCACAGTACTGCATCATGTTGATGATAGTTCACATAACCCGAGGACACAATTGTAGGTACTCCCTACGTGGACAACTAGTTTTGTCACAATGATCTGTACACCTCAATGTGACTCTCCTGGGCCTGGCTGTGATAGCAGTTTGGCATCCAAACCCCCCTCCAGCATTTACTATCCCACACAGGTGTGTCTTGCCATCCATGTATGTAGTTGTTAGTGATTTCTGACCAATGTGTGTCCTCACACAGAATCTAATACAAGTGTGTGGATTGCTGCTGTTTGTTGGATACCCTTGCATTATATACATTTGCACACACATATCAATTTATGCTGTGGTTCAAAGATAAATCGACAAATGCGTATGAGGTTCAGTGTATTTATTTGGTGATCTTGTGCAGGAAACGTGAATAGGTGCTGTACATAAAGGGGTTGAATCCAAAGTTCAGTGGTGGAGATGAGATGCCTTACAGTTACTGTCAACATAGTCCAGGCCACAGTGCTTGGCATCATCGGGTAGACTGTGACCAGAAAGTCCATGTGGGAGAGTCGCATAGGGGATACTGTTGCACCCAGGGGCAATATGCCAGGTCCTGTGTCCTGGGAGTTGTGCATGGCCCACTGCCCCTCAACGTCTTAGCCGTGGACGACCCACCTTCCTTGGGGGAACCTCAGGTACAGGCCTGGACGATGCATGGAACGCTACGTCAGAGAGTTCCTCCTCCTCCTCCTCCCGCCTCCCTGCGGCTGGTGTCCCACTTTGCCGTGATGTTGCTGGCCTTGTGACACAGGGAGGATGCTGCATGTTGGCAGCTATCTGACGTAGCGATTGGCTCATTTCCCGATGCACCGTCAAGAGCTGAGCCAGACTTTCCTCCACCCGTCCATAATGTTGTTGTTGCCTGGCTATTTGCTCTGCCTGCTGTTCTTTCACCTGGTTGAGGACATCCGCAAGCTGGCCTACCTCCCTGGTGTCCCGCTGGTATGCCTCCAGGATGTTAGTGAGTTCAGGCATACCGGGCCCTGCAGCTGACTGGCCAGACACTCGCCTCCGCCTTCCACCTCTCCCACCACCCTGACCCACATGAGCACAGCCTGCGCTTGTGGGCACATCCGATCGACGGGCCCCCCAAGTGCTGCCAGGGTGGAGGTTGTCTGCCTCCTCCGGGGTGCCCAACAAAGGCTCTCCCTCATTTTCAGACAGGCTCTCTGATGGGTCATGTGCAGGGCTCTGACCTGTCTGCTGGGATGTGGTGGGAATGGTTCTGGTGGTTGGCAGAGATGTAGGTGGTACAGTTGCTGCAGGTCTTTGGGATCCAGAGGAGCCAGGTTGGTTGGGGTCATCCACAGTGCGTTGAGTGGCATCGCTGTCGGTGGGGTCTGGGTCCTGCTGAGTCTGGGCCTGGGATCCTTCTCCCCCCTGGTTGGGGGGGCTCCACACGTTGCCCTGTGTGTGGGAGAGTGAGACACTGTTAAGGCACTATCAAGTGACATCTTGTTTATTTATCCATTATCTGCATCACAGTTCCACAAGCTTTACATTGTTGTCATTGTTCAGTTGTGTATGTAGTGGTAGTAAATGGACATGTACTCTGGGGTATTGTCATTCTTCCATTCTCTTGACAATGACTGACGCAACCACTGCTGTGGCTTGTCTTGCCGGCACAACACATGTAAAGCATTGGTCAGGTTCACGCAACATCCAGGATACGGTGTAAATCCTTATGTCTGCGTGAAGCATGCACAGAGTTTACATGCAGCATGTCGATGTAAGAGACAGAGCATCATTAATTAGCATGACATCTACAACTTTGGATGTCTTTTCCTGTTCCGTGATGGCCACACAATGCCAACACCCCTGGACCTGTACACACACTTATAGATCATGGCTTTTGAACGTGGCACTTCTCAAATACGCATCACCTTGTCAATACCCATGTCCATGTTGGTACTTAAGTGCATCCACAACAGTAATGAGATGGGGCACGTGCATTGTTTGAGAGGCACAATGGAAGGGAGCTTCTGAAATGTGCATGTATTAGTTGTATGCGTATTCATATTAGTGAGTGTTTAGTTGTGGTACATGACAATTGGGACAGTGTTGCACTACAATGCCTGTCCCCAGGGGATGAGTTTGTGTAAGGGGGGTGTATGACAGGCCATGCTAGTACTTTGCGTGTGATTTGCATGCGTCCATCGTTCATTATTTGGCTGCCCCCTGATGTAGCATGCTGCCATTTTCGTGGTTTTGAGTTCATGCACAGGATGTGTGACCTTGTCCTGGTGTTTGTGTTTGCAGTGATCACAGGAGGGACTTGTGGTGCCTACACCTGTGCCCATTGTGTACTACTGAGCTTTACAAAATGTGTGTCCTGACACAGTACATTGACGACTGCAACTGGTGGGTGTGTTGCAGTCAAATAGTAGATGAGTGCTGGTAATTAGGAGCCATCCCTGGACATTCAGCTCTATGGTGGTTTTCAGGCCTGTGCAGTGCTTGGGTGCAACTGTGTGTGTGCCCAGGGAGCTGAGGTGTGGTGACTGAGGGTGGAACACTGAGGGATGGATACAGAGGGAGGCAGGGAGACTGAGGGATGGAGGGAGACAGAGGGGGAGAGGGCAACAGAGGGAGAGGGCGACAGAGGGAGAGGGCGACAGAGGGAGAGGGCGACAGACGGAGAGGGCGACAGAGGGAGAGGGCCACAGAGGGAGAGGGCGACAGAGGGAGAGGGCGACAGAGGGAGTGGGCAACAGAGGGAGTGGGAGGGAGAGGGCGACAGAGGGAGAGGGCGACAGAGGGAGAGGGCGACAGAGGGAGAGGGCGACAGAGGGAGAGGGCGACAGAGGGAGTGGGCAACAGAGGGAGTGGGAGGGAGAGGGCAACAGAGGGAGAGGGCGACAGAGGGAGAGGGCGACAGAGGGAGAGGGCGACAGAGGGAGAGGGTGACAGAGGGAGAGGGCGACAGAGGGAGAGGGCAACAGAGGGAGAGGGCGACAGAGGGAGTGGGAGGGAGAGGGAGAGGGCGACAGAGGGAGAGGGTGACAGAGGGAGAGGGCCACAGTGGGAGAGGGCGACAGAGGGAGAGGGCGACAGAGGGAGTGGGCAACAGAGGGAGTGGGAGGGAGAGGGCGACAGAGGGAGAGGGCCACAGAGGGAGAGGGCCACAGAGGGAGAGGGCCACAGAGGGAGAGGGCGACAGAGGGAGAGGGCGACAGAGGGAGTGGGCAACAGAGGGAGTGGGAGGGAGAGGGCGACAGAGGGAGAGGGCGACAGAGGGAGAGGGCGACAGAGGGAGTGGGAGGGAGAGGGAGAGGGCGACAGAGGGAGAGGGCGACAGAGGGAGAGGGCGACAGAGGGAGAGGGCGACAGAGGGAGTGGGCAACAGAGGGAGTGGGAGGGAGAGGGCGACAGAGGGAGTGGGAGGGAGAGGGAGACAGGGATGGTGACAGGTTGTTTGTGCTTGCTCGCTTGATACACTGCCTTACTGTGTGACAAAATATTGCTTTGCTGGAAGGTGTGTCCACTACATGAAATTGTTTTGCAACTGTGGTGTACTATCTTGTGTGTTATTTCCCTATCCTGTGCATTGGGCATGGTGCTTGGGTGTGTACCTGGGACATATGGGATGAGAGCAGCCTCCTACTCTCCACCTTCTACCCTTTGTGCCTCCCCCTTGCATCAAACTCCATTTTGTTTTGTCATGCTGGGACTCATGTCCACCCACCCCATGCTGCTGGGGACTGTTGTAAGTACACCCCTGTAACATGTTTTCATTGTACACTCACCAGACTCAATGGCTCCTTCGATTCCGTGTACTCCCACCGGTGCCAGCAGGGCCATGACTTTCGTCTCCCAGAGATGGTATACAGGAGGTCTGCAGGGAGGTCCACCTCCAGTGTGGTGTGCATTGGCGTAGTCCTGGTCCATCTTCTTCCTGACCATCCTCCGCAGGTCATACCACCTGGACTGGCATTCCCCCCTGGTGCGCCTGATGGGTGCCACAGCATTGACCCGGTCTGCAATCCTCTGCCACAGGCGTGTTTTCTCAGCCATGCTGGTCTGTCTGACCAATGCGCAAAACAGCTGTGGCTCGACTCTGATGATCTCATCTGTAAGTATCTCATTCTCTGGGTCGGTGAACTTTGGATTCTTGGGTGTGGTCATGGTGTGGGGTGTATGTGGTTGAGGGTGTGATGGTCTATATGTATGAGGGTGTGTGGTTCTGATTGTGAAGGGGTGGTGTGGGTGTAGATGTGATTGGGTGTATGTGTGAAGGTGTGTTGCTGCAATTGTTGGTGTGCTGTCTGTTTCTTGGCAATAATGTGTATGTTCAAAAAGATGATGGGTTGTATGTGTGGACCCTTTTTTTGGTGAAATGGTGGGTGTGGCTTATTTTGAATTGGTTGTGTGTGTCATATATGGGGTGGGTGTTAGTGTTGAACTGTATTTGCCAGTTTGGCTGTGATCAGGACATTTTTATTCAATGGTGTGTACACAGGAGACATGTTCGATGTTGTTGTGCGACTTGTTTGCTTGCTCCGGTACTTGTGCGTGCCATCGACTTGGTTGGGGGGGTACGTGCGGGACTTGTGCGAGCAAACGACTTGTTCGGGCCGTTGGCGGGTGGGGGGTGCTCGCGTACGCTTGTTGGGGGGTACGTGCGGTGCTTGGGTGTGCGATCGACTTGTACGGGCCGTTGGCGGGTGGGGGGGCTTGCGTACGCTTGTTGGGTGGGTACGTGCGGTGCTTGTGTGTGCGATCGACTTGTACGGGCCGTTGGCAGGTGGGGGGGATCGCGTACGCTTGTTGGGGGGGTACGTGCGGTACTTGTGCGTGCGTTCGACTTGGTTGGGGGGTACGTGCGGTGCATGTGTGTGCGATCGACTTGTACGGGCCGTTGGCGGGTGGGGGGGCTTGCGTACGCTTGTTGGGGGGGGTACGTGCGGTGCTTGTGTGTGCGATCTACTTGTACGGGCCGTTGGCGGGTGGGGGGGCTCGCGTACGCTTGTTGGGTGGGTACGTGCAGTGCTTGTGTGTGCGATCGACTTGTACGGGCCGTTGGCGGGTGGGGGGGGCTCGCGTACGCTTGTTGGGGGGGTACGTGCCGTACTTGTGCGTGCGTTCGCTTGTTGGGGGGTACGTGCGGTACTTGTGCGTGCGTTCGACTTGGTTGGGGGGTACGTGCGGTGCATGTGTGTGCGATCGACTTGTACGGGCCGTTGGCGGGTGGGGGGGGGCTCGTGTACGCTTGTTGGGGGGTACGTGCGGTGCTTGTGTGTGCGATCGACTTGTACGGGCCGTTGGCGGGTGAGGGGGGGCTCGCGTACGCTTGTTGGGTGGGTACGTGCGGTGCTTGTGTGTGTGATCGACTTGTACGGGCCGTTGGCGGGTGGGGAGGGCTCGCGTACGCTTGTTGGGGGGTACGTGCGGTACTTGTGCGTGCGTTCGCTTGTTGGGGGGGTACATGCGGTACTTGTGCGTGCGTTCGACTTGGTTGGGGGGTACGTGCGGTGCTTGTGTGTGCGATCGACTTGTACGGGCCGTTGGTGGGTGGGGGGGCTTGCGGACGCTTGTTGGGGGGGTACGTGCGGTGCTTGTGTGTGCGATCGACTTGTACGGGCCGTTGGCGGGTGGGGGGGGCTCGCGTACGCTTGTTGGGGGGTACGTGCAGTACTTGTGCGTGCGTTCGCTTGTAGGGGGGTACGTGCGGTACTTGTGCGTGCGTTTGACTTGGTTGGGGGGGTACGTGCGGTGCTTGTGTGTGCGATCGACTTGTACGGGCCGTTGGGGGGGGCTCGCGTGGGCTTGCACGAGGGGTACACGTGTGGTATGCATAGATGCCGCTTGCTGTGAGGGGAAGGATCCCGTACGAAACCATCTGCATGGGCGACTACTTTGGGCCGTACAAATCGCGTACTGGGTTTCCTATGTGGATCGTACTTGTGTGGTTGTACGGCAGGTTTACAAATCGTACGGGTTGAGTAACGACGCTAATTCGTACGGGGCTTCGACTGTGGTTCATACGGATCGCTGATATTCGTACGGGAATAGGCGACAATGGATCGTACTACGCAGATTGGACGGATTTTTTCCATTCGTACGGAATCGGCTACGAATACGAATTGTACGGCGTTTTTTTTTCCCGGATCGGAATCGGCCCCCATGTGTGTTAGTATAGATTGCAGTGAAGATTGTACCCCAAGTGGTGCAGGCCTCCAGATGTGGTTTGATCCCCATTGTTAAACAGATTGTTAAAATTCTGTGGTTCTCATGAGGGCAATATTAGGAAATACCGCTTCCATTTGAGTAATTTTCTGAGCTATCCAGAACAGTATTTGTTCACGTTTTGTTGGTAATTTACCCACGACTGCGTTTAAAGTCTGTGGTGTAATTGTTAATGTATTCCCCTGGTAAGATATTTATTGTGCAATAACCATTGGAGGTTGGACTGTGAGAGTCCGCATGACATATTGGACAAATTGTCTGTAAATTTTGAGTAGCTCTTTGAGTTGAGTAAGTAAATCTGCATCTGTCATGTCTTCGATTTCAGGATGAGGTGTGTAACCTGCTAAACTGTCCATGTAGCTCCTGGTCTACCGAGTGGACCAAGCCTGGTAATGTGATTTAAATGTTTTAGGGCGCCTTTAAACCAGAGATTATGCTCCTGGTATGTGAGTGAAATTTCAATATCCTTTAAAGGAATATACTCATCCGGGTGGATCATCTTCTTTGTAGAAGTGAAACATACTTGTTACTGGATTTGCTTCCTGGAAGACTATGCCTCTGTCTGGTGATATTCATGTGCCTCTATCACAAAAACTGCTGTACCACCTCTTGATGATAGGCCATGTTTTATAAGTATTATAGTGATGGCTTTCCTTAAATTTGGAGGAATTATTACAGCATTCGCATCGGTTTCCTATAAACCTATATAGTTTAAAGCTGTTTCGGCGTTGTCGCCTGTAGCTCCACCGGCTTCGGTGTTATTGTCCTCGGACATTGTTTAATGAAAGTTCCAGAGCAAGTTTCAAGGGAACAAAGATAAGGTGCACAATATTTTGGAACACTGTATCCTTCAACGTTGAACAAACTAAAAAGCTAATACATAGGATTTTTGTCCTACTCAGGTATGGCGGATATTATCCCTTGCCCACTCCAGACGTCTATTGGAGTTTTACGAGTAAAGGGGTCTCTGAGAAAAGCACAACTGAGTTACATCCGTATCTAGCGTTAAATTACTGCCTTACCAAAACATTGGGCGCCATGTAGTGTAGTTCCTATATCCCTAATAGGCTCTGCGCATTGAAAAAATATACGCTATAGTTTTGACATAGGACTGAGGTCAGTATGTCTCTATCGAGTACATTAAACCTAATGATTTGTGTGTGCCAGCTAACTCAGAGGTCACTAGAAACTTTTTCAAATGAACAAGAAGGGTTTAGTTTCTCACAACCCCATAAACATGACAACTTTGTTTCCCTTAGAGTCTGAAAAATATCTTCAAACTCATGGAAACAATAGATAACTATTTCACTCAGTCAATCGTGCATGTTTCGTTTCTACAGAGTTAATTTTTTTATTTTATTTTTTTTATTTAATATGTTTAACCATTTTTCTTTATTATTATTTTTTTCTTTTGGAGTCGCGCACCCAAAGCGTACTCATCACGATGAGTGCGCGGATTCTAGCCGCCATTTTAGAAAAGTTGTGAAGGATCCGCGTACGTTGAGCGACGGCTTCGTGTTTTTTCAGTTACACCATTTACATTTAACATTGCGTGATGTGCGCTATTGGTATGCAACCGATCTGCGACTCCTGCACATTTGCGACACATGGCATTACGGTATTCAACGCTTGCGCAGTGGCAGGTCGCGCATGATGTCATATAACTGCTGGTGCGCCCTGGATGCGCGACTCTCATGAATTTTTTTAATGCCTAAAATTATATATATGAATCTTTAATATACATATTAGGGCAAGCGATTATCTAAGATACTTATAGAAATAATATATTTGTACTTAAATAAACTTTTATTACTTTTAAATATATTTTTGCGAAGTCACGTTAGGTGCGTGCTTCGTGAGCGCATGATGCACGGATCCCATGTGACCTGAAAAAAAATATTTGATTGGTTATTAACATTTACCATTGGAACTACTGAAGGACCGCACCCATTTCAATCATTCTTGTTGGAGCACATTTAGAGACACATCTCTTTTCCATCAAGAGCTCTATTTTACTCATTTTTTGGTGTTTATCAAAAAGAATCAAAACCCCACGTCCTCAAAAGCCTGAGTCCATTGTCTGGAAATTCTTCACTTTTCCGCCTGGTGAGAAAAAAGTGAAGGCTAGAAAGGTGATTTGCAGAATATGCCAATGAGTGCTGTCAAGAGGTAGTGACAAAAATATTTTTGTGGAGCTGCCTCCAAGTACAAGCATTTAAAAACAATACATCCTGTAAATCTGGCTCAGGAGGAATGTAGGCGAGCTGCAATGAACCCTTCAGCTGCTGTGTCAAGCACATCTGGAACATCCTAATCCACAGCTGCACCGGACATTAGGCCAGAGTTTGCCTTCCTAGAACAGCACTGTGTGAAGTGCAAAAAAACGAATATGTTTTGGAGAACAGTCAGTGAATGCAGTTTGTGCTACGCAACGGAACCATCATTGCTAATTTTTTGTTTTCTTTTGTTTTACGGAATGGTTAATAATTCCAGAGGTTTCCTGTTTTTTTCATTCTTTTTTGTTCTTTTTTTGAAAAAACACCAAAAAAATACAAAATTGTTCAAAAAAAGAAGAAAAGGAAAAAAAGAAGAAAAACAAGTTCTTGTCAGAACTACCTTATCTGGTTAAGGAAGAACTATTCTTGCCTAGTAATCTGTGAAAGTTTGGTTGAATATATGTGTAGAGCATGATTGACTGAAAGAATGTATTAGTAGTGTATGGTGAATTTATAGGTGAAGATTTATGAGGAAGTACTGCAGCGTTACAAAGCAACCTCTTTAGATGCATTGTGCTGTGGCACTTACAAAGCATAGAGATGTGACATATGTACATAAATATTTCGCAACTCTATGCTTCCCTCTTCACTGCTGCACAAAGTGCAGCCATGTGGTGACACAGGCATCCTTGCACCATGGTGCAAGAATGTCTGTGTCATGGGGAGATTGTTTTTTTATGCAGGAAGGGACACTGTCCTGCACAAAAACAATCAGTAAAGGCATTTTCCTCTCTCAATGTATGCTGTGGAATGCAGTTTGCATTGAAAGAGGAAAAATGAGGAGAAAAGAAAACAATTCTCCTCGTTGTGCCTTGGTACAGTAACTGTAGGATGCCACAGCATTCACACACATCTCGAGATTTATGATTTCTCATAAATCTGGAGATATGTCTTGTTCTATGAGTGTTTCGTGGAAACATCCACACCAACACTTATGGAACACAACTTCAAAGCAAAGTGCTGTCTATGAAGAGATTGTATTTACAAGGAGAAGAAAAGTTACACAAGGTGACTTTTCCTCTCTTTGTAAATATGAAGGAGTGTCTGGCACCATCATTACATTACAAAAAGTGACGGACTGGTGGTGCAGGGTGCTTGTAAATCTGCCCCCTAAGTGCTTAAGTATTGGCAGACTGATACAATAAGAACATTTTACAGGTACACGAGAGTGACAGGATGTGTCCTATGTTGCATGGGTACTACTTCACTATTTAATAGAGTGAACCAATACTATTTATCTACTTAGAGATTTGAAGGAATTATGCACATTATATTCTATGTGTACTTGTGTTGGTGCCTAAGTCATTTTATAAGAATACTTCTAGTATATGACTAATAATTGGAGTAATTTCAGTACTGCAAAGAGAGGGCATGCTGAATTTATAAGTGCTTATGTATTGGTGAGGGAATAGGATATGTAAATAGTGCTGGATGGATGAATGAAGAACTGCAAGGGACAGACTGAAGGATTCCTAGACTGTATAGGTACTAACTGAGTATTTAAAAGACTGTATCAATGCTATGTAGCTGATTGGAGATATGCATGCATAGTGCACAGAATATTGTAGCCGTACTAGTTTTTCTGATTAGGCCATTCCTAAAATACTTGACTAGTAACTAGAACAATTTCAGTGCTGCAAAGAGAGTACATGTTGAATGTATAAGTGCTTAGGTATTGATGAAGTGATTGGATACATAGATAGTGCTGGATGGGTGATTGGAGAAATGCATGGGAGAGACAGGAGGATTCCTACACTGCATTGGTACTAACTGGGTATTTAGAAGAGTGTATTAATAGTATGTAGCTTGTTGGAGGTCTGCATGCATAGTATATAAAGAAATGCACCTGTACTAGGTTTGGTGGCTAGGCCAATCCTTAAGTATATGACTAATAACTAGAATAATTTCAGCACTGCAAAGAGAGTGCAAGCTAAATTTATAAATGCTTAGGTATTGGCAAAGTGATCGGATACATACATAGTGCTCGATGGGTGAATGTACAAGTGCATGGGACAGACAGAAGGTTTCATAGACTGCATAGGTACTAATTGAGTATTTAAAAGAATGTATCCATGCTATGTAGTTGATTAGAGGTATGCATGCATAATGCAAATAATACTGTAGCTGTATTAGTTTTACTGGCTAGGCCTTTCCATAGGAACATAACTAATAACTAAAATAATGTCAGTTCTGTAGAGAGAGTACATGCTGAATTTATAAGTGCTCAGGTATTGGTGGAGTGATAGAATACATAGATAGTGCTGGATGGGTGATTGGAGAAATGCATGGGACAGACAGGAAGATTCCTACACTGCATAGGTACTAACTGGGTATTTAGAAGAGTGTATTAATAGTATGTAGCTTGTTGGAGGTCTGCATGCATAGTATATAAAGAAATGCACCTGTACTAGGTTTGGTGGCTAGGCCAATCCTTAAGTATACAACTAATAACTAGAATAATTTCAGCACTGCAAAGAGAGTGCAAGCTAAAGTTATAAATGCTTAGGTATTGGCAAAGTGATCGGATACATATATAGTGCTCGATGGATGAATGGACAAGTGCATGGGACAGACAGAAGGTTTCATAGACTGCATAGGTACTAATTGAGTATTTAAAAGAATGTATCCATGCTATGTAGTTGATTAGAGGTATGCATGCATAATGCAAATAATACTGCAGCTGTATCAGTTTTACTGGCTAGGCCTTTCCATAGTAACATAACTAATAACTAAAATAATGTCAGTGCTGTAGAGAGAGTACATGCTGAATTTATAAGTGCTTAGGTATTGGTGGAGTGATAGAATACGTAGATAGTGCTGGATGGGTGATTGGAGAAATGTATGGGACAGGCAGGACGATTCCTACACTGCATAGGTACTAACTGGGTATTTAGAAAGTGTATCAATAGTATGTAGCTGATTAGAGGTCTACATTCATAGTGTAGAGAATATTGTGCCTACACTTGTGTGAGTGGCTAGGCCATTCCTTAGGTACATGACTAATAACAAAATTTATTCCAGTGCTGCAAAGAGAGTGCATGATGAATTTATAAGTGCTTAGGTATTGGAGGAGTCATAGGATACGTAGATAGTGCTGGATGGATGAATGGAGAAGTGCATGGAGAAGACAGAAGGATTCCTAGACAGCATAAGTTCTAACTGAGTATTTAAAAGAATGTATCAATGCTATGTAGCTGATTAGAGGACTGCATGAATAGTGTACAAAATATTGTAGCTGTACTAGTTTTACTGGCTAGGCCTTTCCTTAGGTACATGACTAATAACTGAAATAATTTCAGTGCTGTAAAGAGAGTACATGCTGAATATAAAGGTGCTTAGGTATTGGTGGAGTGATAGAATACGTAGACAGTGCTCGATGGGTGATTGGAGAAATGCATGAGACTGATAGAAGGATTCTTACATTGTATAAGTATTAATTGGGTATTTAGAAGAGTGTGTCAAATATATATAGGTGTTTAGAGGTTAACATGTAAACTATATAAAACATTGTGCCTGCACTTGTGTTAGTGACTAGGCCATTCCTTAAGTATATGACTAATAACTGGAGTAATTTCAGTGCTGCAAAGAGAGTGCATGCTGAATTTATAAGTGCTTAGGAATTGGCGGAGTGATATGATATGTAGATAGTGCTGGATGGGTGAGTGGAGAAGTGTATGGGACAGACAGAAGGATTCCTAGACAGCATAGGTACTAACTGAGTATTTAAAAGAATGTATCGATGCTATGTAGCTGATTAGAGGTCTGCATGCATAGTGCACAGAATATTGTAGCTGTACTAGTTTTACTGGCTAGGCCATTGCTTAAGGAACATGACTAATAACAACAATACGTAGATAGTGCTGGATGGGTGATTGCAGAAATACATGACACTGATCGAAGGATTCCTACATTGCATATTTATTAATCGGATATTTGAAATAGTGTATCAATAGTATGTAGGTGTTTAGAGGTTTACATGTAAACTGTACAAAATATTCTACCTGCACTTTTGTTAGTGAATAGGCTATTTCTTTAGTATATGACTTGTAACTAGAGTCATTTCAGTGCTGCAAAGAGAGTGTATGCTGAAATTATAAGTGCTTAGGTATTGCTGAAGTAATAGGATAAGTAGATAGTGCTGGATGGGTGATTGGAGAAATGCATGGGACAGATTGGAGGATTCCTCCACTGCATAGGTACTAACTGGGTATTTGTTTGTTTGTTTCAACTTTATTTCGGCTAATATAGCCATAAAAGCAGGAAGTACAAAAGAAAAAACATTTACAGACAATTATATACAGTACCCTATACAGCAATTAGTCACATATTCAAGTTACAGTGAATGAAACGGGGCAATCAAATAATTAATCCATATCAATAATTTTACAAATGTCACAATAAAACAAGATCTCACTTTATAATTTAGATAAAAGAGTTATTTTTCCTATTTTAAAAGCCAGACTAAAACCTTTAAAAACCATGTTTAAAAAATAAAATCAATGCTATCTATGGTAACTTATGCAGGGTGAAGAAGACTACGGACCCCATTATTACATTACAGCTTGTAACCAAGCTGTTTTCTAATTAGGTACACGTTGAATAAAAACCTGCTTATACAAACCACTACCAGTTGAGAGGTATTAGACTTAATTATAGGTTCTGCTTCTTTATAGGATCAAACACCCATGTTTTTACAGAGGGGTCTGATCCAACGGTCTCTAGATGACTTATAGACCGGACAAAAATACATTAGATGGACGTCATCTTCTTTCGCCTTTTGAGGACAGAGAATACAAAAACCGCTATCATTTTTACCCCCCCATCTACAGGTATTTGCATTCGTCTGGAGCACCCCATATCTAAACTGCAAATATAACGTTTTTGCCAGTAGTGGTCCTATCTCGTCCATAAACTGTTCAAATACAGCATTATCCTTTACATTCAAGAATTTCTGGGTCAATATGCCAATTGATGAACTATGAAGTAGCTCACCATTGACATAAGACCAGAAAGTGTACTTTAGAAGTTTTTTACATGGGGGTGTCATATTCTGAGGCTCTTCCCAATAATGGGATAACCCTAACCTAATACACCAAAAGGAAATATGTTTTAACCATCCAATTTTCTTGTACTCATCAATCTGAATAACTTCTAACAATCCACGTTTATAATTACACAGCTCCGGGGTTGTCCAGAGCCTTACCCAAAACAACAATTGCCTTAAGATTGCTTGGTAATCTGTCCGTTTAAGATCAATATCCAAAAACACTGGAACTAGGGGAGTTCTAGTTGGTATTTTTAACAATCTACGTATAAAGTGATTTTCTTCCCGTTCAAAGTTGCTTTTACAACAATGCCCCCAAACCTCAGCACCATAAAGTGCCGCTGATTGGGCCTTTGCCGTAAATACTTTAAAGTGCCGGCGTGATAGCTTTAGAATGACTTGCGCGTGCACTTTTAGTATAGGCATCAAATTTTGTTTGACAGACAATCTACTTTTTACCAGATGCCCCTTCCATGAAGGGGTGCTATCCAACATAATACCTAGATAGTTATAACTCTCCACATACTCCAATTTTTATTTATTTAAGGCCAAATTCTTCCTAAAGGACTTTTGCAGGTTTATAGGCATATATTTCGTTTTAGACAAATTTATTTCTAACCCCTTCTCTACACAGTAACCATAGAATTTGTTCACCAGATTTTGGAGACCCTTCAGACTCTGAGAGATGAGGATTGTATCATCGGCAAAAAGAAGTGCCGTGATTGCCTCATCTCCTAGCTTCGGGGAGTCGTGATTACAATCCCTCAAATATGTTGGTATATCATTAACATATAATGAGAAGAGCGTAGGCGCCAGCACACAGCCTTGGCGCACGCCACGGCTCACAGGAATAGGCTTTGATACTTCACCTCCCTTCCCCCATCTGACTTTGGCATAGTTCCCTGTGTGTAGTCTGATGAGTTCTTGGAGTAGCTCACCGGGGACCCCCATATTTCTTAGTGTGGTACACAGGAGATGACGTGGAACGAGGTTGAAGGCGGCCCTCAAGTCTATAAATGCCACATACAGGCTGCCCTTTCTTATATTAATATACTTCCAGCAGATGCACGTGAATCTAAATGCTTGATCCACCGTGCTGATTTTTGACCTAAACCCTGCTTGGTATTTGGTCAGTGTCTGGGTCTCCTCTATCCATTCTAAAAGTCTATTTAAAATGTGTCTGGCAAAAACCTTCTGTAAAAGATCAATTAAACTAATTGGGCGATAATTGCCCAGGTCATAACGATCCCCTTTTTTAAAAATTGTTACAAGGTCTGCCCCTTTCCAATTATCGGGAATGGGTGTTCCAGCCACTATGGAGTTACATAAAAAGTTAAAATAAGGCCCCTTTACTTCCACATCGTGCTTTAGTAAGTCACCGGGGATCTTATCAGGTCCTGGGGGTTTACCTGCTTTAATGGCCTGTAGTGCCTGCATGGTCTCCTCTATACTAAATCGTAAAGAAGCAATACTCAATGCTAAGTTGCTCTCTTGAACTTGTATGGGCAACCCCTCTTCATCATGTGAATAGAGTTTAGTAAAATGGTCACACAATGTTTTTTCGTCTAGGTAAATATCCTTAGATGATCTACCCTTTTTATTCCCCTTCGATATTAAACTCCAAAAGGTATTCTGATCTCTCAATTTAGCTGCAGTTAGTAGATCATACCATAATGCATCATCCCACGCTTTTTTCGCCTGAGTCAGGGTTTTATTATATGCATGTCTACTTTCTCTTATGCACTGGGGTTTCTTAGTTTTAACAACCTGAATCAAGTGGGACTTTGCTAGACGACATTCTTTATTGTACCAAGGATTAGCTAACTCTAAATGACTTTCATTTGGGTTCTTATCCCTTTTGCAAATTTTACTCAAAAAGGGAGTTAGAGCATCTACCAATTGGTAGTGTAGGTCTAACACACCCTCGGTGCCTAATAGGGGCTCCTGGCAAGATGCAATGGTATCAGAAAAAGTATTGTAAATATTTAGCATTGTCGAATCTTTAGCCAGGATGTAAGGCCATCTCAGAGCACATCTGTTATTTGATACCTGCAGTTCCCCAAAAGAATTATTCAGTGCGACCTCTTCAGCTGGTTTAGATATAAAAGGCTGGGGATTTAACCATAGTTGAAGTGGAAGATGGTCACTCTCTGTCCTGATATCTATTTTAAAGTCAATAATTAAATACCATAGGCTCAGAGAGACCAATATAAAGTCTATATGTGACTTGCAATTACCTTTACAAAAGGTTGGGGCTGCTGGTCTATCAGATTGTAAGCGGCCATTACATGCCCTTAGGTCATGCCCCACGGTCAACTGTAGAATTTGAGTTGCTGCTACGGTGCATTTAACTAACCCAATGGAATCCAAAATCGGGATATCATTTGCTATATCCTGTTCATCGAGTAAGTTATCGAGACCCAACACTGGTTCATATTTACAGTTGAAGTCCCCCCCTACTACCACTAATGCATTTGGTCCTAATGTATCTAAAAAGGAATCCAGTAGCTCTACTACCTTTGATTCCTTATTAAGTGGATGTGGTCTATTATATATATTTATTAGGTATACAGATTCCTTTTTTCGTGTCACCATCTTTAATCCCAACAAATCCGGGGAAGGAATAGGCAATTGGGTAACTTCTATTTCTAAATTAACTCTTAGCCAGATCACCAGCCCCCCCGACGCTCTCCCTCTTACTGATGGAATTGCGTCACAGTGAAAAGTTTTATACCCAAGCCTGTGCGGGATATCTAAGATATCAATTGCAGGACCCACATTATGGAACAAACTCCCTTTGTCCCTAAGACAGTGTACTGAGCACTTAAAATTCAGAAGGCAACTGAAAACCGTCTTATTTAAAAATGAGATCTAGCATCTGCTCCAATTTACATCTTCTGTTTAGTCGGCACCAAGCGCAGAGATACTCCATCTGGAGTCGATTCGAGCGCTATAAAAACCAGCAAATAAATAAATAAATAAATAAGGCCCAAGTCTCCTGGAGGAGGATGACATCATAATCCTCAATGTAGGTGCACCAGACCAGGTCCCGTAGATTTCTAGCTAAACCTGCTATATTCCATGATATTAATCTTGCGGGTAGATTTTCCTTGAGACTAAGTGGGACTGCATTCGCCAATGTATCTTGTATAGATGTACTATCTAGGGGAATAGTCACAGTACTTAATTCTTCCATTAGAGTGTTTCCAATGGTATTACCCTCAAGCGCGGTACTACTAGTGCGGCATAATCCTACATCTCCTAAGCTGCCATTACTATTTCCAGCACATTTAGGAATCTGATCGCTAGCCACTGCCATCAAAACAGGACCAAGTCTAACGCTATCATTACTAATCGGAGTGGGCACCACTATCTGTAATTGCTCAGAATCTAGATTATTTGTATTAGCTTCCCAACCTGAGTATTAGGATATGCCCTCAAATAAAGACTACCAACTGACAAGAGTCAATCGTTCTGATCCAAACTACTCAATGCATGATATCTATTATGAGTTGGGATCTCAAAGTTTGGGCTTATGCTAGAACTTGGATACCCGCTTCTTGTGTTATGCAATGTACCCTTAGCTAAATGGCTATAAAAATATCCCAAGGGATGCACACCCACACTATTCTCACCCAATTTCAGGAATGCTGCTCTAAGTAGCACAGTCGCAACGTGTTGGGGGTGTCTAAAATTAATGACAATACATTCGCCTTTACAAGTTTTCCTGTCATTACCAATCCAGGGTACCTGTCTCGTTGTTAATATCTGGTCTGAATAGTTTATCGGAATCCCACAGTTCTTGTTCAGCCACGAGACGGTTTTATACTTAAGCGAATCATGTGATTCTTGACTGGGATTGGGCTGAGAAGTGTCTACGGGTGGGACATTAGAAAGTATGACAACGTATGGTTCACAATCTGGTGGGAGATTAATTGGGCGTACTTTCCTCGGTTGGGCTGGTGACCCCACTATATTCATTGGGACCACTTTAGTCTGTATAGTCTGACCATCCGATCGGCCCGTCTCCTCAACTTTAGCCGTGCTTGCCCTCCCCACCAATGGCTTCTGTACAGCATTTTAGGTAGAATGTCCCTTTCCCTTGGTTTCAAACTCTCATTACTAATTGACCGGGTTAGAAGACCTCCCAGTCTAGATACTTCAGCTGTCAGAAGATCTATTTTTTCCACTAAAGGCTTAACAATAGTTTCTAATTTAGCCTCAAACATCTTGGCTATATGGTCCAGAAGGTCAGAATTCATATTCGGTCACCAATAATAGTCATGGTTTCCTTGTGACCAGTGGTGCTCCTCTGCACTGTTTCAGGTGTTTTCTTATGGTATGTTCCTCCCCGCTTAGACTGTGTTTTCCTGCATTTCCTTACCGCTCTCTTAACTGGAGAGCACTGTGGTGATGCATCCATGGTGTCATCTTGTAAATCCTGGTCTGGTACGTCCTGATCTACAACTAATACAGTCGGAATCTCCACTAGTGGGACATCAGTAAGAACATCAGAGATAGGAGGAGAGGCCAAAATCAAACCACTACTGGCACCAGGGGGTGTAGTAGTTCTCACAGGCAGATCTTCCCGACCCAGTGATTTCCTTCTATCATTGTTAATCTTGCTGACCATTTTAACTAGATAGTTGTCCATGGTTGATTTATTCTTAGCCATTAGTAATAACTGAGTATGAACCCCAAGAACTTTTGTACCGTTAGAATCACGGCTAGTTGGGGATTGGCAGACGGAATAATAACTATGACCTTACAAAGTACTTCCTTTCTATAGTATGAAACAAATAGTAATATTGAAAACATGAAGAGCAGTCATGAATATATGTCCAGGTGCTTACTTCTCAAATGTAGTCACGAACAAGGGGGTGGCCCTGCCCTGCCTCGGTCTGCCCGGAATGCACAGACTGCCCCGCCCTTGTCCCGGGCTACTCCCGCGATGCTCCCGCGCGCGACTCGTGGTGCGAGAGTCGCTCCGTCTACTTAAGCGCCTCCGGGAGCGCTGGTTGCGTGGTTGCAGCGTGCCTCCCTCGGGCTGCTGGGAGTGGTAGTCCGGTCAGTGGCAACAGCCGTTCCCCTCACGGCGTGACCGGCAACTGCAAAGCTGTTCCCCTCACGGCGTGTCAGGTAAGTATTTGCTGCCCCAGGAGCTCCGGGCGCTCCACCTACTTAAGCGCCTCCGGGCGCGCTGGTTGCGTGGTTGCAGCGCGCCTCCCTCGGGCTGCTGGGAGTGGTAGTCTGGTCAGTGGCAACAGCCGTTCCCCTCAAGGCGAGACCGGCAACGGCAAAGCCGTTCCCCTCACGGCATGTCAGGTAAGTAATTGGGTATTTAAAAGAGCATATCAATAGTATGTAGCTAGTCAGAGGTCTGCATGCATAGTGTAGAAAAAATATTGTATCTGCACTTGTGTTAGAGCTAGGCCATTTCTTAAGCATATGACTAATAACTGGAGTAATTTCCGTGCTGCAAAGAGAGTGCCTGCTATATTTGTAAGTACTTAGGTATTAGTGTAGTAATAGGATACGTAGATACTGCTGGATGAGTGAATGGAGAAGTGCATGGGATACACAGGAGGATTCCTAGATTGCATAGGTACTACTTGACTTATTAGTTGGTTAGAGGTTTATATATAGAGTCCACAGCTAAATGTAGTAGTGCATTGATAGTGTTTGCATTACTTAATCTTGCCTTGTCAGTAGTACATATCAAAAAATGCATTACATTTTTTAAGTTGCTTTTTACAATTTTAATTTCTTAAAATGTCGTACTTTAGAATTAGGATCTGTGAAAGAGAACAGAAAATACAATTATATTATTTACTATTATATTTTTTACAAAACAACATAATTTTAACATTATATGAATGATTTGGTTTGCTTTTTTGCTGTTCTCAGAATATATTGAATTATACTACAAACAGTGATTTCAATGTTACTCATCACATAACAGCGGGCAAAAAAGAAACAATCAATAAGATTGTTTAAAAAAAAAAGCAAATCTGTGTCAAAAATATTTTCAATATAGTCAACTATCTCTCAACATTCCATAAAAACAACATTCTCAATAACATACCATATAATACAAATCACACATATATAAAATACCTTTCTAAGAGAATTTTGTTACTGCAATATGAAAGAACCGAAGCAATAAATCAATGAACAATTGTTTATATTTTCCATATACTCTAAATGAGGTTCTTTAAAAATATATGCTGTGAGAATGTCCAAGAAAAAGTGCTTAATTGCTATTAATACCTTTCCTCTTGGCCAAATGGTATTCCTGAAATCTTTTATACTGAAATGAGCAAATAGTAATCATATTAATACATTTTAATATATTTCTAATATAGTGGCTTTAAAAATATTAGGTAGGAATTTGGTAATTCGTTAGGTAAACGATGTTTAAAAACCAAATGAGCATCATTACAATATGTCCATCCTTTATTACATTTTAAATAGACAGTGTAATGTCCAGAAAGCCGAAAGTACCTGGCGTCGCAACTACGATCTTTCAGACAAAGCGGCTTACAGGGAATCCATTAAACTTTATCATGGTTGCATTGTGCTAGAAAAGAAAGCTTATTTTGCAAGAAGAATTGAGGCCGCTGTGAATATTAGTAAAGAAATATTCATTATTGTTAAAGAATTCATCTCTCCAACCGCGAGCTCGTCCAAACATTCTCACTCCGAATTTTGGGTCACCCAACTTGCTGACTTCTTTGCTAGCAAAATTAAGGCCATTCAGGGTTCCTTCCGGATATCCGGCACGGTGATAGCCCCTTGCACTAGTGCCTCCTTGCCTTTGACTCTGACTTATGAGGGTCCAACCCTTTCTACTTTTCCTTCTCTGTCCTGCTCCACCTCGCTGGACCTTCTCATGAAACTAAAATCTGGTTCTCCACTGGATCCTTGCCCAGCCAAATTCCTTGGAAAAATAGCCTCAGTCAATCCAGTGCTCAATCTGTCACTTAGCACTGAAGTGGTCCCTCCAACTTGGAAGCAGGCGCTTATTCTGCTGCTTCTGAAAAAGCCTAATCTGGACCCTCTAGTACATGCGAACTATAAGCCAATTTCTCTCCTCCCAGCGTTTGCCAAAGTGGTGGAGAAGCATGTTCACTCCTCTCTTTCCAACTTCCTTGAAAGCCACAACATCTTGAACGACACTCAGTCGGGTTTCCGTGCCAATATGAGCACGGAGACCGCGCTGTTGGAAGTCCCCGAGGCTATTAAGGAGGTTCATGATCTGGGAGGTAAGGTGATGCTGGTGATGTTGGATCTGTCGGCGGCCTTTGACACCGTTCCCCATGGCGGCCTCCTTTGAAGACTCTGGGAGATTGGGCTACGGGGAACGGTGTTCAGCTGGTTTAAGTCCTTCCTAGCAGGCCGCCGTCAAACAGTCTGGGCCCCTCCGTTCTCTGCGGAGGTGCCGCCTTTGGAGGTAGGAGTTTCTCAGGGCTCAATTTTGAGCCCTGCTCTTTTTAACATCTATAAGGCCCCATTGGCAGCACTGGCGGAGTGTTTTGGTGCCCAGATCGTTTCTTACACGGACGACAGCCAGCTCCTTTTTTCCTGTAAGAAGGGCTCTGGCTTTGACGGTGAGAGTATCAGAGGTTGTCTTGGGGCTGTGTTCGATTGGTTCCAGCTCAACAGCCTCAAGTACAACTCTGATAAATCTGAGGTGTTATTTTTTGGGTGTCCTTCTGACCCTAGGTGGCAGTCTTGGTGGCCGGCAGCCATGTTTCCTCCGTTGGAGGCTTCGTCCAAAGCTAAGAATCTGGGGGTGCAGATCGATAATGGCCTCACCTTGAAGCCCCAGATTCTCGGTCTTGTGGGGAAATGTTTTGGCTTCCTCAAGATGCTTAGAAAGTTTCTTCCTTTGCTTTCCCTGGAGCACAGGAAAACTACCGTGCAGGCCTTGATAGGCTCCCGTTTAGACTATGCCAACGTGCTCTATCTCGGTCTGCCGGAATATCTTATTGCACGTCTGCAAGTTGTTCAAAACTCAGCTGCTCGTGCCATTCTTGGCCTCCATCGGAGAGCTAGTGCTACTGACTCATTGAAAACCCTTCACTGGCTCCCAATCCGTAAACTGATTTATTTCAAGGCGCTTACACTTACTTTTAAAGCGCTCCATGGTTTTGGTGCCAATTACATTAGGAAGCGGCTGGCTTATTACCAACCTTCCAGATCGCTGCGGTCAGATTCGCTGAACTTGACGTCTGTCCCGGTCATTAAACGTGCACGCATTGGAGGTCGCTCTTTCCGATGTTTGGCACCCCAACTGTGGAATGCCTTGCCAGTTCTCTTGAGAAGAAATGTTACTCTGTTAGCTTTCAGGAGGGATCTAAAGTCCTGGCTGTTTGTTCAATAGGTTTATCACTTGTTTTAGTCTGTTCCTGTTTTCTGCGTTGGGTTTTGAAGCGCCGGGACACTCCTCGGAGTAGCTGAGCGCTATATAAAACCCATTTTAACATAACATTAACATTAACAGATGTTATAGAAGGGCCATCATGGAAAATTATTGCTAATGCTACTAAAGTTCTTCCTGATATTGATAGTTGACTTGCTACAAAATGTGTAATTAAAGTTTCCAATTTTCTTCCATCAGCTGTACAACGTTGCATCATTAAAATTAAATATTGTCCAAATCTTTGTATATATAATGTTGATAACATTTCTGATTTGCATTGGCTACACTCCATGTTTTGATTTGCTGATTTAACTAGTTTGTTGAAAGACACTCTGCAGTCTGGTGTTGTCAAATATATGAATCTTTCAGTGTCTATGTTAGTGCTATAAGTAAACATACAATTTTCACATTCATGTTCCCATTTATAATGAAAGCCAAAAAAATGTTCAATTACTATTCCTTCATTTTCTAATACTGCAAGCATGCACATTAGACATTCCTGTTATCTTGTTGAATATTCTGAGTAAATTGTGTAGAACCAGAACATGTATAAAAAAGATTACGAATATCAGAAACAGTCTGTGTTTTCATTTTATCAGTTCTCAATTTTTCATAAATACAATACAACAAGGAACAAAATCTTTTTTCACGATTCTCCAAAATTTGCTGTTGCAAACTTTCTAGAAAAAAAAAACATTGACCACTACATTAGCATAGCAGTTGATACCTGAACTATTTTATAACTGATACCCAACAATCTCTTCAATAGTGTCCTTTTTCTTTTTGCTTGCAATCTCAACAATATCTTGATTTTTTTCTTTCTCTATAACCTCACTACAGATATTCTCATATCTTCTTTTTTGACCTACACACTTTTCATATACAGGATATTCACCTAAATTTGGAGCATACACTCTTCTTAACCGATTATACTCTTTTACACAGTTTGTATCTGAATAATCTTTCCCTCATCAAAATCAAACAAATACAATCCAGATAAAGTTCTGACTTGGGACAAAGCAACATATGCCATACCCTCTTTAAACACGGTATTTCCATTGTTTACCAAAGCATTATCTACACTTAAACCTTGAGATTTATGAATAGTCACTGCATATGCTAGAGAAAGAGGTGACTGTCCTCTATGAACATATAAGTCTTTAACAAGCAAAAAACAAACTGACGAACAACCAATTTGTTTTACTTCTTCAATATGATCAAATTTGATTTTTAAAAACTCAATTCCATCTCTATTTTGATAATTAACAAAATCAACAACTTTACCCATTGCTCCATTTACTAAACCTTTTTCCAACATCCAAATTATGCTGTAAAATTACCCAACAGTTTACACATACATATAAATTCTTTTCTAAAGCAGCAGTTTTAGATATAGATTTTTCTAAATAATCCAATTTTGTTTAAATTTTTTCTGTCAAAACAATAGTGATTCCTTCATGCTCTATTTTATCAATGGCTTCCATTTTTATTATCTGTTCATTTTCTAGCTTCAAATGTTCTTCATTGAATATAGAACACTCGCGCAGTGTTGGCATTAAGCAGATTATAGATTTATTTTCTGCAATTTTGTTATATATTTTTTCAGGAACTATATTTTAATTTGAAAACAAGTTTGTAAGTAGTTGACTTTGCAAAGCTTCTTTGCCATGTTCTGTCAATACTCCAACCCTTATATCTTGAAGAATAGGTCCATAATCAGAATCATGTGCCTGTCGCATATTTTTAATGAGTTCTTTGTATTCAAAATATGACCAAATGTTAACGTTTCCAACACTTCCCAAAGACTTATTGGTGTCTTCATGTACAAGTATTTTACATACTGGTTGTCCTTTTACGGGATTGAATTGCAGTAGATCTCCAAAAACTATCACATGTTTTACCTACAAATACGTCATTGTATACTGTTTTAAGTATTTGCTGCATTCTTTAATACACAAAAGCAAGCATTAAGTTTGAGACTATGCTCACCTCATCAATAAACAGAAGTTTCATTTTCTTTAGCACTCTTGAAACTTCATAACAAGCTTCTCCAGATAGTTTGTTATATTCCAATTTATTTGCATGCTCTACAGGTAGCATAAGTAAACAATGTCATGTAATTCCTATAATGTTATGTGCTGCCAACCCAGTTGGTGCAGTTACAACACAAGACAAGCGTGAGTCAGTTGTTGTCTGTAGATAACTGGTCGAAACTTTCATTAAGAAACTTTTTCCTGTTTCAGCTTGACCACTGATATACATTCCGATAGGTTGAAATGATGTGCATGTGCATTCTTTCTTTTCATGAAGAAAACCATGGTCGATCTGTTGTCTCACTTGTTGATATATTTCTGTCTGTGTTCTTCCAAGTTTCCTAAGTCCATAATATCTTCTTGAGCTTGATGCATTGCTGTTTCCACTTCATTCATGGTGATTGCCGCTTCATTTTAAAGAATTGGTTGTCCTAGTGGATCTTGACTCAGTGGAGCAGAACTTTAACTGTCTTGAGAACTGTTGCTAGCAATCAGCTAACATGCAGCTCCCCATGTGGAAAAGCAATATGGTTTGGATTTTGAAAGAGAGAGCAGGTTTCCCTACTCTATCTTTCAAAATCCAAACCACGTTTGCTATGGGAGGGCGGGAGACTCCCGCCCTCTCATTGCAAACAACAGTGTCCTGGGGGTGGGCACCCCAGGACACTACAGGAGCTGGCCCTGGGTGGTGGCGGTCCCCAGGGCGCTTGAGGGCTCTAGGAGGGGGGCCATGCAGCCCCCTAACATAATAAATAAAGCCCCAGGGGTGGTGGGGGGTGGTTGAGCCTCCCCACAAATTATATTGGGAGGGGCTTTTGAGCCCCTCCCAAAAATTTATTTTATAGCCCCGGTGGTGGAGGTCCCTGGGTCTGGGGGACCATCTGCGCCCCCTTTAAATTGAATACATTTTCCCCCAGGATTTGCCCCCCCCGGAGGCTAATTATGAAAGAAGCTTCTATTTTTTTTTATGACAGCATCCGCGCACCCTGCGTGCACTTTGCATTTTAAAACATAAAAAATAATAATTTGGGGGTCCTGGGAGTTCTTGTGGGACCCCCTAAGCAGGTCTAGAGGGTCAGGGTATTTCTACCCTGCCCCCTTTATACGTTTTGCACACATATTCCATAGACTTCTACAGCCTCGCTTCTACAAGGCACACAATGGCTGCCAACAGTACCTAGTTTTGAATGTTGACAACCACTTAACAGCCAATTAGCATTCAGTGCGTGATCCGGAGGGTGCGCTCAGGGTGCGTGGATCCTGCGCAGCCATAGATATATATGTACTTTTAACTACTAAATAGATTGACACCATTCAAGGAAAAGGCATGAGTCTGAACTGAGGACTACCTCTTTGCCAAATTTGGAGTCATTTCGTTCAGCAGTTCGGGCTGTAGCTGCGGCTAAAGGTCCTATGGGAAGTTACATGGGGAAAACACATTTTGGGAGAAGCGTGGTTCAATGGTTAGAGCAGCAGACCCTGATGCAGAGGTCTGGCCTGGGACCAGGGTTCAATTCCCGCCTCGGCGGCTCTTGGACTCAATCTCCCCGGATCTGATAATTTTCGCCTCGGTGCCTAGTCTAATCATGGGTCCCACTCTGTGACTCTGGGCAATAGCTTGCCTAATCTCCACAACGGCTCCAGCAGCGCTTGAATGCCTGGCTTCACCTTGGGGGTGCCCAGGAGTGGACATCTCACAGGAAAGCCAGGAAGGGTTCCACAGCGGTATGAATACTGCGCTACGAGACCTCTGGGTAGAAGGCGCAAAATAAATACAAACACATTTACATTTACATTTACCCCCCTTTTTTCTCAGCCCCTGCTACACGACTCATCCCGAGACTATCGGGATAGGAGCGGACCGTAGCTGACCGTAAGTTTTGAAAATTTCACGAACATTTGTCAATCGGCGCCAAAGTTATTGGGAATACAATGTTTCGGATTTCCTATGGAAAATAGGTCCTAACTATAACTACGACATCACTGTTGTCATCACTGATGACATCACTGATGACATCACTGATGACATCATCTAGTGAATGTAGTTTGGTTTGTTATTTAAATATGTATTATATATATAGCAATCAGCATTGAAGAATGAGTGGATATAAAAATATCTGGATAGAGTATTTAGTAGCAGTGTAATTGGTTGTTTACTTGAGTAATTTATAGTGTCGCACTAAATATATTGGATAGTGACTAAACTGTGTGAATATCTGTTTTACTTTGTCAGTTGTTGTATAAACTGCTGCACCAGTTGGTTACTAGCAACGTGAAAGTCTATATTAGTTATTGATTAGTTCACTGAGTATTTGAATGGGAGAGTGAATGTGTGTGTCGTTCAGTGGGGGGTGTATGACTGCCCAAAGATGCGTGAATAGTTGATTCAGTAGGTATATGATGTTAAGACTACATGTTATAACAATTGATTAGGTGAGTAAATATCTTTATGGGTGTGGTGATGAGCAAATATATCTCTCAATGGTACATGTCCAACAAAGTAGAAAAATAAAAGGCAGTGTATGTGACATTTGTTGTACATAAAGAAGTATACATATGACTCAGTGATTGCATGAGTGACTGTACGGATAACTGTACACTTGTAGCAGTGATTTGGTAACACTAAGTATGAGTTACTGTCTATATGGATAAATGAAGCGCTGTTTGTATAAGTGTGTAGCTGAGTAAATGTAAGTATGATTCATTTTTTGCATAAGTGAGTAGGATGACTGCATCAGTAAATAGGATGTGTGCTGGTATATAATGTCGATATAGGTGTATAATTGTATTTGATAGTATTCTATTGATCATTGACAGCATGTATGAGTGAATCTATAGGTAAGTGATTAGATGTGTGTGTAGATATAGGAATCACTGAGTGGGTTTTTAAATACTTGTATTGCTATGTTAATGGATTCAAATATGGTACTCTGTATTTTACAATGAGTGATGAAAGATTGTACTAGTGCATGATGAGGTGTATCTGATGGTCATGTGGATGATGTCATCAATGATGTGATCAGTGACGTCATTTGAGATGTCATTAGTGATGTCATCAGTGATGTCACTGACCATGTCATGAATGATGTAATATGTGACATCATCACCAGTGGATTGCTGGCGCGATAGTTACAGTTAGTACAACTAACTATAACAAAGGAATTTCAATGGTTTTGTATGAGTGAAATGTCCAGCTAACTATAACAAGCCTCAAACCTATGGTTTTTTTCAGTGAATTTCAAAGGTTTTTTAAATGCTAATTCCTAACTACAACATGTCTGAAACCTTTTGGTTTTTTCAATGAATTTCAAAGGTTTTTTAAATGATAATTTTTAAATATATTTCTTGTTCAATTGTTTTATATTATTTAAGTATTTTTTTTAATCTACATATTTTTAAATATATATTTTTTTAATGACTTCACATATTTTTTTTTTTTAAATAAATATATATATTTTTAAATTATTTTATATTCTTTTAACTATACTTATATTTTTCATTTTTTGCTTGACAGTCGTGCATCCAAAGCGCACCCTTCTCGTTCACTATGCGGAACATATCCGACATTTTAGGATTGATATGTAGGGTCCGCGTACGGTGTGCAACAAGTACGACTTTCCGAAAGTTGACGCTATGCGACTGGTACACGACTTGTGGGGCATACGCGAGATTTACGTATTACGCGACGTGATGGGCGTGCAGTTGCGCATGACATCATATGCGGGGGACTCGGTGGGTGCGGGACCCCTGCGGAATTTTTGAATGTTCAAAAACATACATATATTTATTTATTATAAATATTAAGACAACACATTATCTGAACTAATTATAAAAATAATATACTTTAACTTTCAATAAAGTTACATACCTTTTAAATGCAATTTTGTGAAGTCATGCTTGGTGCGAGTTAGGGGTGAGCCACGTGTGCGTATCGTGCGCGGACACCATGTGACCAGAAAAAGAGATTTGATTGGTTCATTACACTTCCTATTGAAAGTATTGAAGGACCCCACCCATTTCAATCACTCTTGTTAGACCTTCCTTATGAGAAGACCTCTCCTAGCAAGAACTGCTGTTTTTGGTTATTATACACCAGTTTCAGCTCAAACTTGGAGACATGGCAGCTAATGCACCATCATCATTATCAGAACATTCTGATACTGAAAAGTTTGTGCCTGAACCTCCCCCTCCAGAGAAGTACACTTCCATTGTATGGAAGTTTTTTACTTTTCCTCTGGGGCAGAAGAAGGTTAATGCCACCAAAGTCACTTGCAAAATCTGAAAGACGGTGCTGTCCAGGGGTGACCCTACAAAAAAATATTCTTGTGGAACAGCAAGTATGAGGAGACATCTTCAGAAAAAACATCCGGTAAACTTCGCAAGAGAGGAAATGAGGAGATTAAGAGACAATGCTCCTGCACCACCGGCTGTTGCCGGTACATCTGGGAAAACAGCTTCAACTTCAACATCTCCACCTGATATTCATCCCCAATTCGGAAGACTCAGGATGCATTGTGTGCAATGCAACAGACTGATTTCATATGGAGAGCAGTCAGTCAACCTAGTTTGCTGTGCTGTAGGCAACCACCGTTGCTAGTTTCCTTTTTTTTCTCCTCGTATTGTTTACTTTTGTTTGTCCTGTTGACATTTGTTCCCTCTTTAGAAAAAAACAAAAAACAAAAAATCATTCAAAAAATATATATATATAAAACAAGAAAAAAAAAGTTATTTTCAGAACTAACTACTCTGGTTAAAGATAGAGCTAAAGTTGTATGCTAGTGTGTGAACATTAACATACATTTATTTCCAGTAGATAATTGAGTGAAATAAAGCATTTGTGGTGTATGTTGAATAGATAAGTGCAGAACTATAAGGAAGTGCTGCACATGGCACTGTAAAGTATTTACCTGCGGCGTGCTGTGGTACTTCCAAAGCACAGGGATGTAACAGATGTGCATAAAAGCGGCAAAGCAACATATGCCATACCCTCTTTAAACACAGTATTTCCAATGTTCACCAAATCACTGTCAACACTTAAACCTTGAGATTTATAAATAGTCAGTGCATATGCCAGAGAAACTGGAAACTGTTTTCTATGGACATATAAATCTTTAACAGGCAAAAAACGAACAGAACAACGACCAATTTGTTTAACTTCTTCAATCTGATCAAATCTAATTTTTAAGAATTCAATACCATTTTTATTCTGATAATTAACACATTCCACAACTTTTACCATTGCTCCATTACCTAAACCTTTTTCTACTTCCAAATTACGCCTTAAAATGACTCGACAGTTTCTAAATGCATATAGATTCTTTTCTAAACCAACAGTTTTAGCTATCCATTGTTCTAAAGAATCCAATTTTGTTTTACATTTTTCTGTCAAAATAATAGTGATTCCTTCATGCTCTATTTTATCGATGGCTTCCATATTTAATATTTCTTCATTTTCCAGTTTTAAAAGTTGTTTGTTGAATATAGAACACTCGCGCATTGTTGGCATTAAGCAGATTACAAATTTGTTTTCTGCAATTTTCATGTATATTTTCTCAGGAACTACATTTTCATTTGGAAAGTAATCGACTCTGCAAAGCTTGTTTGCCATGTTCTGTCAGTAGTCCAATTCTTACATCTTGGAGAATAGTTCCATAATCAACATCATTTGCCTGTTGCATATTTGTAATGAGTTCTTTGTATTAAAAATATGACCAAATGTTCACGTTTCCAACACTACCCAGAGACTTCCTGGTGTCTTCATGCGCAAGTGTTTTAAATACTGGTTGTCCTTTTACAGGAGTAAGTTGCAGTAGATCTCCAAAAACTATAATGTGTTTTCCTCCAAATAAGGCATCAGGCTCTGTTTTAAGAATTTGCTGCATTCTTAAGTGCACAAAAGCAAGCATTAACTTTGAGACCATGCTTACCTCATCAATAATGAGTAGTTTCATTTTCTTCAGAACTCTTGAAACTTCACAACAAGCTTCTCCAGATAGCTTGTGGTATTTCAATTTGTTTACATGCTCTACTGGTAGCATTAGTAAATGATGTAAATTAATTCCTTTAATGTTTTGTGCTGCCAACCCAGTTGCAGCAGTGATAACACAAGACAAATGTGACTCAGTTGTTTTCTGTAGATAACTTTAATTAAGAAACTTTTTCCTGTTCCAGCTTGACCACTCACATACATTCGAATAGGTTCAAATGATGTGCATAAGCACTCTTTCTTTTTATGAAGTATTCCTTGGTCAATCTGTTGCCACACTTGGTGATATATTTGTTTCTGTTCAACATTTAGTTGTTCTTCCAAGTTTGCTAAGTTCGTTACATATTCTTGAGCTTGATGCATTGCTGTTTCCACCTCATTCATGGCGATTACTGCTTCATTTTCAACAATTGGTTGTCCTAGTGGATCTTGACTCAGCACAGCAGAACTTTGACTGTCTTGAGAACTGTCTCTAGCAATCTCAGCTGCAATTGAAGCTTCTTAATCAATTTCATCGATCAACATTTTCACATAATTTGCAAAACCACTGCATTGTATGCTATCTTTACAAGCATTAAAGGAATCTTCATAGCTCTGGAAATCTCCAAGTAATTCCAGTTCTGAACGCCATGGTTTGAAAAGTTGCAAAAGGGCTAAATAAAAAAATTCCCGCAGTGTCGCAACTCAGCTTCCTGTGATTATTCAAATTTTGTTTCGTTTGTTTCACCAAACATCCTTCGGAACCAAAGACTCCATATTTTCCATCATTGATGTTCTCTGAAGTATTCCGTTTAAAAGTGTACCTTTGCAGCACTTCTTAGAGACACATATTCTCAAGATGATGACTTCTGTTTGGGTAGTATGTGTCCAACATATTCGTTTTCAAAATATCTGTACTCTCTGGATTTTTTTCTGCTAAATATTCAATTTATTGAACAGATTTCAGTACCCGATTTCGCATAGCTGCAAGACCTAGACTCACCCAAATGATTCTTCTAGATTTGGAGTATAGACCAGCAGATGATAACTAATCTGAGCATTCATATGCTCCAATTTCTCGATGCAATAACATCTTCAAACTGAAACTGTATAATTTCTTACTGAGAGTCTTCTCGTGAGAAATCTCTTCCTATATTTATTTCAATTCCGTCTTTTCTGATTTTGTAATATAGGATGTTACATATCGAGCAACAGCAATGGAATTGTCTTCAGCGTACTGAATATCCATGTTAGCATTCCACATGGATAGAATAACTGGGTTGTAGTAATTTATGTATTTTGACTCTTCATTTCTTCTTAAGTTGTAGGTATTTTTTGGAGACTTTCTTGTGATGGTATGTCGCAAAGATGACATAAAACTGTTCACTCTACCTTTGGATAATACAGGACGTGGAAATGCAAAATGACATTTGGTGTAGAACTAATCCTTAGATTTGTACTTTAATCGACAGTATTTTCCACATCTGTGGCTTTGGAATCGTAAAACTTGTTCTCTTAAGTTGTTTTCTTCTGTGCTTTTAGGTACAGCACATGTGGCATATTCAACAATAAAAGACAAAACAGTATCATCTGCTCCAAATTTGGGGGCATCCTCAATCCATAACAGCATATGTATATGAGGAGCACCTCTTGCTTGATACTCCTTTCTCCAAAAGAAATCCACAACTTCTTCAGGAGGAGGATTTTTTTTATTGCAAATAAAAGACATCATAGCTTCAAATCTATGATTGAAATCCCTGCATACATTAACAGGATCCAAAGAGCACAATTCCCCAGGTGTCTTGTGTTCAATATTTTTTATATTGCAATTTGCCTCTCTAAGAAATTCAAGTAAATTATCCCAAGCATACTCAGCGCAGCTTAAGGTAAGGAACCATGTAGGGGTTCCTAAGTTCTGTAGCATACATTTCAGTTCTCCATGTCAATGGTACCAATATTTATTAGTCCCACGCTGACATGCCAAGAGATTAATGACCTGAGATTCTAAATGATCATCTCTCTGGTGCACTTCATTCATAAAATCTTTTGCAGATACATTTTGCAGATGTATTCCAGTTTCTAAAATGTGATTGACTGCATATGAAAATCCAGACAAGTCACTCTCAAATAAAGGATAATATATAAGGAATACATTGTCGAAATCTTGGATCTTCTGCATATAATCTTGTTGTCCAATATTCGGATGCAGGAATCTGCACAGGACGTTCATCATATCGTCCTCCTTTTCCAGTTGGGAACAACTGCGGAAAACAACGAGGTTCCAAGCTCTCTTCCCATAGACTCATGGGACTTCCTTTTGCTATTTTCATTTAAACTGCTCAATAGTGATCCCCATCACTTCTTTTGAATGAAGTGGATGCACAATGTAATGTTCATAGATTTCTTCACATCTTAACATGTCCACGTTTTCAATTTATCCACTTGACGTTTCACTATCTTCTGTTAAAAGTATTTCTTCTTCTCCCATACAAACTTTTTTATTGTATATATTGTTTTTTATCAAATACAAAGTTGCCTTTTGTACTTTCCTAACATCCACAAACTCCTGACAGATTTTCTTATTTTTAGTCGGCACACCACTAACAAGAATACCTAGGGGTTCACTTCATACACTCTCTACACCAATAGTTTCAATATTTTTCTTTAAATCTAACAGTAAATACACAACTCTTCCTTTTAATCCTCTTTGTAAATCTGAAGGAGGCAACTTACCCGTTTTAGGCTCCATACAAACAATAGCCTGAAATTGGTGCACACATTGAATGACAATAGACTCATAGGTATTTAAATCTGTCAGTTCTGGAGGAATAGCAACTAACTCTAAATTATTATGCACAGCTCTAGTGGGCAATTTATTCTCATCTAATTTGTTATAACAATATTTACAAATACATTGTTCAGACCCAAATCAAAACAATTCTCTACCAACAAATAAATGCAAATTCCTTCCACATATCATTATTTTCTTTTTCACTTTTTAAATGCAGATCAACACTCCTAGTCTGATTTTTATAGTCAGTTCTCTGACAACAAAGACAAGAAAAATTTGGCCTTTCACCTGAAATCACCTTAAACTTTGTAATTTCACTTTCAAAATGTTTTGTACAACTATGTTCAAGATTCTCTACAACATTTTCTTCTATTAATGTCTGCGTTTCTTCACTCTCTTGTTCAGGACCAAAGTAACAAAACTCAATATCATCGCAAACCTTCTTCACATCTGATACTGACCCACGCAAAAGAGCACTGTTCAACTCATGTAACTTTAGTGCTGGACTTTTTTGCATAATACAATCTTCTCACTAACTTCCGCATTTGAGTATGATGTAATGCGAACATCCTGAAATGGTGAAAAACACTTTGACATACTTTCCTAGAAAGACAAGTCAGAGAATGACCTTGCAAACCAGTGTTTTTTCTCACTCTGCAATGGTCTAATCCTTGCAACAGCTTAATCTTTAGTTTAACACTTATTTAGGATATGCTCGTAAGAAATTGCATAATTTATCAATAGATTCTTGTCATACACTACAAATACTACTGCAATTCCAAGTGTACACTGGGGCTTTAGGACGTCTGCCTAAAACTTCATCAGCTATCACTACTTCTGCATTTCTAGGAACCATTTTCTCTTTGTTAATTGGACAACCATTGCTAACCTCATACGCTCGACCACTGGTGTCAACTGCATGCAACAAATAACTGGTCTGATAATAACTCTCTTCATTAAAAAAAAGGCTCAGAACTTACTGTGTTTCCATTCCCCTAAAAAAAATCACAAACATTACTCCTGTTAATTACTCTTTTCCTCTTACTTTTGGCGTTCATTAAATGGATTGGTTTAGCTAGTGATCGAATTCTGTTTAATACTAAAATGAATAGTTTTCTTTTTACTTCAAAGGCCTTTTTAACAATGGATTCGATATGCTTCTTCTTTTTATAAAATACTGCTCTCTTTTTATATGTCTTTGTATCTTTCAGTAAATTATGTACAACTCTGTTTTAAAATATTTATTTTTGAATCTTTTTATACTGATTTTGTCATCTTTTACCATACATCGTTTCCTTTGACTGTCCATTTTCTTTTTTCGTTTTCTATTATTTTCACAATTTTTTCTAGTTGAAACATTGTCAGTAGATTCAATATTCTCTACATTCTATCTGGCCCTACAAACATTTGTAATCAATTGCTTTATGGTCTTACCAGAAGATGTTGTATTTTTAGCCACATTATGTTGGACATCCAATACTTGTGGGTGAGTTTTCTTCAAGTAACTCTCCTTTTATTCCTTTTTATGTACTTTTTTTCAATATTTTGAACGGCATGATAACTTTATTTAAATGATGATGAACAGTATCTGTAAAAAAAATCATAAATAAGTGTAAATTAATAATAACATTATAAATTATACTTCTCTATTACTATACAAACACATTTCATATAAATTCTGACTAAGATCCATACACTAAAGCCTTGCTCACTACATGAGTACATGATTACTCACTGAATGATTACAGTACTATAAGGAGACACACTGGGTGAATTCCTAATTGGTTGACTTTTACTTTAGTGAATAGATTGGTACATGGTACTGAAAGAGTCACTATGGAATTGCAACAGCGGTCACACTGTATTTCCTAAAGTGTATGGATAGTGAGTGGGGAATTGTAGGCCTGAAGCACAAGTGTGAAGGTGGTTGCACCACTAGATGCAAAATGCATTGCACTTTAAAGTACTCTATGTCCTAAAGCCTGAGTCACTGCATGAGTACATGTTTACTGACTGAATTATTACAGTACTATAAGGAGAGACACTGGGTGAATTCTTAATTGGTTGACTTTTACTTTAGTGAATGGATTACTACATGGTACTGAAAGAGTCACTATTAGATTGCAACAGCAGTTACACTGTGGTTCCTGGAGTGTATGGATAGTGACTGGGGATTTGTAACCCTGAAGCACAAGTGTGAACGTGGTTACACCACTACATACATAGTGCATAGCACTTTGAAGCACTCCATGCCATAAAGCCTGGTTCGCTGCATGACTACATGCTTACTGACTGAATGATTACAGTACTATAAGAAGAGACACTGGGTGAATTCTTAATGGGTTAACTTTTACTTTAGTGAATTAATTACTACATGGTACTGAAAGAGTTACTATGTGATTGCAACAACAGTCACTTCCAGTGGTCAAGTACAGTGGGCAGACAATCAGGAACCTCCAATGACCCACAACAAACGAGGCCAATGAATTCCGCACCTAAGTTGAACGAAGACCTTGTAGTGAATCTGAGCACTCGAGCACTAACCTCCAGTGAACAGGAGGTACTGAACAAAGGGCTGGGCTTCGTCCCAAACAACAGTGGAGAACCTATTCAAATTAGAGGGGAAATCGAACGATTCTTCAGGACAGTAAGGTTACATTACTTTTTCAAAGACAAAGCACAAGAGATACCAACTGCAGATACGAATACAGGATTGAAGGTCAAATCTACCTTCATGCCTATGCTTCAACAGGTACCATCCAAAGTGGGTACCTTTGAAGCAGCAGTACTACATGAGCTTAAATCCCTTGATTTCTCCAGACAAGGTGACTATCAAAACCTTTCAAGAAAAGAGTGGAATGCACTCGAAACCTTGTCAAAAGACACGAACATTGTGATAAAACCAGAGGACAAGGGGGGGGGCCATAGTCATACAAGACACCACCTCGTATCGGACTGAATGTTTAAGACAACTAGGGAATACCCAGTTCTACACACCCCTAGATGGAAATCCAACTGCTAGACTTACAAATGAAATTAAACATCTAGTAGAAGAAGCTAGTACGGAAGGGTGGATCACGTCACAAGAGGCCATTTTCTTGGTCACCAAATTTCCAACTACCCCGTACTTCTACACACTGCCCAAGATTCATAAACCAACCAGACCACCGCCAGGTCGTCCCATAATCTCGGGCATAGGGTCTCTTTTAAAACCCTTATCATCATTTGTGGATGTCTTTCTCAATCCTCTTGTTAAAACTGTGCCATCATACCTCCAGGACACAAAAGATGTCCTACGTGTATTACCAGAGGTGCAGTTCAATACCGATTCTGACATACTGGCAAGTTTTGATGTAGAATCATTGTATACTTGTATACCTCAAACAGACACTTTACAAACAATACGAGAACTTCTAGAGAACTCCTCTCTCGACAGTATAACACCAATCCACTTTATAATGGAACTAGCAAGAATTGCGATGACAGAAATTTCTTTTGCCTTTGAAGATTCCCTGTACTTACAGATATCGGGGACATCTATGGGCAGTAAATTTGCGCCTAGTTTGGCGAATCTTTATATCCACCAATTTGAAACTCATCATGTCCTTAATACAAACAATCCACATCATCAGCAATTGGTGGTGTGGAAAAGGTACATTGATGATATTCTGGTGGTCTGGCGTGGAGATGAACAATCTCTACTGTCTTTCCAGAACTGGTTGAACAGTCAAAACCCTTATCTAAGGTTCACCTTAGATTACAGCAAAACCGAACTCCCATTTCTGGACCTTTTGATCTTTCCACAAGAAGGTCATCTAGCCAGTTCCCTATATCGCAAACCCATGGCACGCAACTCTTTGCTGAGATTTGACAGCCACCACCCTCGTTCCCTTCGAGAGAACCTCCCATTTGGTCAGTTCCTGAGGGTTCGGAGAAATTGCTCAGATACAACAGATTTCCATTCCCAAGCAAAAGATCTTTCAAACAAATTGAAAACGCGCCGATATCCCGGCTCTTTAGTCAGCAAGTCTCTAAAACGAGCTGCGAATAACCATCGCGAGGCACTTTTGGAACCTCCAGTTGAGAAACCACCTCTTAACAGACTGGCATGTGTCACCACGTTCAATACCTCCTCTTCTAGGATCCAGAAAATCATAAGACAGAAATGGCGGATTCTGAACAGCTCTGGCAAGAACGTCCCTTTGCCACTGTTCTCATTCAAGAGAGGTACGAATTTGAAGGACAAATTGGTCCATACCAGACCTCGACATACCATGGAAGAGCCCACATCCACTCTGTGGAATCTCCCTCCAGTTCAAGGACATCACCCGTGCGGGAACTGCTCGGTGTGCCCACAGACTAAAAAGACCCTATCAGCCGACATAGGCACCACTCGACCGTGGTTGCTTAAACGCCACACTAACTGCAACAGCGAGAAAGTCATCTATCTGATCACCTGTCCATGCGGCTTAAGATACATAGGAATGACAACAAGAAAGATTAAACTACGCATACAAGAGCACAATAGCACAATCAGGCGCAACAAGCAAGCGACCCGGCTCACTTCCCATTTCCTCACTAAAAAACACCATGCAGATGAGTTAGAGTGGTTGGTGTTGGAACAACCCTATATACCCCAACATGTCGCAGATGTTTCACAGTTCCCACTAAGAAAAGAACAGAGATGGGTGTATAAATTAAAAAGTGACACAGAAGGACTGAATGACGACATCCCGTGGATGCAGTTATAAGCCCTTTCTGCGTTCATAGACAGGCACTAGTCTGCCAGCGTATACCACCATAGGCCTACAGATCATCTACATATAAGGTCTGGTGCCTGCCAACCAATTGCTGTTTTCAGCATTTTTTCTGACAGCATTTTTTCTGACACATTTTTCTGCCTCGTACTGGTGTATCTATAGAGGCCATTTATTTGCCAGGCCTCTTATTGTGTGAATAAAGTGCGTTCCTCACCTATAGGTGGGGACATGGTGCTCTCTCCATGCAGGTGTTGAGTCATGCTATTATGTTCTTAACAAATATTGCCGTTACCCGAAAACACGAGGGCGTTTATTTTATTTTATAAATTTCTTTTAGGTGATTAGCCAATTACTATCACAGGCAGTAATCCGCCTTCATTCAAACAATAGCCTGCCACCCCGCGCCTAATAGACGCTCGCGCAGACTCTCTGTTTTTGTTATCTTTTACTAAGACTGGTGAGCAGACTCTGTTTACGTTTTTTATTTCCGTTTCCGGTTGAAACGGACCAATCAGGCACATCCGGTCTGGAACGGATGTCTCCACAGCGGTCCGCATGCTCACTCTTGCGCAGCAGTTACGAGTCTCGCGTCTTGGTAGGCTCCGGTTCACATCCGGTTTAAGACGGGCAAAAAGACACGCCAGATCAATTACGAGATAATCACCTTTGTGCAAACGAGCAACTATTGGGCCGCGTTTCAGAAGCGAAGAGAGCCTATCAGAGAACCGCTTCAGACAGCTCTCTCTCAGGTCCGCTGTCAAAATACATATTCGCTCGCACCACGCAGCGTCACTACGTCCCCCTCGGCTCAGTTCCTAGACCGAGGCAACGACAGAGAGGTAAGTGCGCGCTGTGTGCTCTGTGTGGCGTTTGTGAGTGTGCTTTTAGAATCTGTTTCCCTACGATCTATGGGGGATTTTGAGTCTTTCTCTTCCTGGCCCCTAACTTACAAAAAGATAATATTCATATTCATTGATATTTTATAAAATTGACCCCTTGGTTAAGCAAGCAAGGTGGACATCAGAATTTCACCTATAGCCAGAGATATACTTTTCTCAGATGGAATCATTCATAGCTTCCAGTACATCTCTATTTTACTGCTCAAACTATCCTTGCAGGTAATAGAGTTGATCAATGCCATTTTTATAAAAGTAGTGCAAATAAGACGAGTTTAAATATGATGAGTCAACAAACTTTATATTTTTTTAGGGGAATCAACATACCACATCTACAACATAGCATGTTGTCAACCCCCCTTTTTAAAGGGTCATCCATCCCATGGCCTTCCGTACTGCTTGTTGTGTCACTGAGAAATGTTTTTGGATTGTTTAGTCCGAACGTTAAGATGAACTAAAACAAATGTTCTAATTTGTAGTGCGTGGCCTCCTTTATCCTGAGCGGGTGCCAGGTGAGGTGAGGCGCTTCCTCCCTTAAATTTGGGTGAGTTGAAAATGATAATACTGTGTAAAAAACCAATGCATAGAAGTATATGACAGTTATTTAGGATACTTTAACTGTTTCTTGTTTTATTTCCTAACTACATTCACAGGAGAAGGTTCACCAATTTTCACTGAGAATTGGACTGTCTGTAGATTATTCATCACAGCACGAGAAGTAAGTGTTGCAGTAGTGCATCATAGGTCCTGACGAAAGCCTATAAAGGCTGAAACATGTTGACCAGATAACATTCATGGTGAATAGCAATTCCTTGCATGCTATTATCACTCTGCTTTTAATCATACAACCTTGATGGACAGACCAAATAAAGTTTCCTTATGACATCAAGTTAGGTATTTTTAATCACTTGGATTCTTTTCTGTTCTTTTTCATCTTTTCACAAATTCTGTGCACTGCAACTTTGCCCCTCCAGCCTATACACTGTCATCTTCTTTGGTTGAGGATTCAACCATTGGGTCCAAGAACAGCTAGCCTCAGGTTTGTCTTGAGGAAGAGCATATTGGACACCAGTTTCCAACTTGAAAACCCAGATGACGAAGTTCCACTATTGAGTGGGCTGATGGGTACACTTTCCATTTCCGTATTCTGAATCCCTTCTCCTGGGTCTTTTTCTGTACTAATGTCTTCTTCTGGATTAACCTCTTGGTCTTATCCTCTATGTGGGACACTATATAGGTGCCAATCAGGAATTTTTTGACTATCTAAAAATTTTTTTTGACTATCTCAGACCTTTGGTATCTTCCGTGTGTTTAATTGTCTAGTTGGGGGACTAGGTACCAGGTGGTCTATAAAAATATTTTCCCCCAAGGCCCTCCACCACTCTGTTTCCTTACAAAGTAAATGAGACCAGTTTCTTAAGGAAATTTGTTCAACCCTTTTCTACGACTCCTAAGGATATTGATAATGCAGTTGAAATATTTACAAAAGCTACCAAAAATGCCATAGATGAGATTGCCCCCTTAAAACAATTTAGACCTCGACCAGCCAAAAAGCAAGAAATCTGGTTCTCCGAAGAACTCAGGAATCTAAAGCAAATAGCTAGAAAATTAGAAAAGAAATGGAGGACCTCTCATCTTGTAACTGACAGGAGACATTACTGGGACGCATTAACCACCTACCATAAAGCAATTAGAACTGCGCGGAAAGCCCATATTACTTCCCTCATTACGGCTGCAGACAATTCCCCTAGGGTTTTATACCAGGTCTTACAGTCTTTTACTAATCCTGCAGCATGTGAAAGCCCTGACATTTCTTCACAAATACTTTGTGATAAAATATCTCAATTCTTTTCAAATAAAATAGATATCATCTATGAAAAAATAGTCAACTCCAACAATACGTTGACTACTAACGCAGCTTCCATCTTTCATGATTCAGAGTTTAACAGCGGCCCTCACACCCTAGATATTTTTCCCCCTATCACTCCTAATGATGTGTCTCTACTCACCAAGCAGATTAAAAGCGGAAGTCCTGATGACATCATCCCAGCAAGACTTATGCCCACCCTGTTGGAAATTCTGTGCCCTACTTTCGAAAAACTTTCAACCTATCCCTGAATACAGGCTCTGTTCCCAAACAATGGAAACAGGCCTTAGTTAGGCCTATTAGGAAGAACACCGCTATTCCCTGGACCGATCTAGCAAACCTCAGACCAATCTCTCTGTTACCATTTTTAGGAAAGCTCACAGAGAAATATGTCAATCGACACCTATCCAGCTACATTGAGATAGCTGGTGGCCTAGACTACTCTCAATCTGGTTTTAGGCCGAAACACAGTACAGAGTCCACCCTCCTGTCTGTTACTGACGACCTGCATATGTTCCAGGACAAAGGTTACTCTGTAATTCTGGTGTTATTAGATCTGTCGGCAGCGTTCGACACCGTGTCACACAACATCCTTATTGACCGGTTGTCGAACGTAGGGATTAAGAACAAGGCCCTGGCCTGGCTAAGGAGTTTTCTTACCGATCGCACCCAGACTGTCACCATGGGTGAATATCGATCAACGGAGGCAGAGATTACAAAAGGGGTGCCACAGGGCTCTTGTCTGAGCCCAACACTCTTTAACATCTACGTGGCACCCCTGGCAAGAGTGATGCGCAAATTTGGTTTCATCCCCGTGTCATATGCGGATGACACGCAGCTCCTCTTTCCCTTTCAAAATCTCACTGCTGAAATAAGAAACTCCTTCTCTGCTGGCATGAAAGCCGTCGCACAGTGGATGTCCACCAACTATCTACAGTGCAATGTCAACAAGACGGAAGTAATGCTGTTCGGAGATGCCAAATTACTGTGGACCCCAGATTGGTGGCCAACTGATCTTGGTACTGTCCCAGAGCCTAAACTGGTCATCAAAAACCTAGGGATCCGTCTTGACCACGAACTTTCACTTAAGCAGCATAGTAACCTTGTAGCTGGCTCATGCTTTCACACCATTAGCATGATGCGAAGAATCTTTCCCCTGTTACCAGATTCTTTCAGAAAAACCCTAGTGCAGGCCCTCATCTTGAGTCGTATCGACTATTGCAACGGATTGCTCCTCTCCGCAAATGAAGGAGTACTGGACAGACTCCAGGTGGTCCAAAATACGGCAGCTCGCCTTGTCCTAAATGCCCCTCCCAGAACAGCATCAAAACCTCTCCTCGACAAATTGCATTGGTTGAGTACTCGACAAAGGGCCAAATTTAAGATATGCTGCATTATTCACAAATGCCTAAATGGACATGGCCCAACCTACCTGGAAAAGAAATTCACCCCCTACATTCCCACTAGATCACTAAGATCTAGCAAAAATTGTTTGTTGGCAGTACCTCGTGTCAAAAAAACCAGGCACGGAGGGAAAGCACTATCTGTTGCAGGACCCACACTGTGGAACAAACTTCCTCTGACCCTCAAGCTATGCACAGATCACTTAAAATTTCGAAAACAACTGAAAACTCTGCTTTTTACTAATAAGATCTAGTTCCATGCCTTTTTCCTCTGCTCATCTGTTGTATTCTTATCCGGTACCAAAGCGCAGAGATACTCCAGTTGGAGTCGATTCCAGCGCTATATAAACTCATAAATAAATAAATAAATAAATAAATAATAAGGTGTCGTCCGCGAACATGAGGATCGGGACTCGCTCACCACACATCACAGGGGCATCGGTCGGGACCAGGGAGAGAAAACTCGCTACCCCGTTCACAAAGAGCGAGAACAGGGTAGGTGCCAAGACGCAACCCTGCCTCACCCCTCGCCCTACGGGGAAGGGTTCCGTAACATCTCCCTGGCCCCCCCATCGTACCCGAGCAAACGTACCATCATGTAACCGGACGACCAAACTCAGCAGCTCAGGGGGCATCCCTAATTCCTCCAGCACTTGCCACAAATTATTGCGGGGCACCAAGTCAAAAGCCGCCCCTTAAGTCTACAAAGACGGCGTAAAGGGTACCTTTGTCCAAAACCACAGTACGCCAAAATAAAATAATGAATCAGAAAACCTGATCAATAGTGCTGGTCTTGGGTCTAAACCCAGCCTGGAGGTGACTCAAGATGTTATTATCATCCATCCACGTCTGGATTTTTCCCAGAACCAGCCGTCCCATGATTTTTTGGACAGAGTCGATCAGGCTGATGGGCCTGTAATTACCTGCTAGAGACTTGTCCCCTTTCTTAAACACCGGAACTATTTCTGCGCATTTCCATGAAAATGGAACTTCCATCCCCTGGGCGATGGCATTTGCCAAATGCATGATATACAGCCGCCATCTTCCCTTATTGTGTAAAAACAAATCGGCGGGGAAACAATCCATTCCAGGTGCGTGGCCCGTGGTCACCAGATTTAACGCTCTGTCCACATCTCTTGCTGTAAATAGTACTTCAGTGTAGAAAATGTGGACCCATGCTCCCTCTATGCCTCCTGATTCTTTAGCAGCATATTGTGGTTTGAAGTGCTCAACCCAGGCACTTTGGGCTACATTATTGTGGGGTGACTCATGTTGCCCATCCCTACCCCATTTAAAGAAGTCCCAAAAAGCTTTTGTGTTTTTGACTTTACAAGCTTCTTTGAGGTCCTGCCAACTAGACTCTTCCCATGCTTTTTTAGCAACAAACTGTTTGTGCCTATAGTTGGCTCTAGCCGCCCTTACTTCACTTGGGTCCTTTGATTTTAGTGCTTTAGATAGCTCCCCCCTGGCTTTACGACAGGAGCCATCATACCAACTCTCAGATCTTCGAATTTGCACACTTTTTCCTTTACGAGTCTTGCAGAAGTAGCTTTTCAGACTAGTAAAATAAATATTGTGGGCCTCCATAAAAGCTCTATACTGGAGCCCATCATTAGGTTCAACCTCCATAGTTGCCAGGACACCTTCCAATCCCTCCTCAGTTTCTGTAATAATATTCTGGTGTTCAACCACCTGACACCACTTTAAGCGGCGCTCATCGTTAGCTTAAACTAGGTTTGACTTAAAGGGACCCTAGTCGTTTCATCCACTATCTTTAGGCCCAAATTAAACACCGCGGAGATGGGGTTATGGTCACTCTCGATGCGGTCCACTACCTCCATATCAAGAAGGGTGTACCACAGCTTGAGTGGAACAAGTAGATAGTCTATACGGCTTGCTCTAATGCCATTATCAAACGTTTCTTTACTCATTCTATCCGAGGGTGTGCGGCCATTGGCTGCCCTCAACTGGTGCCCCAAACATAGGCCTTTCAGTTGAATTGCAGCCTCGGTCCACTTATTAATAGGGTTGGTGTCTAGCTGGGGGACTCCCCATCTGCTATCCTCTTCATCCATCAGGTGCGTATCCTAAGGGTCCAATGGCTCGAAAGTGGTATTAAAATCACCTGCTATTATTGGTAGTACATTTCCAGGGGTTTCCTGAACCATTGTATCCAGGGCAGCTACCACCTCTGATTTTTTCCCTCCTGGGAGACCCCTAGCATAGATATTAAAAATGTAAATTTTTAAATTCAGAGGGAAGGAAAGCCTTACAGTGAGTATATCACAATTTGACCAGGGGAGTAAGTGGCTATAGCAGTTAAGACTTTGCCTAACCCAAATAATTAGACCCCCCTTAGGGCGACCTGGGTGGCTTTTAACTGCAGGGACATAAAAATTTAAATAACCCTCTTTAAACACAGGATCAATCGCCCAAGTCTCCTGGAGCAGACAAATGTCAAAGTTGTTGATGAATTCCATCCAGGCAGGTGAGTTTATTTTGGTCCCCACACCCGCCACATTCCATGAGATGAACGATTTCCGAGATACCACCCCAGCATGATCACAGACTAAATTTCCGGATACAGGAAAACTCTTGGTTACTTGGAATTCCTTATTCTGCATAGACAATCCTTCCACTCCTAAAGTCTCGACTATATTTCCAGTAAATGTCATGACAGAGCTACAGGCACCTTTCTCTATGCATCCACCATCATTAGCAATCACTTCCGCTACCCACTTTCCACGCCCATCCTCGCCTATACCTAGGGACACATCACTTAAAGCGATATTTTGGGGCACATAACGTCAATCACACTCACTCAACCCCGACAAAGCCTCAAACCTATTGAACAGCCTTAAGTTAACCAAAGGGTGTATATTAGTTTGCTCTACTGATCTAACAGCATTCCTTCCAATGGTTACCCTGGGGCCATAGAAATATCATAGGGGGAAAGTTTGTATCTCAAGTGACTGATCAGATCGTGGCCAGTTACAAATGTAGTTTACACTTCTCCAATCTTTGAAGTTAATAATGACACAGTCCCCTTCAGAAGTCTTAGGGCTCCTTCCGAACCAGTTCACTCTCCTTGCAAACAGAATTTCCGAAAAAATGTTCGGTGGTAACGGGCGATGCTTATTGAGCCAAAAGAGACACTTATTTTTCAACTCCTCATAAGATTCACGTTTGCCCTGGGCTACTGGAGGAACTCCCGCTAATATTACCACATACGGTGCTGATTCAGGTGGGAGATCAATAGTCGGTAGGGTAGCCACAGTTCTTGTTACAGGCCCCACGGTACTTGCTGCGGGACCCAAAGGTGGATTTGACAAAGGTGCTGTTGGTCTAATCTTTGTAGCATGAGGCCCTTGCTCCGTCCCCACTATGCTCTCAGTATCAGGCAGTGTAGGTGGCAGTGGTGCCAGAGAAGTCAACGCGTTAACTGCCTCAGGGACTCTGGCTCCCTCAATGGTTTCCCCAGAATTGGAGGGATCTGGTGGGTTTTGGGCTATTGGTGATTTCCGTTGCAGGTTTGGAACACTTCGCCGTGATCCAACCTGTTTCTGGACTGTTGATAATGAAAGTTCTAGACACACCAGTCTATTTTCAATAGACTCAAACCGATCGTATATAGGGTTGCATAGCTTTTTTATAGTTCCCTCCAATTTTTTCCAAAATGGTTGGCCTAGATCAAGAAGTGGCTCGTTCCTTACAGGTACCTGTGGCCCTCCATGACCTTCAATAATAGGTGGTACAGTCTGGGTTTGGCTACCAGATGACGTTACTACTGGCGTTACTACTTCCACCTCCTTTGGGGCAGACTTCTCCAGGCACTTTGCTTTCCTACCCTCAGCTTGTATGGATGGACCGGGGTGTTTTCTTTTAGCTGACAGCCTCCCCTCTATCCGTACTGGGCCTGATTTTACATTACAAACTGAGCGGGTTTTGATGTTAGGCGAGGGGACTCTTCGAGCACCAGGATGGTAGAGTAATGACATAGATGAAGACGTGTTTAGCTCTTCCGTAAGGTCTCGGTGGGGTGAAGAATTAACATTCACCAACCCCGAGGGAGGAAATGTTCCCTGGGTATCTTCCTGCCGAGGTAACGGTGATCTAGCTGTTGCTAAATTCCCCAAAGATGAACGTTTATCAAGCAGGGTGTCCAAGGACAGCCTTTTTTCCGTGAGTTCTATATCCTTGGAAAGGATGATACCCTAATCAGGAAATTGTCCAGTGTTCCCAATAGAGAGCCTCCTGTGGACCTTCTACCATTAAGGGCTGCCTCTGGTGGCGTCGCCATAATCACTGGTGTAAGAATACTGGTCCTCCCAACCACATGGACCACACAAGTAAAAAGTTTGGATTTACATTAACCTTATATCTGTACAACAGATGTTAGTGGTCTGGCCCGTCCCGTCCTTGCTCATGCTTGAACGGGCTTAAACGGGCCCGCCCTTGTCCGGGCTTCTCCCGGGACACTCCCGCGCGCTTCCGCACGGCGGAAGTGGTCAGAAGGATTTATACGCCGGTGTTGTGGGCGGTGACTGTCCCCGGACCAGGTGCGATGAGCCTAGAGCCTTCTGGGACTTTGAGTCCTGGCTTGTGGTTACTGCGTCTCCCGTTGTTCCGTTTTGCTGCTCAAACCCTCGGACAGCACACAAAGCACAGGCGCTGCGGCACCCGCGACAGCGGGTGCGGCTAGGTTTTCAAGATGTGCGCCGGTGCTGTGGGCGGTGACTCTCCCCGGACCAGGTGCGATGAGCCCAGAGCCTTCTGGGACTTTGAGTCCTGGGTTGTGGTTAGGGCGTCTCGGCAATGCGGTGTCAAGTCTCCGGTCTGCTACCAGCAATGAGGGCAATGGAAAACAGCTCCCGCTGTGGAATTAGAGGTCCTGTTGTTCCGTTTTGCTGCTCAAACCCTTGGACAGCACACGAAGCACAGGCGCTGCGGCACCCGCGACAGCGGGTGCGGCTAGGTTTTGAAGATGTGCGCCGATGCTGTGGGCGGTGACTGTCCCCGGACCAGGTGCGATGAGCACAGAGCCTTCTGGGACTTTGAGTCCTGGCTTGTGGTTAGGGCATCTCGGCAATGCGGTGTCAAGTCTCCGGTCTGCTACCAGCAATGAGGGCAATGGAAAACAGCTCCCGCTGTGGAATTAGAGGTCCCGTTGTTCCGTTATGCTGCTCAAACCCTCGGACAGCACACGAAGCACAGGCGCTGCGGCACCCGCGAGAGCGGGTGCGGCTAGGTTTTCAAGATGTGCGCCGGTGCTGTGGGCGGTGACTGTCCCCGGACCAGGTGCGATGAGCCCAGAGCCTTCTGGGACTTTGAGTCCTGGCTTGTGGTTAGGGTGTCTCAGCAATGCGGTGTCAAGTCTCCTGTCTGCTACCAGCAATGAGGGCAATGGAAAACAGCTCCCGCTGTGGAATTAGAGGTCCCGTTGTTCCATTATCCTGCTCAAACCCTCGGACAGCACACGAAGCACAGGCGCTGCGGCACCCGCGACAGCGGGTGCGGCTAGGTTTTGAAGATGTGCGCCGGTGCTGTGGGCGGTGACTGTCCCCGGACCAGATGCGATGAGCCCAGAGCCTTCTGGGACTTTGAGTCCTGGCTTGTGGTTAGGGCGTCTCGGCAATGCGGTGTCAAGTCTCCGGTCTGCTACCAGCAATGAGGGCAATGGAAAACAGCTCCCGCTGTGGAATTAGAGGTCCCATTGTTCCGTTATGCTGCTCAAACCCTCGGACAGCACACGAAGCACAGGCGCTGCGGCACCCGTGACAGCGGGTGCGGCTAGGTTTTCAAGATGTGCGCCGGTGCTGTGGGCGGTGACTGTCCCCGGACCAGGTGCAATGTGCCCAGAGCCTTCTGGGACTTTGAGTCCTGGTTTGTGGTTAGGGCATCTCGGCAATGCGGTGTCAAGTCTCCGGTCTGCTACCAGCAATGAGGGCAATGGAAAACAGCTCCCGCTGTGGAATTAGAGGTCCCGTTGTTCCGTTATGCTGCTCAAACCCGCGGACAGCAGACGAAGCACAGGCACTGCGGCACCCGCAACAGCGGGTGCGGCTAGGTTTTCAAGATGTGCGCTGGTGCTGTCGGTGGTGACTGTCCCCGAACCAGGTGCGATGAGCCCAGAGCCTTCTGGGACTTTGAGTCCTGGCTTGTGGTTAGGGCGTCTCGGCAATGCGGTGTCAAGTCTCCGGTCTGCTACCAGCAATGAGGGCAATGGAAAACAGCTCCCGCTGTGGAATTAGAGGTCCCTTTGTTCCGTTATGCTGCTCAAACCCTCGGACAGCACACGAAGCGCAGGCGCTGCGGCACTGAACGATTACAGTACTATAAAGAGAAACACTGGGTAAATTCTCAATTGGTGGACTTTACTTTAGTGAATAGATTACTACATAATACTGAAAGAGTCACTATGGGATTGCAACAGCAGTCACACTGTGTTTTCTGGAGCTTATGGATATGGATAGTAAGTGGGAAATTGTAGTCCAGAAGCACAAATGTGAAGGTCATTGCACTACTACATGCATAATACATAGCACTTTGAAGCACTCCATTCCCTAAAGCCTGGCTCACTGCATGAGTACATGCTTACTAACTGATTGATTTCAGTACTATAAGGAAAGACACTGGGTGAATTCTTAATTGGTTGACTTTTACTTTAGTGAATGAATTACTACATGGTACTGAAAGAGTCACTATGGGATTGCAACAGCAGTCACACTGTGTTTGCTGGAGTATATGGATAGTGACTGGGGAATTGTAGGCCTGAAGCACAAATGTGAAGGTGGTTACACCACTACATGCATAATGCATATGAGTTTGAAGAACTGCATGCCATAAAGCCTGGCTCACTGTAAGAGTATATGTACATATGTAACTGCAAACACATCAACCAACCAAATCATTCTTTCTCAATTTTTCCAAATGAACACTGACTCACAGTGTTATTCTAGACAAATAACAGTATCCCTTGGGCTTCACTGATAGGATTACTACATGCTACTGAAAGAGTCACTATGGGATTGTAAGAGCAGTCACAGAGTGTTTGCTGGAGTGTAAGGATACTAACTGGGGAATTGTAGGCCTGAAACTCAATTTTCCCAAATGGGCACTGATTCACAGTGTGATTCTAGACAAATAACAGTATCCCTTGCAATGTATAAATAAAAGTGAAAAATATTAGATAAAAAGAATTATTAAAACTCGGAGTAATGGAATTAAATAAATTAATACTCGGATATAAATGAGAATATTCGAAGTTTAATAGAGAGTATCTCTGGCACGGGATGCAGGGAAAATAGGGGTTTAGGGTAATGAAGAGTAATAAAAAAAAGTAAAAAAAGGGAAGTTACTAGAATAATAAGTTAAAAACAGGGGGAATGAATGTTAATACTCGTATTAAAGAAAGTAGTCTTAAAGAAAGCAGTCTATAGAAATGCTTTAATATGAAAAATGAGTTTAAATAAAGCATTTTAGAAATTATTCAAAAGTTAAAAAGTATGGAAAGAAGCTTGTTTACATAAACACATGACGTACTAAAACAGTGGAAATGAGAACACCTGTCAACTGAAAAACGTGAGTTAAAAGTGGGAAGAGCAATAAATTGATCCCAAAGAGTGTTAAGTAACCGAAAAGTATATAAACCACACACGTGGGATGATTAGTTTCATTTCAGAGAAACAATACGGGTGAAGAAACTACGAGCAAGGTAATGATTCGGCACTGCGAAAGCATCTTGAGAATATCTTTCATTTCCTCAGAGGGAACATATTGTTAATGTATATTTAAAAATACATAAAACATTATGGGCCCGATGTAGGTAAATCCCATTTACCGATTTTGAAATACCGAATCCTACCGATTCGGTATTTCAAAATCGGTAAATGGTATGTAGGTCCCAACATCTGGAGTCGATACCCAATCCTTAGCAATTCTTTAATTACCGATTCGGTAAATACCGAATCGGTAATGCCCATTCATTCCTATGGGCTTTGAAGCCCATAGGAATGATTAGGCATTACAGAATCGGTATTTACCAAATCGGTAATTAAAGAATTCACAAGGGTGCAGGGGGTGTCACTTTGACACCCTCTGGCACCCCCAAAACAGGCACAGGTGCCATGTGGCAGGCATACCTGCCCTAAGAGCAGGTCTGCCTGTCACATGACATAGGTGTGCATGCACACATGTGCATGCACACCGGAATCGGTATTTTACCATGGATTTGTATTCCATGGTAAAATACCGATTCTGTAAGCCATGTGCAGAAGGTACATTGCCTACCTACATTGCATTTTCGGTAATTTTACCGAATTGGTAAATATTACCGAATCGGTAATTATTTTACCGATTCGGTACATATTACCGAATCGGTAAATTTACCGATTCGGTAATGATACCGATTCGGTAAAATTACCGAAAATGTGCCCCTACATCTCAATAGCCCTTTACCGATCGGAAACGGACGAAAATCGGTATTTTCAGCCGATTCCAATCGGTAAAGGGCTACTTACATCGGGCCCCTATGTACCCTCCAGAGGAGTTGGATGAATTTCGACGGAAGAAGGAAAGAATATCGAAGAGAGATATATTATGTGAATGGGTATATGTTTGATATTTTTAAAAAAGAAGGCAAAAATATTTAAATGATTATAAAATGTAGTAAGTTTCTGTTTAAATGGAATATAATAACGAGTTGACGAAAGAACCATTACAAGAAATATAGGTTAATTAAGGAATTACTGCGTGCAAGGTAATGATTAGGAACAATGGTATCATCTTGAGTTTATCTTTCATTTCCACAGAGGGATCATATTTTCAATGTAAATTATAATTTACATTCAACTTTATGATCCTTCAAGTGGAGTTGGATGACTTTCAACAGAGAATTTGGAAGAATAATAAATAATATTTTTTTTAGTATGCAAGTATTTCTTAATGATTGAAAAATGTAGTATAAATAAACTATTGACGCAAAAAGGAAATACTTTGGAATGAAGGAGAATACTCTTTATCTTCTTGAATGAAAATGGGCTAAAAGTATTTATATTGATTAATGCTTTTACCAATTTTCACTCGTGAAGAACAGGAGGATTATCTTCGTTAGCACTTTTTTTGAAAAAAATAATATAATTGTGTCTTCAAATGTTAATTAATAATGCTTTAAATTTTTAAAAATGATTGTAAAATGTAATAATGATATGAAGTGTACATAAAAAAAGAAAGATGAAGTAGTGAAGGAGTGTTTGTCGTAGCACTTCTATTGTACTTTATTTGAAAGTAAAAAAAGCCCAAACATTTAAATAAAGATGATGGGGCAACACTTATATAATGTAAACATAAGGAATGAGTGCTTATGATAAATTAAGAAAAAATGTGGTCCAACGCGTGATAGCAATGAATGAAAAAAAGATTTTGCATTTCACCCATGTGATGAATATAAAAGACTCAATAAAAATATATTGAAAACTTGCATTTTTCTTTCAAGGATGGTTTGAACAATTATACATTTCATGAAAGGACAGAGTACTCCACGCTAAAGGAGAAAAGTCAGCACAATTATGATAGAATAGAAAATAGAATAATATGTTTAAATACCTTTACAGTCAACAAACTCATAAGCAGAGTACACAGTTTAAGTTAAAAACACCCTACCACAACTAGTTTTGAAACTCATTGTAAAATAAAGTGCGTCACAAAATGGGCTACGTACATGGTGAGGGTATCGTAACGTCACATAGGATTGGTCGGTAATACGTCTTCTTACAATGATTCACAACCAATAAAAAAGAGGTATAGAAAGTTTCTGTTTTTAACATACGAGCAAATCAGATGACCTTGCAAGTACACGCAGGGGGAGGCAATTGTTGCTTACAATAAATAATAACAATATAAAAAGGGTAGTTTAAAAGAACGCTTTGGAATAAAACACACACGTGTTTGATTAAATAAAGTTTATGAGGTGAAGTTTAATCAACAATTATCAGTCACGGCATTAACATTATTGCTGCATTAGCAATCAATCACGTGACTTACGTTTCACAACTGTCTGCCGCTCCTTACTTCACTTGAATGTGCGACATTTGCATACCAAGTGTAGTGCGATGCAAATTATTGAGGATGACTTGCTTTCGCAAGACCCCGAAAGGCTTCTTGCAGAATAAGGACACACTTATCTGCCAGACCCCATTTAATGCTAATCCAGGCTCTCAAGGCTAAACACATCAGAAATAATCTCTTGTCACTTTCTGTTCATCCAGGTTGACCGTGAAAGTGCGTGTCTTCTTCTCCTTTAACTCCTATTTTTTTCATAGTAATTGTTACTCATACACTATCCAGCAAATACCCCACAGATGCAACCCCCTGGATTTGCAATAGTAATTGTTACTCATACACAATCCAGCACATACCCTACAGATGCACCACCTTGAGTTTGGAATATTTTTTTTACTGATACACTATCCAGCACATACCATACAGATGTACCCCCCTGGAGTTACAATAGTAATTGTTACCCCTACACTAACATGCACTTACCCTACAGATGCACCCCCCCTGGAGTTAGAATAGTAATTGTTACCCCTACACTAACCTGCACTTATCCTACAGATGCACCCCCATGGAGTTAGAATAGTAATTGTTACCCCTACACTAACCTGCACATACCCTACAGATGCACCCCCATGGAGTTAGAATAGTAATTGTAACCCCTACAGTATCCTGCACTCACCCTACAGATGCACCCCCCCGGAGTACTTATGTGTATGAAAACACATCAACCAACCAAATCATTCTCTCTCAGTTTTCCCACATGGACACTGACTCCCACAGCATCCCCTGCACTTCACTGAAAGGATTACTAACTGCTATTGAAAGAGTCACTATGGAATTGTAAGAGCAGTCGCAGGGTGTTTACTGGAGTGTATGGATACTAACTGGGGAAACAGGCCTGAAACACAAGCGTGAAGGTGGTTAGACTAGTACATGCATAGTGCATAGGAGTTTCAAGCAATGCGTGCCCTAAAGCCTGGCTCACTGCAACAGTACATGTACTTATGTGACTGCAAACACATCAACCAACCAAATCATTGTCTCTCAATTTTCCCAAATGGACACTGACTCACAGTGTGTTTCTAGACAAATAACAGTGTCCCTTGCACTTCACTGAAAAGATTATTACATGCTACTGAAAGAATCACTGTGGGATTGCAACAGCAGTCACAGTGTCTTTGCTGTATGTATGTATAGTGACTGGGGGAATTGTAGGCCTGAAGCACAAGTGTGATGGCGGTTACACCACTACATGCATAATACATAGAACTTTGAAGCACTCCATGCCCTAAAGCCTGGCTCACTGTATGAGTACATGCTTACTGACTGAATGATTACAGTACTATAAGGAGAGACACTAGGTGAATTCATAATTGGTTAAGTTTTACTTTAGTGAATGGATTACTACATGATACTGAAAGACTCACTATGGTATTGCAACAGCAGTCAAACACCAAAATGCTTCTCTCAAAATAATTCCTAAATACACACAGATTCACATTGGGAGTCTAGACAACAAACACTATACCTTGGATAATACGAAAACACATTTACTAGTCTGGAAGGGGTACTCCATATTAGTGTAGGAGCCTGACTCATTTTGCACATATATAAACAATGACTGGTTTCTAATCCTAACAAAATATGAGAACAGAATAGGTTTTGAATCAGTTATATGTCTGCAAACACATGAAATACCAAAATGATTCTCTCAGAATAATTCCTAAATGCACACAGACTCACTGTGTGATTCTTGACAAGCAACATTATCCCTTACATTTTACCAAATCACACTTTCTACTCTACAAGACATAAGGTGACTGCACACATTCCACAACATGTTCTACTACACATTAGTATAGAGTACTTCTCTCAGAATGATTCCTAAATGCACACATACTCACTGTGTGATTCCAGACAAACAACACTATCCCTTGCATTTCACCAAAACACATTTCATAGGCTAGAAGGAGTACTGCATTTTAGTGTAGAGACTTCACTCATTTTTCAAGTACATAAACAATGACTGGTTTCTAATTCTGCAAAAACATGAGAACAGCACAGATTTCCAAACAGTTATCTCTCAGCAAACGCATGAAATACAAAAATGCTTATCTCACAATGGTTCCTAAATTTACACACACTCACAATAAGATTCTAGAAGAAAAGTACTTCCTACACTTTAGCAGGAGAAACACATTAGTCTCATTAAAATCAAAATGCACCACATACATCCCCTCACAAATTAATAGCTCACTTTTCAAATTGTTTTGTAGATGAAGAAGTATGTCAGTCACACACCAGATTTTCTTATAAAGAATCTCTGTACTGTACACCTGTCAGCAAAACCAAAGAATGGCACATTGTCCCTCTCATTTTGCACACATATACATGTAATCATCAAATCACTTTGCCTCCCACATTAATTCAAAGCAAACACGCATTTCTATTGGCTGCACCTTTCAACCCTTTCCAAATCACATACATTTCAACCCTACCCCCAATCTGCCTTCTACCTGTTACCATAGCAACATTTCATTTACAGAGACCATCTGAGTACATCCAGACATACCCTCAAGATGCTTAGAGTGTGGATTGTGGAGAAAAAGGTATGCAGAAAACAATTGCATTCACAAAGACCTAGGTTTACCAAATGTAGATAATAAATGGATTGGACAAAGATGGTTAAAGTGGCACCAATTGATGCCATTGGTTAAATCCTTTTTGCATCTCCAACACCCTGACCTCATAATTGTGCACTGTGGTAGCAATGACATAGGCACTTTGACTGGGGTAGGTCTGGAAATGCTTATAAAGGACACCTTAGGAGAATTGATGTAACTTTTCCCCCAAACTGCCTTTGTCTATTCTAACATATGCCAAAGGCAGAAATGGAACTGGTCCAATCAATTTTGTCCACAGATTGAGAAAGCTAGGAAACATGAGTATAAATCTGTTTCTGCTTTTCTCCGAGACTATAGAATGGGGTCCATTTACCACTACAATCTGCGTTTCAATATGCATGGCATCTATAGGACAGATAGTGTACATTTTACAGAAGAGGGAAACAGAGTCTTCCTCTTGAACTTTAGACTCTGCATAGGTACACACTTGTAGGTACCAAAATCTCACAATAAACAAAAAGGCTCTTTTTAGAGCCACCTAAGAACTAAACACAAAAGCTTGATGTATATCTAAAACAATTTTTTTTGCTTGGAGCCGCGCACCCAACCCAACGCTTAGAAGTCGTGCACCAAACGCGTTGGAGTCGCGCACCCTACACATTATGAATCATGCATCTAACACGTGCACACCAGGGGGCCGCGCTGTGTGCGCGACTCCTAATTTTACTGTAAAAAAAATAGCCCCTATCACTAATTTCTATATGGCTGAGATACCCGCCACCCCCTCTCAACACAATCCCCAAATGAGGGAAACCGGAAACAGTTCTTGAAGTTTTTGGAAGTGGGAGGGAGTGACCCCCCCGGCCGTATTTATTAAAACAAAAAATTAAAACATTTAAACATTAATGTACAATTTCATACCACACTGCGATGTTTGGCTAACCTTAACAGATTCTCTAATACAGAGGTTCTCCTAGCCGATCTAACATCCTACAAAACATTTACTTCAAAATATTGAAATTGTACATCCTAACGTTTAAGGGCCAACGGCAAGGTCGTAACCGGTGTCAAGATCCCTAACCAGACATACCCCGCCCACTTGGGAGGGGCGACAGCACTGAGGCGTACTCACGTGCAACTACTACAATTTCCCTTGTCTTGACGGGGGCACTTATCAACTCGACGCCAGTTAAAGGTCGTTCGAAGACTCGTGTGAGGTATCTAGAAGGTATCGTAGACCTCCCCCCAACCCCACACAACTTACCGCATCTGCCGTCGCAGATGTCACTGGCCCCGGGAAATTCCCCAGGAGGGGGCTGTAACCCCTCCTACACAGGAAGGGGCCTTGACCGCCTTTCCTCTTCTTCCGGCGACCCATCCTTAGAAGGGACCGCCTCCCCGTTGAGGGGCCAAAGGCCACCTCCCCCGAGCGCTCCCATCCGTGTTGGGTGACGCCCACTCATAGGGATCTTCCAATTAGTGCTCACCGATCATGACCTTACCGCCTACCGACTGAAATAAATACGACAAGTGCTAACTAAACGAAACTACATTGGCCACTATGACCGAAAAACCTGTGTCTAAATGGACCTTAAATCCGATATTCTTTAATCATCAACTTGTAACATTATACCAATCTTTATTACACATCAAATATCAACATAACACCAAAACAACCTGAAAACGAAATAGATTAACTGATCAACTTTATTAAAACAACTAGCTGTCCTCAGGGGCTGGTGGGTGGGTCAAAATTGGCTCTTCGTTCCGTCTCGAGCTCACGTGCAGCGGGGAGGTGCAGCTTCAGAGCACAGGAACAAGAGGATGTCTTCTGGTCTTGCGTCTCTTTTTATCCATCTTCAGGGCGGGCGTAAACCCGCCCCTGCCTGCCCCGAGGGCGTGGCCGGCGGCGTCCGTGTCTAGGCCAGCCCACTCAAGGGCGGGAAAAAGCGCGCCGCGGCTACGCCGCTTCGGGCATACCAGCCGAGACGCGCCTCCCGCCCAAAAATGGCTTCCCGGGGGGATCGAGGCACTCTGCCATACGTTCGGGGGGACCGAGTGGTCGCCCCTTTCCATATGGCTGAGATACCCGCCACCCCCTCTCAACACAATCCCCAAATGAGGGAAACCGGAAACAGATCTTGAAGTTTTTGGAAGTGGGAGGGAGTGACCCCCCCGGCCGTATTTATTAAAACAAAAAATTAAAACATTTAAACATTAATGTACAATTTCATACCACACTGCGATGTTTGGCTAACCTTAACAGATTCTCTAATACAGAGGTTCTCCTAGCCGATCTAACATCCTACAAAACATTTACTTGAAAATATTGAAATTGTACATCCTAACGTTTAAGGGCCAACGGCAAGGTCGTAACCGGTGTCAAGATCCCTAACCAGACATACCCCGCCCACTTGGGAGGGGCGACAGCACTGAGGCGTACTCACGTGCAACTACTACAATTTCCCTTGTCTTGACGGGGGCACTTATCAACTCGACGCCAGTTAAAGGTCGTTCGAAGACTCGTGTGAGGTATCTAGAAGGTATCGTAGACCTCCCCCCAACCCCACACAACTTACCGCATCTGCCGTCGCAGATGTCACTGGCCCCGGGAAATTCCCCAGGAGGGGGCTGTAACCCCTCCTACACAGGAAGGGGCCTTGACCGCCTTTCCTCTTCTTCCGGCGACCCATCCTTAGAAGGGACCGCCTCCCCGTTGAGGGGCCAAAGGCCACCTCCCCCGAGCGCTCCCATCCGTGTTGGGTGACGCCCACTCATAGGGATCTTCCAATTAGTGCTCACCGATCATGACCTTACCGCCACAGGCCGGATAGTTGACCGGCTATCCGGACCCCCCAAAAAACTCCTACCTAAAGGTCATGTTTCAAAGATTTCAACCATGCTAAGAGGTCCCCTAAGAACAACTCATTCCCCACCCAAGACAAATGCACACCATCCCCCGAATACATCCTGTCATCATTAATACAGCTATGAGAAATAGAATGCAATGTCCTGGAACGGAACAACCTACTCACTTTATTGTTAAGCTTTCTAACAGAGTGATTCAAAGCAGGTATAGAGATAGCCCCCCGCCACACCTTTCGTGGAATCAAATGGGACCATGCAATTGTGCACCCCGGAACTCTCCTCACCAACCAACTTACAGTGGAAAGCATTGCCTCCAGGAGTAGTCGTCTACCGATGGTGACCAAATCATTGCCCCCAACATGCACTATTACTATAGACGGCGGTGACCTTGTCCGCCCTAACAAACCCTCAAAGAATGTTTGAAACTGGTCAATACAGAGACCGCCCCTTCCGTAGAAGGACATCCTGTACCCGTATTCCCCAGCTACGTGAATCATGTCACCTGCTTTGAATACGTCCGCGGCACGCCTCACGTATGAGTGGCCCACGACCCACACCTCCTTTTTCACAGCCGGTGATGTCTGACCGCTGGCCCGGTGTAGGGTCGACTGCATAGTCCGCCCCGCCTCGTAGGCTTGCGTAACTGAAACCAAACAAAAAACAAGAAGCGTGAGTACAAGGTACATAATTACAGCTTCACAACATGTGCAACCGCACATATCTTTTATAACAATTGGAGGACCAACGCCCCATTCGTTTCACTTGCTCAACATCAAGACCCCTGGCTGTAGCTTCCGTAGCAGCCCCTATCCGAAAGGAATGGGTCCCAAATTCGCCCGGGTTCAAGCCCGCAGCGGCAACTGACATCGCAAGCACCTGCTGAAACTGAAATTTCGTCAGTGGGGTGGCGTCCGCGTGTCTTAACAAAGTCCCCCCCCATGATGCCACCCTTCGTGCTAGGTAATCCTCTAAACACTTTACCGGACATATGGAGGACCCAGGAATCCTGCGTACGACGACGCAGTCACCCATCCCATCTTGGTCAGTCTTAGACTTTACAAAGGAGACCGTCATCGTTTCTCCCCTGATCTGAACATGTTCCCGGCACAAACCCCCCGCCACATCCAGTTTGTTCCTTGCAACTAGTTCGCTTACTCGCATTGCTCCGTGAAATGCTAGCGTAAACGCGGCTCGGAACAGCACTGCCTCAAACTGAGATGAACATGTGGCAGGAAGTGTAGCCAACAACTGGGACAATCTATCCAAACCTATCAGGCGCCTTTCATCTACTCTGCGACCCTCAAGGCGTTGCCACCCACGCAGCGCTTTCTGTACAACGAAAGACGCTGTTGGGTCCTGGATAGCGTGTGCTCTGGCAATAAAGGAAATGGCAGCACGATGCCTCTGGGCCGTAGCCACCGATTTCCCAGCCCTACGTAAGGACATCAGGAAATTCACCACCCATTCCTCATGACCCCAAAGTTGCTCTCTATCACTCCCCAAAAAGGCTAAATAGGCCCGAAACGCCCCTTCATATGCCTTCCTCGTCCTTGGTGCTAGACTCTCTCCCACGAGGTGACGAAGTTCGGGGCACCGAGAGACCAGAGAGCTTCGGTAAAGGGTGCCGGCTCCGGGTCCGCTGAGGGAAGGAAACCCGAAAAAGCCTGCATTTGAAAACGAGACAGTGCGTCAGCTGCCTGATTCATCACCCCTGGCACATGTTTTGCTCTGAATAGCACGTTCAATTGCATACATAGTAACACAATTTCTTTAAGCAGTCTTAAGATCAGTTTACAACGTGCTGCCTGACTATTGATGCACTCGACCACGGTCATATTGTCCGACCAAAATATGACCGAGTGATTTTTGAACCCATCGGGCCATGTTCTCAAGGCCACCAAGATGGGAAACAGTTCGAGGAAAGCAATATTACTCGTCAGACCCCTCTCATGCCACCAAGTCGGCCATCTTTGTGCCGACCATTTCGTGCCGAAAATGGCGCCAAAACCTATGCTTCCCGCAGAATCTGTCCATAGCCCCAGCTCCTCAGAAGACACGGCTGGTTTATTCCAGACGATTCTACCATTGAAATCCGCCAAGAATGCTAACCAAATACGCATGTCCTGGCGGATCTCGGCCGATAGTCTCGTGCGATGATGGCCTTCTTTAAGGCCGACCATCGCTTGGGCAATTGAACGGGAAAAGGGGCGGGCCATTGGTATTACCCTCAGGGCAAAATTCAACTGTCCCACCACTTGCTGTAATTGTTGCAGCGTAACTTTTGATGCATTTATACACAGTTGCAGCGCAGCCCTGAACTTCAACACTTTCTCGGCTGGCAAACGGAAACACCCCTCAATGGAATCCAACTCGATCCCCAGAAACTCGAGGCAAGTCGTAGGACCCACTGTTTTACCCGGCGCCAATGGCACACCTAACTGTTTCATCAACACACAAAATTCGGCCAAGGCACGGCCACATTCAAGACCCCCGGCTGCCCCAAGAAATAAGAAATCATCAAGGTAGTGCATTACATCTTGGAAACCCGTTTTCTTTGTGAAAACCCATTGTAGAAAACTACTGAATTTCTCGAAATAAGCACAGGATATAGAACACCCCATTGGCATACACCTATCCATGTAATAACAACCCTGAAACATGAAACCTAGGAGACGCTGGTCGTCTGGGTGTACCGGGAGCAATCGGAACGCTGACTCGATATCTGATTTCGCCATCAGCGCCCCGGGCCCCAGGCGATTCAAAATGGCTACGGCCTCATCGAAGGATGCGTACCGCACCGAACACACTTCTGGATCGATTGCCTCATTTACGGAAAGACCTCGTGGAGCTGATAAATTATGAATTAGTCGGAACTCTCCAGGGTCTTTCTTGGGGACTACTCCTAAGGGAGAACAAACAAAATTCTGGACTGGGGGTACACTAAACGGGCCAGCGACCCGACCTCGAGTCACCTCTTTTCGGATCTTATCCCGTACTACGTTTGTATGCTGCAAGACGGAAAGTTGGTTTTTACACTTATCCACACCCTGAAAGTCCCCTACCGGGATGCGGAAACCATACGAAAAACCGTTTCGCAGCACCCCAGCAGAAGTACGATCCGGGTAATCACTGAGCCAAGGGATCATTGCCAGGGTATCAATGGGAGTGGGTAAAGGCGCCCCTCGGACTATATTAGACCTGTTTGGCACCTCCTCTCCCCCCGTTATCACCCGTTCTGGCTCTGCACGAGGTCTCAGGATGGGACGACCCACAACTACTACATTCATGTTTGAATTTACACGATCCCTGCGGTCTCGTACATTTTCCTCTGTTGTAATTAAAACAGAAACCCTTCCTTCCGGTATTGCCGGTAGGTTTCAAGTGATCGTCGGCCCCCGAACCTGATCGAAAGGGCGTCCCCGCATATTGTCGGGAGGATTCACCCACATTACTTCCTACCAACGGCATTTTTAACATCCCTGACTCCTTCATTTTATCCCAGGTCAAGGCATCATAACAATCCCAGGTTAAACTTTTATTATGCTCCTTTTCCTTTCTGAACATATTATCGTAACAAAACCAATGATTACCCTGGTGCGATGTCGAGTACCCCATGATTCGTGATTGGTAGATTGGGAACTCGGAAAGCAACTCAGGCCTACGTTCCCCCAGGATTGATGTAAAGATTCCCCAGGCATTGCCCCAATTGGCGATATTCTCATTCACTTTAAAGGCGGCCATCTTTGCGCGCCAAACACTCGGATGCATGAGGTCCTTCTGACTCTTTACATGCTCCACCTCATAATGATCAACAAGTAACGAAAAAATGTTCACATACTCCCCCGCCCAAATCTTCTCCTTAATTGGAACATGTTGCCCCAACTTTTCTCTCCGAGAGGGTGTTGACTCATCCCTCGCGATCGGCAATGGCCGCTTACCTGCACCTGACGCTGCCTCTGTGGTCGCAACCGTCCCTGGTGTCTTGTCCCCCACTGCAGCCGGCACGGGCACCTTGGCTGCTTCCCGTTTCTCACGCAATTGCTTAATCAGCTCCTGCGCTTCGACAGCCGTGGCGCCCTCGTTACCTTTTCCCAACCACGCTGCCAATTGTGCTGCCAACTCGGGCGGCATATCATCCTCGGACACGGGGGTGATCGGATTCCCCTCCTCTGGCACGGGAGTTGGAGCCTCGAGCGGAGCACTGGGACCGGGGATCTCCTCTCCCGTTGCTCCCCTCCTGGGCCTCTTGTTTTTCCCTCCCGGGGCTGCTCCCACCAAAGGACGTTTTGGACCCCTTTCCTCATTCTTGTCCACCCGCTTCTTAAGCTCGGACATCTCTTTCATGATAACACGCAGCATCTGGTCGGTATTCATGCGCTTTCCAACCTTCTTCGGCATTCTCCAACAAAGTAACTGAAAAACAAACAAGAACGATTAAAACGCTCAAAATTGGCTCTTCGTTCCGTCTCGAGCTCACGTGCAGCGGGGAGGTGCAGCTTCAGAGCACAGGAACAAGAGGATGTCTTCTGGTCTTGCGTCTCTTTTTATCCATCTTCAGGGCGGGCGTAAACCCGCCCCTGCCTGCCCCGAGGGCGTGGCCGGCGGCGTCCGTGTCTAGGCCAGCCCACTCAAGGGCGGGAAAAAGCGCGCCCCGGCTACGCCGCTTCGGGCATACCAGCCGAGACGCGCCTCCCGCCCAAAAATGGCTTCCCGGGGGGATCGAGGCACTCTGCCATACGTTCGGGGGGACCGAGTGGTCGCCCCTTTCCATTATCCCCGGGCACCCCATCCCACGGGACTTATATAAAACGTTGGGGGCTGTGAGGTGAGCCCTAATGCCCCCACACTCCCAGCTGGCTCCCCACGTCCTTAGGGAGCCGGAATTCCTTTTCAACATGGGGAACTGCTAACATGCAGCTCCCCATGTGGAAAAGCAATATGGTTTGGATTTTAAAACAGAGAGCACGTTTCCCTGCTCTCTCTTTCAAAATCCAAACCAAGGAGCCGATTAGGACGGCAGACAGACTTTGCCCGTCTGCCATCCCTGTGGAAACGGGAACGTCCGCGACGTGAGCGGTGGTCCCGCCATGGCAATTATGATGCACCTGCCATACTGGCGAGTGCATCATGCATATTTAACATTGCGGCGGGCGGTGCTTTAAGCGGCACTCGCAGCAATATTAAAAATGCATATTTTGCATTTGCATTCACAAAGCGGCAGGCACCATGCGTTGCCAGCCGCATTGTGCATGCAAATGCAGGAGGGTACCACAGGTACCCCCCATGTCCACTCCCCCTCTCGCCTTCACCATGGGGGCCGGCAAGGGGCACGCAAAGTAAAGACCGGATCCCTAATGCCACGGAAAGGCATCTGCAGAAGCCATCCTAATATGGCTGACGGTGTCTGGCGCCAGCTATATAAACCCTTTTCCGCCCCGGCCGCAAGGCGACTGGGGCAAAAAAGTGGCGGACAGTGTTTCAGTCCGCCGCGGTCACCCCCACCATTTTAATAAGGCGAGGGGAAATAGGTGGCGGTCAGTCACAGATGGCGGACGGATCGCCACTGCCTGCATGATGGTGGCGATCCGTCCGCCATCCTAATCGGCCTCTAAGTTTGCTAGGCTCCCGTCCTCTCATATTAAACAGCAGTGTCCCGGGTGGGCACCCTGGAACACAGGAGGGAACCCTGGGGGGAACTCCAGGAGGAGGGCCATGCAGCCCCCCTCCCACAATACATAAATCCCCAGGGGGTGGTAATCTCCAGGGCTTAGGCCCCACCATTTTTTTTGTAGCCCCGGGTGGTGATGGTCCCCGGGGCTGGAGGGCCCCTCTGAGCCTTCTCTAAAATTTAATAATTTTGTCCCCGGGATTTAGGCACCCCATGGCTAATTATAAAAAAACCTTGGTTTTATTTTTTTTAATTTGTTTATGGCAGAGTCCGCGCATCCTACACGTACCTGCCGGGTCTTTCAAAAAACAAAAATAAATTTGTGGGCCCTGGGGGGTCCTTCTAGGACCTCCTAAGCGGGTCTAGAGGGTAAAAGTATGTCTACCCTGCCCCCTTTCTACGTTTTGCATACATAAGTCATTGACATCTTCCGTCTCGCTTCTACTGAGGCACAAGATGGCTGCCAACAGTTCCTGGTTTCGAATGTTGGCAACCACTTGACAGCCAATTAGCATTCAGCATGTGATCAGAAGAGTGCGCTTACGATATACTCACGGTGCGCTCATAGTCCGCTGATCTACCGCGCCCAGAGATATATATATGCTTTTGACTGTAATTTTTCTCAGGAACTAATGAACAGATTGACACCATTTAAGCATAAGACACTAGTCTGAACTGAGGACTACATCTCTGCCAAATTTTGCGTAATTCTGTTCAGCAGTTCGAGCTGTGGCTAAAGGTCCTATGGGAAATTGCATGTGGAAAACACGTTTTGAAGCCTCCTTTTTTCTCAGCCCCCGGTTCACGAATCACCCCCAAACTTTCAGGGAAGGGACGGAACAGAGCTGGCCATTAGTTTTGAAAATTTCGAGAAGATTCATCAACCAGCGCCAAAGTTATTCCAAATAGAATATTGCAGATTTCCTATGGAAAATAGGTCCTAACTATAACTATCTTAACTATCTACTTTGTAACCATTTCAGAATGGCGCCGGCAAGCTGCCAGAGTGCTTGCTGGCGCCATTCTAAAATGGTTACAAAGTTAGCTTCAACTCGGGCACCTGCCTTAACACTGTAAGTGCTTCCTGTAGGCCAAAAATTAAACCTCAACAGGAAGCACTTACAGATATAAATAAAGCAGGTGCCCGAGTTGAAGCTCAAATTCAGTAATGTTTTTTTTTTTAACGTTCCAAGACCTTTATTAAAGGTTATGTTAAAGAAACACAGCTTGGTGCCTACAACCTTGAACAGGCCGGCAGCGTTGTTATCCGTAAAACATGTGGCGTGTAAATAATCTTTACAGGCAGCACATAAATACACAGCAAGTCGCCTACAACCACTACGGGCCGGCCGCATCAACAGTACTATATGGTCTTGGTGTTTTACTTTTTCCAATATGGAACAAACATCAACCAAACTGGATCATTCCACTACCGCGCTCCCCACCCAATCGATCGTACTGTGTGAAGTGAGTAGCAGGGCTGTTATGTCATTGAGACAATAGCAGTGATAATAGGCTTTTAACGTAACTTACATCACAGATACTCACTCAGCAGCATGTGCATTCAGAGAGGTCGTCAGGTACACCCACTATTTTTTACGCCAGGCCCTAAGTGGCAACATTTCTTCATAAGTACATAGCGTGTCCTGGCAGTAAGACATATCCCTCAGCCACTGTTTAACCAACGGTGCGTTGGTACTCTCCCAGTTCATTGATATTCTGCGTTTAGCCAACAGCAGGGCCACCACACAGAACTTACGCTTTGTGGCCTTCACTTTTCCCAGCAGACCCAGGAGACAGCAGCGAACAGTGCATTCAATGGCAACCCCCACCATTTCAGACAATATAGCTACTACTTATGTCCAATAGTGATGAACACTCGCACAATGCCACGCTAAATGGATAAAGTCAGCTTGGTCGTACCCACATCGTTTGCATCGTGCTTCATCACGCAAACCATATCTATGTAATTGAACCGGTGTATAATACGCCTGGTGTAGGTACTTAAAATGTATAATCCGCACATTACCATTAGGTGTGAGCAGTTTAGTCAGCTGCAAGCCGTCTCCCAGTCTTTGTCTGTGAGGGGGGTCTCCAGAACCAGGTTCCTTCGTTCCTGAGCTCTGGTAGCCCTATGGCCTATTTCCGTCTGTGCCATTGCGTAGAGTCGGGATACTAAGTGTTTGGTGTTCGGGGCTGTCAGGGCAAGTTGTAGTGTATCTAGAGTAGGTGGCTCATCAGGAAAGGTGGGGTAGTGTTGTCTAATCGCGCCTCTCAGCCTGTGAAATGTGAATTGAAATATTAACGTTGGATTCTGTATATAGTCCAATTCCTGTGCCGTGAGGAATACTCCATCTTTATATAGGTCACCCATTGAGACTATCCCCACTCGATTTAGTAGATCCATGCCCACGGGTTCAGTCATAATCGACAGCTTGGGATGGTGGTGGAGTGGCAAAGCAGGAGCGTAGACTGGCAGTTTGTGTGCCAGTTTGCCCAATTGTCTCCATGCTGCGTTTGTGGTATCAATTGAGTTAATGTCCTTGTTGTGGAGAGGGGGTCTATCGAGTGTGATTATGGCGTCCAGTGGGACAGGCCTAGCGTTGCCCTCCTCAATAGCTACGTGGGTCAAATATGGAGTCGGATGGTACCAAAAGTTGGCATAGTGTGCCTGTGCGCATAAGTAGTATAATAAGAAGTCTGGTTCTCCCCACCCTCCTTTAGAGTATGGTAACGTTAATACAGCTAGTGTGACACAAGCTTGTTTACCTGCCCAAATCAGACTCAACACCAGCGTAGTTATTCGCTTGAAAACTTCCCTTGGTGGCTGAATGGGGATATTGTTCAATAGGTAGAGGAGTTTAGGAAGCACTACCATCTTAACAATCGCTATGTTGTCAGCTAGCGATAGCGGGAGCTGTATCCACCTCCTAACTTTGCCTCTAGGGTGTCTATTACTTTACCATAATTCGTTCTAATGACTATTTCTGGGTCCCTATGGAACCAGACCCCCAAGTAGCGTACGGGATCAGTCTGCCATTCCAATGGGTATTCTATCGCATGCGGCAGTGTAGTGTCCGTTAATGGGAATATCAAGGATTTCTCCCAATTAATCTGCAGTCCCGAATGTCCCCGAAATTTAATATATGTACGCAATAGAGGATGCAGATTTTTCGCAGAGTCACGAACATATAAGAGCATGTCGTCTGCATAAAGGGAAATATGCAAGGGTCTGCTTGGGAATTGTAGTGCCATGTGATGGTTCTTCTGCCGAACTGGGCAGGCTAGTGGTTCCAGGGCGATGGCAAATAGGAGCGGGGCAGCCCTGTCTGGTCCCTCGCTCTATATTAAAGGCATCCGAGACATAAGTATTGATTTTAACTCTGGCCGTAGATTGCGTGTACAATAACTGAATCCATTGAATAAATATTAGAGGGAAGCCCATCCTGTGGAGTATTGTAACTAGATAGGACCATTCAATGGAATCAAACCCCTTTGCGGCATCCAGCATAACCGCTACAGCTTTCGTGGTCGGTGACATATAATGTGAGACTGCAAAGAGTGTTCTAGTGTTGTGTGCGGTGTTTCTGGATGGTATGAAACCCGACTGGTCCGGGAGGACCAAGTTCGGCATGAGCGGCTGTAATCGCGTAGCGAGAATTTTAGCGAGAATTTTCGAGTCCACATTCAGCAAAGATAATGGACGATATGAGTTACATTCAGCAGGATCTTTGCCTGGTTTTAGAAGCGCTATAAGTAGGGCCTCACGCAGCGTGGATGGTAGTATCTGGGCGTCATGTGCGGCTCCGAACATAGCAACAAGTCGAGGCGCTAGGATGTCTTTGTACGTTTTGTAGAATTCACAGGTGAATCGGTCAGGACCCGGGGCCTTGCCGTTCGGCAATGATTGGATCACCTCCGTCACTTCCTCCACAGTAACAGGCAGAGATAAATATTACCTTTGAGCGTCGGAGAGCCATGCAATAGCTATGTCCTCCAGATAGTGCAGTGTTTCTTGCTGCGTGACCACTGGACGTGATTTATACAAGTCACTGTAGTTTTGGACAAAGCACTGCAGTATACCCTGTTGATACGTGTGTGTCCTCGCATCTTCCCCTTTAATCTGCGTTATAGTGTGGGTTTTACGGCCGGCACAGATTTTAGCCGCAAGTATCTTCCCGGAACGACCACCCTCTCCTTACATGTGTTTTTTACTCACATATTTAATTTCATCAGCTGCTAATGTTTGATGTTCAGTTAGTGTGTCTCTAATTTCACTAAGGATAGAGGTTTGTGGCGTTATTTCGTACTGATGTTCTAAAATACTGAGTTAGGATTCGCAACGAGACAGCTGTGTTCTGATATCACGCAATAGCCCTGCCGTTGTGCAGATGCAGACTCTACGTATAGTGGCTTTAAATGCCTCCCATAGTAGGCCAGCGTCGTCAGTGGATGGTTCATTTAGTTGAAAGTATTCCCTGATTGCCTTCTCTATTGTGTCTGCATAAACTGAATCAGTAAGCGCCACAGCATTGAATCTCCAGCTGTATGGTGGTGGTGTGTAGTTAGGAATTTGTAGGGACAGCTTGATAGGGTTGAGGTCTGAAAGCGTCTTGGGCATGTGTGTAATCGACCTGGTCCACAACAGTATTTTTACCAAAATCCATTTGTAGTTATAGGTACCTTCCCAATTTTGTTGTCTTATTAGAGCGGTATATCATATATTTGGAATGAAGAATGTACTGTGTACCAATAGAATGTGCTAACAAACGTTAATCTAGTTCAGTAGTAATCATGTGATAGTAATTTTACATCTATAGTAATTTTATGCTATAATTATGTCTTACAGAGCTTGTTGATGGTTAATGTCCTGATGAAGACATATTGTATATGTCGAAACGCGTTGACTGGAGACCATTTAACCTTCTTTTTATCTAATTTGTGAATACATATGTATCAGTCTTTTTTATCAATTGTGATCAATGTGTTTAATTTTTATCCCCTTTTTATCAAATTAAACTATAAATAATTTTTCTAACTGAACTAGTTTGTTTGTTTAATCTATTGTGTACTTTCCTTAGTTTATGCCTGGGATTGTTTTTTCACATATTGTTTACCCTGTCCCAGGATATCTATCCTTATCAGGGGGTCCTTGCTACCTACAGTATATTACCCACGGTTTCCGTGTGGGACCTTTCTTGTTCTTTTGCCTATTAAGTTACCGCTCACTATATGTACCTTGTTAGGTCTTTGTCTCCATCTACCATCTGATTCATATTTCTTCTTTTTTTCGTCTATCCATTCCCTATATCCTATATAGATAAGTATATAATATGGCTCACATGGAAACATTTGGTTTTTCTGATGATGAATTCGCTACCCTTGTTGGTACAAGTATACCAGTAGGCACTAACTTTATGTCTAAACCGCAAAGTAATAGTGATCTAGTTAAATTGTCAAACTTAAAAAAGAAACTAATAAGGATAGAAGCTCATGGCGAGTTTATGTTAAATTACCTTAAATCTGCCATCATTCCTTTAGGCTTACGTGTCAGAAATATCCCTGGATTGTTTGTGGATATTAAGACATTTATCCACAAATGGAGCTTGATAGCTAGTAGGTGCTCTAGGGACCTAATGATCCTTATTATATCTACTTCCAAGGAGATAGCTTCAGATATCAAAAAAGAAATAGAAGAGCTAGAAAATAAAATTAAAACGTCGACAGTGTTAACAGACGCGGTCATCAGACCCCAGCCAGTAGTCTATGCGTGACCAGCTGCCATGTGCCGCCGACGCATGTGTCACCTCTCTGACTCCTGGGTTACCTGCCCTCGAAATATCTTTGATATTTAAATCTACAAGTATGTCGATTAGTTTGGCACGGGCCCGTATATGGTGTTCCGTCGTGTTGTCTGATCTGTCCAGACTATCATCCAGCGCGATATTCAGGTCACCACCCCAAAGCAAAGTCTGTACATCCTCAGTGTTGAGCTGCTGCCAGATCTCGTGATAAAAGTCAGGTTCATCAGTGTTTGGGCCGTATGTGATGACTAGTGTCAGTCGCCGACCCCGTATTTTGCCCTTGAGTATAATGTAGCGGCCATTCATGTCCAGTGATGTTGTGTCAATTCTGAAGTTTGTAACTTTCCTAACCAGAATGGAGACCCCGCTAGAGTACAATGAATATTTTGACCAGTGAATAGTTTCTGCCCATCTTCTCCCCACCTGCGCATGTGAGTGTGGCGCATCGTGTGTTTCCTGGAACATAACAATGCCAATGTGCCACCTGTCCAGGCACGCAAATATCTGACGTATCTTTTTGGGATTGGCATACCCTCTTACATTCCAAGTGAGAAATTTTAACGTTTGTGTAGCTAACTTAGGCTCAGTCATGGGGCCCAACAGTGAGATCCGTAAATGTTCTTTGTCTCATCCTGACGAAATCTCCTCCTGATATGCAGCCCACATTTCACACAGGCACCATAATGATAACAACAGGCATTTTTCGACTGGATGTAGGCAGCGCATCTTAAGCAGTCTGATCCATGAACTGAAACAGTGACCCTCCCGTCCCACCCCCCTCCCACAACAGCAGCCCAATCCTGGTGATGCCACACCCCAGTTGAACACCCCAATTGCATAAAACTTTCGTGGGGATCACCCATTAGGGGGTCCACCTGGACTGCACGTCACCATCCGAACTAACGGACGTGGACGGACTACGCTAACAAATAGCGTCCTAAGTAATATACCATGGTAGCAGTTAACAGAGCATTTCGAAGTGCCCACGTATAACACAGCACCCTACAAAGTATGTAACTTACATTAGCGCTCATGGCAGTACACGTAATACAATGTGCAAGCAAAGTAATCTGAGGTGGAGCAGATGCTATGCCAGATACAATGGCGGTGGAGCGGACACGTCACAGCACATCCAATTGTGTAAGCATCAGAACACATGTGTAAAGAGGACCAGTTTTGCAAACCCCATACACACGCACGGCAGCGGTAGTTGCCTCTAACCTAAGTGGCAGCACTGCACCTAGACCGTTTTCCCCAAACTATTATAATTACAAGGACATGAGGCATAGGACTGTCAATTACCCAGAATTTGCACAGAAGGGACACAGTGTCAGCATGTCCTGTAGCCAAAGCGTGATAATACTAGTGTGTGGAGCAAACGGAGATATACATGAGGGCAGATACAGCGCAATGTCTCTGAGGCCTGGTTCCCAGGTCAACCAGTGCTACATCCATAATTACCTCTACACCTTCCAAGTCCATGCAGTGGCCTTACTCCACCTAGGTCCAATCCCCAGTCCTCTCTGTGAGTTAGGGATACACATCCACCCAGTGTAATAAAATTATGTGCTAAGGTCCTGCACATTTCAGGTCATAAAGTACCCTCTGTACAACGAAACAGGTTGACTACATATACACTTATAAAGACTTGTGTACTATTGCCTGGTAATGTTTCTGAAAGAGGACTCGCCACTGGCAGGGTGTCCAGCGCTACACAGTTAAGCAGGTACAACAGTCAGGGCAGTTCTTACTGGACCGTCTGGGACAGCCGTGATTATCAGTGACATCGACAGCATCAGTTTCCAGCAGAGTTTCACTCCTCGTCATGTTCCTGATCCTTCTCTCCTCTGTTCTTCCGGGCGGCCACAATGGTTTTGATGAAGTCGTTTGCTGCTCTTGGTGTGGTGAGCATCGTTGGTTTGCCATTCCAGGTTACCTTCAGACGCGCCGGGTACAACATAGCATATTCTATTTTCAAATCAAGTAGTTTGGCTTTTGCTGTGTTAAACTCTTTGCGGGCCTGCTGCACCGCCATCGTGTAGTCAGTGTAGAACTCCAGTCGGTTGTTTTGGAAGGTGAGGTGTTTATGCTCGCGAGCCATACGCAATATAGCATCCCTGTCGCGATAATTCAATATGCGTGCAACTATTGGCCTGGGTGGTGTGCCTGGCGGAGGACGCGGTGCCAAGGTGCGGTGATCTCTCTACGAGATGAATACTGATGATAGTGCGTCTTTGCCAAAAAGTGTCAGACAGAGTTCCTCCACATACATCTCCATTCTACCCGTGTTTGTGGATTCTGGCACGCCTGCGATGCGCGCATTATTGCTGCGTGACCTGGCTTCCAAATTCTCCTACTTGGACCTTATTACTTCCAATTTTTTTTCGAAACCAGTGCATTTGGATGTGCTCGTGTGTGCTTCATCCTCCACCGCTGATATTCTGGTTTCAGCCTCATCTAGCCTTTCGCCATGCTTGTCCATCTTCGCCGCCATATTATCCACGCGGCAGGTGAGGTGATCCAGCATACCGTTCATGTCTTAGAGGGTGGATTGGATGGCTTTCAGAATGGACTCCATTCCCTGTGTCGCGCTCTCCACCGTCTTTGTTTCCGTGTCTGAATGTGACGTAGGTGTCCGCGTCGTCCTGCGTTGCACAAAGTTGAGCTTAGGTCGTTGCTTGTCCGGCTTCCCCATCTTGGAACAGCAATCGTTGCTATGAACCGCAATCCAGCGCATTATGGCCCAGCACTCGAATGATGGCAGGACGTTATCCCTGCTCTGTGCACAACAGTGGTAATGCGAACTGGTTTTGTTCCCCCGCAGTAGAGTCGCAGTTATGTTAGCATGTGCGCCATATTCCTCAAATCCAGCGCCACTGGTGTGACCGGGTCCTCCCCGCTGTGATAGAACTGTGCTTCCAGAACGCGTGCATAGGATGATATGCGTACACTTGAGCCCAAAGACACGCTGCGGTAATGAAGCCGTTGGGTTCTGCCTCATGCGTTTTGCACCATGCAATGACCACGTCACATCGGCGAATTGGCTAGATGACACACAGGCATTTTTTTCCCGATTTGGCAGGCAAGAGATATAGTGTTAAACGCTAAATACACCACCATGAAATGTTTCGTGAGTCTAGTCGCGTTGTCGTGGAGGTAGTGAAGCTCGTTTGTGTAACGCTCCGCCTTTGCTCCAAGAATCAGGTGCGTCACAGCGTCACAGCAGGGGTGGCATAGCGCAATATGACGTATTCGCTGAATAGACTTTGTGCGTGGACTCCGATATGTTTGAATAACCCCTGCTCGTTCTCCAGCCAGTCGGAGAGAGACGGCAGGGGAATGGGCAGATTGACGTCAGCAGGCGTTCTTTGTCAGGACTTGCCGAGATGCGCCACCTAAAACATGAACTACATCACCCAGAATTCTAGTGTGGGGGCGGGGCACCATAAAAGACAGGGCGGCCCTTTTCACGTTGTTCGTGATTTTGTGTTTCTCCCGTGTTTGGGAGATACTGGAGTAGAGAACTGCAGGTTAATCCTGGTTAAGGAGACTTGGGATTTTGGAGTACTCGTTTGGCGCTTAGCGCGAAGAACAGCTGGTTTAGCGCGAGGTCGGCGCATTTGTTTGTTTCCCTCGGAGCGCGAGGTTCGGCGCCCAAGACCTTTCACCGGCAGTGTGGGCTCGGCGTTTCCAGGATATTTCGATCCCCCGAGGATTATTCAGCGCTACAGTACCGTGAGTAATAGAGCAAGAACGCGTGCAGCTAACGCGTCCGTTGTTAAAAGACTGTGTTGTATCCTGACTCAGGCGGACTGGCCCTGAAGCCTAAGAAGTAAGGCGCTATATTCGTGGGAGTGAATTTAAGGATTGATTGCCCCTTAGAGAACGGAGTACGACGGTTTGATCTTTCTGCGTACTTCCGTTACGAAGAAAGACACTAGTGCTTATTAAGGCAAGTGCCAAAGCGGAAGGTAGTGGGGGGAGATCCTACACCTTTCCGTATTTGGAGCTGGACAACCAGGAAAGCAGGGATTGAATTTGAGAGCGGAAGACAGTAGTATTGAGGCTACGTCTTACCGTGTCATTCAAGTACCGTTTGGAGATTCTTGTACATATGCAAACAAAAACATTTGAGGAAAAGGAGTGTAACGATTTTTCACTTAGGGTTTGGGGATATTCACTTGGTTATAATTTGGACACTCGTCAATGCAAGGCAGGGTAGGTTCATCACAGTGACCAGTATTATATGTTGAATCAGGAATTGGCTGGACCCTAACTGTGTTTGTGTTCTCTAGGGACTAGTGTGGTGAACATCATCATTGAGGAATACAGGGAGAAGGAGGAGAATTCTTCTTTTCATAAAGGTGAATAGATACACATGCTCAGTAAGGTCGAGAGAGTGTAGGGATGCAAGGAGAATACGAATAACCTGTATTATTGTTTTCTTGTCTTTCCAGCTATCCCTTCCCTGCAGCCCCCTTCCGTCCCCTCCTTGTTTGTTTCCTGTTTTTTCCCTCGCCTTATCACTCGAACACGCTGTGTTGTTATTACGGGCGTGTTGGTGAGATAGGGAGGTGGAGTCATATGTGCATCAACCGGATCAGGCAGCGTGGAGTCTGACATTCTTAGGTAGCAAAGCAGTCACCACCATTGTTGTCCAGAACATGCATGTTCCACATTGGCACAATGTTGTTAGGAGGTATACACAGCAGCGCAGGTCAGCATGTTGCATGTCCCCCAAATCATGCTCAGACGTGAGTCCCTTGCTCACTTTGCCACTGGATTCAAGCAAGCCGGGCTGAAGACGGCTGGAATGCCAGAAACCGGTCCTCGGAAGCTTGTTTCCGGTCCAGGGAAGACATGGCTTGGCAGTTCGGGCTGGACTGTTCCCATGAGGCACAGGGTCAGACTGATTTGCATATAGCCATGTCTGAACTGGGGTGGCAGAGTGGGCTAAAGAACGGTGATGGATTAAACCCAGATCTTTTGACTGGGTGTGAGTGTTTGATTGATTCAGATGCTCCGTCCATCACCACCCCCTTTTGTACCGCTTTTGGCCGCCATAAGTGTGGCAGGGTATGCTCAGACGTGAGTCCATTGCTCACTTTGCCCCTGGATTCAAGCAAGCCGGGCTGAAGATGGCTGGAATGCCAGAAACCGGTCCTCGGAAGCTTGTTTCTGGTCCAGGGAAGACATGGCTTGGCAGTTCGGGCTGGACTGTTCCCATGAGGCACAGGGTCAGACTGATTTGTATATAGCCATGTCTGAACTGGGGTGGCAGTGTGGGCTAAAGAACGGTGATGGATTAAACCCAGATCTTTTGACTGGGCGTGAGTGTTTGATTGATTCAGATGCTCCGTCCATCACCACCCCCTTTTGTACCGCTTTTGGCCGCCATAAGTGTGGCAGGGTATGCTCAGACGTGAGTCCCTTGCTCACTTTGCCACTGGATTCAAGCAAGCCGGGCTGAAGACGGCTGGAATGCCAGAAACCGGTCCTCGGAAGCTTGTTTCCGGTCCAGGGAAGACATGGCTTGGCAGTTCGGGCTGGACTGTTCCCATGAGGCACAGGGTGAGACTGATTTGCATATAGCCATGTCTGAACTGGGGAGGCAGAGTGGGCTAAAGAACGGTGATGGATTAAACCCAGATCTTTTAACTGGGTGTGAGTGTTTGATTGATTCAGATGCTCCGTCCATCACCACCCCCTTTTGTACCGCTTTTGGCCGCCATAAGTGTGGCAGGGTATGCTCAGACGTGAGTCCCTTGCTCACTTTGCCACTGGATTCAAGCAAGCCGGGCTGAAGACGGCTGGAATGCCAGAAACCGGTCCTTCGAAGCTTGTTTCCGGTCCAGGGAAGACATGGCTTGGCAGTTCGGGCTGGACTGTTCCCATGAGGCACAGGGTCAGACTGATTTGCATATAGCCATGTCTGAACTGGGGTGGCAGAGTGGGCTAAATACGGTGATGGATTAAACCCAGATCTTTTGACTGGGTGTGAGTGTTTGATTGATTTAGATGCTCCGTCCATCACCACCCCCTTTTGTACCAATATTTTGGCCGCCATAAGTGTGGAAGGGTATGCTCAGACGTGAGTCCCTTGCTCACTTTCCACTGGATTCAAGCAAGCCGGGCTGAAGACGGCTGGAATGCCAGAAACCGGTCCTCGGAAGCTTGTTTCCGGTCCAGGGAAGACATGGCTTGGCAGTTCGGGCTGGACTGTTCCCATGAGGCACAGGGTCAGACTGATTTGCATATAGCCATGTCTGAACTGGGGTAGCAGAGTGGGCTAAAGAACGGTGATGGATTAAACCCAGATCTTTTTACTGGGTGTGAGTGTTGATTGATTCAGATGCTCCGTCCATCACCACCCACTTTTGTACAGCTTTTGGCCGCCATAAGTGTGGCAGGGTATGCTCAGACGTGAGTCCCTTGCTCACTTTGCCACTGGATTCAAGCAAGCCGGGCTGAAGACGGCTGGAATGCCAGAAAGTGGTCCTCGGAAGCTTGTTTCCGGTCCAGGGAAGACATGGCTTGGCAGTTCGGGCTGGACTGTTCCCATGAGGCACAGGGTCAGACTGATTTGCATATAGCCATGTCTGAACTGGGGTGGCAGAGTGGGCTAAAGAACGGTGATGGATTAAACCCAGATCTTTTGACTGGGTGTGAGTGTTTGATTGATTCAGATGCTCCGTCCATCACCACCCCCTTTTGTACCGCTTTTGGCCGCCATAAGTGCGGCAGGGTATGCTCAGACGTGAGTCCCTTGCTCACTTTGCCACTGGATTCAAGCGAGCCAGGCTGAAGACGGCTGGAATGCCAGAAACCGGTCCTCGGAAGCGTGTTTCCGGTCCAGAGAAGACATGGCTTGGCAGTTTGGGCTGGATTGTTCCCATGAGGCACAGGGTCAGACTGATTTGCATATAGCCATGTCTGAACTGGGGTGGCAGAGTGGGCTAAAGAACGGTGATGGATTAAACCCAGATCTTTTGACTGGGTGTGAGTGTTTGATTGATTCAGATGCTCCGTCCATCACCACCCCCTTTTGTACGGCTTTTGGCCGCCATAAGTGTGGCAGGGTATGCTCAGACGTGAGTCCCTTGCTCACTTTGCCACTGGATTCAAGCAAGCCGGGCTGAAGACGGCTGGACTGCCAGAAACCGGTCCTCGGAAGCTTGTTTCCAGTCCAGGGAAGACATGGCTTGGCAGTTCAGGCTGGACTGTTCCCATGAGGCACAGGGTCAGACTGATTTGCATATAGCCAAGTCTGAACTGGGGTGGCAGAGTGGGCTAAAGAACGGTGATGGATTAAACCCAGATCTTTTGACTGGGTGTGAGTGTTTGATTGATTCAGATGCTCCGTCCATCACCACCCCCTTTGTACCGCTTTTGGCCGCCATAAGTGTGGCAGGGTATGCTCAGACGTGAGTCCCTTGCTCACTTTGCCACTGGATTCAAGCAAGCCGGGCTGAAGACGGCTGGAATGCCAGAAACTGTTCCCCGGAAGCTTGTTTCCGGTCCAGGGAAGACATGGCTTGGCAGTTCGGGCTGGACTGTTCCCATGAGGCACAGGGTCAGACTGATTTGCATATAGCCATGTCTGAACTGGGGTGGCAGAGTGGGCTAAAGAACGGTGATGGATTAAACCCAGATCTTTTGACTGGGTGTGAGTGTTTGATTGATTCAGATGCTCCGTCCATCACCACCCCCTTTTGTACCCCAAATCACACTGTACGTTATTGGTGCCGCCATTTTGCGTCTTATTAGCTCGCCATAGTCGAGTCTCCGTTTGAATCAGCCCGTACAGATACAATCATTAGCCTTCGGGCAGCAGGATGCTCAGGGGGACCGTGTTACCCACTATTCACTGTGGAGTAAGCAGTGCGCAGACACGAGGGCAGGCATCCACCACAATAGTGCAGACTTACTGGCCATTAATTGCGCTGGGAGCCGCCATTTTGTCATTCGCCTCGTAGCTAAGCCTTGCCCACAACTACGGAAATGTCACAATTTCGCAGGCAGGTGCTTCTCAACCTCTCCGTGAATTAAGCGGTTATGTTACAACAGGCATAGGCGTTTCTCTGGTTGGTCTTCGACAGGCAGTAATATTACCAGCAAGGAGCGACAGTAAAACTGTTCTTGATCCGTGGATTGCTAGGACAGGTACTGGTTGTCTGGAAGAAGGCCCAAATTCTTTCTTGTCCGCGATCTTTTCCCTGACTAGATCACCAAGCTTTGGGATCTAGACAGGCCTTGCTGGAACAGTTGTTTTTTCCCCAGTGGTGGTTGGCTTCAGGAACACGTTGCTTTGTTTCATTCTTAGTTCATGTAAGTCCTGTAAAACAGCCAAACGATCTTTGATATCAAATGAACCAACATTCTTGTCCAAAAAAGGACCTCATATGGAGTGATACCTCCTAGAGAACTTCTTGGCAAGTTGTTAAGATTATGTTGGACACTTATTAGATGTTTGACCCACCCGTCACACAAACCTAATACCCAAGCTGTCATAGATTGCTTTATGTCGCAGTTTTTTCTCTCCAAAACCAAATTTCCCTCAGGATGGAATGGACAAGGATACCGCAATGCAACGCCCAAACTGGCCATGGCTTCTTTATAAGCTCGACGGCTAAACTCAGGACCCTCGTCAGAATGTAGCGTGCCAATTTCGTATGTGCCGATTAAGGCTCGCAAATCTTTTATAATAGTTTGAGCGTCAGCTGAGTGCTGAGGCAACCTTGAACATTAATCCACTGCGATCATGATATATTTATAGTTACCATCCCTATGTAAGGGACTGCAGTGGTCCAGGTAAATGCAAGCGAATTGTTTATCAGAAATTAAGAGGGACGTCTGCGTAGCACGTTTCACAGTAGAGACTTTCATCTTCTGGGGTATTTCACATTACAAAACATAGTTTCGGGTTTGTTTTCTAATACCTGGCCACCAGTATGTCTGTTTTAATAATGATACTGTGGCGGAAATACCTGCATGAGCAGAGGCAAGCCCTTCATGTGCTGCTAGGTTAAGTTCTAATCTATGTTTCATGTTTTGAATCACCCTATCCCCCACTCCTGGGATTCAAGCAAACGGAACATTGTTTGTATCAGTTATATATGAGTATTTGAGTGGAAACCTTTTAGGTAACACTGCACCACTGCCTTTGCTTGTAGCATTGACAGCCAGCAAAATTTCACTGTCTATTTTCGTTTTTGAATGTGTGATTGGAGCTACGGAAGCTGTTTGCACAGCTGCCTTCGTGGCTTCATCAGCCAATGAATTCCCTTCAACATGAACTCCATCACGTTGATGACTCAGCGTGTGTATCACATGAGTGTTTTGTAGTCCTTCTCGTGACTGAACTACTTGTTCCCAAGGCATTTTATACATATTTGTGTCACCTTTTGCATTTTGAAACCATTTTAAGCCAATTCTGTAAATATTCATTGTAGGATTGGACACAGTAGAAAGAATCGCACACTATGAGTGTGGGAATTCGCGATCCGTATTTTCAAGTGCCATTTTGAATGCTTGTAGTTCAGCTCGCTGAGCTGTACAATCTCCTAGAGATTGCGTTTTTGTGACCATAGGTCGGAATTTGCCATCGCACATACGACCTTTAACAAACGAGCATGCAGCACTATAAGCTTGTTTACCCCCCGTAGGGGGTTGTGGTGATCCAGCAGTATAAATTATACATTCATACTGTTCTAGAGGCAGAATTTCACTAGGCAGAGGACATTCTTGTTCGTATTGCAGGAATGCTTGTGTTTTTTAATAAGGATCAAAAACGTATTCAACATCAGTTGCAGCAAGAGAATTAACCCATTGTACCCATCTCGGATGTAAAGCTTTAGCATTTGGAATGCTCGCTTTTGTACTGCCTCTAAGGCATGTACAGGAGATACGACCGTAATGCGTTTTCCCTGTGCTAGGGCTCTCTTTTTTGCTACAGCAGTTTGAACAGCTGTCAGAATATTTTCTGTTGATGTAAATTTCATTTTTGCTTGTATGTACAAATGTGATTTGTAAGCAATTGGTACATTTTCACCTTCATTAAAAGTTCAGTAGGTAAATCCGCATTGACCCGGAATGATTCGGATCACTAAGTTGCGTCCATTCACGTGTGTTTGCAAATGTTGCTAACATGTCTGTTTGGAGTGAATACAAAATTTCTGTGTGTGTTTGTGTCCAGTTTACTGTTTTAAATTCAGGTTTGATTAATTCGTAGGGAGGTTTAACCCTTTCTGCGTAATTTAGAATTTAAGTTCTTCAAAAATTCAGGAAACCTAGAATCGGCTGTAAGTTTTTCAGTGTTTTTGGAGGTTGGAGCAGCACACACTTTTCGAAAAAGTTAGCTGCCAGGCTTTTGCCTTCACTTGATAATTCATATCCTAGGAAAGGACATTGAGATGGGCAATTCTTGATTTCTTAAAATTGAATTTGTACCCTTCAGAGGCGAACCCCAATATAATGGTGTTCACCATGTTCAAGTGCCTATCCAAGTCATCGTCTGTCAGATAGATGTCCTCGACATATGACAATGCCTCGTTATCATCAGTTTATAGTAACTCTGTTACCCTTGCTGAGAATAACCCCGGACTATTCTTGAATCCTTGAGGGAGACGACAGAAGTGAGGCCGTGTCCCCATTATTGAGAAAACGGTCAAATTCCTGCTTTCAGGTGCAATGTTTTGACAAAAGAAACCGTTAGAAATATCTAATGTGGTTTTAAATTTTTTACGCACAATGTTATTCGTTGATGCCGTACTGTGTGCATTTTGCACTGCAAATGTTTTGCAACAAGAGTTTAGATGTCTGTAATCCAATACTAGATGATATGTATTGTCTGGTTTGGAGACAGGTAACAAAGGATTGTTCATTGATAAGGTGCATGTTTCAATCACCCCGTGGTATTCAAGTCAATATAAGATCTCCCTGACCTGTTTTTTGGCTTCTTGCTTAACTGGGTACTGCCTTTGTGCAGTTGGTTGATTTTTTAATTGGATTTCATGGTGAGGTGAGTCCTCATCCCATCATACATGATTTTTGTATAATGCTGGGGCTTGGGTGACTTCCAATTTCCTGGCATAAGTATATTTTAAATGTATTGGAATATGATTAGAGAAGGCTGGCATAATGATGTCTTCGCCGTGTGGGCACTCCCTGACAAATTCTGGTGGCCAGTCTTCTTCAGCTAGAAGAATGTCATAACCCGTAGAAAGTCGCTCCCAAAATAGTGCTTTCACTTTTCCTGGTAAGTCTCCCTCCATCTGGAGTGTTATTTCATATGACCTATATGGAGAACTAACCCTGGTATCTTCAGTTTCAACTTGAATGTCTTCATTCAAGTCCACTGTCTCCAGAAGACCCTTCAGGTTCTGGCGAGCTATTATGACTTCTGCTTCGCTGTCCAACATTGTCTGAGCCCATTCTCCGACCTTGAGTTGTGTCCTCAAGATCCTCGGCATGTCTGATTTTTAGACCTGCTGCCTACTTTTTGGTGAATTTAGGTTTTTTAGGTCTCGCGTCAGCGAAAGACCTATTGTTTTCACTTTCCTGGGAATCTGAGACAGCATTCGGCCACGCGCCTCTGCTGTCTCAAATTTGTCTTCGAGGGCGCGCACGGTGCCGTGCACATCCCCTGCCTCCCATTCACAGCCTCTCTCAATCACACACAGCCACACTCACGCATGCGCGCACATACACCCACGCAGGCACAATGCATCGGGACACACATATACACACGCACAGCTAACAGACACACAGCCACACATATACATACACACGCACAGCTACACACGTGCACACACACAGTTACACCTGCATACACACAGACACACACACACGAGCGCCCATGCACGCACACACATACATACAGAGACACCCTCCCCCCTGCACACATACACACACGAGTGCACGAGTGCACTGAGGCCCCCCCAGCCCTTTTGAACTTACCGGGCCAATCTCGGGGGTCTCCACTCTCAGCTTGCCAGCTCCTTTCCCGGGGCTCCCACTTGGTCAAGGGAGCCCCGCAACACTTGCGCAACCTCCTGCTGGCGGCCCTGGGGCTCTCCACCGCTCACAGGAGCCCCGGGCTGCAAGACGGATTTACTCCTCCTGCCTCCTCTTCCGGTCCGAACGCGGCCCCGCCCCCGTCACAGGCGACCTTGCCTGACTTCCGGTGCAGCCGCGGCGGGATTCCGGGGGCATTTTCTGCCACACAAACCTTGTTAGTATATTGTCTCTGAATCCATGGTTGGCAGAATTGCTCCATTGATCTATTTTCATTTTTAAAAGGATTTACTTTTTTTTTATTTAACGTCTTTCGACATCTGTGGTACTCTCACTCAACCCTCAACTAGTGTGAAGGTCAGTTCTTTGTTTTCTCTTGTGATGAGGTTATTTTCACCAGCTTCTTGTGTCATTGCCTGAATTCTTTAATAGGTGCTTCTACTTGATTGTCTGTTTTCTGGATTCTTGCACTAAAGATGAGTTCCAGGACATGTCATACTATTGGCTTAAGGATAGGAGTTCATCTCAGTGCAATGCTGGCTCAGTTGAAGAAATCAAGAAAATAAGCTTCTACGGAGACCTACCTTTATATAAAGGCAAAAGGAGAAGAATCCTTCACCTCTGCATTAGTGAGATTTATTTCTGATGCCCGAGGGGGCCCTAACTTCATTAATGTGAGCTGACATCTCCTCTCCCCCTCAAAAATGCCCAGAAGCCTCTGCAACCGAAAGAGTTATACCAGTGACAGAAGGCTTGCAGTGAATAAACAAAAACAAAAGCCTACCGCCACTAATTGGAAGAGCTACATTTGCAACTATATGACTTACTCATTATGGTGCTACAATCAGCAACCCAATTGGAGAGTACAAATGTTCAATTGTGGTAATTGCTATAGTCTAAGGGGTGTCGGATATTTACATGATGATTGCATGGTAAAGGTATGTCAGATGTGAGTGAATTTAAATGCGTGGTAGTGGTATGCGTTTGAAAATCTGCGTTGTAAAAACGTGCGTGGTATTGTAGTGTGTAGTAATGTCATTCAACCTCTCGGGGTGTCTGACTTCTGCAGCTCCAGGTTGTTCTAGTCTCTTAGGGTGTCTGACTCTTCCGTAGCTCCAGACTGTCCTCGTCTCTCAGGGTGTCTGACTTCCGTAACTCCAGGCTGTCCTCGTCTCTCGGGGTATCTGACTGTTCCGTAGCTCCAGACTGTTCTCATCTCTCAGGTCTCTGACTTCTGTAGCTCCAGGCTGTCTCCGTCCTCCCTCTGTAGCTCCAGGCTGACCTCGTCCCTCGGGGTGTCTGACTTCCAAAGCTCATGGCTGTCCTCGTCCCTCGGGGTGTCTAACTTCCGTAGCTCCAGGCTGTCCTTGTCCCTAGAGGTGTCTGACTACTGAAGCTCTAGACTGTCCTTGTCCCTCGGGGTGTGTGACTGCTGTAGCTTTAGGCTGTCTTCGTCTCTCAGGGTGTCTGACTTCCGTAACTCCAGGCTGTCCTTGGTTCTCAGGGTATCTGAATTCCGTAGCTCCAGGCTGTCCTCATCCCTCGGGGTGTCTGGCTTCTGTAGCTCCTGGCTGTTTTCATCTCTAGGGGTGTTTGACGCTTCCGTCGCTCCAGGCTGTCCTCGTCTTTCGGGGTGTCTGACTTCCGTAGCAGGCTGTCCTTGTCTCTTGGGGTGTCTGACTTCCGTAGCTCTTCGCCCATTAAAAGTATTGTACAAATACTGAGAAGTGCTGGTTCTCTCCCATTAAACGTATTCCACTGGTATTGAAAAACTTGGGTACTTGCACTGTACCAGTACTTTGAAGTGCTGCCACTCTCCCATTAAAAGTGTTATTCCAGTACTGGGAACCGCTAGTACACATATTGCACTGGTACTGAGAAGTGCTGATACATGTATTGCACCAGTAACTGTAAGGTTTAGAACCATCCCATTAAAAGTATTGCACTTGTGCTGTTGTACTCTCCCATTAAAAGCGTTGCACCCCTGCTGAGAAGTGCTGGTACTCTCCCATTAAAAATGTTGCACCTCTGCTGAGAAGCGCTGGTACTCTCTCATTTAAAGTATTGCACCCCTGCTGAGAAGCACAGGTACACTCCCATTAAAAGTATTACACCCATGCTGAGAAGCGCTGGTTCTCTCCCATTAAAAGTGTTGCACCCAAGCTTAGAAGCGCAGTACACTGCCATTAAAAGTATTACACCCATGCTGAGAAACTCTGGTCCTCTTCCATTAAAATGTAAGTATTAATTATTTTAAAAAAATAAGCCATTGTTATTTGTAAATACAACACATATTGCATTAGAAATGCTATAGGTGTCACATTTGCGAAAGTTAGAACTATTGGCATTATAAATGACAAAGCTATTAATTTCCCTATTTTCAAAACCAACACATAAATAAAAAAATTGTCATTTACAATACCAATAGCTCAAACTTTCCTAATGCGAGACCTATTGCATTGCAAATGCTTGTTATTCTTCGGAACGTGTTGATCGTCTTTGGACTTCATACGTTCTTCCTTATTTTTTAACCTCTTCTTTCAGATTTCTGTGATGAAGTCTGAAAGGTACGCGAGGAACATGTATCAGTATCTTGATATCTATCAGTTTTTTTCAAATTATCTCTATTCCTGAGGTTATACCTCATTTCAGAGGGCTGCTTTTGAGGAGACCTACCTCTGGAATGAAAACGCTTCTCTTTAGAAGTTTGTTTGCTATTTTCCCACTTCTTTTTAAAAGGAGTAGGATTGCTTTTAGTAAAGACCTTTTCAGGACTCTGAGACAGTTGGGGTTTCACTGGTTTCCCACCCAGACTGTCTCTGCCTAATTCTTCATAGGATTTTTCAATTATTCTGGCTAGTTCTTGTGGTTGCTCTGTTACATCAAATTCCCTTCATTTTTGGCAGGTCGCCACTGATGCTGCTTCTCCTTTAATATTAGATAATAATATTGTAGAGGCCTGTTTGAAATCTTTCAGTAGTTTCATACCTAAATTTAGAGCAGGCTCTGACCTGTATTCATTTTGAATTTGTTTCAGGACATCTGGTATTACCACACCAGGTGTTTTAGTGTAGATTGCCGCGAAGACTATACCTCAAGTGATGCAGTCCTCCAGATGTGGTATTATCCCGATTGGTAGACAGAGTGTTAACATTCTGTGTTTCTTGAGGGCTAGTATTAGGAAAAACTGCTTTTGAGCTATCCAGAATGGAATTTGTTCTCGTTTTGTAGGTAATTTTCCCATGACTGCGTGTTAAGCCTGTGGTGTAATTTTTAGTGTATACCCCTAGTGAAAGAATTGTTGTGGAATAACTATGGGAGGTTGACCTGTAAGAGTCCGCATGACATATTGGACCAATTGTCTGTAGATTTTGATTAACTCTTTGAAATGAGCCAGTAATTCTACACCTGACATGTCGTTAATGTCAGGATGTGGTGTATAGCCAGCTAAAACCGTCCATGTTGCTCCTAGTGGACAGAGCCTGGTAATGTGACTTAAATGTTTTAGGGTGCCGTTAGACCAGAGCTCATGCTCCTGGTAAGTGAGTGGAATTTCAATATCCTTGAAAGGAATACATTCCTCTGGTGGATCATCTTCTTTGTAGAAGTGAAACATACGTAATACTGGATTTACTTCTGGGAACACTATCCATGAATAGAATACCTCTGTCTGGTGATATTCATGTGCCTCTATCACAAAAACTGCCCTACCACCTCTCGATGATAGGCATGTTTTATACGTTTTATAGTGATGGCTTTCTGGAAATTTGGAGGAATTATTACAGCATTCGCATTGGTTTCTTGGAAACCTGTTAAGTTAAAAGCTTGTCAGCCATTTTTTTGACTGAAAGTTTGCAGAGCAAGTTTCAAGGGAACAAGATAAGGTGCACAATATTTTGGAACACTGTATACTTCAACTTTGAACAAACAAAAAAGCTAATACATAGGATTTTCCGTCCTACTAAGCTATGGCGGATATTATCCCTTACCCACTCCAGACATCTATTGGAGTTTTATGAGTAAAGGGGTCTCTGAGAAAAGCACGACTGAGTTACTTCAGTATCTAGCATTAAATTAGTGCATTACCAAACCGTTGGGCACCATGTAGTGTAGTTCCTATATCCCTAATAGGCTCTGCACATTGCAATAACATACACTATAGATTTGACATAGGACTGAGGTCATTATGTCTCTATTAAGTATATTAAACTTATTTGTGTGTGTGCCAGCTAACTTAGAGGTCACTAGAAACGTTCTTGAATAAACAAGAAGGGATTAGTCTCTGACAACCACATAAACATGACAACTTTGTTTCCCCTAGAATCGAAACAATATCTTCAGAGTCGTGGAAACAATAGATAACTATTTCACTCAGTCAATTGTGCATGCTTTGTTTCCAAAGAGATGCACAGAAATAGTGAGACGGGCATTTCAATAAAAGGGTTTATTGAACAGTCTTATTTCTCATGCAAGAGATATGAACTGCTACAATCATTAGACAGAATGCGAAGTATATTGCGTACAGCGTAAAGAGTAATATAAAATAATACTGTAATAGCATGATCTGTTGCTATGACATATATAGAAATACATACATAAATAAAACAGGCTAAAATAATCAACTGGTGCTTCTCAAATGGCTAGGGGAGTCCCGCTCTGCATCACCAAGCTATCAGCGAACCTGTATAAAAAAACTCTCTCACATTTCGCGCGGACCAGTGCACCACTGTAAAGGCAGCAACTGCTGTGGTTGTGTAAGGGCGAGGACATGTGGCCCAAAAAACTAGATAGTAAATATTTGTAAAAATAAAAATAAACCAATAATCCTTGCAAGATTACCTCTTTTTTAAAGAATTGTATTTGTCTATTCCAGTTGTTGCTCCCCGTGCTGCCTACTGGGGTCGAAGGGTGGGTGAGCGGTCTGAAGCACACGGCCAAAAGCGTTTCACCAGCCGAACAGATGTGTTTTAATCACGTCCCTTCTCATAATTTAGGGTTAGCGGGCCTGTGTCCAGCGCTTGCTTGTCTATATTTCTGTCACCGGCTGAAGCTGCAATGAACACTAGTAAATGCCGTTCAAGACGTGGATAGCACTGATCACATAACCACATGTGCAGGGGCTGTGACAGCACAAACTCGGTCGAGAGGAAGTGAACCAGGGGGAAATAACCGTGATTCTGGTGGGGTCTTGGCTCTGCACAATATATTGTGTTTATTGTTTTAGCTTTTCTACTAGAAGTGGGGTGCATATTTATATATCAAAAGGTACACCCGGTGATTGAAACAGGGGTTGGGTGTTAATGAAGTGGGTAGGTGTTGAACATTGAGAAAGGCAGGAAAGAGACATTCATGAGAAATGAGAGAGGGAGGAAGAGATAAAAGAGGGAAGGAGGGGGAGAAAGAGAGGGGGATGAGCGAGGGAGAAAGAGAGGGAAGGAGGGAAAGAGAGAGAGACAGAGAAGGAGGAAGAGAAAGAGAGAGAGAGAGAGAGGGAGGGGGAAGGAGAGAGAGAGCGAGAGATAGAGAGAGAGAGGAGTTAATAGAAACACTGCAAAACACCCAAGTTGTTGGTGTTAATGTTACAACTGCAAAGCTTTAGTTAAAACACACATTAAAGTCTCCTAAAAGAATTAAATAATTAATTACTACAAATTTTATTGAAAAAATAATAACAAATATAAAGGATCTAGTTGCGTAAGAGAGCCAAATGTGGTTGTCCCGTTCAGCAGTTCGTTTAGCAGTTCAGCAGTTCAGCTTCTCAGTCGTTGCCTGTGGCAAGCGCAGCAGAGAATGGGGGCTGCAGGGGGGCCCGAAACATCATGCTTGAATCCTTCAGTGACCAGACATGGCTTGAGCATCCGTATCTGCCCGGGCACCTCCTGGGCACTTTGGTGGACACAAGTCGGAGCCCGCCAAAACAGAAGCCCTCCACAAATAATCCCTTCTGATGGAATTTAAGACTTCACGCCAGCTGGCGATCTGATGTATGAATTAATTAAAGTCACTACACTGTACACACAAAAACTGCCAAATAAACACACCTTTAAACACTATTTAAAGTGCATAAGAAAGTAATATACACAATTCATAACACCAGCAAATGCACACCACTTATTCACATACACAAAATTCCACAGTCACTCTCACACACACAATATATAAGCACAACAACACAACACACACAAACACATTAAACAACTATCGCACATATTGATGCGTATATTTCACACACAAACACACACACATAATACCGCCACATCACTCAGCCCTGCAAAGATACAAAAACGCCACATTAATACAAGAGCACACACAAACACCACAAAAGGACACATGCAAACACCCACACCCACCCACGTAAACCTGCAAACTGAGAAGCAGAAGGCTGGGACTGACTCCAGGATTCCCAATTGGAGCACTGTTTTCACATCTTCAAAAAAAGGCTGTCACTAAAGGCCAACAAATAAATTCCCCGCCTGCACTATATCACTTTACTCACAACACACAATGCATCAACGCGAGCAGATCATCAAAAACACTTACCATAAAAAGAAACAAAGATGAGGTCACTCACACAAGTTCAAATAAATGAGGGGCAAAACACAAACAACTTTGTGGGTATCATAGGAAAATGAATGAAACTTATCCCTTTTATTTAGAAAAAGTGTAAAGAGAGTTTGTTGCGCTATTTTATGTCGTGAGATACGTTGTCAGGGTAAAAGTACTATTAAGCGCATATTGGCAGGTAGAGCTAGTTGTCCATCCACCACTTCTAACGCGACTGAAAATTGCCAACCCTGTCCAGTGCCATAAAAAGTTTTGTAGCTGGGAATCTTCACTTCTCCTGAGCTTAAAGAGAGGCCAGAGTCTCTGAGTCTATGGCAGGCTGGTCGGGTAGCTGCAAATTCATATCACGCAAGCACGCACACCCGGCACTTGTCACCAGATACCTGGCAGCTCTGCCTCACGCACCACCCCTGGTCCCTGTCACCCACACGCACCTGTCACACACATGCCTCCTCACACATCCACAATTGTTGCCTTTCAACCTCTCCCATCCTCACACACTCACACCTGTCAACCACACCCTGCCTCATGCGCACATCAAGCAACTGTGACACACACGCATACCCAGCACCTGTCACCCACATGCACATGCTGCCTCACACAACAACACCTGGCCCCTTCTCCGACACCCGGCCTACACGCATGCCAGGCACCTGTGAGAAACATGCCCACCAGCACATGTTCCACACGATCACCGAGATTTGCCCCTGCGAGTGTGCATTCAGGGCAGGGTGGCTCTCGCCAGAGCTGCCAGCGGCGGCCACTGAAGGCACCTCATTCATATCTTTAGCATCCCCCTCCCTCCCCCCTCGGCAGCGGTGATGTCCCTTGGAGTTGGGGACAGCAGTGGAAAGTGAGGGAACCCTGGACCGCTCCCAACCCCTTCTCCTCCATTCCTGTCACAGCTCCTCTCACAGCGGAGCCTCATTACAGGAGCTGCAGCTCGAGGCAGAAAGTCACTTAGAGGGCAGTGAAGTTCCAGACGCCTCTACCTCACCCTGAGGAGCTCAGCCAGTGCCTTCCTCGCACCTGAGGCACTCACTCAACCAGAGGCACTGGGAGGCACGGTGGCAGCAACCACTGCGCCGCTGCAGAGCAAGGGTCTTTTTGTTTGTTTTTTGTGGAGCAGTAAATAAGAAATTGAGGAATGACCAGGGAGTCCCTGAAGGAAGAGCAACCATGGTTGTTGGAGGTGACCCCTGCTTTAGGTGGACAAAGCCCCAGCGGAGAGGACACTGCCTCTGAGGGGCAGTAGAAGGTCCAAGGAAGAAAGAATTACAAGGATACATCCTGACAAGAGGAGCCCGGGAGACTTGAAGTCCGCCTGAAGCTAAGAGCCGGGGCAGGACGAGCAAACCAGTGGGATCAACAAGTGGGTAAGGTGCACGCCCTTTTTTGCACTTCTCTGCAACGCAGCTCTGTGGCGCTTACTGGAGGTACCTGGTGAGCTTGTTGGACCCCAGGGACCCTCAGGATTCAAGGGGACTTTATCCCCAGCTTAAAATGCACCACATAGGGTGCGTTTGCACAGTGGTGAAGAGAGGGGGCGGGGCCTGAGGTGACATGTGTGCAAACACACCCAGTGGCATTTTTTAAGTTGGGGAATTAATTCCTCTTCAATCCTGAAGCTCCCTGGGGGCCAACTAGCCCACCACTTACCTCCAGTAAGTGCCACTGCTCTGCGTTGCAGAGAGGTGGCCCAGGCCATGCCTCTTTTTACACCACTCTGCAACGCAGCTCTGTGGCGCTTACTGGAAGTAAGTGGTGGGACAGTGGGCCCCCAGGGACCCTCAGGACTCAAGGGAAATCAGTCCCCCAATTTACAATGCACCAGAGAGTGCGTCCGCGCAGTGGTGCGCGGATGGGTTGTGGCCTGATGTCACAAGTGTGGAAACGCGCCCTGTGGCGCATTTTAAGCTGGGGCATTAAGTCCTCTTGAATCCTGAGGGTCCCTGGGGGCCAAGTAACCCACCAGTTATGTCTAGTAAGAACTACCTAATCTGGTTGAAAAAGAACTATTATTGCATGGTAATGTGTGAAAGTTTGGTTGAATATATGTGTAGAGAATGATTGACTGAAAGAATGCATTAGTAGTGTATGGTGAATGTATAAGTGCAGATGTATAAGGAAGTACTGCAGTGTGACACTGCAAGCTCTTTAGCTGCATTGCGCTGTGGCACTTCCGGAGCACAGGGATGTGACATATGTACATACATTTGTTGCAATTCTATGCTTCCCTCTGCACTGCAGCACAAAGTGCAGCCATGTGGTGACACATTCTTCCTTGCACCATAGTGCAATGATGTCTGTGTTGTGGGGAGATAGTTGTTTTGTGCAGGAAGGGACACTCTCCTACACAAAAACATTTAGTAAAGGCACTTTTCTCTTTCAATGTATGCTGTGGAATGCAGCATGTATTGAAAGACAAAAAATTAGGAGAAATGAAAACAATTCTCCTATTTGTGCCTTGCTACACTAACTCTAAGGTGCCACCGCATTTACACAAATCTCCAGATTTATGATTTGTCAGAAATCTGGAGATGTGTCTTGTTCTATGAGTGTTGCGTGGGAACATCTACAACACTTATGGAACGCCCCTTCAACACAAAGTGCTGTGTAGGAAGGGGTTATATTTACAAGGAGAAGAAAAGTTACGCAAGGTTGCTTCTTCTCTCCTTGTAAATATGAAGGAGTGTCTGGCGCCATCACTATATTACAAAACGTGACATACTGGTGGTGCAGGGTGCTTGTAAATATGCCCCATAAGTGCTTAAGTATTTGCAGACTGGTACAATAAGAACATAGTACTGGTTGTGTGATTGAAGAATTGCATGAGAGTGACAGGATGCGTCCTACATTGCATGGGTACTACTTCAGTATTTAATGGAGTGGACCAATAGTATGTATCTACTTAGAGATTTGAAGGGATTATGCACATTATATTGTATATGTACTTATGTTGGTGCCCAAGTCATTTTATGAGACTACCACTAGTAACTGGAATGTGTACAGTGTTGCAAACAGAGTGAACACTTAATTTATAAGTGCTTACATATTGGTGGAGTGATAGGATAAATAGATACTGGTAGATAAGTGATTAAAGGAGTGCATGGGATAGACTGGATGATTCTTACACCGTATAAGTACTATCTGGGTATTTAGAAGAGTGTATTAATAATATCTAGCTAGTTAGAGGTCTGCTTGGATAGTATACAAAATATTATAGCTGTACTTGTGTTACTAGCTAGGCCATTCCATAAGTTCATGACTAGTAACTACAATAATTACAGTATTACAAACAGAGTGTATAGTGAATTTATAAGTTCTTAAGTATTAGTGGAGTAATAGAATAAGTGGATAGAGCTGGATGGGTGAATGGAGAAGTGTATTGGACAGACAGGAGGATTCCAACACTGCATAGGTACTAAATGAGCATTTAGAAGAGCGAATCAATAATATGTAGCTGCCTAAAGTCAGCATGCATAGTACACAACATATTGTAGTTCTACTAGTTTTACTGGTAGGCTATTCCTTACCTACATAACTAGTAACAAGAATATTTTCAGTGCTGCAAATAAAATACATGTTGTATCTATAAGTGATTAGGTATTGCAGAGTGATAGTGTACGTAGATAGTGCTGAATGGGTGATTGGAGAAATACATGGGACTGAGAGAAGGATTCCTACATTGCATAAGTATTAACTGGGTATTTAGAAGAGTGTATCAATAGTACTTAGCTGTTTAGAGGTTTACATGCATAGTGTACAAAATATTGTACCTGCACTTGTGTTAGTGGCTAGGCCATTTCTTAAGTATATGACTTGTAACTGGAGTAATTTCAGTGGTGCAAAGACAGTGTATGCTGAAATTATCAGTGCTTATGTATTTGTGAAGTGACAGAATATGTAGATAGTGTTAGATGGATGATTGGAGAAGTGCATGGGACAGACAAGAGGATTCCGAGATTGCATAGGTAATACTTTACTTAGTAACTCGTTAGTGGTTTATATATATAGAACACAGCTGAATTTAGTAGTGCATTGATATTGTTTGCATTATTTAATCTTACCTTGACAGTAGTACATATCAGAAAATGCTCAACATTTTTGTTGTTGTTTTCATCATTTAAATTTCTCAAAATTTCGTACTTGAGAATTAAGGTCTGTGAAAGAGATGAAAAAATACAGTTATAATATATAATATATTTTTTAAAACACAACATAATTTTAACATTATATGAATTATTACATTTGCCTTTTTTGCTGTTCTCAGAATATATTGAATTTCACCACAAACAGTGATTTCAATCATCACATAACAGCGGGCAAAAAAAAACCAATCAATACATTTGTTTAAAAAAAAACAAATCTGTGTCAAAAAAATAATTTCAATATAGTCAACTATCTTTGCACATTCCATAAAAACAATATCTTTAATAGCATACCATATAATTTCAATCATACATAAGAGAATTTTGTTACTACAATATGAAAGAACCGAAACAATAATTCAATCAACAATACTTTATAATTTCCATATACTCTAAATGATGTTCTTTAAAAATATATGCAGTGACAATGTCCTAGAAAAAGTGCTTAATTGATCTTAACATTATCGCAACGGGGCTAATTCACCCACGTGCCGGGCGTGGAGGGCCACTCACGGCACCGCAGTGCTGATGATGAGCTCGGCTCTTCATGCAGCACGGTGGCGCTGTGCTGATGATGAGCTGAGCTCGACATGGCCACGCCCGCTCAATGGAACGCCCAGCACAGCGGGGTAATTATCCCCGTGTGGGCATTCCGTGGAGGCCATGACGAGCTCAGCTCGTCATCAGCACAGCGCCACCCTGCTGCATGACGAGCTCAGCTCGTCATCAGCACACGAAGGGTTAATACCTTTCCTCCAGGCCAAATGGTACCTGAAATCCTTTATACTGAAATTGTCCTATAGTAATCATGTTAATACATTTTAACAAATTCCCAAAAGTCCGCATTATGTTCTTAGAACTTTGTCTTTAAAAAGATTAGGTAGGAATTTGGTCATTCATAAGGCAAACGATGTTTAAAAACCAAATGTGCATCATTACAATATGATTTGCTTAGTGGAAGAGGGGGCTTGGGTAGACTATATACAGACATTATACGCCCCGGGAAGTGGAATTGTAAAGGAGAGATCAAGGGAATTGAGAGGCCTAGTAGAGAACTTATAACTAGACTACTCAAAAGTTAATGTTCTTAGTACAGTAAGGTCCTTGAACTTAACAAGAGCAGCAGGCCCAGACAACTTACCAGCCCTGATAATAAATACTAACCAGATCTGGTGGGCAGAATTCTTCTCTAAAATGTTTTTAGTAATCTTAGAACAAGGGAAGATCCCCACGAACTGGAAGGGGGCAATAATTAGGACGATACATAAGAAAGGGGATGCCCATGTCCCTAAGAATTACAGACTAATTAACCTATTAGACATAGGAGAAAAGATCTTTGCAAAAATAATACTAAGCAAGCTAAAAGACAGGACGGAACATGGATCTATTGTACCAGTGGAACAGGGTGGGTTTAAAGAAGGTCACTCCACAATGGATCATTGCTTTGCCCTGTGGGCATTGGCCAGAAAATCAATAGAGCAAAACAGTAAACTGTTTTGCTGCTTTGTCGACTTCCGGGCGACTTTCGATTCAGTGGACCATAACAGCCTCTGAGAAGTGCTGGAAAATTATGGAATACCGGATGGCATTCTGAATATTTTAAAAGAGTTACACAATGGCAATTGGGCCCAGGTCATTAGAGATACACAGGTGTCACTAACTCATAACATATCAGTAAAGAATGGCCTTAGACAGGGGTGCATTCTGGCACCCTTGCTTTTTTCAATCTTTCTAGCAGACCTTTCGGTAGTGCTGGAAATTGAAAGAAGCGTGAGTCCGCGTATGAATATAAATAAAGTGCCCTGCCTTTTAGATGCCAATGACCTTGTGATCCTTGACCAAACGGAAATAGGTCTGCAAAGGAAATTAAATGTGTTTAAAAATGATTGCGACAAAAAGTTTCTAACTGTTAAAACAAAGGTCTTATGTTTTGGGAAGAGAGTTAAACATTTTAATTGATTTTTAGGACAAGATAATTGGAAATAGTAAGTGAATATAAATACCTAGGCCTTTGGTTTAGCTTGGAATAGAAAGACCCAAATGGCCCTACTAAGATTCTGGAAATGCCAGGAGTCAGGTGGCAAACAGAATGTGCCCATATGGTGCAGAGAGGAAATCCAAACCAGCAACCTTGGTTGGGCACGGGATGTAAGGAAAACCATCCAGACCGTAGCGGCGCACCTAAAATGGAGCCTTTCACAGCCATCCCTGGACGTAATCTTTACAAAGAGAATGCTTAGGGATCAAGGGCTCCTATACTCTCGATAACAAGACTATGATTATCTGAAGGTAAAAAAATCTGTTAATTGGGTAAGAAGCACATGGGAAAAGGAGACACGGTTTCCATACTTGAATTTTTTGTCCAATAAATGGTTAAGACACAAAATCCTAAGGGATAGCATGGGCATTAAACCTTGGAAGACAGAAGGAAAATAAAAGCAGCCTTGATCCAACCAGATGGTACTTGTAAATGTGGCTTAGGAGTAAGAAATTATATCTTACATATATTGCTTGACTGCACATTGATTTTAGTAATACGAAGTGTTTTCATGTCCAATATTTTTAATATATAAGGTAAATTAACATGTTTAAGCCGCTTGCCTCCTTAAGGATATGACATTTTTAGATATTACAATTGCCATGGGGAAGTTCTTGAAAGCAACAAGCAAATTTGTAATGGACAAAATAAAGGAACGGTGTTGATTTTAAATTTTTAGCGTTCAGCCAACAATGGGAATTTTATGGATTTACATTTGTGTAAACTGTGCTTAAATGAAATGTGGTCTATTTATGCTATCACTATGAAGATCCAAAGTTTTATGTATGGTTTATAGACTATGGTCTAAATAAACATCGTTTTATCTCTCTCTCTCAATATGTACATCTTTTATTGCATTTTAAATAGACAGTGTAATGTCCAGATGCTGTAGAAGGACTATTGTGGAAAATGCTACTACTACAAAGGTTCTTCCTGATATCGATAGTTGACTTGCCTCGAAATGTTTAATTAAAGTTTCCAATTTTCTTCCATCAGCTGTACAACGTTGTATCATTAAAATTATATATTGTCCAAATCTTTGCAAAAATAATGTTGATAAAATTTCAGATTTGTATTGGCTACACTCCATTTTTGATTTGGTGCTTTAACTAGTTTGTTGAAAGACACTGTTTTACAGTCTGGTATTGTCAAATATATGAATCTTTCAGTGTCGTTTTAGTGGTTGAACTAAATGTACAATTTTCACATTCATATTTCTCTTTATAACGAAGGCCCAAAATATTTTCAATTTCTATTCCTTCATTTTCCAATACTGAAAACATATACATTATAAATTCCTGAGCATCTTGTTGAACATTCTGCGTAAATTGTGTAGAACCAGAACATATATCCAAAGGATTACGAGTATCAGAAACACTTTGTATTTTCCTTTTATCAGTTCTAAATTTTTCATAAATAAAATGCAACAAGGAACAAAATCTTTTTTCACGATTCTCCATCATTTGCTGTTGTAAACTTTCTAGAAAAAAAATCAACATTGACCACTACATTAACATAGCAGGTGATACCTGAACTATTTTCTACCTGACACCCAACAATCTCTTCAATAGTGTCCTTTTTCTTTTTGCTTGCAATCTCATCATTATCTAGTTGTTTTCCTTCTCTATAACTTCACTACATATATTCTCATATCTTCTTTTTCGACCTACTACACGCTTTTCATATACAGGATATTCAACAAAATTGGGAGCATACACTCTTCTTGACCGATTATACTCTTTTACACAGTTTGCTTCTGCACTAATCTTTCCCTCATCAAAATCAATCAAATACAATCAAGATAAAGTTATGACTCGGGACAAAGCTACATATCCCATACCCTCTTTAAATACGGTACTTCCAATGTTTATCAAAGCATTATCTACACTTAAACCTTGAGATTTATGAATACTCACTGCATATGTCAGAGAAAGAGGAAACTGTTTCCTATGAACATACAAATCTTTAACAAGCAAAAAACGAACCGAACAGCGACCAATTTGTTTAAATTTGATTTTCAAAAATTCAATTCCATCTCTATTTTGATAATTTACAAAATCAACAACTTTACCCATTGCTCCATTTACTAAACCTTTCTTCACATCTAAATTAAGCCGTAAAATTACCCAACAGTTTACACATACATATAAATTATTTTCTAAACCAGCAGTTTTGGATATGGATTTTTCTAAAGAATACAATTTTGTTTTTAATTTATCCATCAAAATAATATTGATTCCTCCATGCTCTATTCTATCAATAGCTTCCGTTTTTATTACTTGTTCATTTTCCAGCTTTAAAAGGTCTTCCTTGAATGTAGAACACTCTCGCAGTTTTGGCATGAGGCAGATTATTGATATATTTTCTGCCATTTTTGTTGTATATTTTTTCAGTACCTAAATTTTCATTTGGAAACAAATTAGTAAGTAGTCAACTTTTTAAAGCTTTTTTGCCATGTTCTGTCAGTACTCCAATTCCTATATCTTGAAGAATAGTTGCACAATCAACATCATTTGCCTGTCGCATATTTTTAATGAGTTCTATATATTCAAAATATGACCAAATGTTAATGTTTCCCACACTTCCCAAAGACTTTTTGATATCTTCATGTACAAGTGTTATAAATACTGGTTGTCCTTTTATGGGAGTGAGTTGCAAGAGGTCTCCAAAAACATGTTTTCCTCCAAATAAGACATTGTATTCTGTTTTAAGAATTTGCTGCATTCTTAAATGCACAAAGGCAAGCATTAATTTTGAGTCCATGCTCACCTCATCAATAATCAGAAGTTTCATTTTCTTCAGCACTCTTGAAACTTCATAGCATGCTTCTCCAGATAGTTTGTTATATTCCAATTTATTTTCATGCTCTACAGGTAGTATTAGTAAATGATGTAATGCAATTCCTTTAATGTTGTGTGCTGCCAACCCAGTTGGAGCAGTTACAACACAAGACAAATGTGAGTCAGTTGTTTTCTGTAGATAACTGGTCAATACTTTAATTGAGAAACTTTTTCCTGTTCCAGCTTTACCACTGACATACATTCAGATAGGTTCAAATGATGTGCATGTGCATTCTTTCTTTTCATGAAGAAAACCATGGTCGATCTGTTGTCTCACTTGCTGATATATTTCTTTCCTTTCAACATTTAATTGTTCTTCCATGGTTCCTAAGTACATCATATCTTCTTGAGCTTGATGCATTGCTGTTTCCACTAAGTTCATGTTGATTGCCATTTAATTTTCAAGAATTGGCTGTCCTAGTGGATCTTGACTCAGTGCAGCAGAACTTTGACTGACTTGAGAACTGTCTCTAGAAATTTCAGATGCAATAGTAGCTTCTTGATCAATTTCATCATTCAACACTTTGAGATAATTTGCAAACATTTTACATTCAACGCTATCTTTACAAGCATTGAAGGAGTCTTCATAGCACTGAAAATCTCCAAGTAATTCCAATTCTGTACGCCACGGTTTGAAGAGTTGAAAAAGTGGTAAATAGTAAAATTCTCTTTTATCAGGAGTATCAAAACTCAGTTTTCTGTGATTAATCAAATTTCCTTTCCTTTGTTTTACCAAACATCCTTCGATACTAATCACTGCATATTTTCCTTCATTTATGTTTTCTGTAGTATTCCTTTTAAAAGTGTAATATTGCAGCAGTTTATAGAGACATATGTTCACAAGATGATGACTTCTATTTGGATAGTATGTGTCCAACATTTTTGTTTTGACAATATCTGTACTTTCTGGTTCTTTTTCCGATAAATATTCGATTTCTTGTACAGATTTAAGGACTCAATTTTGCGTTGCAGCAAGACCAAAACTCAGCCAAATGATTCTTCTAGACTTTAAGTATAAACTTGCAGATGATAACTGCTCTGAGCATCCATGCGCTCCGATTTATCGATGGGATAACATCTTCAAACTGAAACTGTACAATTTCTTACTAAGACTCTTCTCATGAGACATTTCTTCCCACATTTCTTTCAATTCCGTCTTTTCTGATTGTGTTATGTAAGATGTCACATACCAGGCAACAGCAAAGGAATTAAGTGCAACATACTTGATATCCATATTAGCATTCACAAGGAGAAAATAACTGGATTATAATTATTGATGTACTTTGATTCTTCATTTCTTCTCAAAGTGTATGTATTTTTAAAAGCTTTTCTAGTAATGGTATGTCTCACAGCTGATATGAAACTGTTTATTCTTCCTTTGGATAAAACTGGACATGAAAATACAAAACAACATTTGGTAACTATTCCTCCAGAACTGATAGATTTAAATCTATCAGTTCTAGAGGAATAGTTACCAACTCTAGATTATTATGGACAGCTGTAGCAGGCATTTTATTCTCATCTAATTTGTTATAACAGTATTTACAAATACGCTGTTCAGAACCCAAATCAAAACAATTCTCTACCAACAAATAAGTTGAAAATTCCTTCCACTTATCAATATTTTCTCTTTCACTTTTTAAATATAGATCAACAGTCCTAGTCTGATTTTTATAGCGAGTTCGTCAGAAATCACCTTAAAGTTTGTAATTTGTTCTTCTAAATTTTTTGTAGTGATATGTTCCACATTATCTTCAACATTTACTTCTATTAATGTCTCACTTTCTGCACACTCTTGTTCAGGACCAAAGTAACAAAACTCTATTTCATCACAAACCTTTTTTGCATCTGATACTGACCCACGCAAAAGAGCACTGTTCAACTCATTTAAAATTATTGCTGAACTTTTTGGGTAATACAATCTTTTGACTAACTTCCGCAATTGAGAATGATGTACTGCTAACATTCTTAAATGATGAAAATCACTTTGACATACTTTTCTAGAAAGACAAGCCAGAGAATGACCTTGCAAACCAGTATTTTTTCTCACTCTGCAAGGATCCAGTCCTTGCAACATCTTAATCTTTTGTTTAACACTTTTTCTTCACTATACTCTCGTAAGAAATTGCGTAAAATATCTGGCGTATACTACCAATACTACTGAAATCCCAAGTATACACTGGGGCTTTAGGACGTCTCCCTAGAACTTCATCCCCTATTAGTTCTTCTACGTTTTTAGAAACCACATTCTCTTTTTCAATAGGACAACCATTTTTAACCTCATAAGCTCGACTACTTGTATCAACTGCAAGCAATAAAGTATTGGTCTGAAAATAACTCTCTTCATTAAAGAAAGGCTCTGAACTTGAACTGTCTTTCCATTCACCCAAAAAAATATCACAAAAATGTGTTCTGTTAATTACTCTTTTCTTCTTACTTTTGGCCTTCGGAAAATGGATTGGTTTATCTAGTGATCAAATTCTATTTAAAACTAAAATGAATAATTTCCTTTTTAATTCAAAAGCCTTCTCAACAATAATTTCAATTTTCTTTTTCTTTTAATAAAATGGTGCCCCTCTTTTGTATTTCTTCACATCTTTCAACAAATTAATGACTACTCTATTGTAAAACATCTTCTTTCTTATTTTTTTATACTGACTTTGCTGCCTTTTACCATACATTGTGTCTTTTTTACATTTTTTTTTCTTATTATTCTTTTTTTGTTGAGGCATTCTGTATACTTATACTTTCCACAATCTGCACATTGTTTCTAGGCTTTGAAAGTGTAATACAGTCTTTTGTTCTCTTACCACAATACTTTTTCTTTTTCCCAACAACCTGTTGTTCATCCAAAACCTGCTGTTGAGTTTCCTACAAATAATAGTCCTTTTTGTGTTGTTTCCTCTTTTCTGTTTACTAGCCATAATACGTTTCTTTTTATTGTGATGAACAATATCTGAAAAAAATGTGATATTTTTAAAAAATCTATAAAATATACTATTCTATTACTAAACAAACACCTTCTACATAAAAAACATTTATACGCTTCCTTTTCAAATCATAATTAATTTACTAAAGAACAAATCTACTAATTATTGGAATGAATAACCGTTATACAAATGTATAGACAGTGAATAGTACCTAGAGTGCTAGTAGTTTACAGCAAGGTGACTTTATAAGTACTTATGTTTCAGCAGAGTGATTTAATAATGACAAGTCAAGATGATTGTAGGAGTGTACACAGATTCATAGTGTGATTGCAGACAACCATCACTATTCCCTGGACTTTTGCAGGGCTGACTCAGTAGTCTGCAAAGGGTTAGGGAAATGCATACATTGTGCACATTTGACTGTACCACTGCTTCTCTGAATACCTGACTCATTTTCCAAGTGCACACACAGTGACTGGGTTCTCAGACTGCTAGAATTTGACAGCAGAATAAGTTTACAAACGCTTATGTGTTCACAGAGAGATTAAATAAGGACATGCTTCTGTCAGGATGATTCCAGGAGTGGACACAGACTCACAGTGTGATTCCATACAAGCATGACTATTCCCTGAATTTTTGCAGGACTGACTTAGTAGTCTGGAAGGAGTTAGGAGTTTGCATACATTGTGCACATTTGACTGTATCACTGCTTCTCTAAATACCTGACTCATTCTCTAAGTGTATACACAGTGACTGGGTTCTCAAACTGCTACTAGTTGACAGCAGGGTATTTATTTAAGTGCTTATGTGTTAGCAGAGAGATTAAATAAGGACATGCTTCTGTCAGGATGATTCTAGTAGTGGACACCGACTCACAGTGTGATTCCAGAAAAGCATGACTATTCCCTGGACTTTTGGAGGACTGATTCAGTAGTTTGCAAGGGGTTAGGGGACCGCATACATTGTGCCCATTTGACTTTACCTCTGTTTGTCCTAAAACCTGACTCATTCTCCTAGTGCATAGACAGTGACTGGGTTCTCAGACTGCTAGTAGTTGACAGCAGGATAACTTTATAAGTGCTTAAATTTCAGCAGAGTGATTAAATAAGGTCATGCTTCTTTCAGAATGATTGTAGGAGTGGACCCAGACTCACAGTGTGATTCTAGACAAGCATGACTATTCCCTAGACTTTTATAGGACTGTCTCAATAGTCTGCAAGGGGTTAGGGGACTGCCTACATTGTGCACATTTGATTGTACCACTGCTTGTCTGAATGCCTGACTCATTCTCCAAGTGTATACATAGTCACTGGGTTCTCAGACTGCTAGTAGTTGAAAGCAGGATAACTTTATAAGTGCTTAAGTTTCAGTAGAGTGATTAAATAAGGACATCAGGATATTACACAGCTTATTTGAAATATAAAAAGGCTAGTCTTTCGTCAATGATTACCATTTTAGTATGAAGCAATGTTGCCTTTTGACTTGTTTTCAGAAGTGAGAATTTAGGGTAGGTAACTGGAAAATAATGATTCTAGGTGTTGCTGTAATTCAGTGTGCAGTTTTAAATTGCTTTGTATGTCTCATTTTTCTTTAAACGATGGAGCTTATCTTTCAGAAAGTGGCGGGCAGAAAATAGTAACAGCACAACAGAGTATAAGCTGTTCATAGGACATCCTTTGACGTCATAGAAAGTAAGTTACTTTTGAGGAGTTCTGATTTCTGATTGATTACATTTTATGGGTTTTTTAAACACAATCATTTTGATTGTGTTTTTTTTCCCCGCTGTTATATGATGAATACCTTCAACTCACTGTTTTCAGTGAAATTTGATATATTCTGAGAACAGCAAAAATAAACCATTAAATATGTATAATTAAGTTTTTTACTTTGAATTGTGATTTTTAATATGTATTCATCTTGTCTCATGCTCACTCATCTTTTACTACCTTCTATTAATTAAAAAAATGTTGTTCTTTCTTACACAGATTAAAAGTATAAAAATAACAAGTGACTAAGTTAACGACAATTATAAGGTAAGTGTTTAGTACTCTTTACGTTACATCTCTATCACATTTAACTTTTATTAGTTCCACTGCTTCATGTCTTTAACACTCAGTTTTTTGCCTTTGCTACTTCCCTTATTTCTTTTTCTATTACTTACTTATACTACTCTTTCCACTCCTTTTCTCAGTTCCTCTTTCAACAGTATCTGTGTGTTACTCCCGCTATTTGTCTTTCTTTTAACATTACTCTCTGTTTACTTACTCTTCTTTTTAAAAAAATTTTTTTTTTTAGTTCGCTTCCGGTTCTCATACTGGCGCGCGAACCGGGAAGCGAATCCAAAGAAATAGAGGTTGCCAGAATGCTAAACATTGTAGCAATTTCGTATAAAGCGGAGGTAGTTCTGAAAAGAACTTTTTTTATTATTATTTTTGTTGTTTTAGAATTTTTTTAATTATTTTTCTAAACATTTTTAATATTTTTTTGTATTTTTTTAACTGTTTTATATATTTTTTGGTTTTTTTCAGGGGGAAGAACGAAAAACAGGCATTAGAAACGGCTCAACAGGAGCAAAAAAAAAATCACTTTCTGGGGTGTTTTGAGCATTTGTGATTTTTATATGCTCTGTTCATTAATGTTACGCTCATTTCACCGTAAGAAAGCAAACCCCCACAATAAATGCACACCAGCTTGATATGTTGAAAATTAGTTTGAATAGTGGGGACCGTCTCCCTCGCCTCTGGTCCCGAAAGACTTTCATGGGTTGAGGTGGTGGCCACAGGAGTTGGTGGATTTTCCCGTAGGTTACGCACCTCCGCCACACTGTAATTTATTGGATGCCACCTTTGCATGTGGCGATGCATAGTATAGTTACCAAAGCTATACTTTTTATCCGTGCCTCGGGACAGAGGTTCTTTACATATCAGGCATGTAACATAACGTGCATTCACCTTTTTTTGGCATGCAGGAAATGAAAAAAACTGCCAAATGAAATTGTCCTTGCGTTGTGATTTCTGGGGCTCTTCATGCAAAAGTTCTATTTGAGGTACATCCTGTTCTTCTTCTTCCTCCTCTTCTTCAGGGTTGGGAATAAACTGGGGAGGTGGTCCATCCTTCCTAGGAGGTTGTGGTGGTGGTGGGGGTCCACCAGCTGCAGCGACAATTGAAGCCATCTTCCAAAATTCAATATAGTTCTTCCTCTCACAAAGTTGAAAGTCAGAGTGAGAAAAATAGAAGGGGGCTTTCATCATTTGGGAAAAAATGTTCTAAACCAATGAAAAGTGTTATTTTTCGGTCACATGACCTAGCCTTACATCATTCAGAAACCAAAAGTGAAATCAACCAATGAAAAGTGTTATTTTCAAGTCACATGACCTGTTACGCTTACGTTACGCGTCCCGCTACGCGCCCCGGATCGCTTCCGGGTAGCTGTGCTTCGCGCCTCGGTTCGCGTTCCAGAACGCTTCCGGGTGCGCTAACGCGGCGCGTCATAAGACGCATTATGCAGTAACGCGATACGTCGCGCTTACGCGACGCGTCACGATGTTGTTTTCTAACGCGGTGGTTGCGCTAACGGAACGTTTACCGGTTCGCGGACCGGCAGCAAAACAAAAAAAATTATAAAAAATAATAATAAATAAAAAAATTATATTACAAAAATATAAAATATATTTTTGAATTAGAATAAGAATACATTTTAGAGCTTTTGATATTTGCTATTAAAAAACAAATGAAATTCACTGAAAAAACCATAGGTTATAGACCATATATAGTTAGGAATTAGCATTTACAAAACCTTAAAAATTCACTGAAAAAATCATAGGTTATAGACCATATATAGTTAGGGATTAGCATTTACAAAACCTTATTTTACTCGCACAAAACCATTGAAATTCACATATATAGTTAGATGCACTAACGTTATATCGCGCACCCGCAATCCACTGCTGATGATGTCACATATTACATCATTCATGACATGGTCAGTGACATCACTGATGACATCACTGATGACATCTGAAATGACATCACTGATGACATCACTGATGACAACATCCAGTGACTGTATGTTTCTGTAAAGTTAAAATATGTCTTACATATTGAAGAATGAGTGGATGTATAAGTGTCTGGATGAAGGATTTAGTAGGTGCATGACTGACTGTATGAGTGAGTGATTAAATGTGTCTCACTGAGTGCATGGGATAGTGACTAAACTGTTTTAATTTATGCATCATTATGTCTGTTGTTCTGTAAACTGCTGCATGTGTTGATCAGTAGCTATATGAGTAACTATATGGGTTATTGATTGGTTGCCCAAGTATTTGTATAGGAGACTGAGTGTGTGTGTGGGTGCCTGGGAGGTGTATGACTCTGTGCATAGATGTGTGAGCAGTTGATTCACTAGATGTATGGGTTCAAAAGTGCATGTGGAAACAGCTGTATGGGCGGTTGACTGTGTGCATGAGTGTATTGGTGAGTGAATGGATATCTCAGTGCTACATATCAAAGTAAGTACATATGTAAAACACAGTACATGTGAGAGTTGACATATATAAATAACTGTGCATAAGAGCCAGTGAATGTGTGAGTGGCTGTATTGTGAACTTGTATCAGGGATTGTATAAGAGAGTAAATATGTGTTAGTATATGTTTGAATAAGTAAGGTGTGTATAACTGTATAGTTGAGGAAATGGAGGTGTGATTGATTCTTTGCATGACTGACTAGGTGTGTGAGTAACTCCATGGATGAGTGACAGTCTGTGAGTGTCTGTTTACACTGATTGTATCTAAGGTTATATTAGAGTCTGAAGAGGTTCATCGTATTATCACATGAATGATATCATCAGTGATGTGATCAGTAAAGTCAAATGAGATGTCATCAGTGATGTCATCAGTGATGTCATTTGAGATGTCATCAGTGATGTCATTTCAGATGTCATCAGTGATGTCATCAGTGATGTCACTGACCATGTCATGAATGATGTAATATGTGACATCATCAGCAGTGGATTGCGGGTGCGCGATATATAGTTAGTGCATCTAACTATATATGTGAATTTCAATGGTTTTTTGCGAGTAAAATAAGGTTTTGTAAATGCTAATCCCTAACCATATATGGTCTATAACCTATGGTTTTTTTTCCAGTAAATATATATATATATATATATATATATATATATATATATATATATATATATATATCCACAAAGTTGCCTGCTGTTAGAAAGAGCCTCACGACAGGATAGTTTCAGCCACCTTTATTTGATGGAGGGAAAGCTGTGAGCGAAGACTTGCTGCAACCAAATTGAATCCGAAATGCCTGACGCGTTTCGTGGAATCACCACTTCCTCAGAGGCAACGGACATGAAGAAAGTAAGGACACAGCCATTTGTAGACACCACTCGCCTCAGTGGGCGTGGCCGCTGAGGAAGTGGTGATTCCACGAAACGCGTCAGGCATTTCGGATTCAATTTGGTTGCAGCAAGTCTTCGCTCACAGCTTTCCCTCCATCAAATAAAGGTGGCTGAAACTATCCTGTCGTGAGGCTCTTTCTAACAGCAGGCAACTTTGTGGATGTTTTTGCGGCCCGCCTGTGCCGCTGGAAGAGCTCCGGTGCCTCACAGCACTCTAGCAACGACGCCAATCGACGCCGCTGCCAATGAGACAGGTGCCGGTTTGATGGAGAAACAGAGTGATAGCAGTGAGTTGGAGCCTTTCGACAACACCCACTCTGGAAGGATTTGAATAAACACGCATATGGGCACGCCAGCATTACAAAGACACTACTAAGACCATCATGCCTCGGGAGCGGCCACGCCCACTGAGGCGAGTGCATTGCGGGCGCGCGAGTTATAGTTAGCTGAAGTAACTATAACGAGGGAATTTCATTGGTTTTATATGAGTGAAATGTCCAGCTAACTAAAACATGTGTCAAACCTATGGTTTTTTCAGTGAATTTCATAGGTTTTGTAAATGCTACTTCCTAACTATAACGTGTGTAAAACCTATGGTTTTTTCAGTAAATTTCATAGGTTATTTAAATGCCAATTCAGAACTATATCGTGAATGCAACCTATAGTTTTGTCAATAAATTTCTGCCAATATTTTTTTCGGAAAGAAACCGTTTTCTTGACTGTCAGAGTTGTATAAAGACTCCTTGTAAAGCGGTACTAGATTAGAAAGTCTCTACCTTGCCTTATTTTGAACGTATTGAAATTTGTCAGTAAATGGAGATCGCCTTTGTAAACTTTCGTGCGCGACCCGGTGCGCGCACCCTCTGCACCTTGCCTTATTTTGAACGTATTGAAAGTTGTCAATAAATGGAGATTGCCTTTCTAAACTTTCGTGCGCGACCGGGTGCGCGCACCCTCCTATATATTTCGAGAAAACATTGCAATTCCAACTCATTGAGTTTCTTCATAGACTCCTCAAAGAACTTATAGTACGTCAAAGAGACTGTACCTAGGCTTCTTTTTTATTGTTATGAAACTTTTCAGTAAATGGAGCCGAATGTCTTTTTAAACTTTTGTGCGTGACCGGATGCACACACCCCGGTATTTTTTCAAAAACATAAAAGGGTTTATACTTTAACAATTGTATGCTTGAATTCCCCTCAGAAGATATACAAAATCAGGATGTGTTTAGGTTTACTCCTTTTCACGTTTTGAAACTTCACTAAATTAGACTGCTACTTCCAAATGACGTTCGTGACCAGATACTGTCACCGCGTACACGTCCTGAGACGCGCATGTGAAGTCATGTGACTTGAAAACAACACTTCCAATTGGTTCTTAGTAGCTTCTATTCTGGAATTTTCACGGAGCACTCCACCCACTTCCCTCACTATCTTTTGTACTCTCAAGGGAGAACAACGTCTTACATCTTACGGAAAACTTTGCTGAAATGGCTGCCGCTTCGAATTCATCTTCCGAATCTGAACAAAATGATCGACTACCTTTAAGAAGAAAGAAAGAATCTTTCATCTGGCAATTTTTCACTTATCCTCAGAATCAAAAGAAAGTGAATGCGCCAAAAGTAACTTGCACGATATGTGACTCAGTTCTCTCAAGAGGAAATCCGTCCAAAAAGTATTCCTTTTCCATACATACCATGATCAGGCATGTGAAACAAGTGCACCCTGTGCAATTTGCAAAGGCATCGACAAGAGCCCTGGCCACGCAACTACCATCAGAGGTGGCCAGCACATCTTCTGGTCGATGACCTGTATCTCCATCGAGTGCAGAGATGGACTTGAGACCATATTTTACGAAGGTGCACATGAAATGCAACGACTGTGGAGAAATTCTTCTGTACGGAGAGCAGAGCCTAAATCTTATTAAATAAAAAATTGAGAGTCATCAATGCTCCGACAAAAGATACATTTTTTCATTTCATTTTGATCCTGTGTTAGAGTTGAAAATGTCGGTGCAAGTTTAAAAAATCAAAAACAACATAACACTTGTTTTTAAAAAAAATAAAAAAAATAAAAAGTTCTTTTCAGAACTAACTCATTGTACCAAAAAGAGCTCTATTCACAAGCTGAAGTATCAACGCTTTTTTTTCAGGACAATTATGCAAAAATGCGACGATACTTCGGAATATTATGAAGGAGACGTAATATATTATCGGCGATTTCATCCACAGGACACTGCCGATAAAACGACGATAATAGCCTTCACAATATGATCTATGAATTGCAACCGAAACCTACGTTACTTGTCTTTACATCTAACATTAGATTCGATTGCAATTCATAGAGCATATTATCAACGCCGTTATCGCTGCTATATCTGCAGTTTTCTGCCGATAAAAGCAGCGTTAATGTTTTACCTATCCTTGAAAATATTCTGCTGCACCTTCTTGAAAACGGCATTACATCGCCTGCCGTAAGACCACTTTGCATATATTGCGTACAGTAAGTTACTGACATGCAAACTGTCCGTACGCCAAAGCACATGCAAAATGTGGTTGGACGGCAAAACACCCTATCACAAAAAGAGGCATTGCAAGAAAAAGAGGTGCAATAAACTAGTTTATCGCAGAACTGTTAAAGCCTGCTCTAATGAAACATTCGACATTGTTAACAAAAGAGTGTACAAAATAAAACTAAAACCACCACGTCTCCTAATTACAAGGCACACATTACTGTATAAAAACAACATTTGTTTTCACACGATAATGTTAAGTACCGCGGCTGTTACAGCATTTACTATCACATATGTGTTCTCATTGATATTAAAGCACTAACACTGTAGAAAATTCCGCCCATACCGTCGATATTTACAACGCCAAGCAGCGGCGATTTTTATCGCTTAGGGGCCTTGCTATTATGAAGGTTTATCTCCTAAGTCTCTGATTCTCAAACTGTGCAACGTGGCTCCCCTGTTTGCCGTAATGAGGTGCAAGGGGCGCCGCGCACACTCTAGAGTGACTAACCATCCGTAAATTCCATGGACATCCATACCCTGTTATCTGTAATTGTGGCCATCAAAAGGAACTGCGCTGCTCCCCTCTGAGAGCCCTCACTCCCACTGCTGCAGCGGCCTCGCAGTCCTCCAGGAGCACAGGAACAGCCCCTCCCGCCCATTGAAGTTCTGTGTCGGTCTCATTACCACTTAGTAAATGAAAATAAGCACTGAAGAATATTCAAGTATGTAGTACTCCTCCTGCTACAGCTTACAGAATGCATTGTGTTAGGTATAAAAAAGTGAAACACCCACGCTACAATCATATAGAACACTTCCTTTAAAGAAGCCTGTGAATAAGTTTAAAAGATCAGGTTAACCTTCTTTTACTCTCTCATCATTCTTAAACATAAGTATTTACAATACTATATTGAACAATGCCATGGTTGCTGCTTTTTAATTTTAAGAATCTTGCAATCATTCGCAAAGCCAATAGTCATGGCTTCTTTTTCGTGACAAAAAACTTGCAATATTACATATCTAGATAGAATAACAGAAAAAACATAACACTACAAAGGCCCAACACTCTACTAAATGCAGATTTTTAACCTATGGGGCAGATTTATGTAACTGGTTCATCCCCAGAGATGCACCAGTTAATGTGCGCCACAGTATGCCACTGCTCCGTCACCCATGGTGCGCCACATTTAGAATGCGGCGCACCATGGTGCAAAAACAGCACAGATGCGTAACGCATCTGTGCCGGAAAGGTAATACATTGCTAGAGTTGCGTCGCAAGTGTGATGCAGCTCCAGCAAGGCTCAGCAGTGTCCTATATTCACAATGCTGCGTCAAGACCTACGCCTGCTTCAAGCACATGCAGAGTTTCGAAACAGCATGGACCTGAAAGTGACTGAGTGAAATCTCATGGATTTCACTCAGCCACTTTCAAGACGCGTTCCGGCACAGGAACGCCCCCCCTTCAGAGGAACACTTCCTTATGGTGCAGGGCTTTAAAATGTGACATATCTCCTAGATGCATAACGTTGTAAATATGGCGCATTATTTGCACCGTCATTGTATCAAATAAAGTGACAAAATGGTGGCGCAAAGAGACGCAAGGTCATCATAAATCTGCCCCTATGTGTTTTAAAGTGCCCTCTAAATTACAACCAACACTCTCTTTGAAGAGACCACCCAGTTTTTTAACACCTCTTAACTCCTCCCATGCTCATGACAGAGCCGCTCCGTCACGAGCATCGCCTGAGCTGTCGTCATGACGGAGCGGTTTTGTCATGGCCTTGCTGCTGCGCTTGCACAGCACTGATTTTGCGCCTCCGTGGCGCGTTCTATTGACTGAGCGGGGTCATGACGGAACCGCTCTGTCATGAGCACAGCTCAGCCGTGGCTCATGAAGGAGTGGCTCCATCATGAGCATGCGAGCGCCACTCAGCCCCCCCCGCCCCCTAACGCTGAGGCGGAATTGCCACTGCAGCAAAGGACTTAAAGTCCTGGAAAGAACACCATTTAACATTTAATATCATTTACCACCAATGTTTTCATATATCAGTGTTGCTGAACTCACTCAGTGAAATGTCGCTGATTTCATTAAATCATTTTTAAAGCACTCCTTATGACAACGCACCCAATCCTATGTGGAAGTGCTTATATTAAACATGACACTGCTATAACCAGGATAGACAAAGAAATGACATAGTGATGGAAAAGTTTCTTTATTTTTTATACTTACCTAAGAAATAGTAAAAAAGTAAAAGTACATTTCTTTTAAAAACTTAGTATCTGTGGAAGAAAAGTAAAAATAAGATTATAATGTACATTTCATAAAACAAAAAAAAGTAGAAGTCAATGAAACAGAAAGTAAAAGAAAAAAAGACCAAGGGAGAGAGAAAGAGACAGAGACAGAATGTCTAGTATATAAAGCAATAAATAACTTAATTTATTGAAAGACATAATAGCACTGAAAGAATGAGTGTCTAAACGAAAGTAAAGTAAGAGACAAAATAAAAGTATGCTCAGTGATAGTACACAAACTAAACAGTCTCTTACAGAAACACAGTAAGAGTACAGGAATATCTTAAGGAGATAAATAAAATAAAGGAAAAACAGTACGAGAAACAGAGTGAAAAAGGGTGAGTAACAGAAAGTAAACGGGGTACAAATAGACAAGCACTGCAAGACACATATAAATTGAAATAAAGTAGGGTAAGAGAAGTAAATTATGGGCCTTATTTATGAAGGCCTTGGGGCGCCCATGCGTCACTTTTAACATGGGAAAATTGGTGCATCGTGGCGCAAGGCTTTCGTAAGTGAGGCCATTTACATTTAAGTCAATAAAGGTGAGTCACCATGAGACAACAGTAGAAAAAAACTGAAGAGATAGATAGACTGAATAAGATAGTGACAGAAAAGATGTTACAGAAATAGAGAAAAAATTAAACAACACAAAATGTGAATAAGTTAAACGGAATAAGTGTGACTAAACAGTACTGAGAAAGGCAGGAGATCAAAACAATAAGAATAAGAGAGAGGCAGACAAAACTCTCGGATGTTATTAGTTGTACTTACCTAATAAATGTAATATCTGTGGAAGACAGTAAAAAAATCTGTTATAATACATATTTCTAAATTCAATGTAACAAAATAACTTAAACAACATATTACATGGTTTATTTTTGCTGTCCTCAGAATACATTGATTTTCACTATAAACAGTGATTTCAATATTAATCATCATATAACAGCGGGGAAAAAAACACACAATCAAAATGATTGCGTTTAAAAAACCCATACAAAATCTCCATACATAATATAAATACCTCAAAAAAACATGTCTTAAATGTTTTTCTCAAATTCGCAATTTCTTGAGTAAGCACACTACATCTTCTACAGTTACAAACTAATTAAACTATACGACCTATTTTTAAATATATCTCAACAAAGCCCCGTGCAAGTATCTTCTATAAAAATCTATCTTAAGTACACATTTTCTTCTCTCATACCTTTCCGCGTGGCCACATTGTATAAGTTAACTCATTATCTTTTAAATACCTCCCCAAAAACTTGTGTCCATATATTCTAAAATATTTATCTGAAGTACTCATTTTGTTGTCTCATATTTTTCTGAGTGGCCAAATACTATGAGTTAAGTAGTTTTTTTCTGAAATTTCTTAATCTTAGTCTTATCTATTCTTTTCTGAATCTTTCCAGTTAAAATTTCTAACGTGTTGTATACCATCAAACATTAAGTAAACTTGTACCTGATGCTATCACTATACCAAATACAAATTTCATTTCTAGATTTGCACACCCTCAGTCACATGATATTTCTAAACAACAGAGTTTCATATCTTTACAGTATTAATCTTCCTACACGAAGTCATTTTACTGAAATGTGGGTTGCAAAAATAGCAGATAGGAGTTAGTTAAGGCAAAACGCAAACGTTTCTTAAAAGTCAATTGACTATCATTGCAAAGCGGACAGCCTCTTGGACACTTCAAATAAGCTGTGTAATGTCCTGATGATGTTGAAGGCCCTTCATGAAAAATAATGGCTACAGTTACAAATGTTCTTCTAGAAATAGATACTTGAGAAGCCACAACATTTTTAATTAAAGTTGACAATTTACTCCCATCAGCTTTGCATCGTTGAAACATTAAAATTACATATTGTACATATCTGTGGATAAATAAAGTTGATAACATTTCAGACTTACATTGAGAACAGACCATGTTCTGATAAGCATCTTTAACTAGTTTATTAAAAGACACTTCTTTACAGTCTGGTAATGTTAAATATATAAATCTTTCACTGTGTATATCAGTAATACTTGAAAATGAGCAATTATCACACTTATGTTCCCATTTATAAGAAAGGCCAAAAAGACTATCAATATCTAAACCTTCATTTTCCAAAACTATAAACATATACATAATAAATTCCTGACAATCTTGCTGAATATTCTGAGAAAATTGATTTAGTCCTGCACATATGTCTAAAACATTCCTTAGTTCTGAAACACTTGCTACTTCACTATCACCACTGCTACATTTTTCAAATACAGAATTTAATGAACAACAATATGGCTGAGATACCCGCCACCCCCTCTCAACACAATCCCCAAAGGAGGGAAACCGGAAACAGATCTTGAAGTTTTTGGAAGTGGGAGGGAGTGACCCTCCCGGCCGTATTTATTAAAACAAAAAATTAAAACATTAAACATTTTCATATTAATGTACAATTTCATTACCACATTGCGATGTTTGGCTAACCTTAACAGATTCTCTTATACAGAGGTTCTCCTAGCCGAACTAACATCCTACAAAACATTTTCTTGAAATATTGAAATTGTACATCCTAACGTTTAAGGGCCAACGGCAAGGTCGTAACCGGTGTCAAGATCCCTAACCAGACATACCCCCCCCACTTGGGAGGGGCGACAGCACTGAGGCGTACTCAAGTGCAACTACTAACAATTTCCCTTGACTTGACGGGGGCACCTATCAACTCGACGCCAGTTAAAGGTCGTTCGAAGACTCGTGTGAGGTATCTAGAAGGTATCTTAGACCTCCCCCCAACCCCACACAACTTACCGCATCTGCCGTCGCAGATGTCACTGGCCCCGGGAAATTCCCCAGGAGGGGGCTGTAACCCCTCCTACACAGGAAGGGGCCTTGACCGCCTTTCCTTTTCTTTCGGCGACCCATCCTTAGAAGGGACCGCCTCCCCGTTGAGGGGCCAAAGGCCACCTCCCCCGAGCGCTCCCATCCGTGTTGGGTGACGCCCACTCATAGGGATCTTCCAATTAGTGCTCACCGATCATGACCTTACCGCCACAGGCCGGATAGTTGACCGGCTATCCGGACCCCCCACAAAACTCCTACCTAAAGGTCATGTTTCAACGATTTTAACCATGCTAAGAAATCTCCTAAGAGTAACTCATTCCCCACCCAAGACAAATGCACACCATCCCCCAAATACATACTGTCATCATTAATACAGTTATGAGAAATAGAATGCAATGTCCTGGAACGGAACAACCTACTCACTTTGTTGTTAAGCTTTCTAACAGAATGGTTCAAAGCAGGAATAGAGATAGCCCCCCGCCACACCTTTCGTGGAATCAAATGGGACCATGCAATTATGCACCCCGAAACTTTCCTCGCCAACCAACTTACAGTGGAAAGCATTGCTTCCAGGAGTAGTCGTCTACCGGTGGTGACCAAATCATTGCCCCCTACATGTACTATAACTATAGACGGCGGTGACCTTGTCCGCCCTAACAAACCCTCGAAAAATGTTTGAAACTGGTCAATACAGAGACCGCCTCTTCCGTAGAAGGACATCCTGTACCCGTATTCCCCAGCTACGTGAATCATGTCACCTGCTTTGAATACGTCTGCGGCACGCCTCACGTATGAGTGGCCCACGACCCACACCTCCTTTTTCACAGCTGGTGACGTCTGACCGCTGGCCCGGTGTAGGGTCGACTGCATAGTCCGCCCCGCCTCGTAGGCTTGCGTAACTGAAAACCAAACAAAACAAGAAGCGTGAGTACATTATTACAGCTTCACAACATGTGCAACCGCACGTATCTTTTATAACAATTGGAGGACCAACGCCCCACTCGTTTCACTTGCTCAACATTAAGACCCCTGGCTGTAGCTTCCGTAGCAGCCCCTATCCGAAAGGAATGGGTCCCAAATTCGCCCGGGTTCAAGCCCGCAGCGGCAATTGACATCGCAAGCACCCGCTGAAACTGAAATTTCGTCAGTGGGGTGGCGTCTGCGTGTCTTAACAAAGTCCCCCCCCATGATGCCACCCTTCGTGCTAGGTAATCTTCTAAACACTTTACCGGACACATGGAGGACCCAGGAATCCTGCGTATGATGACGCAGTCACCCATCCCATCTTGATCAGTCTTGGACCTTACAAAGGAGACAGTCATTGTTTCCCCCCTGATCTGAACGTGTTCCTGGCACAAACCCCCTGCCACATCCAGTTTGTTCCTTGCAACTAGTTCGCTTACCCGCATTGCCCCGTGAAATGCTAGCGTAAAAGCGGCTCGGAACAGCACCGCCTCAAACTGAGATGAACATGTGGCCGGGAGTGTGGCCAACAACTGGGACAATCTATCCAAACCTATCGGGCGCCTTTCATCTATTCTGCGACCCTCAAGGCGTTGCCACCCACGCAGCGCTTTCTGTACAACGAAAGACGCTGTCGGGTCCTGGATAGCATGTGCTCTGGCAACAAAGGAAATGGCAGCACGATGCCTCTGGGCCGTAGCCACCGATTTCCCAGCCCTACGTAAGGACATCAGAAAATTTACTACCCCTTCCTCGTGACCCCAAAGCCGCTCTCTATCAGTCCCCAAAAAGGCTAAATAGGCCCGAAACGCCCCTTCGTATGCCTTCCTCGTCCTTGGTGCTAGACTCCCTCCCACGAGGTGACGAAGTTCGGGGCACCGAGAGACCAGAGAGCTTCGGGAAAGGGTGCCGGCTCTGGGTCCGCTGAGGGGAGGAAACCCGAGAAAGCCTGCATTTGAAAACGAGACAGTGCGTCAGCCGCCTGATTCATCACCCCTGGAACATGCTTTGCTCTGAATAGCACGTTCAATTGCATACATAGTAAAACAATTTCCTTAAGCAGTCTTAAAATCAGTTTACAACGTGCTGCCTGACTATTGATATACTCGACCACGGTCATATTGTCAGACCAAAATATGACAGAGTGATCTTTGAACCCATCGGGCCATGTTCTCAAGGCCACCAAGATGGGAAACAATTCCAGGAAAGCAATATTACTCGTCAGACCATTCTCATGCCACCATTTTGTGCCGAAGATGGCGCCAAAACCTATGCTTCCTGCTGAATCTGTCCATAGCCCCAGCTCTTCGGAGGACACAGCTGGTTTATTCCAGACGATTCGACCATTGAAGTCCGCCAGAAATGCTAACCAAATACGCATGTCCTGGCGGACCTCAGCCGATAGTCTCGTGCGATGATGGCCCGCTTTTAGGCCGACCATCGCTTGGGCAATTGAACGGGAAAAGGGGCGGGCCATTGGTATTACCCTCAGGGCAAAATTCAACTGTCCCACCAACTGCTGTAATTGTTGCAGCGTAACTTTCGATGCATTTATACACACTTGTAGCACAGCCCTGAACTTCAACACTTTGTCAGCTGGCAAACGGAAACAACCTTCACTGGAGTCCAACTCGATCCCCAGAAACTCGAGGCAAGTCGTAGGACCCACTGTTTTTCCCGGCGCCAATGGCACACCAAACTGTTTCATTAACACACAAAATTCGGCCAAGGCCCGGCCACATTCAAGATCCCCGGCTGCCCCAAGAAACAAAAAATCATCAAGGTAGTGCATTACATATTGGAAACCCGTTTTCTTTGTGAAGACCCATTGTAGAAAACTACTGAATTTCTCGAAATAGGCACAGGATATAGAGCACCCCATTGGCATACACCTATCCATGTAATAACAACCCTGAAACATGAATCCCAGGAGACGCTGGTCGTCTGGGTGTACCGGGAGCAATCGGAACGCTGACTCGATATCCGACTTCGCCATCAGCGCCCCGGGCCCCAGGCGATTCAAAATGGCTACGGCCTCATCGAAGGATGCGTACCGCACCGAACACACTTCTGGATCGATTGCATCATTTACGGAAAGACCTCGTGGAGCTGACAAATTATGAATCAGTCGGAACTCACCTGGGTCTTTCTTGGGGACTACCCCTAAGGGGGAACAAACAAAATTCTGAACCGGGGGTACACTAAACGGCCCGGCGACCCGACCTCGAGTCACCTCTTTCCGGATCTTATCCTGTACTACGGTCGTATGCTGCAGGACGGAAAGTTGATTTTTGCACTTCCCCACACCCTGAAAGTCCCCTACCGGGATGCGGAAACCATACGAAAAACCGTTCCGCAGCACCCCAGCAGAAGTACGATCCGGATATTCACTGAGCCAGGGAATCATCGCCAGGGTATCAATCGGGGTAGGTAAAGGCGCCCCTCGGCCTATATTAGACCTGTTTGGCGCCTCCTCTCCCCCCATTATCACCCGTTCTGGCTCTACACGAGGACTCAGGATGGGACGACCCGCAACCACTACATTCATGTTTGAATTTACACGATCCCTGGGGTCTAGTACATTTACCTCTGTTGTAATTAAAGCAGAAACCCCTTTTTCCAGTATTGCCGGCAGGTTTCGAGTAATCGTCGGCACCCGTACCTGATCGAAAGGGCATCCCCGCATATTGCCGGGAGGATTCGCCAACATTACTTCCTACCAACGGCATTTTTAACATTCCTGTCTCCTTCATTTTATCCCAAGTCAAGGAATCATAACAATCCCAGGTTAAACTTTTATTATGCTCCTTTGCTTTCCTGAAAAGATTATCGTAACAGAACCAATGGTTACCCTGGTGCGATGTCGAGTACCCCATGATTCGTGATTGATAGATTGGAAACTCGGAAAGCAACTCAGGCCTACGTTCCCCCAAGATTGACGTAAAAATTCCCCAAGCATTGCCCCAATTGCCAATATTCTCATTCACTTTAAAGGCGGCCATTTTTGCGCGCCAAACACTCGGATGCATGAGATCCTTCTGACTCTTAACAAGCTCTACCTCATAATGATCAACAAGCAATGAGAAAATGTTCACATACTCCCCCTCCCAAATCTTTTCCTTAATTGCCAAAGGAACATGTTGACCCAACTTTTCTCTCCGAGAGGGTGTTGACTCATCCCTCGCAATCGGCAATGGCCGCTTACCTGCACCTGACGCTGCCTCTGTGGTCGCAATCGTCCCTGGTGTCTTGTCCACTACTGCAGCCGGCGCGGACACCTTGGCTGCTTCCCGTTTCTCACGCAATTGCTGTATCAGCGCCTGCGCGTCGACAGCCGTGGCGCCCTCGTTACCTTTACCCAACCACGCTGCCAATTGTGCTGCCAGCTCGGGCGGCATATCATCCTCGGACACGGGGGTGACCACAACGGGAATCGGATTCCCCTCCTCCGGCACGGGAGTTGGTGCCTCGAGCGGGGCACTGGGACCCGGGATGTCTTCTCCCGCTGCTCCCCTCCTGGGCCTCTTGTTCTTCCCTCCCGGGGCTGCTCCCGCCAAAGGACGTTTTGGTCCCCCTTCCTCGTTCTTATCCACCCGCTTCTTTAGTTCGGACATCTCCTTCATGAGAACACGCAGCATCTGTTCAGTAGTCATGCGTTTTCCCACCTTTTTCGGCATTCTCCAACAAAGTAACTGTAAAACAAACAAGAACGATTAAAACGCTCAAAATTGGCTCTTCGTTCCGTCTCGAGCTCACGTGCAGCGAGGAGGTGCAGCTTCAGAGCACAGGAACAAGAGGATGTCTTCTGGTCTTGCGTCCCTTTTTATCCATCTTCAGGGCGGGCGTAAACCCGCCCCTGCCTGCCCCGAGGGCGTGGCCGGCCGCGTCAGTGTCTAGGCCAGCCCACTCTAGGGCGGGAAAAAACGCGCCCCGGCTACGCCGCTTCGGGCATACCAGCCGAGACGCGCCTCCCGCCCAAAATGGCTTCCCGGGGGGATCGGGGCACTCTGCCATACGTTCGGGGGGACCGAGTGGTCGCCCCTTTCCAAATGTTTGCTCCCGATTTTGTACAATCTGTTGCTTAACATTTTTTAGAAAAAAACAACATTAACTACTACATTTGCATAGCAGTTGACACCAGACCTTTTTTCAAACTTAAATCCAACAATCTCTTCAATACTAAGCTTTGTCTGACGCCTACCAACGACAGCTACATCTTTTTTTCTTCGTTTCTCAACTACTTCAGCACATTTTTCCTCATTTCTCCTTTTTTGACCAACCATACGCCTTTCAATTAAAGGATATTGAGGTAAACTTGGAGCATATTCTCTTCTTAACCTATTATACTCCTTCACACAATTTAAATCTGCACTAATCTTTGTCTCATCATAATCAATTAGATAAAGTCCACATAAAGTTCTAACTCGCGATAAAGCAACATACGCCATACCCTCTTTGAATACAGTGCTTCCAATATTTACCAAAGCACAATCTACACTTAAACCTTGAGATTTGTGAATAGTCACTGCATATGCCAAACAAATTGGAAATTGATTCCGACTGACATATAAGTCTTTCACAAGCAAAAAACGAGTTGAACAGCGACTAATTTGTTGAACTTCCTCAATTCCATCAAATTTTATTCTTGAAAATTCAATCTCATCTCTATTTGTGTAATTGACAAAACCAACAACATTACCCATTGCTCCATTTACCAATCCTCTTTCTACATGTAAATTTCTCCGTAAAATTATCCGACAATTTAAAAATACATACAGATTTTTCTCTAAGCCAGCAGTTTTAGATATAGTTTTCTGAAGAGAATCCAATTTTAACTTCAACTTTTCAGACAAAACAATAGTACTACCTTCATGCTCTATTCTATCTTTAGCTTCCAGTTTCTTAATTTCTTGATTTTCTAAATTCAACATTTTCTCATTAAAAACTGAACATTCTTTGAGAGTTGGCATCAAGCATATCACTGACTTATCTGCTACCTCTTTACTATATATTTTCTCAGGTACATTATCTTCATTAGGAAACAGCTTGGAAATTAATCGTGTTCGTAGAGTGTCTTTCGCATCTTCAGTTAGTTTTCCAATCCTTATATCTTGAAGAATATTTCCATATTTAGTATCCTTTGCCTGTCGCATATTTTGAATCAGTTCAGTATATTTGAAATGTGGCCATATATTAACATTTCCAATACTGCCCAGGCACTTTCTGGTCTCCTCATGCGTAACAGTTTCAAATACAGGTTGTCCTTTCACAGGAGTTAGCTGCAGTAGATCTCCAAAATCTATGACATGTTTACCTCCAAATAACACATCATACTCTGTCTGAAGTATCTGTTGCATTATTAAATGCACAAAAGCAAGCATTAAATTGGATACCATGCTTACCTCATCAATAATAAGTTTCATTTTTTTAAGGACTCTATAAACTTCAAAACAAGCTTCTCCAGATAGCTTGTGATATTGTAATTTATTTTCATGTTCAACTGGCAGCATCAGTAAACGATGTAAAGTAATACCTTTAATATTATGTGCTGCCAATCCAGTTGGAGCAGTAACAACACATGACAGTGCTGACTGAGTTCTTTGCTGTAGATATGTAGTAATTCCTTTAATTAGGAAACTTTTACCAGTTCCAGCTTCTCCACTTACATATAGTCGAATAGGTTCAAATGACATACTTGAGCAATCTTTTTTCTCATGACGAAAGCCATGCTCAATGTGCTCTGTCACTTCATCATATATCTGTCTTTGCTCACAATTAAATTGCTTCTTTAATTCTTCTAAGTTTATTACTTCCTCTTGACCTTGCTGCATTGCTCTTTCCACCTCATCCATGGCAGTGGCTGCTTCATTTTGGATAATTGGTTGTCCCAGTGGATCTTGACTTAATGAAGCTGAACTTTGACTACCTTGTGAACTATCTCTAGCAATCTCCGCTGCAATTGTTGCTTCTTGCTCTATTTCATCATTCAACATTTGGAGATAATTACTAAAAACAGGACATTCGATACTAGTTTTAGATGCGTTGAATGAATCTTCATAACTATCAAAGTCACCAAGTAGTTCCTCTTCTGTACGCCATGGTTTAAAGAGTTGCAAAAGAGCAAAATAGTAAAATTCTCTTTTGTCAGGTGTATCGCTACTCAGTTTTCGATGATTAATCAAGTGTCCTTTTCTTTGTTTCACCAGACATCCTTCATGTCCAATTACAGCGTGTACACCTTTATCAATATTCTCTGTAATATTCCTTTTAAAAGTGTAGTTTTGAAGTTTTTCATACAGACAAATGTTTTCAAGCAGAGTACTTCTATTTGGATAGTATGTATCCAACATATTTTGTTTTCAGAATGTCTGTACTGTTTGGTTCTTTATGGGCTAAATATTCAATTTCTTGCACAGGTTTCAGAACACGGTTTCGTGTTTCTGCAAGACCCAAACTCACCCAGAGAATAGTCCTTGATTTTGCATAAAGACTTGCTGATGATAACCGATCACAACATTCATATGCTCCAATTTCTCGATGAGACAACATCTTCAAACTGTACGTATAGAATTTCTTGCTTAGGCTCTTTTCATGAGAAATGTCTTCCCACATCTCCTTCAGTTCCGTCTTTTCAGATTTTGTGATGTAAGACGTTACATATCGAGCCACAGCAATAGAGTTGTCTGCAACATATTGTATGTCCATGTTAGCATTCCACATGGACAAAATGACTGGGTTATATTCATTTATATATTTGGATTCTTCACCTCTTCTTAAATTGTACGGTTTTTTAGGTGACCTTCTTCTGATGTTATGTCGCAAAGATGACATCAAATTGTTGACTCTTCCTTTTGAAAGTACCGGTCGTGCAAATCCAAAACGACATTTGGTGTAGAATTTACTCTTTGATTTGAATTTTCGCCGACAATATTTTCCACAACGATGACTTTGAAAATGTAACACTTTTCCTCTTAAGTCCTTATCAGTTGTACTATTAGGTATGTCACAAGTGGCATACTGTTCAATAAAAGACAGTACAGTCTCATCTGAGTCTGTTCCAAATTTAGGGGCATCCTTGATCCATAACAGCATATGAATATGAGGAGCACCTCTTGCTTGATATTCTTTTCTCCAAAAGAAATCCAGTACTTCAACATGAGGCGGATTTTTCTTGTTTGTAATAAAAGACATCATAGCTTCAAATCTATGATTAAAATATCTGCAAACATTAACCGGATCTAATGAACACAGTTCTCCAGGTGACTTGTAGTTTATATTTTCTATGTTTGCATTTGCCTCCCGAAGAAATTCAAGTAAATCTTCCCAAGCATACTCCGCACAGCTTAGAGTTAAAAACCATGTAGGTGCTCCTAAGTTTCTAAGCATGCACTTCAAATCTCCATGACGACGGTACCAATACTCATTAGTACCACGCTGACAAGCCATTAAATTAATTAGGCGTGAATCCAAAACACTATCTTTCTGTTGCACTTTATCCATAAATTCCTTTGCTGAAATATTTTGCAGATGAACTCCACTTTTTAAGATATGGTTTACTGCATAAGACAGACCAGATAAGTCACTCTCAAACAGAAGATGAAACAAATATGGAATGCATTGGCGAAACCTTGGATCTTCTGCATATAATCTTGTTGTCCGGTACTCAGATGCAGGAATCTGCATAGGTCGATCATCATATCGTGTACCTTCACCTGTAGGGAATAACTGTGGAAAACAACGACCTTCCAAACTTTCTTCCCATACACTAATAGGATTTCCTTTTGCTTTTTTCATCTGAAATAATTCAATAGCATTCCCTATTGCTTCTTTGGAATGCAGTGGATGAACACTGTAATGCTCATAAATTTCTTCACTTCTAGATAAGTCAACTTTTTCAATTTGTCAAATCAGTGTCCTCTTCTTCACTTACTTCTTCTTCTTCTACGTATACATCTTTATAGTACTTATTGTTTTGGACTAAATACAACGTTGCCTTTTTGACTTTTCTAACATCCGATTGCGAAAGAAATCAATTGAATCCTGTCGTACACTACAAATGCTACTACAATTCCAACTATAAACAGGAATATTAGGACGTCCCTCTAAAGCTTCTCCAGCCATCACCTCTTCTGCATTTCTAACCACAATTTTCTCTTTCTCAATTACACAACCATCCTTCACCTCATATGCTCGACCACTGGTGTCAACTGCATGCAATAAATCGTTACTTTGAAAGTAACTCACTTCATTAAAAAATGGTTCAGAAGTTGAAGTATGCATCCACTTCCCAGAAAACACTTTACAAAAATGACTTATATTTATGTGTCTCTTCCATTTACTTTTAGCTTTTAAAACTCGGATTGCCTTATTTAGTGTATTTATTCTATTAAGTACTAAAATAAATAATTTTCTTTTTGTCTCAAACGCGCGCTGAACAATACCCTCTATATGTTGTTTCTTCTTAAAAAAAGCAGATCTTCTTTTACAAACTTTCTCCTTTTTTAATAAATTCGAGACTACTCCTGTATAAAACATACGCTTCCTGATTTGTGTAAACTGATTCGTCCGAGTTTTACTATAAAGATTTTCCTCTCTGCTGAGTCCAGAAACATTTTTATGTTTGGTTCCATTTCTCCTTCTCGATACTGATAACTCTTTTTCCTTTTGAACGTTAGCGCTAACAGTTTTCCTTTCACATAATCTTCTTAAAAAACTTTTGGTTTTCTTACCAGGAGCACTCTTCTTTTTATCCGTCCTTTGTTCTTTTGATAATTCTTGAATTTCTTTCTTCTTCAAATTGCAAGTCCATTTATAGAGCTTTCTTTTTTCACTTCTGGTCGGCATATTAATTTACGATTTTGATGAAAATGACAATCTGTAAAACACAAACATAACAAATATTATAGTTGGCTACTAGCATATAACGTACAAATTAAAACCACAGATTCATTTTCTAAGTAGAATAAAGACAAAGAAAAAGTCTCTGAACAGAGTAGGAACTCCTGTAGTGAATGTTGGTTCTAAATTTATGACAGTCCATAGCTGTGTTAACATTATAGATGTATTTTCTAATTCTAATTTTTTAAAGCATACAAACAGTACACTTTTTTCAAGAACTATCGGTCATCCTAGTGCTTTAATCTTTTTTACTACAATCTCTTTTACACTTCATGAGAACATGTCTTATCACTCTCATAAAGCAGATGAACGACGAATAGGACAAGAAAACTGTCTTCAAGAATGCTTTACTCGTAAAAATAATTTTATTCATTTAAAAGTTCATAATTTAATAGAACTTCCAGAATAACGTCATCAGGGACTTCTTCTAATTCATAGTCCTCATCCCCTTCCACCATCTCTAAATAGGCAGAGTCCAAGGAAATGTCCATGAAATCAGCATTCTCATTTTGTATTTCCTCCTGAAACACAGCTTCTAATATTTTGTCCATCACTTCATTTATAATTTTGAAATTAATTTCTTTCTCTTGAGAACAATTCTCCATCTCTATATTCTGTTTGATCTTCTGTATCCTTTTAAAAAAATATAGAGACTAAATTATATCTTTTTTCATAAATATATAACTTAAAAATACCTTTACTAATTTTTAAACTACATATATTTTTATAATTTCTAACTTATTAACTACATATATTAAGATAGCACCTTCCTCTTGTTTTGAAAACAAATTGGCAGTATAACCCTAAACATTAACACTGATCCTTTTTTTGCATTAAATAATTACTGCTGTTAAAAGACATTTTACTGTAAAATTGGTTTTTAGATTTTCTAGATATCAGAAATATTGATAAACTTTAGAATTAATTTTTAGAGATCCATTTTCTGAGTTCACCACTACAAAGTGCTATTCAAACTATATACACTCTAAAGAGAAAGCTTACATTGTACAAACCATAACATTCACTTAACAGATTACTACTTCCCACAGAGACTGTTGCATTTATGTTTGAACAGCATACTCAGCATGTGAATTTCATAGCATATACAAAATTTCATGCTAACCATGAAGAACCACATCATAATAAAGCTCTGCAAATATATGTAAAACAGTGCCTATAGATAGTACAGTCACAGATATGCAGGAAAGATGCCCATCACACCAAGAACCATATCATAATACCCCTCTGTAAATGAAGAAAAAAGACTGCCAAACATAATACTGCATGATTTCAAAAATACTGAACACTTCGCAAGAATTATTTCATGGAAACCGGAAAGAATTATACTCAAATGATACGTAAACCTCAACTCCAACAAAAACAACACATGCACCAGGCCCATAAAAAGATACTTTCAACTGTCAGTGGAAAAATATCTCAAAATACATATCTAGTACAAGCAGATACAGACCTGGGAAAAATAGAAAATAAAATCATGGTCCAAACCAAAATTTTACAAATATTTAAATAAATCTTCTTTATTATTTTAATGTGCACCCAAAAAAATTGCCTTTGCAAAAATACCAACTCACCTGAAAAAAAGAATATAATTCCTGGATGTCTGTGATATGGAAGGCAGGTTGTTGCTTTTCAGCACCAAACACTATAAAAAAAGAAAATAATAAAATGTAATTAACATATTACAGACATATTTATTACACAACATAGAGCCATTGTAGCAAAGAACAAGCATAACAGATAAATTCCCCAAGATTCTCCACCATTAGATATCCTAATGCCTAACTAAGTTCAATAATTGTTTATTTAACACATAACATAACTAAATATAAAATAAAATATCAAATATAGAGTACAAAATAGATACAGGACAGGAGAGATACAGACTACAGGAAAGAGAGAGACAGTAGCAGGAAGAGGAACATAAAGAGACAAACTAGCATTCAAAGCACAAACAGATAGGCAGAAAAATAAGACCACCACTAAAAAGTCAAGAAACAAAGGGAAGGTATAATTAAGAAAAAGATGACCATACAGACGGAGTCACAAAGTAGAAATAACAGACAAAGAACAAAGAAGACAAAAGACAGGAGGTACAGACACAGAGACGACAACAAGCAAACACTACAATAGGATGAGAGAGAGAGCAGAAGGAACACAGAGATGGACAAACAAAGCAGAAGAGAGAGAAAGATGGAGAGAAGAAGAGTGAATAAGAGGAAAAGAGATATACACCACCATACAGACAATCTAGGAGGAAGACTGAGAACAGGAGACAGAGAAGCATACAAAAAGAGCACGAGGAGAACAGAGATATCACAAGGGACAGTGAAGTTAAGAGTGCTTTCAGGCCAAAAATAAAACAATCTCAGAAATGAATAAATATAGTGAAAACCACAACCAACACAAAGAGACCAAGAGAAACAAAAATAATAAGATACAAAACGTCTCATTTATGAAAGCCTTGCGCCACAGATACGTCACTTTTTCCCATGTTAAAAGTGATGCACCGGCGGCACAAGGCTTTCATAATTAAAGGCCCATGTGAGGGAGAACAACAACTGCATAGAGAGAAAATGTATAAGAGACATCAACGGTAAAAATCAAAGAATAGGCAACATGCAGAAAAACTGCACAGTAGACAAAGAAACAGAGGGCGAGCCAGACACACTAAAATATATAAAGTAAACAGCACAAAACAGTATGTTGAGAAAACGAAAATAGCAACACAGATATATGTATACTGACTCCACTAACTTAGTTCAGAACGTATCTGTTACAAGAACTTCTGCAAAATTTTAAATCACAACTCTTTTTTTCTCTTTACCCCACCACTTTCCCCTCCAAACTCTCACCCACCATTGCAGCTCTCAACTACAAACCACACTGTAAATTTTGCCCTCTAATTTTTTACATATAGGTATGGTACAACATGTAACATCATACCTACAGCAACTAAGTACTAATACCTTTGACACAGATTAATAGCTGCACAACATAACTAAAAGGTCTGCCTACGCTAGGCCTCAAAAGTACAGTCCAATACACAACAAGCCTACCTTTAAGAAACTGCCTGTGCTGAAACCCGAACAGATCCAGCCAGCTTAAAGCCCTGAAACTATCTTAATTTCCATGCCCTATTTTTTGGATAACCCCATTGAAAAACATGTAGTAATTTTTAAAATCTGGCATGCATCTGGCCCTCCAGGACCGCTTTGGAACCCCTGCTTTAAACCTTTACATTTCATTTCCAAACCACGTTTGCTTTCCATTACACACGTTTTTTTCAATGCTCCACATTGAACGCCTAAACACTTTTCCCTTTTTAGTATCCGAAGCCACAACTGCAGCATGGCTAATGCACGAATTATTTAGTCTACCTTTCCCGTTTTTTCACTCTTTAAATTCTATATATTTCTTCACATAAATAGATACCAGCGGCTCAGTACCTCCTACAGTCATAAAACGAAGTCGCTCCCTTTCACTTACAAATGCCTTTGAGACGGCAAAAAAATGTCGGGCAGATTTACAATCCCCTTACGCCACTTTAGCATCACTTTTAACATGTGACAAGTGAAGCAAAACTGCCGCACGGAGCATGTTAATCTGCCCCTAAATCTTTATAGAAATGACTGTACTCAAACATGTAATTAGTCGTCCACATGCAGGCACTTTCAATCACATAACTTATTTAACTAGAATCGCTGTAATGTTGCATGTCTTTTCAAAGATACACCAGTGCCTGCTATAATGCAGACTTTTTCTTTATTCTTCAACAGTGGTAATTTTTTTTTCATGTAATAAAAATTACTATGACTTTTTAAACGGCAAAGCTTACGTGGTAATAATCACTCTGCATATGCTTCCCTTTAAGATTTTAGTTTATCTACCCCCGCATGTGAACCTTGATGTTTCCATCTGGCAGCGAATTCCGGCCTTGAATCACAAGACATGAACAACAGTCTTATTGTCACAAAAACAAGTTACCCTACCATCTGTTCACACACATATCTTTCACTTAGCTAATATTCAGAGAGAAGTGCATTCCTTATAAAATAGTGACCTTCCCTTACAATTTGCTGAGGTGACTCCCTTAATTTTTAACGCATCCTCCACTTCAAGACAGGCTATTTTTTTAATAACTACTAAGCAATGGTTTACTGACTGGTCTGCTATAAGTTATATCAAGTCATTCTGCTACTCTTCACTCCATAGTCGGCGACCTATTTTTCTGGACTTCCTGTTGAACTACCAGTGCTGCGACTTTTGTGTTCCTATCTTGTTTATTTCAAAATGGATGTCCCTCCTGTCTTCGCAAACGAGCCGGAACACTTAGAACTATTTCGCCAGAGGATGCTTGACTACTATGGCATCTTACCACTCTCGACTTTGAATGCATCATATCGATTATCATTTCGATATTCCAATTTCACCTGTGTGCAGCCTGTATTTCATTGCCTGAGCTATGATTTCATGTGGGCCCTGGACTTATGTCTTTGCAACTTGGTACCTCCTGAAGTGAATTACAATCATCTCATGAATCCGTTAATTGATCATGAACAGCTTTGTTCCAACGGAGGGATTATGGCCTTTGCAGCGATACAAGGAGTTCTGGGTCATTGGAATATATTCGCAGCAGCGCAAGATTTCCTGGCACACAGCTACATAGAAAAAACACCCTCTGATGGTACTAGAGGCTCCGGTAATAGAAGACCATGAATGCTGTTTTCCTCTTTTCAATGGGATGGCTGACATGTTTTCGGATCATAACAGTGACTTCCTTTTAGAAGCGGTAGCTGCCTACTTCGCCTACACAATTGTAGGATGACTCTTATGCAAGCCATTGACGTCCACATTTCGTTTTGCCTCCCTATCTTTTTCACGTTTTCTTGGATTTTTTTTACATCAACAGACCTATTGGCTTTACTAACAGTGGACATTATAATTTCCTGCTGGTCAGATTTTTGTGTTTTATGTGGACTAACATTTTTTTCATCAGCTACTCTATTTTGAACTTAAGTTTTTATTAAACTCTAATCTCAACAATTCTGTTGCATATCTTATCTTATGTTATTTCAAACGTACTCGGAGCAAAACTGGCTAATATATGCTACATGTGCCCTGATTAATGTGTAAAGATAGCATGATTTTTTTATAACTGTAAACGCCATTTCTCCTTTGAACTGCTTATTTTTGCCTCACACACCTCTCCTCCTTTAGTTTTCCATGAACTGAAATATTTTTAATGCATAAGAGAAAAATATGTTCTTTCACTAATATTTCTATTGCTTTTCGTGCTGTATTTCAAATGCAATACTGAAACCTTCGATAGATATGTCAATACAGTAGTTCTTCTCAACACTGATTTTCGAAAGTTCCAACAGATTACATACATGCACCTCCAGCCAACTTGTCGCTTTTGGCGCCTTTTTTTTTCCTTACACAACAGCATAACACAAACTTGATAGTGCTTCGCACGCAGAGAGCTGATTGTTAATGAACTGATGTCTAACCACTAGCATTTTCATGTATCGTTCCTAAACTGAAAGGCAAGAGACCTTCTTAGATTTAATAAAATATAATGTACTTCGTCATAACAGTGTACAATTAATTTTGCTAAACCATATTCATTTTACATCAACTATACCGTTTGTATTCTATTTACTAGTGACTATACCGATTACTTTGTTTCTTGCAATGTCTGTACTCGTATTAGATAAGAGACTTGCCTTGAAAACAGTGCATTTCTGAATAAACATTTCAAATATACACGTTCTCTCTTTTAATCCATAATCTCAACTGAAATAATTGTATACTAAAAGAATATTCATGTGTTCCACGTAACCTCAGCTGTACTAACTTCATGTTTTCTTTTGTCGACCTGACTTACTCATACTAGAACCCGCAGGCCTATGACGGCCCGTCAACCCTTTCTTAGTGGGTCGCGCACCATGCAAACAGTTGTGCCTCTGTAAAAAAATAATTTATTACTGTTACCAAGCACCGCCGCAGTTCTGCTTGACTCAGTGTTAATCACTACTCCCCCGCTTCTACAGACCAGACGCTATGTTGTATTTCACTACTTATCACGCTTTCATCTCCACAATAACAAACAGTTCTCCGCCAGCCACCAGAGAACAGAGTGCAGATGCAGAGGCACTAAGTAGTGAAATACAAAATACCCTCTGCTCTGTGGAGCCAACCAAGCAGTAATTGTGAAAGTAGACATTCACTAGCGCTTCAAAAAAGCATCTCAATTATTTAAATATTTTTTTGAAAACGTTCCAAGTACATTGATGCGACTATCTGTGTGTGCCTCCACAGCAAACTTCCTCAGCCCGGACTGAAGGCAGACACAGACAGACACACACACAACAAGATAACACAGGGCAACGGAGACGGAAAGCAGAAGGGAGATTAAGATGGAGTCAAACGGCAGGAGGGAGAGAGATATTTGTATACTCGGTTTGCTACCTCAATGCATGAAGACATGTACTGCACAAATCTGTGTACAACCTCATGGCCAGAACTTTTCATTTTATTTTACTCGACCACCTCCCCTCTCACCCCACCCCCACCAGTGCAGGCCGCGGCCACAAACCACACTGTAATTTTGTCGTCTGACAGAAAGTTTATGAATACCTTAATCATTACCATTTTTGTCGATGATTTCACATTTCTACTACACGAACCTGTGTACAACCTCATGGTCACAACTTTTCATTTTATTTTACTCGACCAACTCCCCTCTCACCCCACCCCCACCAGTGCAGGCCACGGCCACAAACCACACTGTAATTTTGTCGTCTGACAGAAAGTTTAGGAATTCATTAAGCATTAGCACTTTTTGACGACGGTATCACATGTAATGTACCAACTTTTCATTTTATTTTACTCGACCACCTCCCCCTCTCACCCTACCCCCACCAGTGCAGGCCACGGCCACAAACCGCACTGTAATTTTGTTGTCTGACAGAAAGTTTATGAATACCTTAATCATTACCACTTTTTGTCAACGGTTTCACATTTGTACTACACGAACCTGTGTACAACCTCATGGTCACAACTTTTCATTTTATTTTACGCGGCCACCTCCCCCTCTCACCCCACCCCCACCAGTGCAGCCCGCGGCCACAAACCACACTGTAATTTTATCGTCAGACAGAAAGTTTAGGAATTCATTAAGCATTAGCACTTTTTGACGACGGTATCACATGTAATGTACCATTTCTCTCTCTATCTGCATTATCTGTATCTCTGCTAATACCATTTTTTCACTTCAAAATCAACTTCTCTCATTATATGTAAACGCTTCAAAATCACACAAATAATTACTCTCTATATTAAACATATTTTATACTCCATTTTTTGCTGTTCACCAAAATTATATACAAAACTATAATTTACACTTGAAAGAATGTGAAGAAAAGGCGCGCAACCCCCATTAAATTCACAGGACTTCAGGCCCCCACACCCCTCCCGTCTGGTGTAGCAGCCTAAGGTAACATATATATTCTAGCTACACACACCGCCGCACCTGAACGTTTCACATCTCTATAAACATCCATTTGAATGTTAAGTAGGCCTTGCAGTTATTTTACCCCTCCTAAAAGCCCCTGCACCTTTACTCTGCCAACTAATTAAACCTTCAAGTTCGCCTAACAAAATTTTTTTAATTTGCCCCCCCCCAAAATTTCGTTCTAGTTTCATCTCTGACTCACAGTGATTTTAAAAAACTAACAGTAAAAGATTACATAAGAACATGACTGAACACCATTTAGCTTATTGAAATTTATTATGCAAAATGTAAAACTAATAATTGCAAACAAATAATGTTGATAAAGAGTGATGAAACGAAATGGAAAAATAGTTTTAAAAATACAAGACATTATGACAGCCAAAAATGAGTTTACTTTCAGACTGTGAGGAAAATCAACCAATTTTTGTGACTAAACCACATTTTACGGTACATGACAAAACAAACAGTTACAGACTTACCTTTATCAATGCTTTGTACGATGTAGAACAGTGACAGTCACAAAACAGATATTCGTTTGACGGAACTCTCAATAATGCATCTATCACTGCAACCAAAATTCAATGGCACAGATATCCTGTCAATACAGACTCATATATGTCTCTTCAACCAATCATATTTCTTCCCGCAAAATTTTGAAATCAAATTTACATTTCAGTTTGTTGTCCCTCACAATATTTTTTATGTCACATAAAAGTCACCCATCACCCACTGCCATCTCTGGCTGTTTCCATGGTAACACCTCATTCTGTACCTGGCTGAAGGCACAGGTCAAAAGTTCATATCTCAACGTTCTACAGCAAACTAAGAAGACTGTTTTCCCTCCAGAAACAAGAGAAACAATACGGGGGGATAGGGCCTAAGGGAATTTAAAGACCAAACAGAGACATGTTCCCAAACTGAATACACGAAATACAAAAAATGTCTAAGGGTCTAGAAAGTCTATGTGTGGGGCATTAGACTAACATGGATCTGTGTCAACTCATCTAACAGTGTTAAAGAAACATTGGTGGATATCAGCGATCACTAGCAGGATACCCATCAGTCACCACTCGGAACCGCCCTTCATCATTTGGCATTCCTGTTAACCACAAAGTTGGTACACCACTGGTTCAGATGGAAGGTCAGATGGTATAACCTCTTAAGAACCTCGTGGCGGCCAAAGGTGGTAGAGTGTCACAAACTACACATCAATGGAAAAGATGAGGGTAACTGATTTGCAGTGCTGTGAAAAAATGTGATAAGTGAGTGAGAAAACATAAAATTGGGTGAGAGAGCAGAAATAAGACTAACTTTATTCTGTTCTATGCTAGCTCCAACAATATTAAAAAGAGCAGCATAAGTAGATTTACAAAATATCTACCTGGATGTAAAGATGGTCGACATGTTTCAGCAATATATAAGGACTCTAGAGTCCATTGCTTTCATCAGGACCGGAATGTAACAAAGATGCTACTGCAAAAAGTGAAGTGAAGGTATAAAAAGTGACACTGTATTAACATTGCTGCAACATGAAAAAAGATCACCTGATTTTCTAGGTGTGTCCTTATTCGCAGAAGTTTTTAATGTCACCTTGTGGTTGAAGCTAAAAGCTCCACCCCGCCTGGCAACGGCTCAGGACACGAGGGAAGCACCGCTCTATCCGTCGGTACTTCGTGGCCTCCGTCTGAGCCGGTTGCACACATAGACTTTCCAGACCCTTAGACATTTTTTGTATTTCGTTCCCTCCAGAAACACCTGCCTATCCACAGCTCTGTTGCATGTCATTTTTTTCACACCCAATAGTACTTTTCGTTTTACATAAACATTAACATGCAACGTAGTCTTCAATCTTGAGGTATTACAATCAACCAATCATTTTTATTTTTTCAACCACACTAAGCCTCATCCATTTTTTTAACCTAACTTTCAGCTTCTAACTACCATTCCACTTCCAGAACCCATCGGAGTACGAGTGCATCTGCCTTGAAAATGAAGGTTTGGCTTTTAGGACACAGTTATATTCACTGGAGTGGAAAATATGCAGCAAACAGACGAATTTCCAACCTTGATTTACCAAATGTGCAGATAACGTGGATTGGCCAAAGAGGATTGAGTGTCATCAGTGATGTCATGAGTGATGTCACTGACCATGTCATGAGTGATGTAATATGTGACGTCATCAGCATTGCATTGCAGGCGGGCACGTTATAGTGAGTCCAACTAACTAAAACATGGGAATTTCAAAGGTTTTATGTCAGTAAAATTTCCAGCTAACTATAACTGGTGTGAAACCAATGGTGTTTTCAGTGACTATATATATATATATATATATATATATATATATATATATATATATATATATATATATATATATATATATATATATATATATATATATATATATATATATATATATATATATATATATATATATATATATATATATATATATATATATATATATATATATATATACACACACACACACACACACACACACACACCACACACCCTACTGGCAGTTGCCAGTAGGTAGTTATAGTTAGCACCATGTTTCAATGGCAAAAGCACTTTTTGTCTTGCCTTTATCTTTGGCGCTGCTTGACAATTGTGCACAAAATGTTCCAAAAAATGTGTCATAGTATGGCATGCTGTATATGGATAGTTTAGGGGTAATCCTTCAAAAAGGGGCAAAAAAAAGCGTGTGTCAAAAAGTGTTTTTCCAATGTTAATTTCCGTAGAGAATTTTGAACATGACTACAGCCCAAACTGCTGGATGGAATTACACCAAACTTGGCAAAAAGCTAGCTCTTGGTACAGAAAGAGGGCTGTTTGTTATTTGATGTTAATCGATTCAGCAGTTTTTGAGATACAAAGCAAAATCCAAATTTGTATTTCTAGGGACGCGAACCCTGAGCGATTTCACCTGCAAGCAGCAGTGCTGTGATTGGATAGCCGCAACCTGTGTAGAAAGTAGAGAGAGCAATTTGACAAAGCGGGACATGATCCAGGGGGAGGAAATAAACCTTGGACAGTATGTGAGGAGTCAGGGTAGATTTCACTTGTGCAAACTAGTGAAATTCAGCAGTCATAGTTACCTTAGCTAACTATAACTTATGCCCAGGAAAGGCACTGCTTATGGCCACACATATTGCATCACTCATGACATAATCAGTGACATCACTGATGAAATCTCAAATGGCATCAATGGTGACATCATCCACTGATTGTGAGTATTATACATATTAAGGTACTTCAAAGGGTTAATTATTAGACTTTATGTAATACTAATGAGTGATAATATTTCTAACATATATTATTTGAATGGGACAGATCTGCTCAGTAGAAACAATCATAATTGTATTTATTATTTATTATTTTCTTTTAATATGTCCCTGCTTGATTAAATATATTGGCAATCATGCCTACAAATTTGAAAGTATGTCTTTCTATTGTAATGTAATCATGCACGAAAAGTAACTCTTTCATGTCCATTATGATGCACTCGTGTTTAAAAAGTCTTCCTGGTAACACTCTGGCAACTTGACAAAGGCCGTTTATGGCCGAAATACGTTGTTGTCTGTTAGCAATTAAAACACTTGTCTCACGTGGAAAGTGTGCCACCTCGTTCCTGTGAGTCTGAACAGTTTCTTATATAAAATATAATAAATACTTTTACTTAATAATATCAATAAATAATTATTATAATAAATTATAAAATGATAGCAACATATAAAGAATTATAAATACATATATATATATATATATATATATATATATATATATATATATATATATATATATATACATATACCAGTAAATTATATAAATATATATATATATATATATATATATATATATATATATATATTACCTACTGGCTATCGCCAGTAGGTATATATAGTTAGAATTTTTTCCCTATGGGACTTTTGAAACTTCTATGTCTAATAACTTTGGCGTTTGTGGACGGAATCGGCTGAAATTTTCAGGAAAATGGCACATTTTGTTTCTGAGCAGCCCCTGAAAATTTGGTGGGGTTTCGTCAAGGGGGGGCTGAGAAAAAAGGGGGGTCCCAAAACGCGTTTTTTGCATTGAGTTTTCCATAGGGCGGTTGGACTCACTTTTAGCTCGAACGGCTGAATGGATTTGCACGAAACTTGGCAAAATTGTAGGGACTGTTAGCCCGATGTGCCTTTGCTAGGTCTCAATATATGTGCTCCAGTAGTTTTTGAGAAATTAACGTTCAAACCAAGATATATATCTGTAACAGCGCTCTGGGCAGCGATCCGGTCCGCTTACTTTTCGCTTATCGGAACTTTGCGCGCAGAAAGCTGATTGGCTCTCCGGTGTCTGTCAACATTCTAAACAGTCCGGAGCGGCCGCCATCTTGTCTCTCGGTAGGATCGAGAGAGAAGAAGAGGTGGAAAACGAAGGGGGAATTTAATGAAAGGGGGCAAGGTATCCCCCTCTTGACCCCCTAGGAATGTTGTTGGGGTTATTAAAGGGTCCCGTGGGGAAAAAAAAAAAAATGATTTTTCACGGTAGAAGGGCGGCCGCGAACTGGTAGCGAAACGGGAATTCGCCATTTTGTGCTTCGTAAATTAAATTACTAGTTATAAGTGGGTGCGGGAGACGTATCCTAATCCCCTATGTTTCCTGAGGGTGGCTGAGGAGGCTGATATATGTTGATACATCTCTTCCAGCGGCTGTGCGTGAGCTTTTTTTTTTTTTGCTGCGTGACAGTCCGGAGCGGCCGCCATCTTGTCTCTCGGTAGGATCGAGAGAGAAGAAAAGGTGAAAAACTAAGGGGGAATTTAATGAAAGGGGGCAAGGTATCCCCCTCTTGACCCCCTAGGAATGTTGTTGGGGTTATTAAAGGGTCCCGTGGGGAAAAAAAAAAAAAAATGATTTTTCACGGTAGAAGCGCTTCACGGGCCGCGAACTGGGCCGCAAACTGGTAGCGAAACGGGAATTCGCCATTTTGTGCTTCGTTAATTAAAGTACTAGGTATAAGGGGGTGCGGGAGACATATCCTAATCCCCTATGTTTCCTGAGGGTGGCTGAGGAGGCTGATATATGTTGATACATCTCTTCCAGCGGCTGCGCCATCTTGCCTTTTTTCGAATGCCACAATTTTGTCGTGCACGGCAGCCATTTTAGATGCCAGGCTGGTTCCAGGCTATCACCTAACCCTGCGGATGTAGTTTATGGCCCCAGCTGTAGAGAATTCAGACATGCCAATCCTCCTGATTCAGGCGTGTGAGTACTGATTTCAGTGCTAGTCTCCCGCCTCCCGATTTCTGCAAGCAAAAACCCGGGGGCATATTACGAACAACTAGCGATAATTTTTGTCTCTAACTTGTTTAGAGACAAAAATTATCGCCGCACATCGGCGATTTTTATCGCAGATAAACCTTGCTATTATCGCAGAAAAGTCCGCGATATTCATGTATTATCGACCTAATGCTCTTAGCCATGTTATCCACCTCCCATTGGATAACATGGCTTAGAACTGCTCAGGGCAGGTGTTAGATTTTGGAGATATTCGCGCTTAGCGCGAATATCTCCAAAAGTTGGTAATAGAAGGTAGCGATGTTAGGGACTGTTTCCAGTCGCTAACATCTTGGCACGCCACTTTGCATGTCATTAGTGATAAGTATCACTGACATGCAAAGCGGGGCCCAAGATGGTCGCTATCTCCTTTTAGCTGTCACTAACTGGTGTTAGCGACAGCTTGATAATAGGGAAATAATTTTATCTCCGCTTTCATGGTTTTTAAAGCCAAAAAAGCGGAGATAAACCCCCTTGATAATATGCCCCACGATTCCTTGGGGGTTTCAGCTGACAGGGCTTGGTATTGTGTTACATGGTAATTTTTCCAGGAAACGTCAGAGGGTCGATGCAGGGGTTCTAGAAGAGGTGATAAACCATTTAAGCCTCATGAACAAGCGCATGGTCTTTTAAAGATTTGTGAAGTACTCGGGGCGGCGGTGTGTGTGTGCCCTTTTTCAGGAGCGGGCGGGGGGGCACTGCCAGCAACTTGCCAGGTCAGGTAGTGTTCAACACGTGCATCACCCTTTCTCTGCCTGCTATTGCGCTCCATGCTTCGGAAAGGTAAGAAAAAGAACGTGCATTTGAGTTTGAAATGTCCGATCCTGCAGCAGCACACTTCCAAAGCCCACACATGACAATAACCCGATTCAAGGCCCCATTCACCCGTTTTTAAAAAAATAGATAACACTCCAACAAAGTAAGGTTATAAAACTTTATTAACTACTAACTTTAACAAACGGAACAAAAACTAAAAACATTTAAACATTTCTCAACACAAAAAGCAACAATAGTTAGAAGCTGTCTTTTGTGCGAATAGTCCCAAGGCAGCACAACGTGCAGAGTTCTGGACGGCACCCAGGTGATGTCGCCTGGGTGCCGCACTGGTTTAGGGATCCTACAATGCTGCTCCGAAAATTGGCGTGGGGCGTCCCGGGTGGGGCGGGGGGAGGCCTCGTCAGTAGCGGTCTGTTGTGCGAATAGTCCCAAGGCAGCACAACGTGCAGAGTTCTGGACGGCACCCAGGTGATGTCGCCTGGGTGCCGCACTGGTTTAGGGATCCTACAATGCAGCACAGAAAAACAGCGTGGGGCGTCCCGGGTGGTGCGGGGGGAGGCCTCGTCAGTAGCGGTCTGTGTCCAGTGTCACATGGCTGACACAACATGTACGACAGGCACCCAGGTGATGTCCAGTAAACTGCCGCACTGGTTTTGGTATCCTACAATGCTGCTCCGAAAATTGGTGTGCGGCGGCCCGGGGGGGGGGGCGTGGGGGAGCCGGCGTGAACGGGCCTCCCCAGGTGGCGGCCATCTAGCTGAGTTGCGCTCGCTCTTGCGGCCACAGCGTCTCGCTCACCATGTTGTTGAGTTGCTCCCACTCTTGCAGTGCAGCGATAGGCGGCTGCCACATGGCTCTTAAAATGGCGGACAGCTCCTCGGTTTTAGGCCTGGTCCACTGAAATGGTCCTGGGACACTTTGGAACTCGGACGCTTGCCTGCTAGGGCTTGGGTTCCATTCTCGAAAAGCGTCCCCTCAGCCGTGAAGATTGTATAAAAGTCTTGGGGGCCCCCGACTCCCGCAGGCTTCCGGTGGGGAGCGGCTGCCATGATTGCTCGCGGAATGACCACGACGGAGCCACGAGATGGTGGTGCTCTCATGCTGACGCCAGCTTCAGTCTGAATGATCCAGAAACAAGGTGGGGCTTTCATCGTTTGGGAAAAAAAAATGTTCTAAACCAATGAAAAGTGTTATTTTTAGGTCATATGACCAAGCCTTCCATCTTTAGGAAACCAAAAGTAAAATGAACCAATGAAAAGTTTTATAAACAAGTCACATGACCTGTTATGCGACATAGGGCTACAAAAAGCGTAGAAAATCCGTTGGCACGTGAGGCGGCGTCAGTAGCGGACCGATGTGCGAATAGGCCGAAGGCAGCACAACGCGCCGAGATCTGGATGGCACCGAGGTGTTGTCCAGCAAATTGCCGCACTGGTGTGGCCATCCTACAATGCTGCGCCGAAAGACGGCGTGTCCAGCTGAGTTGCGGTCACTGTTGCGGTACAGTGACTCGAACGCGCCGAGATCCGGATGGCACCGAGGTGGTGTCCAGCAAATTGCCGCACTGGTGTGGCCATCCTACAATGCTGCGCCGAAAGACGGCGTGTCCAGCTGAGTTGCGGTCACTCTTGCGGTACAGTGACTCGAACGCGCCGAGATCCGGATGGCGCCGAGGTGGTGTCCAGCAAATTGCCGTACTGGTGTGGCCATCCTACAATGCTGCGCCGAAAGACGGCGTGTTCAGCTGAGTTCCGGTCACTCTTCCGGCACAGTGACTCGAACGCGCTGAGATCCGGATGGCACCGAGGTGGTGTCCAGCAAGTGGCTGCACTGGTGTGGCCATCCTACAATGCTGCGCCGAAAGTCGGCGTGGGGTGCCCCGTTGGCTTATGAGGTGATGTCAGTAGTGGACTGATGTGTGAATAGGTCGGAACCAGCACAAGGCGCCAAGATCCGAATGGCAAGTCCTGGATGTTGAGTGCCTCAGTTGAGATTTCTAAGCAGTGCTTGTAGGACTGTCTGAAGCTTATTTGCACCTGTTGCAGCTTCACTAGGTCCGGCGGAACTTTTTGCCTTTTCCTTTCTGCTTCTTTTCCTACAATGCGTTTCATCTGAAGACACGACCAGGTCCCTGAATGTGTGCAGGGGGACGCTATTGATTGAATGAACACGCCGAGATCTGGATGGCACCGAGGTGGTGTCCAGAAAATTGCTGCACTGGTGTGGCCATCCTACAATGCTGCGCCGAAAGTCGGCGTGGGGTGCCCCGTTGGTTTATGAGGTGATGTCAGTAGTGGACCGATGTGTGAATAGGTCGGAACCAGCACAAGGCGCCCTGCACTGTTGAGCCTTTTTCAATGTCTCTTTTTTGTTGTTTCCCCTCCATCAAAAACAAAACAAAAATACAAGGCGCCAAGATCCGAATGGCAAGTCCTGGATGTTGAGTGCCTCAGTTGAGAGTTCTGAGAAGTGCTTGTAAGACTGTCTGAAGCTTATTTGCACCTGCTGCAGCTTCACTAGGTCCGGCGGAACTTTTTTCCTTTTCCTTTCTGCTTCTTTTCCTACAATGCGTTTCATCTGAAGACACGACCAGGTCCCTGAATGTGTGCAGGGGGACGCTATTGATTGAATGAAAATGGCGGCTTGACACAAAGCTGACTCAAGCGTTACTGTTGGTGCTATACAGACAAAAATTGGTTTTCAGTTTGTACATTCTTCAGGTTTTTTTTTCTCCATCCAAGTCTGATTGAGAGTTTGTAGAAAAATGGCTTCAGATTTTCCACATACTACTCTTCAACATTCTTCCTAAATGTAACAATGTGAAACTCACTAGGAGAACGGCTGTTTCTGTTTCCTTTCAAAATGCTGCCACCAATATTTTCTGAATGGAAGACACCATCTTGTAGCATAAAGGGCCGAAAGGGGTTCTGGTCTGGCCGATGGTTGGTGGAGACATTTTGACTATATCTTGGACCTGCCCGGCCTCGCCCAAAATGGCGCCGGTATAAATGGGACTCGTAACTCTTTGCCCGCAAATGTATATCTAGAAAATGTTATTGTAAGTGGCCCTGTCGTATTTTAATTACAAAATGTACGTCCACCGATTCCGCAACTGTTAGACACCTTTGTTCTTGTCACCTAATGGCCCGCTCGTTACGTTCTTCTACAGTGTAAATGTCTCCTCATCATATACGATTTCAGTTTGCTCCGTGGCCGGCCCACGTGGTTATAGGCCCGTATTTGTATACTGACATTTTCACAATAAAGGTTTTTAAAACAAAACACGGTAGTAGTATTTTCATTTGTAAAGTTTTTACTTTTAGTGACTGTTTTCGAATCAGTAAAAGGCAAGTGAAATAAAGCAGTCCAATTACATGACGGATAAAAGGTATAATATGTAGGAACGCAGTAAAGATAAATGGTGAAGGGCAGTTGTGTTTTTCATGTCTGCAACATAAAGTGATCGATAAGAATCTGATAATCAGGCGTATCGGCGACTAAGACAGCAGGCCGAATCTCTTTTACTCAACGGCTCCGTCATGGAAGGAAGAAACGCCCTCTTTCTCGAAAAAGGAATATATTTTACTTGCAAGACAGTTGTAAATTTTCCGGGAAAGTACATTAGCCTGGAATATTATAACATATGTTTGAAAAAAAAATATTGTTCGAAAATAATAAAAAGCGTAATTTTTAGGTCATATGACCAAGCTTTTCATCATTAAATTAACAAAAGTAAAATGAACCAATGAAAAGTTTTATTAACAAGTCACATGACCTGTTATGCTTACGTTACGCGCTGCGCGCCGCGCCTCGGATCACTTCCGGGTGCGCTAACGCGGCGTGTCATAAAACGCATTACGCGACAACGTAGGTCAAGAATATAGTCTAAATGTCTCCACCAACCAGCGTTCAGAACACAACCCCTTTCAGCAGTCCAAAAAGTTCTGTTAAATGACAACAGAGGGGACAGGCAACAAGAACCATCAGTCAAAGACGGGAGGGCAAGTTCTTCTCTTCCGGGTCATGTTGGGGCGCTACCGGAACTGATCGAATTGGTAGTCTACAGTGTTTCTGGATGTTTCAGACTAAAGCTGGCGTCAGCATGAGACCACTACCATCTCGTAGCTCCGTCGTGGCCATTCCACGAGCAATCATGGCAGCCGCTCCCCACCAGAAGCCTGCGGGAGTCGGAGGCCCCCAAGACTTTTGTAGAATCTTCACGGCTGAGGGGACGCTTTTCGAGAATGGGACCCAAGCCCTAGCAGACAAGCGTCCGAGTTCCAAGGTGTCCCAGGGCCATTTTAGTGGACCAGGCCCAAAACCGAAGAGCCGGCCGCCATTTTGAGAGTCCTGTGGCAGCCGCCTATCGCTGCACCGCAAGAGCGGGCGCATCTCAACTACATGGTGAGCGAGACGCTGTAGTCGCAAGAGCGGGCGGAAAACAGCTGAATGGCGGAAGAGGCACAGTGTAGCAAAAGCGGGCGGAATAGCAACTAAAACGATAAAGGGGCGCACCACTACAGCTTGTCTTCAGGTCAAACGGATTGTGGGACAAGGTCCAGAATTGAAGAGTCATCAAAAGGCAAAAAGTTCCGCCGGACCCCGGGAGCCGGCCGCCTATGTCGGGGGCGATCTCAGGCTACACCAGTGCTATAAGACTTGGGGAGGGTGTCGGAGCCAAGCGTCTTCTCCGAGTCCATGGCCATCACACCGCCCCTCAGGGGCCTCCGTCAAGCTGTTTAGGAAGGTAACATATCACATTGTTTTCTAATGCAGTCAGGTCCACAAACGACACTCACTTACTTTGAGAATAGTGAAGCTGCAGTAGGTGGAAATAAGCTTCAGACAGTGTTACAAGCACTGCTCAGAACTCTTAACTATGGCACCCAACATCCAGAACTTATGCTATTTGAGAATGGTAGTGACATCGAAGCATCTCAGGGACCAAAACCATTAACGTACTTTCACGTATGAAAATCTTACTTGGGGAGGGGGCAGGAGCGAAGCGCCCCCTCCCAGTCAGCGCCACCACACCGTATGTTGAAAATCTGAAGCCATCGTTCTACAAAGTCAACCAAACTTGGATTGAAAAATCTAGAAAAATGTACAAACTGAAAACCAGTTTTGGTCTGCATAGCATCAGTAACAACGTTTGAGTTAGCTTTGTGTCAAGCCGCCATTTTGATTCAACAAAGCACAGGCATTGAAAAAGGCTGAAATTCAGAACTCTAAACTATGGCACCCAACATCCAGGAGCTTGCTATCCGGATCTTGGAGCCTTGTGCTGTTTTCGATCTATTCACACATCGGTCCACTACTGACATCATCTTATAGACCAACGTTATGTAAATAGTTTTTTATTAAAATGTTTTACCCTGTTTCTTTGCTGGTGTGTTGTCTATATTTTTAATATTTGCATAGGGTTTGTCGTTATTTTGTGCGGGATGGGTGATGGAGCCGAGCTGTCTTGCAGCCCTCATGGTGTGGAGCTCAGTTCATCTCACTATTTTCGTATTTCTCAAGAAGGGTTGTTCCTAATATTTCTATTTTAGCGAGGTCAAAAAGAGATCCAATTAGTGGCCTACTGATTTTGTTCGATTACTTTTATTTTTTTACACGATTTTTCACTATCTGCAAAGACTAAACAGAGTATTGCGACTTTGTGCTTGTTTGTAAATAGAGAATGATCCAAAGAGAACCAATTCTAAAACAGTAAATGCTTGGACAACAATCAATCAAATGGAGAGACAAGGAGGCACGACGGATTACAACGGGGGTAAAGGCCTGCGTTAACTACCCTTCAGTATCTGCAAAGAGAGAGTACTACTAAGGCAAAAGAGGGGAGGGGGGGGGGGCAGCGTTCAAAGCACATCAGCGTGCATAAATACGAAAATGTTTTTATCTATCACGTACTTGACATTTTAAAGCTTTTCATATTTGCTATTAAAAAACCAATGAAATTCACAGAAAAAACCATAGGTTATAGTGGATATATAGTTAGGAATTTGCATTTACAAAACCTTGAAAATTCAATGAAAAAACCATAGGTTATAGGCCATATATAGTTAGGAATTAGCATTTCCAAAACCTTATTTTACTCGCATAAAACCATTGAAATTCCATATATAGTTAGCTAACTATAAGCGCTAACTATAAATCGCGCACCCGCAATCCACTGCTGATGATGTCACATATTACATCATTCATGACATGGTCAGTGACATCACTGATGACATCACTGATGACATCTCAAATGACATCACTGATGACAACTCAAATGATATCAATGATGACATCTCAAATGACATCACAATTGACATCACTGATGACAACTCAAATGACATCACTGATGACATCTCATTTGTCATCACTGATCACATCACTCATGTGATAATACAATGAACCTCTTCAGACTCTAATATAACCTTACATACACTCAGTATAAACAGACACTCACAGACTGTCACTCATCCATGGAGTTACTCACACACCTAGTCAGTCATGCAAAGAATCAATCACACCTCCATTTCCTCAACTATACAGTTATACACATCTTACTTATTCAAACATATAATAACACATATTTACTCTCTTATATAATCCCTGATACAAGCTCACAGTGATCGATACAGCCACTCACACATTCACTGGCTCTTATGTTCAGTTATTTATATATCTCAACTCTCACATGTATTGTGTTTTACATACGTACTTACTTGCACATGTAGCAATGAGAAATCCATTCACTCACCAACACACCCATGCACAGTCAACCGCCCATATAGCTGTTTCCACATGCACTCTTGAACTCATACTCCTAGTGAATCAACTGCTTACACATCTATGCACAGAGTCACGCACCTCCCAGCCACCCACACACACACTCAGCCTCCCATTCAAATACTTGGGCAACCAATCAATAACCCATATGGCCACTCTTATAGCTACTGATCAACACATGCAGCAGCTTACACAACAACAAACATACTGATGCACGAATTAAGACAGTTTAGTCACTAACCCATGTACTCAGTGAGACACATTTAATCACTCACTCATACAGTCAGTCATGCACCTACTAAATTCTTCATCCAGACACTTATACATCCACTCATTATTCAATATGTGAAACATATTTAAACTTTACAGACACATACAATCACTGGATGTTGTGATCAGTGATGTCACTGACCATGTCATGAATGATGTAATATGTGACATCATCAGCAGTGGATTGCGGGTGCGCGATATATAGTTAGCGCTTATAGTTAGCTAACTATATATGGAATTTCAATGGTTTTATGCGAGTAAAATAAGGTTTTGTAAATGCTAATTCCTAACTATATATGGCCTATAACCTATGGTTTTTTCATTGAATTTTCAAGGTTTTGTAAATGCAAATTCCTAACTATATATCCACTATAACCTATGGTTTTTTCTGTGAATATATATATATATATATATATATATTCACTGAAAAAACCATAGGTTATAGACCATATATAGTTAGGAATTCGCATTTACAAAACCTTATGTTACTCACACAAAACCATTGAAATTCCATATATAGTTAGTTGCACTAACTATATATCGCGCACCCGCAATCCACTGCTGATGATGTCACATATTACATCATTCATGACATGGTCAGTGACATCACTGATGACATCACTGATGACATCTCAAATGACATCACTGATGACATCTCAAATGACATCACTGATGACATCTCATTTGACATTACTGATCACATCACTGATGATATCATTCATGTGATAATACGATGAACCTCTTCAGACTCTAATATAACCTTAGATACAATCAGTGTAAACAGACACTCACAGACTGTCACTCATCCATGGAGTTACTCACACACCTAGTCACTCATGCAAAGAATCAATCACACCTCCATTTCCTCAATTATACAGTTATACAAACTTTACTTATTCAAACATATACTAACACATATTTACTCTCTTATACAATCCCTGATACAAGTTCACAATGATCCATACAGCCACTCACACATTCACTGGCTCTTATGCACAGTTATTTATATATGTCAACTCTCACATGTACTGTGTTTTACATATGTACTTACTTTGACATGTAGCACTGAGATATCCATTCACTCACCAATACACTCATGCACACAGTCAACCGCCCATACAGCTGTTTCCACATGCACTTTTGAAACCATACATCTAGTGAATCAACTGCTCACACATCTATGCACAGAGTCATACACCTCCCAGCCACCCACACACACACTCAGTCTCCCATACAAATACTTGGGCAACCAATCAATAACCCATATAGTTACTCATATAGCTACTTATCAACACATGCAACAGTTTACAGAACAACAGACATAATGATGCACAAATTAAGACAGTTTAGTCACTAACCCATGCACTCAGTGAGACACATTTAATCACTCACTCATACAGTCAGTCATGCACCTACTAAATCCTTCATCCAGACACTTATACATCCACTCATTCTTCAATATGTAAGACATATTTTAACTTTACAGAAACATACAGTCACTGGATGTTGTCATCAATGATGTCATCAGTGATGTCATTTGAGATGTCATCAGTGATGTCATCAGTGATGTCACTGACCATGTCATGAATGATGTAATATGTGACATCATCAGCAGTGGATTGCGGGTGCGCGATATATAGTTAGTGCAACTAACTATATATGGAATTTCAATGGTTTTGTGTGAGTAAAATAAGGTTTTGTAAATGCGAATTCCTAACTATATATGGTCTATAACCTATGTTTTTTTCAGTGAATTTTCAAGGTTTTGTAAATGCTAATTCCTAACTATATATGGTCTATAACCTATGGTTTTTTCAGTGAATTTTCAAGGTTTTGTAAATGCTAATTCCTAACTATATATGGTCATTAGCCTATGGTTTTTTCAGTGAATATATATATATACATACATATATAAACATATATCATCTGTATATCTATATAAATACAAACATAAATGCATGCATACATATACTTATATGCATACAGATGCATGTTATTTACATGAAAGTTGAAAAAACACTAATAAAAGCAAAGCTAAAAAGCCACCTCATTACAAACAGAATGGCTTTAACTTAAACGAGGGCGAGATCTATTGCATTTTTTCAATGCTTGTTTACTTTGGTTCCATCAAGAAGGCATTCAGATGTGTCACACATTTGCCATAAATTCTGAATGTTAGCACTCTAGTTGCACATTAGATCACTGTAGTAAAGCTACTGCTCACCAGGGACGTCTGCTGCTGGTATTCAAAGTGCATGTTTCAGTCTGCATGTCAGAATTTTTTTAATGAAATAGAAGAGGATTGATAATTGATAAATTGATAATTTGTAAGTGGCACTTTAAATTAATTTGTAAAAACGTTTTTGATAATTATTTACTGTCCCCCTGCTATAGTTATAGATACAGATAGACTCCTCTGTTATATTTATTGATTGACTTACACTTCTCTGCTATAATTATGAATTAACTTACTTTAAGTTCACTGTTAAAAAAACAGAACTACCTGTCTGAACTTAAACCCAACAGTGCCCTAACTCTTCTAATTTAATTATTTTTTTATGCAATTTACAGCAAAAAAATGGAAGGGGAGCAAGAAAAAAGTAATGTTTCCTTCGAGATTACATCCGAAGACATTGTAAATGAAGAAAATGTGGATGAAGATTTTATGGATCAATCTTTTGACGAACAATTTATTCAAACCTTACAAGAGACAGAAACATCCATGTTCGACGAGATACCAGATGATATAATGCTGGAAGTTTTAATGAACTATGAAAATAATAAATAATTTTTTTTCAAATCAAAATAAATAAATAAATAAATAAACGAACAAAAACAACAAATAATTAACATACAGTATTACAAAAGTCTATCATTCTTTTATCCTTAAAGTTCGCTGCCCAGAACGCTTTCCGGTTCGCGAACTTGGCGCTTACCACGCAAAAAAAAAATTTTTTTTTTTGGACCCTCCTAGGCCCTTTTAAAACCTCCACATAAAACCTAGGGGGTCAACGAGGATCTACTATGCCCCCTTATGGTAATTTCCCCCTTTGTTTTGGCCTCCTCTTGTCTCTCGATCCTACCGAGAGACAAGATGGCGGCCGCTCCGGACTGTTTAGAATGTTGACAGACACAGAAGAGCCAATCAGCTTCGCATCGCAAAGTTCCGATACGCGAAAGGTTCGCTAACCGGATCGCTGCCCGGAGCGCTGTTACAGATATATATCTTGATTTAAACGTTAATTTCTCAAAATCCACTGAAGCACATATATTGAGACCTAGCAAAGGCACATCGGGCTAACAGTCCCTACAATTTTGCAAAGTTTCGTGCAAATCCATTCAGCCATTCGGGCTAAAAGTGAGTCCAACCGCCCTATGGAAATTAACATGGAAAAAACGCGTTTTGGGACCCCCCTTTTTTCTCGGCCCCCTCTCCACAAAACCCCCCCAAATTTTCAAGTGCTGCACAGAAACAAAATGTGCCATTTTCCTGAAAATTTCAGCCAATTCCGTGCACAAACGCCAAAGTTATTAGGCACAGAATTTTCAGAAATCCCATAGGGAAAAAATCCTAACTATATATACCTACTGGCGACCGCCAGTAGGTAATATATATAAATATATATATATATATATATATATATATATATATATATATATATATATATCCATCAATTACCAGATCCCCAAATAGTGAGGCGGACACACAGGAGGCTTCGTGAAGAAAACGTCGGGTTTAATTTGCATCGCACTCGAGGTGAGAAAACAGGGCGCAGCTGCCTCAAAAGTTCATGATTGCCAGACGCGTTTCGGGAACACCCACTTCCCTTTCTCAATGGCATGAATTTCAACAGGAAACTTCTTCGTGGCTTTATGTGCAAAAGGGTCAACTCCTGCTCCGGGGGAGGAGCTTCGCCGTACCTACGGCTTTGTGGGAGTTGAAGTATCCCAATGTTATTCCCAAGTGGGCGAGTCAGTTTCTGAAATGTTTGTAGAGTCTTTTCCATCAGGCTGAGACATCGGCTCAAGTTTAACCCTCCCGCAGTTTCAATGATGCAAGTCGTGTTCGCCTAGGCACTCACTGGTATAGTGTCCAGGCGGCTCTCCTCCCAAGCAGACAACCAGATGGTGCTGCGGGTCCGTTTACCAACGGCGGGTCCTCCTCGCGACCATGGGTGGCCGCAAAACATCCATCAATTACCAGATCCCCAAATAGTGTTCCCGAAACGCGTCTGGCAATCATGAACTTTTGAGGCAGCTGCGCCCTGTTTTCTCACCTCGAGTGCGATGCAAATTAAACCCGACGTTTTCTTCACGAAGCCTCCTGTGTGTCCGCCTCACTATTTGGGGATCTGGTAATTGATGGATGTTTTGCGGCCACCCATGGTCGCGAGGAGGACCCGCCGTTGGTAAACGGACCCGCAGCACCATCTGGTTGTCTGCTTGGGAGGAGAGCCGCCTGGACACTATACCAGTGAGTGCCTAGGCGAACACGACTTGCATCATTGAAACTGCGGGAGGGGGAAACTTGAGCCGATGTCTCAGCCTGATGGAAAAGACTCTACAAACATTTCAGAAACTGACTCGCCCACTTGGGAATAACATTGGGATACTTCAACTCCCACAAAGCCGTAGGTACGGCGAAGCTCCTCCCCCGGAGCAGGAGTTGACCCTTTTGCACATAAAGCCACGAAGAAGTTTCCTGTTGAAATTCATGCCATTGAGAAAGGGAAGTGGGTGTTCCCGAAACGCGTCTGGCAATCATGAACTTTTGAGGCAGCTACGCCCTGTTTTCTCACCTCGAGTTCGATGCAAATTAAACCCGACGTTTTCTTCACGAAGCCTCCTGTGTGTCCGCCTCACTATTTGGGGATCTGGTAATTGATGGATGTTTTGCGGCCACCCATGGTCGCGAGGAGGACCCGCCGTTGGTAAACGGACCCGCAGCACCATCTGGTTGTCTGCTTGGGAGGAGAGCCGCCTGGACACTATACCAGTGAGTGCCTAGGCGAACACGACTTGCATCATTGAAAGTGCGGGAGGGGGAAACTTGAGCCGATGTCTCAGCCTGATGGAAAAGACTCTACAAACATTTCAGAAACTGACTCGCCCACTTGGGAATAACATTGGGATACTTCAACTCCCACAAAGCCGTAGGTACGGCGAAGCTCCTCCCCCGGAGCAGGAGTTGACCCTTTTGCACATAAAGCCACGAAGAAGTTTCCTGTTGAAATTCATGCCATTGAGAAAGGGAAGTGGGTGTTCCCGAAACGCGTCTGGCAATCATGAACTTTTGAGGCAGCTGCGCCCTGTTTTCTCACCTCGAGTGCGATGCAAATTAAACCCGACGTTTTCTTCACGAAGCCTCCTGTGTGTCCGCCTCACTATTTGGGGATCTGGTAATTGATGGATGTTTTGCGGCCACCCATGGTCGCGAGGAGGACCCGCCGTTGGTAAACGGACCCGCAGCACCATCTGGTTGTCTGCTTGGGAGGAGAGCCGCCTGGACACTATACCAGTGAGTGCCTAGGCGAACACGACTTGCATCATTGAAACTGCGGGAGGGGGAAACTTGAGCCGATGTCTCAGCCTGATGGAAAAGACTCTACAAACATTTCAGAAACTGACTCGCCCACTTGGGAATAACATTGGGATACTTCAACTCCCACAAAGCCGTAGGTACGGCGAAGCTCCTCCCCCGGAGCAGGAGTTGACCCTTTTGCACATAAAGCCACGAAGAAGTTTCCTGTTGAAATTCATGCCATTGAGAAAGGGAAGTGGGTGTTCCCGAAACGCGTCTGGCAATCATGAACTTTTGAGGCAGCTGCGCCCTGTTTTCTCACCTCGAGTGCGATGCAAATTAAACCCGACGTTTTCTTCACGAAGCCTCCTGTGTGTCCGCCTCACTATTTGGGGATCTGGTAATTGATGGATGTTTTGCGGCCACCCATGGTCGCGAGGAGGACCCGCCGTTGGTAAACGGACCCGCAGCACCATCTGGTTGTCTGCTTGGGAGGAGAGCCGCCTGGACACTATACCAGTGAGTGCCTAGGCGAACACGACTTGCATCATTGAAACTGCGGGAGGGGGAAACTTGAGCCGATGTCTCAGCCTGATGGAAAAGACTCTACAAACATTTCAGAAACTGACTCGCCCACTTGGGAATAACATTGGGATACTTCAACTCCCACAAAGCCGTAGGTACGGCGAAGCTCCTCCCCCGGAGCAGGAGTTGACCCTTTTGCACATAAAGCCACGAAGAAGTTTCCTGTTGAAATTCATGCCATTGAGAAAGGGAAGTGGGTGTTCCCGAAACGCGTCTGGCAATCATGAACTTTTGAGGCAGCTGCGCCCTGTTTTCTCACCTCGAGTGCGATGCAAATTAAACCCGACGTTTTCTTCACGAAGCCTCCTGTGTGTCCGCCTCACTATTTGGGGATCTGGTAATTGATGGATGTTTTGCGGCCACCCATGGTCGCGAGGAGGACCCGCCGTTGGTAAACGGACCCGCAGCACCATCTGGTTGTCTGCTTGGGAGGAGAGCCGCCTGGACACTATACCAGTGAGTGCCTAGGCGAACACGACTTGCATCATTGAAACTGCGGGAGGGGGAAACTTGAGCCGATGTCTCAGCCTGATGGAAAAGACTCTACAAACATTTCAGAAACTGACTCGCCCACTTGGGAATAACATTGGGATACTTCAACTCCCACAAAGCCGTAGGTACGGCGAAGCTCCTCCCCCGGAGCAGGAGTTGACCCTTTTGCACATAAAGCCACGAAGAAGTTTCCTGTTGAAATTCATGCCATTGAGAAAGGGAAGTGGGTGTTCCCGAAACGCGTCTGGCAATCATGAACTTTTGAGGCAGCTGCGCCCTGTTTTCTCACCTCGAGTGCGATGCAAATTAAACCCGACGTTTTCTTCACGAAGCCTCCTGTGTGTCCGCCTCACTATTTGGGGATCTGGTAATTGATGGATGTTTTGCGGCCACCCATGGTCGCGAGGAGGACCCGCCGTTGGTAAACGGACCCGCAGCACCATCTGGTTGTCTGCTTGGGAGGAGAGCCGCCTGGACACTATACCAGTGAGTGCCTAGGCGAACACGACTTGCATCATTGAAACTGCGGGAGGGGGAAACTTGAGCCGATGTCTCAGCCTGATGGAAAAGACTCTACAAACATTTCAGAAACTGACTCGCCCACTTGGGAATAACATTGGGATACTTCAACTCCCACAAAGCCGTAGGTACGGCGAAGCTCCTCCCCCGGAGCAGGAGTTGACCCTTTTGCACATAAAGCCACGAAGAAGTTTCCTGTTGAAATTCATGCCATTGAGAAAGGGAAGTGGGTGTTCCCGAAACGCGTCTGGCAATCATGAACTTTTGAGGCAGCTGCGCCCTGTTTTCTCACCTCGAGTGCGATGCAAATTAAACCCGACGTTTTCTTCACGAAGCCTCCTGTGTGTCCGCCTCACTATTTGGGGATCTGGTAATTGATGGATATATATATATATATATATATATATATATATATATATATTCACTGAAAAAACCATAGGTTATAGACCATATATAGTTAGGAATTAGCATTTACAAAACCTTATTTTACTCACACAAAACCATTGAAATTTCATATATAGTTAGATGCACTAACTATATATCGCGCACCCGCAATCTACTGCTGATCATGTCACATATTACATCATTCATGACATGGTCAGTGACATCACTGATGACATCACTGATGACATCTCAAATGACATCACTGATGACATCACTGATAACAACATCCAGTGACTGTATGTTTCTGTAAAGTTAAAATATGTCTTACATATTGAAGAATGAGTGGATGTATAAGTGTCTGGATGAAGGATTTAGTAGGTGCATGACTGACTGTATGAGTGAGTGATTAAATGTGTCTCACTGAGTGCATGCTTTAGTGACTAAACTATCTTAATTTGTGCATCATTTTGTCTGTTGTTCTGTAAACTGCTGCATGTGTTGATCAGTAGCTATATGAGTAACTATATGGGTTATTGATTGGTTGCCCAAGTATTTGTATGGGAGAGTGAGTGTGTGTGTGTGTGGGTCGCTGTGAGGTGTGTGACTATGTGCATAGATGTGTGAGCAGTTGATTCACTAGATGTATGGGTTCAAAAGTGCATGTGGAAACAGCTGTATGGGCGGTTGACTGTGTGCATTAGTGTATTAGTGAGTGAATGGATATCTCAGTGCTACATGTCAAAGTAAGTGCATATGTAAAACACAGTACATGTGAGAGTTGACATATATAAATTACTGTGCATATGAGCCAGTGAATGTGTGAGTGGCTGTATGGATCATTGTGAACTTGTATCAGGGATTGTATAAGAGAGTAAATATGTGTTAGTATATGTTTGAATAAGTAAGGTGTGTATAACTGTATAGGTGAGGAAATGGAAGTGTGATTGATTCTTTGCATGACTGACTAGGTGTGTGAGTAACTCCATGGATGAGTGACAGTCTGTGAGTGTCTGTTCACTCTGAATGTATCTAAGATTATTTTAGAGTCTGAAGAGATTGATCGTATTATCACATGAATGATGTCATCAGTGATGTGATCAGTAATGTCAAATGAGATGTCATCAGTGATGTCATCAGTGATGTCATTTGAGATGTCATCAGTGATGTCTTCGGTGATGTCATCAGTGATGTCATTTGAGATGTCATCAGTGATGTCATCAGTGATGTCATTTGAGATGTCATCAGTGATGTCATCAGTGATGTCATCAGTGATGTCACTGACCATGTCATGAATGATGTAATATGTGACATGATCAGCAGTAGATTGCGGGTGCGCGATATATAGTTAGTGCATCTAACTATATATGAAATTTCAATGGTTTTGTGTGAGTAAAATAAGGTTTTGTAAATGCTAATTCCTAACTATATATGGTCTATAACCTATGGTTTTTTCAGTGAATTTCATTGGTTTTTTAATAGCAAATATGAAAAGCTGTAAAATGTCAAGTACGTGGTAAGTAAAAACATTTTCGTATTTATGCACGCTGATGATTCTTGGAAGAGGTTGACACAGATGACATCTTAAGGAACAAAGAAAGACAAATTAAGGATGAGGAAGTTGTCACTTTAGTTTTTTTATCAGCTAGCGATAGCAACAAACACATTGTAATGGAGATTAGAGAGGCTACGGATGGGTGAATATATTTTGAAAAGAAATGGCGACTCCCCCCTTTAGTAGATTAGCTAAATCTTTGCGTAATTTGGGCATAAAAGTTATATTATTGGAAGTAGATGGTTATAGTTCTGGTTAATTTCCATTCAGAGTGTCCTACACAGCACCACTCTAGGTAAACACTACTTTATGTAAAACCTGGGACATAGCACTCATTGGAATGTTTGTGATCTTTCCTGTTAAGATGCATTATAAGTTATTTTAACCATTCTATATAAAGTCATGCATAAAAATGAATACACAGACACAAATAACATGTGTATCCAAAAACAAAATACAGATTTCGGCCTTATTTACTGCCTCTAGTTTTCAAAGGCAAATTTCTGTGGAAAACATGCACATTAAGGGTTGCATTCCCTTAAACCTTTGTTTTTTTTAAAAATTGGAAGAAACAAAAAATCTTCCCTTCCATAAATAACCCAAGACTTTTTTTTTGTTATGGCAAGGTAACGAAATAGAGAATAAACTATAGTTGGTCACCATGGTCCGGACGAAAATGAAAAATCAATGATACTAAGTACCTGTAAACACTGAGCAGACATGTGAATGTGACATTCTGATTATTGCTATGCCCGAATATGTATATAACTGCTCCAATCACTATGCTAATAAACAATCTTTTGTTCTGTTTTGTAAAGTAAAACTATTGTGAACGCAAGTATTATACATAGTAAGTGTTTAATATAGCATTTGTCAGTCATTGGCTAAGCAGCTAGGACCTGTTCACTCTTGACACCCCAGGTGCTGTGTATGCAGATTTTGGCCTTATTTATTGCCTCTAGTTTTCAAAGGCAAATTTCTGTGGAAAACATGCACATTAAGGGGTGCCTTTCCTTAAACCTTTGTTTTTAAAAAAAATTGGAAGAAACAAAAAATCTTCCCTTCCATAAATAACCCAAGACTTTTTTTTTTGTTATGGCAAGGTAACGAAATAGAGAATATACTATAGTTGGTCACCATGGTCCGGACGAAAATGAAAAATCAATGATACTAAGTACCTGTAAACACTGAGCAGACATGTGAATGTGACATTCTGATTATTGCTATGCCCGAATATGTATATAACTGCTCCAATCACTATGCTAATAAACAATCTTTTGTTCTGTTTTGTAAAGTAAAACTATTGTGAACGCAAGTATTATACATAGTAAGTGTTTAATATAGCATTTGTCAGTCATTGGTTAAACAGCTAGGACCTGTTCACTCTTGACACCCCAGGTGCTGTGTATGTTGCACTATAGTGCTGAATCGGGTACATTTTTCTATTTTTTTCTACAGCACCCTCAGTGCATGAACAACTATAGCAAGAGTAGAAAATGTGATCATTGCCTTTTAGTCTAGACTTCATTTTATGTGTTTTGAGTGGGAGAAACGCCGTCTTTCGCCATTTTATGTGTTTTGAGTGGAAGACACGCCGTCTTTCGCCATTTTATATGTTTTGAGTGGGAGACACGCCGTCTTTCGCCATTTTATGTGTTTTGAGTGGAAGACACGCCGTCTTTCGCCATTTTATATGTTTTGAGTGGTAACCTTTTAACTTTTTAAATTGTTTTAAAAACTTGTCTGTATGATTGAAAATGGTTCTGTAGCATACTTTTATGATTGTAAAACAATCGAATAAAGTGTTTCTGACTTGAAAACTTGACTTGAGTGGGAGACACGCCGTCTTTCGCCATTTTAAGTATTTTGAGTGGGAGACACGCCGTCTTTCGGCGCAGCATTGTAGGATGGCCACACCAGTGCGGCAACTTGCTGGACACCACCTCGGTGCCATCCGGATCTCGGCGCGTTGTGCTGCCTTCGGCCTATTCGCACATCGGTCCGCTACTGACGCCGCCTCATGGGCCAACGAGTTTTGTATGCTTTGTATAACCAAAGACGCATAGCAGGTCATGTGACTTGTTTATAAAACTTTTCATTGGTTCATTTTACTTTTGGTTTCCTAATGATGGAAGGCTTGATCATATGACCTAAAAATAACACTTTTCATTGGATTAAAACATTTTTTTTCCCAAACGATGAAAGACCAACCTTTTTTTTCTCACTCAGCAATCAAAAAAGCTTCCGTTAGATGACAACAGAGGGGACAGGCAACAAGAACCATCACTCAAAAAAGGGGAGGGCAAGTTCTTCCCTACCGGGTCACGTTGGGGCTCCACCGGAACTCATCAAATTGATAGTCTACAGTGTTTCTGGATGTTTCAGACTGAAGCTGGCGTCAGCATGAGAGCACCTCCATCTCGTAGCTCCGTCGTGGCCATTCCGCAAGTAATCATGGCAGCCGCTCCCCACCGGAAGCCTGCGGGAGTCGGGGGCCCCCAAGACTTTTGTAAAATCTTCAAGGCTGAACGGACGCTTTCGAGAATGGGGCCCAAGCCCTAGCAGACAAGCGTCCGAGTTCCAAGGTGTCCCAGGGCCATTTTAGTGGACCACGCCCAAATCCGAAGAGCCGGCCGCCATTTTAAGAGTCCTGTGGCAGCCGCCTATCACTGCACCGCAAGAGTGGAAGCAACTCAACTACATGGTGAGCGAGACGCTGTAGCTGCAAGAGCGGGCGGTAAACAGCTGAATGGCGGAAGAGGCACAGTGTAGTAAAAGGTGGGCGGAATGGCAACTGAAACGGTAAAGGGGCGCCCCACTACAGCAGACGAGCCTCCACCTGGGGAGGCCCATTCACGCCACCTTCCCCCCCCCCCCCCCGGGGGCGCCCCACGCCGTTTTTCGGAACAGCATTGTAGGATACCATAACCAGTGCGGCAACTTACTGGACATGACCTGGGTGCCGTCCAGATCTCAACGCGTTCTGCTGCCTTGGGACTATTCGCACAACAGACCGCTACTGAGGAGACACAGTGCAGCAAAAGCGGGTGGAAAACCGCTGAATGGCAAGTAAAACGCTAGAACAACGCTAGAATAACATCTGGAATAATTGTCGCACAGAAGAACAACACACAAAACTCTGTAGTGTTGGAGGAAAGTAAAACAGAGAAGGTCACTGTAGTTTCAGACACACTTAACACTAATAACTTAACAAAGATATCGTCTGTCTATGAAGCAGCTGTCATGTTCACAGAATTGACAAAGAAGTGTGCAGACACCAATGCTATTAAGAAACACAAGGAAATCCCTAACGCATCTGCATTCTCGGAAGAGGTTGACACAGATGACATCTTAAGGAACAAAGACAGACAAATTAAGGATGAGGAAGTTGTCACTTTAGTTTTTTCAATAATGGAAAATATGCAGTCATTGACTATGAAGGATGTCTAGTGAAGCAGAAAAAAGGCCATTTGATTAATCATTGAAAATTGAATAATTGCGTCATTTGGGCATTAAAGTTATATTATTGGAAGTAGATGGTTATAGTTCTGGTTAATTTCCATTCAGAGTGTCCTACACAGCACCACTCTAGGTAAACACTACTTTATGTAAAACATGGGACATAGCACTCATTGGAATGTTTGTGATCTTTCCTGTTAGGTTGCATCATAAGTTATTTTAACCATTCCATATAAAGTCATGCATAAAAATGAATACACAGACACAAATAACATGTGTATCCAAAAACAAAATACAGATTTCGGCCTTATTTATTGCCTCTAGTTTTCAAAGGCAAATTTCTGTGGAAAACATGCACATTAAGGATTGCCTTTCCTTAAACCTTTTGTTTTTTTAAAAAAAATTGGAAGAAACAAAAAGTCTTCCCTTCCATAAATAACCCAAGACTTTTATTTTGTTATGGCAAGGAAACAAAATAGAGAATAAACTATAGTTGGTCACCATGGGGTTTAAAAAAGGGATGGTTCTTCACCAGATTAGATATTTACCCAGACCCTCATTCTCCAATGTGATGAACTAGGCTAAAATTCTTCTGGTGCCTGCACCCTGTCACAGAATATCACCCCAAAACATGAATGCGTTCAAACACCAGATTGAGTTGAACCCCACAGTAAGCCTTATTTCTTCAGGGCCTCAAAATTTCTTTTGCTTTGCTCATGGAAATTGTGGGATATAGGACAGATAAGGTGTCACCATTAAGAAAGGGTAGTATTTAAATTTGCATATCAATTATGTTTAACCTTTTAAAAATATGATATGCTAGCTTGAACTTATACTTTACATTTGAAGCCGAATTCAACAGCTAAAGTAAGTAGGTTTTCGTAGTTGTAACTTTAAAGGTTGATGTAGCAAACTGTAAAGATTTTCTAAAACAGTGGAGCGTATTTAGTTTTTTAATGTACATGTTTTTGAAACGATTACACAAATGAAACATTTGTGAGTTTTAAATTTCCGGAGAAGTATAATTTACCAATAGTTTTCTCTGTAGATGTTTTTCCATTAACAAACCCAGTTCCATCACCCGCCCAGGATATCACTACTGTTCCCCATGTCATAAAACCTTAGGATGTTCAATAACTGAAACAGCTAATATGGGTTTACTTACAGGGGACATCTTTTGTTCTGTTTTGAAAAGTAAAACTATTGTGAACGCAAGTAATATACATAATAAGTGTTTAATATAGCATTTGTCAGTCATTGGTAAAGCAGCTAGGACCTGTTCACTCTTGACACCCCAGGTGCTGTGTATGTTGCACTATAGTGCTGCATCTGGAATATGGACAACCCTATTGATGTCGATTTTTCATTATTGATTATTGTAAAGAAATAGCATCTCCCCCCTTTAGCAGATTAGCTAAATCTTTGCGTATACTGACCATTGTTCCTTCTGTTTTAATAAAAAATGTTTTAAGGTGTTTACTGTTTTTGTTGCGATGTATATATTTATAAGTTATTAAAGTGTTATAATCCTACTACTTTTGTTGGAGTGCTATTTATTATTAATGTGACACATAATTGTGAAGACTTTGATGTACAAAAAGGCAGCCCTGGAATCTTCCTTTTCAGGCTCGGTCCCACACACCCTCACAGTGAAAATCCCCTCCCCAATCACAATACAGGATGGTTATCAGATTGTAGGAATGCGTGTAGTGTGACGGATCTCATCGGGTGGGGGCCTTGATCTACTATAACTCCTTTGAAGAGGGGTGATTCTTTACAGTTGAGGCCATAAACTACATCCGCAGGCCTACGTGATAGCCTGGGACCGGCCTGGACAATTGGACACAGAGGAAGAGGAGTGTCAGAGGGTGCGGTAGTGAATAGGGTGAAAGGGAGGTGTCGGACGGGCACAGGGTGTGATTCTCATGGAAGAGCAGCGCAAATGGGGGGAGGTTTATGGCCCATGCATAAGACAGAGAGCGGGGGTGACCAGTGCGTGGAGGAGATGCTTGCGAGGGTGGGGAGCCATGCTGAGGATCAGCGGCGTGCAGAGAGTGGGTCTGATCAAAGCATCTAAAATGGCTGCCGTGCACGACAAAAGTGTGGCATTAGAAAAAAAGCAAGATGGCGCACACAATGTTTATCAATACGGATTAATTTATAACAATTATTTTTATCAATATATTTACTCGCAGTGTCAAAATGGGGGTCAACACTTCCTGATTTCCTTCGAATCAAACGTCAACAGACGTCATGCGGCAAAAAAAAAAAAAAAAACGCTCACGCGCAGCCGCTGGAAGACAAGTATCAACATATATGAGCCTCCTCCACCACCCTCAGAAAACATAGGGGGTCAGGATACGTCTCCCATACCCCCTTATACCCAATACTCACATTGCTTTTCCTCCATCTTGTAATTTAATTAAATCGAAACACAAAATGGCGAATTCCCGTTTCGCTACCAGTTTGCGACCCGGTTCGCGAACCGAGAAGCGCTTCTACCGCGAAAAATCAATTTTTTTTTATTTGCCCCACTGGACCCTTTAATAACCCCAACATCATTCCTAGGGGGTCAAGAGGAGTCTACCTTGCCCCCTTTCATTAAATTCCCCCTTCGTTTTATTCCTCCTCTTGTCTCTCGATCCTACCGAGAGACAAGATGGCGGCCGCACCGGACTGTTTAGAATGTTGACAGACACCGGAGAGCCAATCAGCTTCGCTTCGCAAAGCTCCGTTACGCGAAAAGTACGCGATCTGGAGCGCTATCCGGGACGCTGTCACAGATATATATATTTTTTAAAACGTTAATTTCTCAAAATCCACTGGAGCACATATATTGAGACCCAGCAAAGGCACATCGGGCTAACAGTCCCTACAATTTTGCCAAGTTTCGTGTAAATCCATTCAGCCGTTCGAGCTAAAAGTGAGGCCAAACGCCCTAAGGAAAAATGAATGGGAAAAACGCGTTTTGGGACCCCCCTTTTTTCTCGGCCCCCCCTTGACGAACCCCCCCCCCAAATTTTCAGGGGCTGCTTAGAAACAAAATGTGCCATTTTCCTGAAAATTTCAGCCGATTCCGTCCACAAACGTCAAAGTTATTAGACATAGAATTTTCAAAAGTTCCATAGAGAAATAATCCTAACTATATATATGTATATTACTTACTGGCGGTCGCCAGTAGGTAGTTATAGTTAGGATTTTTTTCAATGCAAAATCTCAAAATTCTATTTGGAATAACTTTGGCGCTGGTTGACGAATGTGCCTGACAATTTTCTCAAATTTGCGTAGCGGAGCTCCGGTCCTTCCTTGAAAGTTTGGGCGGGATTCGTCAAGCGGGGGCCGAGATAAAAGGGGGGTCCCAAAATGTGTTTTCCCCATGTTAATTTCCATAGGGCAGTCGAACTCACTTTTAGCCCGAACGGCTGAATGGATTTCCACCAAACTTGGCAAAATTGTAGTGACTGGTAGCCCGATGTGCCTTTGCTATGTCTCAAGATATGTGCTCCAGTGGATTTTGAGTAATTTAGGTTCAAAAAAATATATATATCTATAGGCGCGCCCCGGTACGCGCACCGGGGAGCGCACCGGGCTTGCAACTCGACTTGCGCACGGAAAGCTGATTGGTTCACGAGTGTCTGTAAACATTCGAAACAGTCCGGAGCGGCCACCATCTTGTGTCTCGGTAGGATCGAGAAACAAGAGGTGGCAAAAAAAAAGGTGGAAATGACTATAAGGGGGCAGGGTAGACCCCCCCCTGACCCCCTAGGTTTGATGTTTGGGCTATAATAGGATGCCGTGGGGCAAAAAAAGAAAAAAAAAATCGATTTGCGCGGGGGGAGCGCCCGGTACGCACACTGGGGAGCGGACCGGAGAGCGAGGCATGGGGAAAACCCAGTTTATTCACTGTGTCACCTCTACGACTCTTTCTTGCGTCAATACGTCCCTTTTGCATACATTACACCTGACGTAGGAATAATGTTGCGCAGAGGCTTACAAAGTGAGGCATCTACCTAGATGCGTCACTTTGTAAATATGACTGAATAAGGTGCATTTTTTACAGCACTGGTGCGTCACAAAAAGTGACGCTCCGGTGGCGTTAAAGTGACGCATGGCCTCATAAATGAGGCCTTCAGTCTTCTACTCATGCATCATATTAAATTTATGACGTATTATGTTGGAAGTTCTTACAGATACGTCAGTATTTCAGACGTATCTGTAAGCGCAAAAGTGATGCATTGCTGGAGTGTGTCTCAAAAATGATGCAATTTCTGCAATTCATCCTTTCACATGGGGCCAGGCCCCATGTGAAAGGGCCTGCACGCCTGCTGTGAAACAGGCGTAATATTTGGAAGCAGCAGCGTCATAAAAGTGATGCAGTGATATCTCATAGATTTCACTGCGTCACCTCTACGACCCTTTCTTGCGTCAATACGTCCCTTTTGCATACATTACACCTGACATAGGAATAATGTGGCGCAGGGGCTTACAAAGTGACACATCTACCTAGATGCGTCACTTTGTAAATATGACTGAATAAGGTGCATTTTTTACTGTACTGATGCGTCACAAAAAGTGACGCTCTGGTGGCTTTAAAGTGACGCATGGCCTCATAAAGGAGGCCTTCAGTCTTCAACTCCAGCAATGCATCTTTTCTTACCCTTCCACACCCCCGTTCCTTTTTTAACATTTTCTTTGAATATCCACATTCCCCATATTCACTCTCCTTCTCCTTACTTTCCTTCCCAACACTCACCTTCTTTCAGTCCCCCTACTTCACTTCCTTGCTCCTCTCATACCTTTCTGTTCTTTCTTACTCATTTTCCTTTCCATTTTCAATGCACTCCACTTCACTTACACTTTCTTTTAAAGAATATAGCTCTTTGATGAGAATTGGTGGTAGTTCTAAAAAGAACTTTTTTTTTTCTTCTTTTTTTAAGAACAGAAACAAAACCAGGGAATGGAAACTGCTCAACAGGAGCAAAAAAACAAAAAAAATTAGGGCTGGGAACGGCAGTGATGGTTCTCCAATGCTCGAACCCTGAGCAGGACACTTTGCTCCCCATAGGTAAGGAGTTGATCGCAGTATCTGCATTTCAGGAAACCTTTGTTGAATGCAAGTTGAATATTTGGAACCAGCTCCTGCGATCGCCCCCTCACAGTAGTAGTTGCTCCTCTGGTGGATGTAGAGGCCCCATCACTGGGAACCTCTTGTGCCAGAGCCCTGACACTTTCCCGGGCAAAATTCTGGGGGTGCCTCCTCTCCACATGGCGTATCATTGTGAAGTTCCCAAAAGAATATTTCTTTTTGGGGTCACCCCGTGACAGGACTTTTTTGCAGATCCTGCACTCCACTTTTGGAGCATTCACCTTTTTCTGGTCAGCTGGTATTGAAAAAAAATTCCAAATGAAATGCTCCTTCACCTTTGGCTGAGGAGGCTCTTCATCGATGAATTCAGGCTCATCTTCACTGCTGGATGGTCTGGCAGCCATGATTAACACAGAAAGATGCAAGAGCAAAAAGGCAGGTCTTTCAGTCACAAAAGTGAAAGAAGAAGTGAAGGAAATGGGTGGGGATTTCATTCTTTGTAAAAACAACTGTTAACAACCAATGAAAAGTGTTATTTTAAGGTCACATGACTTCACGCGCTGATGCTGCACGCACCGGAGCGCTTCCGGGGGTGCATACGCGGCGCGAACGTAGGCGCTTCCGGGGGCGCATAGGCGGCGCGAACGTAGGCGCTTCCGGGGCGCTGACGCGGCGCGAACGTAGGCGCTTCCGGGGCGCTTACACGGCGCGAACGTAGGCGCTTCCGGGGGCGCTTACGCGGCGCGCCGAAGTGACGTATTGATAGTTTCACGGAAATGCAAAATCATTTTCATTTCCTTATTAAAAAAAAACTGCTTTTATATGTATGGTACTAAATGTCTTGCGTTATTATTTACTTTTCATTCATATTTTTTTTCACGAACGAAAGTAGCGCTCCGGGTGCGCTTTCCGCAGACCTTACCGGAGCGCGCACCCAGAGCACCCCAGAAAAAAAAAACAAAAAAAATAATAATAATAATAATTAATACTTACACAAAACAGCAAATTTATAAAAAAATCGTAGGTTAGAAACTCGATATAGAAAGGAATTAGCATTTAAAAAACCTATGAAATTCACTGAAAAAAACAAAGGTTTCACACCAGTTATAGTTAAGAATTAGCATTTAAAAAACCTATTAAATTCACTGAAAAAACCATAGGTTTCACACCAGTTATAGTTAGCTGGAAATTTTATTGACATAAAACCATTGAAATTCCACATTATAGTTAGTTGGACTCACTATAACTTGCGCGCCTGCAATGCACTGCTGCTGACGTCACATATTGCATCACTCATGACATGGTCAGTGACATCACTCATGACATCACTGATGACACCATCCTTGTGACAGAGTGACAGACCTCCTTTCAGTGTAATGTAAGCCTTGAAACACATATTCAAAAATAGAAATTAACATTTTCAAAAAATTGAGATACCCATACCAGTTAGAACAAACAATTCAGTAATTCCACCATCTATATACACATCCACTCATTCACCAACAGTTCTATATAGTCACTCATACATATACTCACTCACCATATGTAGTGATACACCTATACATCCTGTTACACACCGACAGTCATCCAAAAGGTACTCACACACATACTCACACATGCAAATAAACTATTGAACATCCATTTATTTGCATATAGAACTATACACACACTACCACTTTACTTCTATGGAAATTTACACATACTTACTCTCTTAAACAATCACTTATAGAAACACATACTTATTTAAACAGGAACTCTTACAATCTCTCGCTCTGACATATACTCACTTATATACATCAATACTCACATATACTAGATTAAAACATATGTAGTTACTGATAAAGACACTAGTGAGACAGTCATTCACTCACTAACACACACATATACACACTCATCCACCCATAAAGTCCTGCACACATGCTGTCTTCAAAACACATACAGTGAGTCAGTCACAAACCCATGCAGCCACTTATACACAAAGTGAAACACTAATACGTATATTTAAATATTTAAAAGTTACTCGCCAATATATGTATTCACTAAGATACACTTAATAAGGCAGTTAACAAATCATTTTTGTAGAAAAAAAACATCCATTTTGACACTTACTTAAACATTTATTCTTCCTTCGACCTTTTTCATATACATATAGAAAACATATTTATTATTCAGAAAGACACACATTCACTGGATGGTGTCATCAGTGATGTCATGAGTGATGTCACTGACTATGTCATGAGTGATGTAATATGTGACGTCATCAGCAGTGCATTGCAGGCGCGCAAGTTATAGTGAGTCCAACTAACTATAACGTGGAATTTCAATGGTTTTATGTCAGTAAAATTTCCAGCTAACTATAACTGGTGTGAAACCTATGGTTTTTTTCAGTGAATATATATATATATCCAATGTTTGCTTCAAGGCAGAAAATGCGCACTCTGGAAACTTTTTTCAGCAGAGATGGTTTATTTTCAGATACACACTACACGTTTCGACACACCTTGTGTCTTGATCACACGTGAACCACCCAGGTAAGTTTGGCTTGTTATACACAAGTAGCAAACATAAAAGAGGTAACTTAAAAGTAAAAGTATGTACATCATTTCATAATGTCTGTAAGAGGTACCGCCATCTTGTAGTGGAATACTCATACAATAACGGTAAAAAGGGGGTGGTGATGGACGGAGCATCTGAATCAATCAAACACTCACACCCAGTCAAAAGATCTGGGTTTAATCCATCACCGTTCTTTAGCCCACTCTGCCACCCCAGTTCAGACATGGCTATATGCAAATCAGTCTGACCCTGTGCCCCATGGGAACAGTCCAGCCCGAACTGCCAAGCCATGTCTTCCCTGGACCGGAAACAAGCTTCCGAGGACCGGTTTCTGGCATTCCAGCCGTCTTCAGCCCGGCTTGCTTGAATCCAGTGGCAAAGTGAGCAAGGGACTCACGTCTGAGCATACCCTGCCACACTTATGGCGGCCAAAAGCGGTACAAAAGGGGGTGGTGATGGACGGAGCATCTGAATCAATCAAACACTCACACCCAGTCAAAAGATCTGGGTTTACTCATACAATAAAGCATATACTTTATAAAGAAAAATGCCATCAATAGCTACGCGTTTCGACACACCTTGTGTCTTGATCACACGTGAACCACCCAGGTAAGTTTGGCTTGTTATACACAAGTAGTGAACATAAAAGAGGTAACTTTAAAGTAAAAGTATGTGCATCATTTCATAATGTCTGTAAGAGGCACCGCCACCTTGTAGTGGAGTACTCATACAATAAAGCATATGCTTTATAAAGAAAAATGCCATCAATAGCTCTCCCGCTATCTGTACTTGTAAATTACACTGTTAACAAACAAAGCCTGTGATAACCTCATGTATCACGTCCTGCCAGTATTTACAAAGTAAACAACTTCAATCATGATTGGATGAATATCAACATCTGAATTCTTTAGGTCTAGTGCCTATGATCAGTGCGGGTGCCGTGTCACTCCTGTGATTGTTAGGAGGCATATCAAAATTGTTAAATATCAACACAAACTCAAATCCTTACGTCTAGTGCCTAGCGAATGTGATGACATGCACTGGCTAATATTAACAGACATGTCAAATCACCTCTTAGAGAAAAACTGAGTATAACCTAAGCCCTACAAACATAGGTAAGAGTGCACATCTAAGTGGAGTGAAATTCAACTTTCATACAAGTGAAGGTGTCTTTCATCCAGGTGAAGGGGAAAAAGAAAAGGTCCAAGGACCGTGAAGTAAACGTGACGGAAGTAACGTCTCTCTTCCGTTATTCCTACAAAAAACACATAAACATAAAGTTAAAATCTCTTCAATAAAATATTGCTTATAAAGAGTTTACACATTTTTAAAGTTCAAAAACACATTTGAGCATTATATTTTCTACTGTGGCATGAACCTGTCAACATTTTGTCATAATAAAATGAAAACATGAATTGAACGAGGAATACCATAGTCGTAGCAGAGAGAGGTAGTGAATAAGCTTAATCCTCATGAAGATACGTGGCAAGTTCCTCATCGAGGTTGTGCCCTCAAGGAAACTTAGTTTCGAGCGCCATTATCCATCTTGACTCTTTCTTTCTGAGGGGTATTTCCCGATTTCCACCCCTCCTTCCTACGTTGACTTGTTCTACAGCATAGTATCGCAGGAAGATGTTGGATTGGTGGAACTCTTGAAATAGCATATCTGTCATCTATGTGTGTAATGGCTCTAAGATTCTCTTGCACGCGTTGTTTGGCCATACAGGTAGTGCTCCCCACATACCGAAGGTTGCAAGGGCACTCAAGAACATAGATGACAAAATTAGTATTGCACGTCAGGAATTTTTTGATCACCCTCTGTTTTTTTCTGCCTGGGATATCAATTGCTTTGACCATAACACTCAATTTACAGGCCTTACAGTGGCCACAGGGGTAAAAGCCTTTAAGGCCTTGTATATGTTGTTTCTTTTCTGTGATATCTCCTTTTACTAGGATGTCACGCAAGTTTCTTCCTCTTCTGTAGCTGATTTGCGGTCTGTCACTTAACAAGGGACCCACTATATTGTCGGACTTCAAGATCTTCTAATTATCAGCAAGGATTTTCTGGACTTGTCTGGATTTACAGTTAAAAGTGGTTATGACACGAGTCTCATTATTTGTGTCATTGTCCCTGTCTTTGGGTTTGAGCGTTTCAGTTCTATTGACTTGTGCTATTTTAAGAACTGCTTTTGACAAAACCCCCTCAGGGTAGCCTCTCTTTCTGAATCTATCAAGCATCTTTTCTTGTTCAGTAGCATATCCTTCATCACTGCTACAGTTCCTACTTGCCCTCAGTAGCTCACCATACGGGATACTCTATTTTAGGGGATAGGGGTGAGCACTGAGGGCATGGAGTAAGCTATTCCCGGCTGTGTCCTTCCTGTGTAGTTTGGAAACCAAATTACCCTCTACCACTCTAATTTCTGTGTCAAGGAACTCAGCGCACTCCGAACTGATATTGTATGTCAGGTGGATGCTATAGTTGTTAACGTTGAGTTTCTCAATAAACAGGATAGCTTCCTCCTCTGTACCTTGCCAGACGAGGAACAGATCATCAATGTACCTGATCCACGTGGTCACCTTGGCTAACTCATTTGCTAGGTTAGCATCATTCCTGATTTCCCCCTCCCATTTCCCTAGAAAGAGGTTAGCAAAACTAGGAACGAATGCTGAATCCATGGCCGCACCATGTACCTGCTTATACATAACACCATCGAACATAAAGATATTGTTTCTAAGACATATCTTCATCATTTCGATGAGCATGCAAGTACGATCCAAGAAACATGTATTCCTGTGTTTAAGGAAATGAAAACTCGCTTCCATGCCCTGTACATGATCAATGATCGTATACAGGGCATTAACGTCCATTGTAATGAGTAGGGAGCCCTCCATCCATAGTAGACTGTTTATTTTATTCAAGAAATCTGTGGTATCCCTTATGTATGTAGGTAACCCACTCACAAATTCCCTAAGAAAATGGTCAATATATTGAGAAAGATTTTCATTGACACTGCCTATTGACGAAAGGATGGGCCTACCCGGAGGGACCATAGCATCTTTGTGGACCTTTGGTAAAAGGTAAAAAATGAGTAACTTAGGATAATCCTTTTTAAGGAAACAAAATTCTTGCCACAATAGTAAACCCTCATTGCACCATTCATTCCATTTTTCCCAGGTTTCAAGTACACTGTCACTGTACTTAGTCATAGTACATTTAGCATAGAAGTTACTGGTATCTAATTGTCTTGAAGCCTCTTTTATATGCTTGTCCTTTCCCCACAACACAATATTTCCACCTTTGTCCGATGGTCTTAATATAATGTTTTTATCTTCGGCAAGTTCGAAAAGGAATTTTCTCTGTTCACCAGTAAGATTCATGTCTTTATAACACCATAGTTCTTTAGTGTGTTTAAGTTTAGTTAGTTCTTTTGTGACAACATCATGAAATGTATCTATGGTGTCATGAGGCATGATAGGGCACAACGCAGATTTCGGTTTAAATGAGGTGCATGCTGCCCTGTCAGTTCTAAGTTCTTCATGACCATCGTTACATACAGTGCCCTGGTTTGCGGAAAGGGTATCATACACTGACAGACTTAAATCATCTTCTTCCAGCATTTCAAATATCTCCTCTACATCGTCAGCAATGGTAGAACTTCTATTCTGTTTGAAGAAATGCCATTTCTCAAGTTTAACCTTTCTGACGAATTTGAAAATATCCACCCTAGTATTAGCATAATCAAATATTTCAGTAGGGCAAAAACTGAGGCTTAGGCAGAGTGTTTGTTTTTTCCTAAAGGTTAGAGTACGTGAAGACAGGTTTATAACAGTTTTATTTACCATTTGTTCATCTATGGTTATTTCCTGTTCTTGTAACCACTTCTTTTGTTTCTCACTGGTTTTTTGGTCTTTTCTTCTCCTCTGCTGGAGCTTGAGTCATCGCTTGTATGATCTCCCCTGCCTTTTCCTCTTCCCCTTGGTCTGCCTCAAGCCGGGTTCTTCTTGAAAATAGGGGTTTCTTCCGGTGCTTTTTTCCATCTTGTCCTTAGTACCCAGAACTCCTCTAAAAAATTAGCGGGTCTTGTGGTTATTTCGAATTCCGAAGAGGTGCTCGTTGTCTGTCTGGATGCATCTGTGTCAGAGTCTGTAGTTACGCCTGGTGACTGTATTTCTTCTCTTAGAGTGGTGTTAGCTGCTGGTTGCATTTGTGAGCCAGTCTGATTGTATAGATAATCATATTTGGGACTGTAGGTTAGAATGCTTCCGCTTTCAAAGTCACTGCAATCTCTATTGAGTTTCCGTTGTTTACAGTATTTTATATCGTCCTCATGTTTTTTCAACCGGCCTTTGAGTTCATCCTTAAATTTAGTTAGCTCGAGGCAGACCAAGGGGGAAGAGGAAAAAGCAGGGGAGATGGTACAAGAAATGACTCAAGCTCCAGCAGAGGAGAAGAAAAGATCAAAAAACCAGTGGGAAACAAAAGAAGTGGTTACAAGAACAGGAAATACCCATGGATGAACAAATGGTAAATAAAACTGTTATAAACCTGTCTTCACGTACTCTAACCTTTAGGGAAAAACAAACACTCTGCCCAAGCCTCAGTTTTTGCCCTACTGAAATATTTGATTATGCTAATACTAGGGTGGATATTTTCAAATTCGTCAGAAAGGTTAAACTTAAGAAATGGCATTTCTTCAAACAAAATAGAAGTTCTACCATTGCTGATGATGTAGAGGAGGAGATATTTGAAATGCTGGAAGAAGATGATTTAAGTCTGTCAGTATATGATACCCTTTCCGCAAACCAGGGCACTGTATGTAACGATGGTCATGAAGAACTTAGAACTGACAGGGCAGCATGCACCTCATTTAAACCGAAATCTGTGTTCTGCCCTATCATGCGTCATGACGCCATAGATACATTTCATGATGTTGTTACAAAAGAACTAACTAAACCTAAACACACTAAAGAACTATGGTGTTATAAAGACATGAATCTTACTGGTGAAAAGAGAAAATTCCTTTTCGAACTTGCCGAAGATAAAAACATTCTATTAAGACCATCGGACAAAGGTGGAAATATTGTGTTGTGGGGAAAGGACATGTATATAAAAGAGGCTCTAAGACAATTAGATACCAGAAACTTCTATGCTAAATGTACTATGACTAACTACAGTGACAGTGTACTTGAAACCTGGGAAAAATGGAATAAATGGTGCAATGAGGGTTTACTATTGTGGCAAGAATTTTGTTTCCTTAAAAAGGATTATCCTAAGTTACCCATTTTTTACCTTTTACCAAAGGTCCACAAAGATGCTATGGTCCCTCCGGGTAGGCCCATCATTTCGTCAATAGGCAGTGTCAATGAAAATCTTTCTCAATATATTGACTATTATTTGAGGGAATTTGTCTGTGGGTTACCTACATACATCAGGGATACCACAGATTTCTTGAATAAAATAAACAGTCTACTATGGGTGGAGGGCTCCCTACTCATTACCATGGATGTTAATGCCCTGTATACGATCATTGATCATGTACAGGGCATGGAAGCGAGTTTCATTTCCTTAAACACAGAGATACGTGCTTCTTGGATCATACTTGACTGCTCATTGAAATGATGAAGATATGTCTTAGAAACAATATCTTTATGTTCGATGGTGTTATGTATAAGCAGGTACATGGTGCGGCCATGGGTTCAGCATTCACTCATAGTTTTGCTAACCTCTTTCTAGGGAAATGGGAGGAGGAAATCAGGAGTGATGCTAACCTAGCGAATGAGTTAGCCAAGGTGACCACGTGGATCAGGTACATTGATTATCTGTTCCTCGTCTGGCAAGGTACAGAGGAGGAAGCTATCCTTTTTATTGAGAAACTCAACGTTAACAACTATAACATCCACCTGACATACAATATCAGTTCGGAGTACATTGAGTTCCTCAACACAGAAATTAGAGTGGTAGAGGGTAATTTGGTTTCCAAACTCCACAGGAAGGACACAGCCGGGAATACCTTACTCCATGCCCTCTGTGCTCACCCCTATCCCCTAAAATGGAGTATCCCGTATGGTGAGCTACTGAGGGCAATTAGGAACTGTAGCAGTGATGAAGGATATGCTACTGAACAAGAAAAGATGCTTGATAGATTTAGAAAAAGAGGCTACCCTGAGAGGGTTTTGTCAAATGCAGTTCTTAAAATAGCAGAAGTCAATAGAACTGAAACGCTCAAACTCAAAGACAGGGACAACGACACAAATAATGAGACTCGTGTCATAACCACTTTTAACTGTAAATCCAGACAAGTCCAGAAAATCCTTGCTGATAAGTGGAAGATCTTGAAGTCCGACAATATAGTGGGTCCCCTGTTAAGTGACAGACCGCAAATCAGCTACAGAAGAGGTAGAAACTTGCGTGACATCCTAGTAAAAGGAGAAATCACTGAAAAGAAACAACATACACAAGGCCTTAAAGGCTTTTACCCCTGTTGCCACTGTAAGGCCTGTAAATCGAGTGTTATGGTCAAAGCAATTGATATCCCAGGCGGAAAAGAACAGAGGGTGATCAAATAATTCCTGACGTGCAATACTAATTTTGTCATCTATGTTCTTGAGTGCCCTTGCAACCTTCGGTATGTGGGGAGCACTACCTGTATGGACAAAAAACGTGTGCAAGAGCATCTTAGAGCCATTACACACATAGATGACAGATATGCTATTGCAGAACACTTTCAAGAGTTCCACCAATCCAACAATTCCTTCCTGCGATACTATGCTGTAGAACAAGTCAACGTAGGAAGGAGGGGTGGAAATCGGAAATAGCCCTCAGAAATAAAGAGTCAAGATGGATAATAGAGCTCGAAACTAAGTTTCCTGGGGGGCACAACCTCGATGAGGAACTTGCCACGTATCTTCATGAGGATTACGCTTATTCACTACCCCTCTCTGCTATGACTATGGTATTCCTCGTTCAATTCATGTTTTCATTTTATTATGAAGAAATGTTGACAGGTTCATGCCACAGTAGAAAATATAATGCTCAAAAGTGTTTTTGAACTTTAAACCTGTGTATACTCTTTATAAGCAAGATTTTATTGTAGAGATTTTAACTGTATGTTTATGTGTTTTTTGTAGGAATAACGGAAGAGAGACGTTACTTCCGTCTCGTTTACTTCACGGTCCTTTGACCTTTTCTTTTTCCCTTCACCTGGATGAAAGACACCTTCACTTGTATGAAAGATGAATTTCACTCCTCTTAGATGTGCACTCTTACCTTTGTTTGTAGGGCTTAGGTTATACTCAGTTTTTCTCTAAGAGGTGATTTGACATGTCTGTTAATATTCACCCGTGCATGTCATCACATTCTCTAGGCACTAGACCTAAGGATTTCAGTTTGTGTTGATATTTAACAATTTTGATATGCCTCCTGGCAATCACAGGCGTGACATGGCACCCGCACTGATCTTAGGCACTAGACCTAAAGAATTCAGATGTTGATATTCATCCGATCATGATTGAAGTTGTTTACTTTGTAAATACTGGCAGGACGTGATACATGAGGTTATCACAGGCTTTGTTTGTTAACTGTGTAATTTACAAGTACAGATAGCGGGAGAACTATTGATGGCATTTTTCTTTATAAAGTATATGCTTTATTGTATGAGTACTCCACTACAAGGTGGCGGTACCTCTTACAGACATTATGAAATGATGCACATACTTTTACTTTAAAGTTACCTCTTTTATGTTCACTACTTGTGTATAACAAGCCAAACTTACCTGGGTGGTTCACGTGTGATCAAGACACAAGGTGTGTCGAAACCCGTAGCGTGCATCTGAAAATAAACCATCTCTGCTGAAAAAAGTTTCCCGAGTGCGCATTTTCTGCCTTGAAGCAAACGTTGGATTTATACTTTAATTCGGCTTGTGTGGTCCGCCAAATCGTGTGCGCCACCTGACTCGGGAGAGAGGATCCCAGAAGGACCCTGTATTGCCTTTTTGTATATATATATGTATATATATATTCACTGAAAAAACCATAGGTTATAGACCATATATAGTTAGGAATTAGCATTTACAAAACCTTGAAAATTCACTGAAAAAACCATAGGTTATAGACCATATATAGTTTGGGTTTAGCATTTACAAAACCTTATTTTACTCACACAAAACCATTGAAATTCGCATATATAGTTAGTTGCACTAACTATATATCGCGCACCCGCAATTCACTGCTGATGATGTCACATATTACATCATTCATGACATGGTCAGTGACGTCACTGATGACATCACTGATGACATCATCCAGTGACTGTAAGTTTCTGTAAAGTTAAAATATGTCTTACATATTGAAGAATGAGTGGATGTATAAGTGTCTGGATGAAGGATTTAGTAGGTGCATGACTGACTGTATGAGTAAATGATTTAATGTGTCTCACTGAGTGCATGGGTTAGTGACTAAACTGTCTGAATGTGTGCATCAGTATGTCTGTTGTTGTGTAAGATGCTGCATGTGTTGATCAGTACCTATATGAGTAACTACATGGGTTATTGATTGGTTGCCCAAGTATTTGTATGGGAGAGTGAGTGTGTGTGTGTGGGTGTCTGGGAGGTGTGTGACTCTGTGCATAGATGTATGAACAGTTGATTAACTAGATGTATGGGTTCAAAACTGCATGTGGAAACAGCTGTATGGGTGGTTGACTGTGTGCATGAGTGTATTGGTGAGTGAATGGATATCTCAATGCTACATGTCAAAGTAACTACATATGTAAAACAAAGAACATATGAGAGTTCACATATATAAATTACTGTGTATAAGAGCTAGTGAATGTGTGAGTGGCTGCATGGATCATTGAAAACTTGTATCAGTGATTGTATAAGAGAGTAAATATGTGTTAGAATATGTTTGAATAAGTAAGGTGTGTATAACTGTATAGTTGAGGAAATGGAGGTGTAATTGATTCTTTGCATGACTGACTAGGTGTATGAGTAACTCCATGGATGAGTGACAATCTGTGAGTGTCTGTTTACTCTGAGTGTATCTACGGTTATATTAGAGTCTGAAGAGGTTAATCGTATTATCACATGATTGATGTCATCAGTGATGTCATCAGTGACATCATTTGAGATGTCATCAGTGATGTCATCAGTGATGTCACTGACCATGTCATGAATGATGTAATATGTGACATCATCAGCAGTGGATTGCGGGTGCGCGATATATAGTTATTGCAACTAACTATATATGCGAATTTCTATGGTTTTGTGCGAGTAAATTAAGGTTTTGTAAAGGCTAATTCCTAACTATATATGGTCTATAACCTATGGTTTTTTCAGTGAATTTCAATGTTTTTTTAATAGCAAATATGAAAAGCTTTAAAATGTCAAGTCCGTGGTAGATAAAAACATTTTCGTGTCTATGCACGCTGATGTGCTTTGAACGCTGCCCCCCACTTTTTTTCTTTTAGGAGTATTCTCTCTTTGCAGATAGTGAAGAGTAGGTAACGCAGGCCTTTGCCCCCGTTGTAATCCGTTGTGCCTGCTTCTCTCTCCATTTGATTGATTGTTATCCAAGCATTTACTGTTTTAGAATTGGATCTCTTTGCTTCATTCTCTAATAACAAACAAGCACAGAGTCGCAATACTCTGTTTAGTCTTTGCAGATAGTGAAAAATCGTTTTAAAAAACAAAAGGAATCAAGCAAAATCAGTAGGCCACTAATGGGATCTCTTTTTGACCTTGCTAAAATAGAAACATTAGGAACAACCCCTCATGAGAAATACGAAACTAGTGAGATGAACTGAGCTCGACGCCATGATGACTGCAAGACAGCTCGGCTCCGCCACCCACCCCGCCCAAATTCTATAAGTTCCGGTGGAGCCCCAACGTGAACAGGTAGAGAAGAACTTGCCCTCCCCTCTTTGACTGAAGGTTCTTGTAGCCTGTCCCTTCTGTTGTCATTTAAAAGAACTTTTTGGACTACTGAAAGGGGTTGTGTTCCGACCGCTGGTTGGTGGAGACATTTTGACTATATTCTGGACCTGCGTTGTCGCGTAATGCATCATATGACGCGCCGCGTTAGCGCACCCGGAAGTACTCCGGTGCGCAAGGCGCAGCTTCCCGGAAGCGATCCAGAGCGCGGCGCGCAGCGCGTAACATAAGCATAACAGGTCATGTGACTTGTTAATAAAACTTTTCATTGGTTCATTTTACTTTTGTTATTCTAATGATGAAAGGCTTGGTCATAATAACGCTTTTCATTGCTTTCGAACATTTTTTTTTCTTAAACATATATGTTATAATGTTCCAGGCTAATGTATTTTCCCGGGAAATTTACAACTGTCCTGCAAGTAAAATATTCCTATTTCGAGAAAAAGGGCGTTTCTTCGTCCCATGAGGGAGCCGTTGAGCAAAAGAGGCTCGGCCTGCTGTCTTAGTCGCCGATAGGCCTGAATATCAGATTCTTATCGATCACTTTATGTTGCAGGAGTAGAAAACACAACAGCCCTTGACCATTTATCTTTACTGCGTTCCTGCGTATTATACCTTTTAACCGTCATGTAATTGGACTGCTTTATTTCACTTGCCTTTTACTGATTCGAAAACAGTGGCTATTATTCAAAACTTTTCCAATGTAAGTACTACTACCATGTTTTGTTTTAAAAACCTTTATTGTGAAAATGTCAGTATACAAATACGGGCCTATAACCACGTGGGCCGGCCACGGAGCAAACTGGAATTGTATATGATGAGGGGACATTTACACTGTAGAACAATGTAACGGGCAACCCATTAGGTTGCAAGAACTAAGGTGTCTAACATTTGCGGAATCGGTGGACGTACATTTTATAATTAAAGTACGACAGGGCCAGTTACAATAAAATTATCTAGATATACATTTGCCGGCAAGTACCATGGGTGACGTTAAATCGAACTTTCAATAGAACAGTAATCAATAACACATCAGAACTTAATATCAATAGGGATGTCCGAATGTTCAATCAGTACTTGTCCCCGCCCGCCATGTGCTTCAAAACTGCATACGTATCTCGTGATATCAAGGTTGGGCAACCAGTACACAACAAGGAGTTACGAGTCCCATTTATACCGGTACCATTTTGGGCAAGGCCGGACAGGTCCAGGATATAGTCAAAATGTCTCAACCAACCAGCGACTATGATGATGTTCATAAGCTCTATTGATTAGAATAACACTCCTCTCTCCACATGAAATTAATTTGCCGCAAGTTAAACATGTCATTTTCTTTGTCCAAAGTTCTTCTGAAGATTTAGAACCGTTTCCCTTGCCTCTGATTCTGTCACTGTCACTTCAATGGTGGATGTACTGGCAGGTCGGGGATTATCCACCAAATCAAACTGCAGATGAGATGCCTTCACCTCGAGAGGCGGAAGAGGTCCGTTTACGCCGCCTCTCCCCCCCCCCCCCGGGCACCCCAAGCCGTCTTTCGGCGCAGCATTGTAGGATGGCCACACCAGAGCGGCAACTTGCTGGACACCACCTCGGTGCCATCCGGATCTCAGCGCGTTCGAGTCACTGTACCGCAAGAGTGGGAGAAACTCAGCTGGACACGCCGTCTTTCGGCGCAGCATTGTAGGATGGCCACACCAGTGCGGCAACTTGCTGGACACCACCTCGGTGCCATCCGGATCTCGGCGCGTTCGAGTCACTGTACCGCAAGAGCGGGAGAAACTCAGCTGGACACGCCGTCTTTCGGCGCAACATTGTAGGATGGCCACACCAGTGCGGCAACTTGCTGGACACCACCTCGGTGCCATCCGGATCTCGGCGCGTTGTGCTGCCTTTGGCGTACTGTAGCAGCAAGAGTGACCGCAACTCAGCTGGACCCGCCGTCTTTCGGCGCAGCATTGTAGGATGGCCACACCAGTGCGGCAACTTGCTGGGCACCACCTCGGTGCCATCCGGATCTCGGCGCGTTCGAGTCACTGTACCACAAGAGCGGGAGAAACTCAGCTGGACACGCATTCTTTCGGCGCAGCATTGTAGGATGGCCACACCAGTGCGGCAACTTGCTGGTCACCACCTCGGTGCCATCCGGATCTCGGCGCGTTGTGCTGCCTTTGGCCTACTGTAGCAGCAAGTGCGGGCGCAACTCGGCTGGACGGCGTGTGAAACGCTAAGGGGCGCCGCACTGCAGATGAGGTGCCTCCACCTGGGAAGGCGGAAGAGGGCCGTTCGCGCCGCCTCCCCCCGGGCACCCCACGCCGTCTTTCGGCGCAGCATTGTAGGATGGCCACACCAGTGCAACTTGCTGGACACCAACTCGGTGCCATCCGGATCTCGGCGCGTTGTGCTGCCTTCGGCCTATTCGCACATCGGTCCGCTACTGACGCCACCTCATGGGCCAACGGATTTTGTATGCTTTTTATAGCCCAAAGCCGCATAACAGGTCATGTGACTTGTTTATAAAACTTTTCATTGGTTCATTTTACTTTTGGTTTCCTAATGATGGAAGGCTTGATCATATGACCTAAAAATAACACTTTTCATTGGTTTAAAAGATTTTTTTTTCCCAAACGATGAAAGACCCACCTTTTTTTTTCTCACTCGGCAATCAAAAAAGGTTCCGTTAGATGACAACAGAGGGGACAGGCAACAAGAACCATCACTCAAAAAAGGGGAGGGCAAGTTCTTCCCTACCGGGTCACGTTGGGGCTCCACCGGAACTACAGTGTTTCTGGATGTTTCAGACAGAAGCTGGCGTCAGCATGAGAGCACCACCATCTCGTAGCTCCGTCGTGGCCATTCCGCAAGCAATCATGGCAGCCGCTCCCCACCGGAAGCCTGCGGGAGTCGGGGCCCCCAAGACTTTTGTAAAATCCCCAAGGCTGAGGGGACGCTTTCGAGAATGGAGCCCAAGCCCTAGCAGACAAGCATCCGAGTTCCAAGGTGTTCCAGGGCCATTTTAGTGGACCAGGCCCAAATCCGAAGAGCTGAGCGCCATTTTAAGAGTCCTGTGGCAGCTGCCTATCGCTGCACCGCAAGAGTAGGCGCAACTCAACTACATGGTGAGCGAGACGCTGTAGCCGCAAGAGCGGGCGATAAACAGCTGAATGGCGGATGAGGCACAGTGTAGCAAAAGCGGGCGGAATGGCAACTGAAACGGTAAAGGGGCGCCCCACTACAGCAGACGAGCCTCCACCTGGGGAGGCCCGTTCACGCCGCCTCCCCCCCCCCCCGGGCCGCCCCACGCCGTTTTTCGGAGCAGCATTGTAGGATACCAAAACCAGTGCGACAACTTACTGGATATCACCTGGGTGCCATCCACATCTCAGCGCGTTCTGCTGCCTTGGGACTATTCGCACAACAGACCGCTACTGACGAGGCCTCCCCCCCCCCCCCACCCGGGGCGCCCCACGCCGTTTTTCGGAGCAGCATTGTAGGATACCAAAACCAGTGCGGCACCCAGGTGACATTACCTGGGTGCCGTCCAGAACTCAGCACGTTGTGCTGCCTTGGGACTATTCGCACAAAAGACAGCTACTGACCATTGTTGCTTCTGTTTTAAAAATTTTTTTTAAATGTGTTTACTGTTTTTGTTGCGTTCTATATATTTATAAGTTATTAAAGTTTTATAATCCTACTACTTTGTTGGAGTGCTATATATTTTTTATGTGACACATAATTGTAAAAACTTTGATGTACAAAGAGGCATCCCTGGAATCTTCCGCTTCAGGCTCGGTCCCACACACCCTCACAGTGAGAATCCCCTCCCCAATCACAATACAGGATGGTTATCAGATAGTAGGAACGCGTGTGGTGTGACGGATCTCATCGGGTGGGGGCCTTGATCTACTGTAACTCCTTTGAAGAGGAGTGATTCTTTACAGTTGAGGCCATAAACTACATCCGCAGGGCTACGTGATAGCCTGGGACCGGCCTGGACAATCAGACACAAAGGAAGAGGAATGTCAGAGGGTGCAGTAGTGAATAGGGTGAAAGGGTGGTGTCGGGCGGGCACAGGGTGTGATTCTCAGGGAAGAGCAGCGCAGATGGGGGGAGGTTTATGGCCCATGCATAAGACAGAGAGCGGAGGTGACCAGTGCGTGGGGGAGATGCTTGCGAGGGTGGTGAGCCATGCTGAGGATCGGCGGCGTGCAGAGAGTAGGTCTGGTCAAGGCATCTAAAATGGCTGCCGTGCACGACAAAAGTGTGGCATTGGAAAAAAAGCAAGATGGCGCAGACAATGTTTATCAATACGAATTAATTTATAACAACTATTTTTAACAATGTATTTACTCGCAGTGTCAAAATGGCGGTCAACACTTCCTGATTTCCTTCTAATCGAACGTTAACAGACGTCATGATCGGCGGCGTGCAGAGAGTGGGTCTGGTCAAGGCATCTAAAATGGCTGCCGTGCACGACAAAAGTGTGGCATTGGAAAAAAAGCAAGATGGCGCAGACAATGTTTATCAATACGGATTAATTTATAACAATTATTTTTCACAATATATTTACTCGCAGTGTCAAAATGGCGATCAACACTTCCTGATTTCCTTCGAATCGAACGTTAACAGACGTCACGCAGCAAAAAAAAAAAAAAAACCCTCACGCGCAGCCGCTGGAAGACAAGTATCAACATATATGAGCCTCCTCAGCCACCCCCAGAAAACATAGGGGGTCAAGATACGTCTCCCATACCCCCTTATACCCATTTCTCACATTGTTTTTCCTCCATCTTGTAATTTAATTAAATCGAAACACAAAATGGCGAATTCCCGTTTCGCGTCCCGGTTCGCGAACCGGAAAGCACTTCTACCGCAAAAAAATCAATATTTTTTTATTTGCCCCACGGGACCCTTTAATAACCCCAACATCATTCCTAGGGGGTCAAGAAGGGTCTACCTTGCCCCCTTTCATTAAATTCCCCCTTCGTTTTTCTCCTCCTCTTGTCTCTCGATCCTACCCAGAGACAAGATGGCGGCCGCTCCGGACTGTTTAGAATGTTGACAGACACCGGAGAGCCAATCAGCTTCGCTACGCAAAGTTCCGTTATGCGAAAAGTTCACGAACTGGAGCGCTATCCGGGAAGCTGTCACAGATATATCTGTTTTTTTAAACGTTAATTTCTCAAAATCCACTGGAGCACATATATTGAGACCCAGCAAAGGCACATCGGGCTAACAGTCCCTACAATTTTGCCAAGTTTCGTGTAAATCCATTCAGCCGTTCGAGCTAAAAGTGAGGCCAAACGCCCTATGGAAAAATGAATGGGAAAAACGTGTTTTGGGACCCCCCTTTTTTCTCGGCCACCCCTTGACGAAACCCCCCCAAATTTTAAGGGGTGTGATCAGAAACAAAATGTGCCCGATTCCGTCCACAAACGCCAAAGTTACTAGACATAGAATTTTCAAAAGTTCCATAGAGAAAAAATCCTAACTAAATATACCTACTGGCGACCGCCAGTAGGTAATATATATTACCTACTGGCGGTCGCCAGTAGGTAGTTATAGTTAGGATAATTTTCAATGTTAAATCTCAACATTCTATTTTGAATAACTTTGGCGCCGGTTGACGAATCTGCCTGAAATTTTCAGGAAAATGGTCTCATGGCGGTCCGGTCCTTCCCTGAAAGTTTGGGGGGGATTCGTCAAGCGGGGGCCGAGATAAAAGGGGGGTCCCAAAACGCGTTTTCCCCATGTTAATTTCCATAGGGCGGTCGATTTCACTTTTAGCCCGAACGGCTGAATGGATTTCCACCAAACTTGGCAAAATTGTAGGGACTGGTAGCCCGATGTGCCTTTGCTATGTCTCAAGATATGTGCTCCAGTGGATTTTGAGTAATTAAGGTTCAAAAAAATATATATATCTATAGCAGCGCTCCGGTAAGCGCACCGGTACGCGCACCGGGCGCGTCACGCGACTTGCGCGGAGAAAGCTGATTGGCTCTGGGGTGTCTGTAAACATTCTAAACAGTCCGGAGCGGCCGCCATCTTGTGTCTCGGTAGGATCGAGACACAAGAGGTGGCCAAAACGAAGGGGGAAATGACCATAAGGGGGCAGAGTAGACCCCCCTTGACCCCCTAGGTTTGATGTGGGGGCCATAAAAGGGCCCCACGGGGCAAAAAAAAAATAAAAAAAATTTTTGATTTTCGCGGGGTGAGCGCCCGGTACGCGCACCGGTAAGCGTACCGGGGAGTGTACCATGGGGAAAAAGAATGACAGTTTTAAAAGTAGCTGATTAGAAAAAAAAATGTTTAGTTGTTTTTTTTATATATACACATACATATATATAAATGCATATGCACATATATATATGCATATATGTCTATATGTGTGCGTGTAGAGAGAGGTAGAGAGGTAGAGGTGTAGAGGTAGAGAGGTAGAGAGGTAGAGAGTAGAGAGTGAGTAATAGAGAGTAGAGAGTGAGTAGTAGAGAGTAGTAGAGAGCAGTAGAGAGAGTAGCAGAGTGAGTAGTAGAGAGTAGTAGAGTGAATAGTAGAGTGAGTAGTAGAGAGTAGTAGAGAGTGAGTAGTAGAGACTGAGTAGTAGAGAGTAGTAGAGAGTAAGTAGTAGAGTGAGTAGTAGAGAGCAGTAGAGAGTGAGTAGTAGAGAGTGGGAGAGAGTAAGTAGTAGAGAGTAGTGGAGAATATTCCAAAGTTTGGCACAGCACCACTTTCACAATGAGTCCAATCAAATCATATCACTTAGAGTACTTATTGAAGCGCTGAATCTTGGTGTATATTCAAATGCTTTTATTTTCCTTAAGTTTATGTACCACAGCCAGCCGAAACGTTTCGTTCTGTACAACAGAACTTCTTCAGGGCGTTCTTATTTCCTTCAAGTTATGTCGGTATCCCGTTGTCATATAACTAGATATTTCTTCCAAATGTTAGACGAGACATAAGTATATTCTTATTAAAAGTGACTAGGTATCAATTTTACCCACACAATTCGGGCAGACTTGAGTAATTTATAGCATCCTCAAAGTCAGTCTTTCAAAAATTCCAAAGTATAGGACATGATAATCCAAATCCAAATGTTTCTCAAGAAAAGTCATTTACAATCGTTCGGAATATCGGTGTTTGGGCAGATATGATCCAGGGACCCCCAGTATGCAAGGGGAATTAGTCCCCCCTCTGCAAAGGCGCCAGTGGCCTGCATTGCAGAGAGGTGTAACAAGGGTGTGGCCTCATTACACTTCTCTGCAATGCAGCTCCCTCGTGCATACTGGAGGCTCCTGGTGGACTAGTTGACCCCAGGGACCCCCAGTATGCAAGGGGAATTAGTTCCCCCTCTGCAAACGCGGCAGTGGGCTGCGTTGCAGAGAGGTGTAACAAGGGGCATAGTCTCATTACACCTCTGCAATGCAGCCCCAGGCGCATACTGGAGGTTCCAGGTGGGCTAATAGGCCCCCAGGGGCCCCCAGTATGCAAGGGGAATTAGTTTCCCCTCTTCAAACATGCACGGGGGCTGCGTTGCAGAGAGGTGTAAAAAGGGTTGTGGCTTCATTACACCTCTCTGCAATGCAGTCCCCTGGCGCATATTGGAGATTCCTGGTGGGCTTTCAGGTCTTATATAGTTAGGAATTAGCATTAAAAAAACCTTTGAAATTCACTGAAAAAACCACAGGTTTCACACCAGTTATAGTTAGGAATTAGCATTTAAAAAACCTTTGAAATTCACTGAAAAAACCATAGGTTTCACACCAGTTATAGTTAGGAATTAGCATTTAAAAAACCTATTAAATTCACTGACAAAACCAGTTATAGTTAGCTGGAAATTTTACTGATATAAAACCAATGAAATTCCACGTTATAGTTAGTTGGACTCACTATAACTTGCGCGTGCAATGCACTGCTGATGACGTCACATATTACATCACTCATGACATGGTCAGTGACATCACTCATGACATCACTGATGACACCATCCTTGTGACATAGTGACAGACCTCCTTTCACTGTAATGTAACCCTTGAAACACATATTCAAAAATAGAAACTGAAATTTAAAAAAAATGGAGATACCCATATCAGTTGCAACAAGCAATTCAGTAATTCCACCATCTATATGCACATCCAGTCATTCACCAACAGTTCTATATAGTCACTCATACATATACTCACTTATCATATGAAGTGATACACCTATACATCCTGTTACACACCGACAGTCATCCAAAAGTTACTCACACACATACTCACACGTGCAAATAAACTATTGAACATCCATTTATTTGAATATAGAGTTATACACACACTTCCACCTTACTTGTATTGAAAATTACACATATTTATTCTCTTAAACAATCACTTATAGAAACACATACTTATTTAAACAGGAACTCTTACAATATCTTACTCTCACATATACTCACTTATATACATCAATATTCACATATACTAGATTAAAACATATGTAGTTACTGATAAAGACACTAGTGAGACAGTCATTCACTCACTAACAAACACATATACACACTCATCCATCCATACAGTCCTGCACATATGCTGTCTTCAAAACACATACAAACAGCGAGTCAGTCACTCATGCATCTATGTGGTAAGTAATACCCCCACCAAACCATATAGACACTCATACTGATACTAAGAGAAACATCTAATAACCCATATACATACGCATGTAGCTACTTACCAACACATGTAGCCACTTATACACAAAGTGAAACAATAATATATATATTTAAATATTTAAACATTACTCACTAATATTTATTTTTCAGAAAGACACATATTCACTGGATGGTGTCATCAGTGATGTCATGAGTGATGTCACTGACCATGTCATGAGTGATGTAATATGTGACGTCATCAGCAGTGCATTGCACGCGCAAGTTATAGTGAGTCCAACTAACTATAACGTGGAATTTCATTGGTTTTATATCAGTAAAATTTCCAGCTAACTATAACTGGTTTTGTCAGTGAATTTAATAGGTTTTTTAAATGCTAATTCCTAACTATAACTGGTGTGAAACCTATGGTTTTTTCAGTGAATTTCAAAGGTTTTTTAAATGCTAATTCCTAACTATAACTGGTGTGAAACCTGTGGTTTTTTCAGTGAATATATATATATATGAAGAAGACGCCATTCACATCCAAAGTCGAGAAAAATGACGAGAGTGAGCCCAGATTCCGTGCTTTTTTCGGTGATTTATTTAAGTATTCCACCAGCCATCCGCCATAACGCGTTTCACCTCCAAAAGAGGCTTGATGACATGATATATATATATGTACAAAAGAAGGTTGCCCTCTGTGGAAAGGTCGCACCCGGGGAGCTTGCACCTCCTTCGTGAGGACAGCCGTTGAGCCAGTCTCCCCCTCCAAACAAGCGCCAAACATGTTTCGGACAGCAAAGTCCTTGATCACTGGCAAATGAGGGACGGACAACAGCCATTGATGGGACAAGCCTCTTTATTTGAATTTAGTCCCGCCCCAGTGGGCGTTGAGGTCTCGCCAGGTGGGCGTGTGCAATGTTGCACGCTGGTTAATGTAGTCCCCAAAAAATATTTCTGCGACCTTTCCACAGAGGGCAACCTTCTTTTGTATATATATATATATATATATATATATATATATATATATATATATATATATATATATATATATATATATATATATATATATATATATACATATATATATATATATATATATATATATATATATATATATATATATATATATATATATATATATATATAATGAATTAAAATATTAAAATATTTTTATTCTTTTACAATTACTTTTTACACTACATTAACAGCAACAGTAGGGAAAACATTGGATGGCGGAGGAGATAAAATTACTATTCCCATTCCAGGGAGTGCAACAGTAGTGAAAGTGTTGGATAGCATAGGGGAATAATTTACTATTCCCACTCCAGCAGGTAGAACTGTAGGGAAAATTATGGTTAGCAGAGTGGAGTAATTTACTATTCCCACTTCAGAGAGTGCAACAGTAGGGAAAATGTTGGATAGTGGAGGGGTAAACACGTACTATTCCCACTACAGCAAGTGCAACAGTAGGGAAAGTTTTGGATAGCGGAGGGGAATAATTTACTATGCCCACTCCAGAGAGTGCTCTAGTAGCGAAAGTGTTGGATAGCGGAGGTGATACAATTACTATTCCCACTCCAGAAAGTGCTACAGTAGGGAAAGTGTTGGATAGTAGAGGCTAACAATTACTCTTCCCACTCCAGCAAGTGCAGCAGTAGAGAAAGTGTTGGATAGCGGAGGGGTAACAATTACTATTCCCACTCAAGCAAGTACAACAGAAGGGAAAAGTGTTGAATAGCGGAGGGGATTAAAGTACTATTCCCACTCCAGTGAGTACAACAGTAGAGAAAGTCTTGGATAGCGGAGGGGTAAAAATTACTATTCCCACTCCAGCAAGTGCAACAGTAGAGAAAGTGTTGGATAGCAGAGAGGAATAATTTACTATTCCCACTCCAGTGAGTGCAACAGTGGGGAAAGTTTTGGATTGCGTAGGGGAATAATTTACTATTCCCACTCAAGCTAAATAATAAAATTAATTAACAAATAATTAATTTTAAAAAAAATGTCTCCCACCATATTCCCCTATAAATGACACCACCAATTTTGTAAAACATTACACTATTAACGTAATTAATTAAACATTAGTTAATTAACAAATTAATTAAAATTAACAACCAATTTAAAAACAAGTATTCATCATTTAATTCACACAATTAACAGTGTAAAATAACTTAAAATAATTTTTCAAATAAAAGAATTAAAAAAATATATTGAAATTAAATTACTTCCCTCCCTACTACCCTATAAACCCACAAACAACTCCAAAAAATATCACAATTGACATATTTACCAACTAATAACGAATTAATAATACATTATTTACCACAATTAACAATATAAAATCATGAATGCCCAATTATTAATTAATACAAAATATATATTAATTAATTATAATTAAATTACTTCCCACCCTTTTCCCCTATAAACCCACAGCCCGCTCCTACAAAAATAACCCAAATAAAATATTTACCAGCTAATTATTAATAACTAACACCAATTATTAGCTAAATAATAATCCATTATGTTCCACAATTAACAATATCAAATATCAATTATATAAATATTAATGAAAAAGAAATATTAATTAATTAATTATTTATAATTAAATTACTTATCACCCAATTCCCCTATAAACCCACAACCTGCTCCTAAAAATATCACACAATTAGGATATTTACCAAATAATTATTAAGAATTAACTACCAATCAATAACTAATTAATAATACATTAATTAACACAATTACCAATATTTAATATTAAATACATAAATATTAGTTAATAAAATCTAATAATTAATTATAATTAAATTACTTCCAACACTATTTCCCTATAAACCCATAACCTGTTACAGAATTAAAATGTAAAATATAATTACAAATACTTAATAACTTCTAAAAGTTATTATAAAATGTATTATAATTAATTTACTTCCCACCCTATTCCCCTATAAAACCACAACCCGCTACGGAACTAAAATGCATAATGTATTTAAAAAGAATAATAACTTCTAAAAATGTAATACATATATTTAAAAAAGTATAATACTTAACCAAAAATTTAGAACACATACATTTAAAATACATACTACAATACATAACACTAATATAAACAACAATATGTTTACAAACGATATTACTGACTTCGATATTAACAAAAACAATATTGCTTCCTTAAAGTCGATATTCTGGTCCACGATATTCTTGCAGTCGATATTCTGTCACTTTGATATTCCCAACTCGATACTGTGGGACTTCGATATTCCCAACTCAATATTATATCTGTGCACCCGTGTGTTAGTGGCTACATGGGTGAGTGAGTGGCTGTGTGAGTAGCCATATGTTATGTTATGTTATGTTATGTTATGTTATAACCAATTTATAAAGCACACTTAGACCAAGGTTTCATGGCGCTGTTTTGAGCAATTGTGAGTTAACTGTTCTGACGTGACTTCTGAAGGAATGGTTACTCATGTGCCTGTATGAACAGCCATGTCTTAAGTTGCTTTCTGAACCGAAGTAGATCGGGGCAAGAACGGATTTCCCATGGGAGTGAGTTCCATAGTTGTGGTGCCAAATGTCCAAAGCGACACCCACCATGTCGTTTGCGTTTGAATTTTGTGCTCACCAGCAAATTCTGATGTTTGGAACGGAGATCACGGGTTGGAACATACCTCAGTATCAGATTGTTAATAAAAACTGGGCTATAACAATTTAGAAATTTAAATGTGAGGCAGGCGGTTTTAAAGGTGGCCCGCTGAAGCAGTGGGAGCCAATGGAGTTTTTTTATCAGAGCTCTGGCCGATTGCCACTTAGGCTGCTGATAAATCAATCTAGCTGCCTGGTTCTGTACAAGCTGGAGCCTCTTGATCTGATAGGAGGGGAGGCCTAGATAGATTGAGTTTGCATAGTCTAGGTGGGATAAGACTAGGCCAGTCACAACTTGTATCAGTGCTGCCTGCGAGAGTAGGTGGTGTATCTTTTGGATCTTCCGCAGCTGAAAAAAGCATTTAGATACAACCGAGCCCACTTGAGTGTTTAGGGACAGATCTTTGTCAATAGTCACCCCTAGGCTTTTTACGGAAGAGGAGGGTTTAGGGAACGTCCCTAGTTCTGCTGGCCAATAGTGAGGCCCCCAGGAGATACAACTATCTCCTATCAGCAGTACCTCGGTCTTTCCGGGGTTCAATTTTAGGTGGTTGTGATCCATCCAGTTGCGGATGAACACCATGGTGTCCTGAAAGTTGGAGATTGATTCAGTGGAGTTGTCTATGGTAAAGGAAAGCTGCAGATCGTCTGTGTAGTTGAAAGTCGTTACTTTCCTCTGTTTTAAGGCTTTAATTAGGGGGAGTAAATAGATGTTAAACAAATGTGGGGATAGGGAGGAGCCCTGGGGAACCCCACATGTAATATTCAGCCCTGGCGCTGTAAAATTTGCCAGGCGAACAGCCTGTTTACGATCCTCCAGGAATGAGGTGATCCAACTTAGGGCCCTACCTTGGATGCCTGCGCGCTCGACACGGTCCAACAAGATCTTATGGTCCACCGTGTCGAACGCGGCAGACAGGTCAAGGAGAACCAGAGCCTGGGGGGTACCGGTGTCGGCCTCCCTGCGGAGCTCGTCCAGGACTGCCAAGATGACCATCTCAGTTGAATGCCCTGGGCGAAAGCCAGCTTGATGAGGGTCTAGATGTTTGGTTTGTTCTATAAAGGCAGACAAAGATTTTGCAACATGTGCCTCCAAAACCTTAGCTAAGTAGGGAAGCAAAGAGATGGGGCGATAGTTAGATGGCTCTAATAAATCGGCGCCAACCTTTTTTATCAGGGGGACCACAGTGGCACCTTTAAATGATTTTGGGACACAGCCTTGAGTAATTGATGAATTTAAAAGGGATAGAGCAGGTTGAGGAATGGTGAAAAAACTTCTCTCATAATATGTGGGGGGCAGCAATCCCGGGGGGATCCAGATTTGACCTTGGACATCAAGGAGATGAGTGAATCTGCATTGATAGTAGGGAAACAGTCCATTGTATGGGTATTCCTGACAGAGTCAGGGGGGATCACAGCTGACGGTGAACATTTGATGCTGGCTTTAATAGCTGTGATTTTTTCTAGGAAGAATGTGTTATGTTTATCACATAGTTCTTGAGTGGGAGTTGGTTTAGGTGAGACTCTGTCAGGGTTGGAGAGTTCATCCACAATTGAGAAGATCTCTCTCGATTTGTTAGTGGACGTTAAAATTTTGGAGGAAAAGTATTCAATCTTGGCTACCTTAATGGCTTTGTTGTATTTTGCTTGTTCTTGTTTATAGAGGAGCTTATCTTCAGGGTCATAGCAGGCTCTCCATTTCCTCTCTTTCTGACGAAGTAATAGTTTCATGTCCTTTAATTCAGGAGAGAACCATTTATGGGCTTCTGCTTTCCGGTTAATTTTGATCTTTTTAGGGGGGGCAAAGTGATCGCTTGCTGTTTTTAACCAGTCATTGATCTGCATGTCAAGGAGATTCACATTCTGGGCTGGACTAGGAGTGGATCCGGCAAAGAAGGTTGTGAATTCAGACAAGTCCACGGATTTCCAGCATCTGGCAGTTCCACCCTCGACCAAGGGGGATCTAGTTCGCATTGCCAGGGTGAGGTCAAACGTGACCAGAAAATGGTCAGACCATATACATGGGTGTACCTTCGTGGCAGAGATGATGGGGTTTGTTGTCCAGACTTGGCCCAATATATGGCCCTTATTATGTGTTGGCCTGAGGATATGTTGTGTGAGATTAAAATTTGACAAGAGGTTAGTAAATTCCAGGGAGTGAGGTCCACCGGTTTGGTCCCCAAACCAGTAGTTGAAATCGCCGATTAGCAAGATATTAGAGTACTTGGTTACTAAATTGGCTATCTGTTCGCTCAGAGACATGGGAAAGAGCGGCATAGGCTGAGGAGGTCTATAAACAACTACACATATCAGTGAAGTGTGATCTGAGTCAAGTTTAATCACTAGGTTGTCTACGCTAGCTAGATTGAGGGAGTCGATAGACCTAAAGTCATGTTTACGATGAATAATGGCAGCCACTCCTCCTCCGGCTTTTCCTGAAGGCCGGTCAGCGTGTAGTATGTAATAGTCGGTCGGGAGTGCTGCTAGTATATCAGGGGCAGAATCAGGGGTTATCCATGTTTCGGTCAGAAACAGGATATCAGGTAAATCAGAGGAAAGTAAGGTGAAGATTTCCAATTGGTGTTTGACTAGGGAGCGTGTGTTTAAGTAAAACACTCTGAAGGTTATGTAATTAGGGGTAATGGTTACCTTGTGGTTCCTTTGGATACCTTGTATTTCCGGAAATGTGTCACGTTGTTGTAGGAGTCCTAGACTGTCGAGACGGTTCCTAGAGATTTGGTCTAACCGATGGTGTACTCCATGTATGTTGCATACTTCTATAGCGGTGTATTTCAATACCGGCACAGCGTGCCCTGCCCCTTGCCCCGTACTGGCGCGGACGGGCACAGACGGGCTTGCCTTAGGCGCGCCTTCGGCGCGCTGCCGGCGTGCCCGCTGTGCCCGTCCGCTGCGCTCCCTGAATGGGGGGTATATATAGAAAAACAATGTCCCACTGGGTATCAATGACAGAGACAATTTAAACTATTGCATACAGTACGTATTGCAGACAGGGAACACCAAGGAGTCTCAGTACATTGTGTAAGAAGGTTGTTAATCACCAATTACATTAAACATGGGAAGCACAGTTAAAAAGCAGCACTGTACATGAAAAGCAATCATGAAGCAACCCAAATAACACTTGGTGACAATGTGATGACGCAGTGATAGTGACGACGCAAGTGAAGGTGAAAGACAGCGTGGTCGGCGCAAAGTAATGGAAACAATCAGTTAAAGGCTTTCACATTGAATATATACAAATAAACAAGTTCAATTTGGCATGGTGATAAGCCTATTGGTAGTGCGCCGTGAAATCGCGCTGTTGTTGTCGACGGCGTTTCGATCCTCTATGATTCGGGATCCTCTTCAGGACAGGGTTGGCATTGAATTGGGGTGCTGCATGGGAGAATAATTAATTTTAGGAGATCGGGCATGAGACGGGGGCTAAAGGAGGAGCACAATTGTGAGCCGAGTGATCGGGCACTTCACAGTCAAATTGAAGTAGAAGGGGAGGATCTATCTGTGTGGGCGGTGATGGGTGGCATGCAGCTCTAATGAGTGCTTAGGGAGGGTTCGGCTAGGGTGGTGGGAAGGGGTAGGGAGGGATCGGTGCTTAGCAAACCTGGAGTGTTGGAGCGCTGACAGAATGCAGGGGTCAGTCGTCCGCAAGGTAGTTGGTCCGGGTACTCGTGGGCAATTAAGGAGTACTGATTCAGGTATCCACTCGTGGCGTAGGTAGGGCGCCTAGCAGGGGGGGGTTGAAGACATAGATTGGTGTTTAGTATTCACAAACAGTCTGGTAAAGACCGAGTAGTCTTTTAATGACGGCGATTCGGGAGTGTAGGCAGGTTACCTGTATCGTTAGACACTGAAGGTCACCGGCGGCGCATCAACAGATCGCAGTGGGGGGGTTTTATTCTCCTTTGTTCGTGCCGGATGGGCGCCTATGGGAGGATAGAAACAGCGGTTCAGGGCGGGTGTTCATGGGCAGTGTCGGTGAGGTATGGACATTGCCGCGAAGTCAAAGGATCAAGGAGAAGTCAGTTACCTGGATTAGTCTGGCGCGTGGGGGCCGATTGAATCCTCAGCGGTAACGTCCCGCGCAGAGTAGCGGGTTGACTGGGATCCTCGAGTAGAACCAGGAAGTAACCGGGGGAAGGGGGCGGGGCTACGAGGAAAAGGGGCGGGAGGGGGCGGGAAACAGCGGTGGGGTGACGCCCATGGGATGGGTCTGTCGGTGGAGGGAGGGGAACGAAAGGAAACATTGTAATTCTGTACCTTACAATGCTGCAAACAGAATTACATTTGGTTATGCATCACAATGAAATTGGTACAGATACACATAAAGATAGATATGTGAAAAATATAAGATTATATAAAAAACATTTTGAGAACCAAATCACGATGTATACATTTATACAATGAGCGCTCACGGCGCATAGAAGTACAGACCATGACGAAAGTTCTAGTCTAGGTGATCTGTAAAGAAGTTAGTAGGACCACATAGATGAGAGTGGTGGTGTGGGAATGGGGAATTACAGGGTGAAGATCATAGGACTGCATGGGGATTCAAGTAGTGACCGTGCTACTCCATTCATCAAGAGTGTTCAGGCCCCTATTTACGGAGTCTGTGAGTGAGATCCATTTACATTCTGCTCGGTTTAGGAGTAAGTTTATAATGCCACCTCTGGTAGGAAGTCTCAGATGTTCAATTACTTGCCACCTTATATCAATGTCCCGATGGCCTTTTTCAATGAAGTGTGAGACCAGAGGGGCTGACAGCACTTGGCAGTTGACTCGGCTCTTGTGTTGGATGATGCGTTGTTTCACCATTTGGGTGGTCTGGCCAATGTAGAGTAAATCGCAGGGACATCGGATCGCATAAATCACATTAGTGGTTTTGCAATTGGTATGACATGTGAGTTCATATCTTTTCTCATTGTATAAAAACTCTTTGGTGTTATTAGTGAGTTCGCACATGCTACAACCTTGGCACTTGAAATGTCCAAGGATTGGGGGCAAGCCCCAGGCAGATGTAATACTGTTTTGGTTTTTGGTTGTTTCTGGCCAAGTAATAGCACGTACCAAATGATTCGCAAAGTCGTTGCCGCGTTGGTATGAGAACAAGGGTGGGTCCCGGAATTGTTCTTCGGATCTTAACACCGTCCAGTTTTTCTTGATAATGGAGCTCACTTTGTTGCTGTCTGGTCCAAAGGTAGAGACAAAAGGAATCCTTGCCATTGGTTCCCTGGTTTTGGGTGTTAGTAAATTTTCACGGTGGAAATACCAGGCACGTTTCTTAGCTCTGGCGACCAATCCACGGGGGAATCCTCTATGTATAAGTTTGTTCATCAGGATGTCTGCCTCGCGAAAGTAGTGTTTTCTCCATTTACATTTACGCCTGATACGTAAAAATTGGCCAAAAGGCAATCCATCTTTGAGTCCTCTTGGGTGATGACTTGAGTAGTGTAACAAGGTGTTCCGTTCTGTAGGCTTCCGGTAAAGGATGGTGCCCAGTGTACCTTCCTCGGCATGTATGATCACATCTAGGAAAGGCAGATCATTCACTTTAAATTCACTGGTGAAATTCAGGTGTTCTTGACTGTTGTTGAGCCACTCAATGAAAGGTGTTAAATCATCGGGAGAGCCATGCCAGAGGAGGAGAATGTCGTCAATGTAGCGACGCCAAAGCCCCACATGTTGGAGGTAGGGGTTAGCCGGATTGAGGATTAATGATTTCTCCAGGTTGTGTACATAGAGGATCGCAAAGTTGGGCGCAAAGCAAGCGCCCATTGAGACTCCTTTAATTTGTAAATAATATGTCTCGCGATATAAGAAGTAAATATTTTGTAGGGCAATTCGGAGTAAGTCCATGATAAATTCCTTTGGAATTCTTGCGGGTAGTGGTCTGGTTACCAGTAGGTCCTGAATGACTTGGAGGCCTTCTCTGTGAGGAATGTTAGTATATAGTGATTCTATGTCCAGACTGACCATGAGTTGGGAGGTAGTGTCAAAGTCCTTGTTCTCTATGGTGGTAGTGAGATCCATGGTGTCTCGAATGTAGGTGTCAGTTAAAGGGAATCCCCCTGAATGGGGGGGCCATCTTATACTAACGGGTGTGTGAGGGGCCGAGCACTAGACCGCTCGCCCCGATTCCCTATCCAAGATGTCGGTCGCCAGGAAAACGAGGCAGATAAGAGTATCCACGCAGCGTTGAATCAGCTGCAGTGGGTAAGGGCATGGGCTAAGAGCGAATCAATCAATTCCCAGCAATAGTAATTTTAAAATGCAGTTTTTAGTGCAAATAAGAAATAAAGGTGCAGTTTTAAAATGAAACGTAAATTCGGTCACAACACACCAGTCCCGGCTTCCGCCTCAGGACAGACACTCGCCCGCTCTAAATCAGGGAAACAAGTGCTTTTAGCAGCGTTTTTATGCCAAAGGAAGCGTGAGGGGCCGAGCACTAGACCGCTCGCCCCGATTCCCTATCCAAGATGGCGGTCGCCAGGAAAACGAGGCAGATAAGTGTATACACGCAGCGTTTAATCGGCTGCAGTGGGTAAGGGCATGGGCTAAGAGCGAATCAATCAATTCCCAGCAATAGTAATTTTAAAATGCAGTTTTTAGTGCAAATAAGAAATAAAGGTGCAGTTTTAAAATGAAACGTAAATATTTGTTCACAACACACCAGTCCCGGCTTCCGCCTCAGGACAGACACTCGCACGCTCTAAATCAGGGAAACGAGTGCTTTTAGCAGCGTTTTTATGTCAAAGGAAGCGTGAGGGGCCGAGCACTAGACCGCTCGCCCCGATTCCCTATCCAAGATGGCGGTCGCCAGGAAAACGAGGCAGATAAGAGTATCCACGCAGCGTTTAATCGGCTGCAGTGGGTAAGGGCATGGGCTAAGAGCGAATCAATCAATTCCCAGCAATAGTAATTTTAAAATGCTGTTTTAGTGCAAATAAGAAATAAAGGTGCAGTTTTAAAATGAAACGTAAATTCGGTCACAACACACCAGTCCCGGCTTCCGCCTCAGGACAGACACTCGCACGCTCTAAATCAGGGAAACGAGTGCTTTTAGCAGCGTTTTTATGCCAAAGGAAGCGTGAGGGGCCGAGCACTAGACCGCTCCCCCCGATTCCCTATCCAAGATGGCGGTCGCCAGGAAAACGAGGCAGATAAGAGTATCCACGCAGCGTTTAATCGGCTGCAGTGGGTAAGGGCATGGGCTAAGAGCGAATCAATCAATTCCCAGCAATAGTAATATGGGTGAAAGAGTGAGGTAGTATGTGAGTGCCTCTATGAATGACTTAGTGGATATGGGAGTGTCTGTAGTGGTAAGTGAGTGGGTATATGAGTGGCTGTATGGGTGAGTGAGTAGTTGTGTGAGTGGCTATATGGGCCTGTGAGTGGATATGTTAGCGGCTGTATTGGCAACTAAGTGGCTGTATGCATGGCTGTATGGGTAAGTGGCTGTGTACATAGGTGTCAGCATGGGTGACTAGTGGCTGTTTGAATAACTGGTTGATTGGCTCAGTGGCTGTATTGGACAGTGATTGTCTGTGTGAGTGGCTGTATGGTTGAGTGAGTGGCTCTGTTGAGAGAATGTATAGCTGAGTGACTGGGTGTGTGAATGTTGTATGGGTGAATAAGCGGGTGTGTGAGTATTTGTATGGGTGAGTGAGTGGCTGTGTGGGTGACTGTATAGGTGAGTGATTAGCTGTGTGAGCAAGTGGGTGGGAAGTGAGTGGCTGTGTGAGTGGCAGTATGGATGAGTGAGTGGGTGTATGAGTGTCTCTGTGGATAGTGAACAGGTGTGTGAGTGGTTGTAGTGTGTTAGAGTAGGTGTATGAGTTGTGTGGGTGTGTGAGCGGTTCTATGGTTGATGTCATCAGTGATGTGATCAGTGATGTCATTTGAGTCATCATCAGTGAAGTCATCAGTGATGTCAGTGACCATGTCATGAGTGATGTAATATGTGAGGTCATAAGCAGTGCATTACAGGTGCTTAAATTATACTGAGCTCAGGTAGCTATAACTGCTGAATTTCAATGGTTTTGTATGAGTGAAATCTGAGCCTAGCTAAAATGTCCCTGTAACTATTCATTTTTTCAGTGAATTTCTAAGTTTTTTAATCTATTTCTTAATTATAATGTCCCTGTAACTTTTTTTGTGAATTTCAAAGGTTTTAAATAATATATATATTTCCCAACTGTAACCTCTAACCTTCCAGAGTGGATATGTGAGTGGCTGTATAGGTCAGTGTGTGGGTTTGTGAGTCGCTGTATGAGTCTGTGACTGGGTGCATGAGTTGTCATGCGGATTTATGAGTGGGTGTGAGTAGTTGTGTGAGTGGGAAAGTGGGTTTGTGAGTGGGTATATGGGTTTGTGAGTGGGTGTGGTAACAGCTGTATAGGTCTGTACAGTGGGAGGATAAAAAGGGCAGGGTCTTTAATGACCGTTCAGCAATTCTGTAGTCTGAGACTTACTGGTGATAACAGGAAGTGTTCTCCACCGCATTGAGTCTCAGTATCCATGGGAACTTCATCCCCAAACCAGTAATGTGCCAGGAGGCATGTTTGCAGAGTGGTGGAGAAAAGGGACGGGCCTCCAACCAGCTCTCAGCAATCTAGCTTTATCCGATTTGCTGGCGGTAACAGGGATAGGTTCATGGCCCCCAAGGACCCTCAGCATCCAAGGGGACTTCATCCCCTTAAAAGTGCACCAGGAGCACATTTCCAGAGGGGTTGAGAAATGGTGTGTGGCCTCCGACAACCTCTCATGAATCCTGCTGTGTGGGTCTTACTGGAGGAAACAGGAGTGGTTCTTGCCTTCAATGACCTCTCAGAAATCCTGCTGCGTGGGACTTACTGGAGGTAACAGGAGGCTTTATTGGCCCCAAAGGATCCTCAGCATCCAAAAGGACTTCTTCTCCTAAATAGTAGTGCACTAGGAGGTGTGTTTGCAGAGTGGTGGAAAAAGGGGACATGGCCTCCAATAACCTCTCAGCAATCCCGATGTGTGGTACTTATTGAAGGTAACAGATGGGGCTCTTGGCCCCAGGGAGCCTCATCATCCGAGGGAATTACATACCAAAACGAGTAGTGTGCCAGTAGGCATTTTTGCAGAGTTGTGGACAAAAGGGGGGGGGGACCTCTAATGAGCTGCATCAGGATTTGTGGTTCCACAGGAGATGGAGGTTGCACTGAACAACCCGGGCGATCTACGGATTCATATGCTTCGAGAATAAAATGTTATGAGGCAAGTAAGTAGACTTTATGGGTCCCCCACTACTACACCCATGGCATCAGGGTACCTCTACCCTGACCCCTTTATTCACTTTACACAGAAATGTTCAGCCCTGTAGACTGCATCCCAACAAAAAAAATGGCAGCAGCGGCTTTTCTGTGAAGGTGTGGCCAACCAAACAGGAATTTGCTTTGGCATGTGGATCTGCGAAGGATCCGTTTCTCTATATACACACAATTGTTTTTTGGTTAATATCTCTAAAACTACTGTATGGATTTACACCAAATCACAAAAATCCTGATCTGTAGAACAACATCTACCTTTCTGCCAAATGTTGTGGAATTCCACCAAGCAGTTTGGGCTGTAGTCATGTTCAAAGCTCCTATGGGAATTAACATGGGTAAAATGTATTTTGGGGCCCCCCTTTTTGTCAACCCCCGTTTGACGGGCCACCCTGAAACTTTCCAGACACAGGCTGAAGTGAGTGTTTAATTTTTTGGGCAACATTTCTCAATCCGGCATTAGATATAGGCATCTGAAAAACAGCTTTTTAATAGAAATTAGGTACAAACTATTAAACCTACTGGCAATCGCCAGAGGAGAGAGAGAGAGAGAGAGAGAGAGAGAGAGAGAGAGAGAGAGAGAGAGAGAGCAAAGATTGGGAGGAGAGAGAGAGAGAGAGCGAGCAAAGTTTGGCAGGAGAGATGAGGAGAAAACTGTGTTGGGATGCAGACCAGGTGAGAAGGAAAGAGGATTTGGAATATAAACGTCACTAAAAACGGCCTTCCTAAGCCTCTGTTGTACAGTATACTGTATACAAAACTGAAAGATGACTGTTTTAAATCATGTATATCATTGTGCGTCTTATGGTAACGCTCAATAAACAAAGCATATATATCGTTGTGGGTTCTAAGGTAACGCCAAATAAACTGCATAGTATTTAAAAGGATTGTTGCTCGTGGTATTGAAACTGGAATTACTTCTTGTAACCCCGCCCTTTAGGCAGAGGTAAATTGATTCAGAGGGAGGGGTCAGCCTCCTGTTTATCTGACGCACCTGGCTTTAATTTTTGTCTAGAGGCCGGTCCTTGTTCAGCGTTGCTCTCAGAGTCTCGTGAGAAGCATCCCAGAGCAGGAAAGGTGACAGCCTGCTCCCTGACTCCACTCCACGGCGCATCGAGGTATTGTACCCGAATATCTTTAGCTTTAATTGAGTGTTGACGCTCGTCACACGTCCACCTGGGTGGGAGATTATCGGACTGTGGGGCTCAAGGTGCTGGTGGGTGAAACACAACGGCACAGCTGTTTCTGTTTTTTATGAGGCAGTGCGTAATTTCACGGCTAGAATCGGCAGGATTGTTATCCATTACGCACAGCTCCCTTTGATAACAACCAGTTCCATTAAATACATAGTAAAAACAGATATTAATCTCCAGTCTCAGAACGCTGCATACCTCGTTCACAGCTGAGTGCTTGTGTTGGGAAAATGCAAAGCGAGGTAGGGCTGATGGTGACAAACCAAAAAACGATACAAATTTTTATATGAACTACAACAGGCGAGTGATGTAAAATGGACGATTGTTAAATGGACTTTACGACCCAACCAGATAAAAAAAAGATCACTCGCATAATTGCGATCATAATGTCGATGCCCTCTTTGCTTTCACCTCTTTCTTTGTTTTCATAGTATTATAAAAACCAATTTTCCGGATTTTTGAAAGAGACCAAGAAGTAATCCCCAGCCATGAGCAACCACGGACAGAATGTCGCTGGCCACAATGTAAGTGCGTTTTACCTTTCAGACGTTACGTTTGTTACATGATTTTACTCAAAAAGATTTATCTTCACAATGTCATTGTATGGCTGAGCTCTGTGTTGTGAGTTGGGATTTAGAGGTGTGCAAAGTTTATGTTGTGCTTGCAGAATAGGGATACATTGAAAATTTTGAACGTTTTGCGTAATGTGGTATCGGCAAAGTGTGACCACAAACATAATTTTTTTAATTTTCCCCAAAAGTGGATTTTCAAATGTGTGTGTGTGGGTGTGTGGGAGGGGGCTCCAAACAACACAGGTAAATACGTTATTTGGCAAATTTTGCTGAGAAATCAAATATGGAGGAAACTCCCAAAGTTGAAAAATGCAAAAAGTGACATTTTAAGGACTTGCCATTACAGTGTGACAAGGCTTGAGTATTTTTTTAATTTCGGTAATTTTTTATTGAAAAAGATATTTACATGGAGCATAACATATACATGGGAGGGAGAAGAGAAAAAGAAGGGAAAGAAAGGAGAAAAAGCACCGGGGGGGATGAGGGGGGGGGGGGTTAGTGTCCGTTTCACGCTCTTCCTTGTAGTTTGATTCCTCCGTCCCCCCATCTTGCATTGATTGTCACTCTTGATCCCCGGCCCCGATCGTGGTAAGGAAAGATAGGAAGAGTGGAGCAGCGCAGGATTTTGTGGGAGTTTGCAATGTCAGGTGGGCTGAGTCTAGGTGGTACCTGTAGGGTTGGTTGACTGGCTATGTTTCCTACGGGAGTTTATGCGAGGACAGGTAGTTGTCTAGAGACTTCCGCATGTTTGACTGTCTATGTGTCTTGGGTGTGTGTTTCGCCGTTATGATGTCCGATCCTCTCAGGATTGTGATCCAGCTGAACCATGCTCTAGACGTGGCTTTCCCTGTGTCCTTCTAGTTGTTCAGTACTGTTTTGACCGCTGCTGTCAGCAGCAGGTCAATGAGGTCCCTTTCCTCTTTGGCTGTGATTGAAGGGTCCTAAGAAACACCAAGGCTGCCCTCCTAAGTGTAGATAGGCTACTAGGTACTAGCATAAAGAAAACACAGCTAGAGTCCATATGGCACAACCCCAGAATCAAATACGGAGACAAAACACTGGACATGCATTCATGGTACAAGCATGGCATATCGACAAGGCTTGAGTATTAAAAGAACAGCAGAATTTTCTAATAAGCAGTTTAAGATATGTATCTTGGTGATTCTTTACAGAATTTGTTTCAAAAGACAAAACTATACAACCTAAAAATATATTTTTAACAAGTCCCCTATAGCACTATGCATATATATTTCTATGCATGTCACTCTATCCATTATACTACATAGGGTATGGGCCTTCTAAATAACAACGCTTCCGAATGGTCACGTTCCGTATTGGACACCTTCAGCCATTCCTGATTTTTTTCTGCTTAAAGTAGGTCGCATTTTGGGACTAGTAGTTTCACTTTAGCTATAGTAAGAATAGGCTCAAGTTCCTGGCATTCAAGGAGAGGAATGGATAAAAGACTGTGTCTTATATGACAGGGGCCACTTCTCCCAATTGTATATATTGAGAATATGCCCCACAAATTTGTTTCAATTGCAGTTGGACTTCTCGAAATCAATATACTTAGACCTCTCAAAGAAAAACTCTTGGGGATTGCAAAATATCCAAAATGTCACTGTCAGGCTATTTTACAAACTGAGGAAATGTAACAGCATTTGGCTTCAAAACAGCTCAACTGGCTTTTAAGATGGCTTATGTGAAGTATGGATATAAGGCAACACTGATCCATGGGTTTTTAGCAAGTCTTTTACCATATTGTCTCCTTCACGTATGCCATGGTCTCAATATATTTACAACAAGGGGTGGTGAGGGACAGAGTCTCTGAATTAAGCAGAAAGCTCTCACCCAGTCAAGAGATCAGGGCTAGATCCAACACCGTTTTTTAGCTCACTGCACCATCCCAGTTTCAGAACCTGGCTGTATGCAAATTAGTCTGTTCCTGTCCCAGTGCATGATGGGAACAGGGCAAACCAAACTACAAAAGCCAGTTCTTACACTGGGAAGGAAACAAGCTCCCGGGGACCGGTTTCTGGCATTACAGCCGTCTTCGGCCCGGTTTGCTTGAATCCTGATGGTGCAATGAGCAAGGGTCTCACATCTGAGAATACCCTTCCACGCTTAGGGTGGACAAAAATATTTACAACAAGGGGTGGTGAGGGACAGAGTCTCTGAATTAAGCAGAAAGCTCTCACCCAGTCAAGAGATCAGGGCTAAATCCAACACCGTTTTTTAGCTCACTGCACCATCCCAGTTTCAGAACCTGGCTGTATGCAAATTAGTCTGTTCCTGTCCCAGTGCATGATGGGAACAGGGCAAACCAAACTACAAAAGCCAATTCTTACACTGGGAAGGAAACAAGCTCCCGGGGACCGGTTTCTGGCATTACAGCCGTCTTCGGCCCGGTTTGCTTGAATCCTGATGGTGCAATGAGCAAGGGTCTCACATCTGAGAATACCCTTCCACGCTTAGGGTGGACAAAAATATTTACAACAAGGGGTGGTGAGGGACAGAGTCTCTGAATTAAGCAGAAAGCTCTCACCCAGTCAAGAGATCAGGGCTAGATCCAACACCGTTTTTTAGCTCACTGCACCATCCCAGTTTCAGAACCTGGCTGTATGCAAATTAGTCTGTTCCTGTCCCAGTGCATAATGGGAACAGGGCAAACCAAACTACAAAAGCCAATTCTTACACTGGGAAGGAAACAAGTCTCCCACTGTACAGACCTATACAGCTGTTACCACATGCCTGAAACCGGTCCCCGGTAGCTTGTCTCTTTTCTGGTGAAGAATTGGCTTGGTAGTTTAGTCTGCCTTGTTCCCATGATGCACTGGGCCAGGGACAGACTGATTTGCATATAGCCAGGTTCTGAGCTGGGATGGGGCAGTGAGATAAATAACGGTGATGGATCAAGCCCTGATCTTTGGACTGGGTAAGAGTGGTCTGTTTAATTCAGACACTCTGTTCATCACCACCCCCTTTTCTGAATCGTTTTTGGCCACTATAGGTGTGGCAGGGTATACTCAGACATGAGTCCCTTTCTCACTGCTCCATCAGGATTCAAGCAAGCCGGGCCGAAGACGGCTGAAATGCCAGAAACCGGTCCCCGGTAGCTTGTCTCCTTTCTGGTGAAGAATTGGCTTGGTAGTTTAGTCTGCCCTGTTCCCATGATGCACTGGGCCAGGGACAGACTGATTTGCATATAGCCAGGTTCTGAGCTGGGATGGGGCAGTGAGATAAATAACGGTGATGGATCAAGCCCTGATCTTTGGACTGGGTAAGAGTGGTCTGTTTAATTCAGACACTCTGTTCATCACCACCCCCTTTTCTGAATCGTTTTTGGCCACTATAGGTGTGGCAGGGTATACTCAGACATGAGTCCCTTTCTCACTGCTCCATCAGGATTCAAGCAAGCCGGGCCGAAGACGGCTGAAATGCCAGAAACCGGTCCCCGGTAGCTTGTCTCCTTTCTGGTGAAGAATTGGCTTGGTAGTTTAGTCTGCCCTGTTCCCATGATGCACTGGGCCAGGGACAGACTGATTTGCATATAGCCAGGTTCTGAGCTGGGATGGGGCAGTGAGATAAATAACGGTGATGGATCAAGCCCTGATCTTTGGACTGGGTAAGAGTGGTCTGTTTAATTCAGACACTCTGTTCATCACCACCCCCTTTTCTGAATCGTTTTTGGCCACTATGGTGTGGCAGGGTATACTCAGACATGAGTCCCTTTCTCACTGCTCCATCAGGATTCAAGCAAGCCGGGCTGAAGACGGCTGAAATGCCAGAAACCGGTCCCCGGTAGCTTGTCTCCTTTCTGGTGAAGAATTGGCTTGGTAGTTTAGTCTGCCCTGTTCCCATGATGCACTGGGCCAGGGACAGACTGATTTGCATATAGCCAGGTTCTGAGCTGGGATGGGGCAGTGAGATAAATAACGGTGATGGATCAAGCCCTGATCTTTGGACTTGGTAAGAGTGGTCTGTTTAATTCAGACACTCTGTTCATCACCACCCCCTTTTCTGAATCGTTTTTGGCCACTATAGGTGTGGCAGGGTATACTCAGACATGAGTCCCTTTCTCACTGCTCCATCAGGATTCAAGCAAGCCGGGCCGAAGACGGCTGAAATGCCAGAAACCGGTCCCCGGTAGCTTGTCTCCTTTCTGGTGAAGAATTGGCTTGGTAGTTTAGTCTGCCCTGTTCCCATGATGCACTGGGCCAGGGACAGACTGATTTGCATATAGCCAGGTTCTGAGCTGGGATGGGGCAGTGAGATAAATAACGGTGATGGATCAAGCCCTGATCTTTGGACTTGGTAAGAGTGGTCTGTTTAATTCAGACACTCTGTTCATCACCACCCCCTTTTCTGAATCGTTTTTGGCCACTATAGGTGTGGCAGGGTATACTCAGACATGAGTCCCTTTCTCACTGCTCCATCAGGATTCAAGCAAGCCGGGCCGAAGACGGCTGAAATGCCTGAAACCGGTCCCCGGTAGCTTGTCTCCTTTCTGGTGAAGAATTGGCTTGGTAGTTTAGTCTGCCCTGTTCCCATGATGCACTGGGCCAGGGACAGACTGATTTGCATATAGCCAGGTTCTGAGCTGGGATGGGGCAGTGAGATAAATAACGGTGATGGATCAAGCCCTGATCTTTGGACTGGGTAAGAGTGGTCTGTTTAATTCAGACACTCTGTTCATCACCACCCCCTTTTCTGAATCGTTTTTGGCCACTATAGGTGTGGCAGGGTATACTCAGACATGAGTCCCTTTCTCACTGCTCCATCAGGATTCAAGCAAGCCGGGCCGAAGACGGCTGAAATGCCAGAAACCGGTCCCCGGTAGCTTGTCTCCTTTCTGGTGAAGAATTGGCTTGGTAGTTTAGTCTGCCCTGTTCCCATGATGCACTGGGCCAGGGACAGACTGATTTGCATATAGCCAGGTTCTGAGCTGGGATGGGGCAGTGAGATAAATAACGGTGATGGATCAAGCCCTGATTTTTGGACTGGGTAAGAGTGGTCTGTTTAATTCAGACACTCTGTTCATCACCACCCCCTTTTCTGAATCGTTTTTGGCCACTATAGGTGTGGCAGGGTATACTCAGACATGAGTCCCTTTCTCACTGCTCCATCAGGATTCAAGCAAGCCGGGCCGAAGACGGCTGAAATGCCAGAAACCGGTCCCCGGTAGCTTGTCTCCTTTCTGGTGAAGAATTGGCTTGGTAGTTTAGTCTGCCCTGTTCCCATGATGCACTGGGCCAGGGACAGACTGATTTGCATATAGCCAGGTTCTGAGCTGGGATGGGGCAGTGAGATAAATAACGGTGATGGATCAAGCCCTGATCTTTGGACTGGGTAAGAGTGGTCTGTTTAATTCAGACACTCTGTTCATCACCACCCCCTTTTCTGAATAATGGTCTCAATATATGGCCATACTCATAATCTCGAAGACTTAGACCTATAAGGGCATAATTATGAGTGCCCTGGAGGCATCTGTGGAATTTAAGGTAGTCAATAAAATCTGAAATTCGAGGGCTCAAAATGTGTCCGAATATGAAAAAAAGCACCAGGTTGAGTATTTCCCCTTGATGTTGAATAATATGTGCACTTAGTGCTTATAGCACCAGAATCCACGTATCACTAAACACCTGCCTTTTTTACCCCCTGATAAATATCAGAAAGTTTGATCTGCCAAAATTTGATGGAGGTTGTGGATTTTCTTTTACCCAAAACTTAAGAAACATCTCAGTTTATCAGGGTGCTTGTTATCAGGTTCTTAATGGAGACGTGGAGCCTTCTCAGTCCTGGGAACTTTAGAATAGAATAGCATCCCTGCAAATATATCGCTTGAATAGTCTGGGCTGATGTTCGAGAGAAGCTGCCAAGCGCTTCTTCTACACCTAAACGAGGATACCTATGAGTTGTTGCTGTTCTTGTCATCCTCAGTAAACTATGGTTCAACAGTGCCAAGAGACTGCATGAGAGTAATAGTCACACTTAAAAAATAGGTCGAAAAACAAGGATCATTGGACCATAAAAGTCTATATCACCTGTGAGTTATTATTTTAGTCTCCCCACCAGCTCCACTAATGAAGGGATATCTAGGAGACGATGAGGGATTTTAATCTCTAGTTAGGCACCCTGGTCACCCATCTAGTAAGTGCTCCCTGAAATACGGTTAAGCTCACCCTGACCTTTAGGAGTCAGGGTGAACCCAATGATGAAGCATGACACCACTAGGGTGTGTGAGGGTTATTTATAAAAATACATTTTCCTACCCCCTACCAGTCATGTGGAGCTAGTATACCCACAAGGGGTGACCGATCACCCCTCTACACTTTGTCTGGTATGTTAGAGGCAATAACCCCACTCTAACCTTAGTAGGATAGTTTTTCGGTATAATGATTTATCCTGGAAGGACGTAGCCCTCCATTTCCTTCATAGCCGAAGGACCCTCTTAACCATCCAGATCCAACAGGCTTGATCTGTCTGGACCTTTTTGTTCATTGCACTTTTAAAATAGCCATTTAGAAGTACTCAATAATAATCACAGGTGTTTCACTGCAATCACTGGTGGGAATTCTCATGTTCAGCTTCAGGGCTGTGACTCATTTTCACATTATTTAATTATTTTATGTTAGTTTTTTATAGAGCATGAACTTGACCATGAGAGTATCAGAGCGCTATACAAGCTTTACAGAAGTGAACAAAAAAAAAAGGTTTAGAAATACAGAAGTATACAAACGATTGGAGAGGGGCAGAGGTGCTGGACACATGTGGGAATAGAGGTACACGTGTGTACGGCTACAATTACAGTTAATCAGTATAAGACTCCACAGTTTCTTGGTGGAGTGAGTAGGTGATCTGACGAAAAGGGGATAGTCATAGATTAGTCAGGCTCTCTGTGGTGGTTGAAGGCAGAGATTTAGTGAGGAATTTACCCACGAGGAAGGTTTTGGCCTCTTTTTTGAAGCATGCCAGAGAAGGGATTCTTCCGATGGCGGGTGGGAGAGAGTTCCAAATTCTTGGTGCAGCCCCGGAGAAAGCCGGATCGTAGGTTTCTTTTCCCAAAAAGGGGCAGGTTGGAGCAAGAGGTCTCTGGCGGACCGGGAGTTCCTGATTCCTCCAGATACCACTAATTTCTGTGCAAGATAAGCAGGGGAATTTGCATATAGAGCCTTGTGTGTAATGCATGCCAGTTTCTGCTGTATTCTGGCCTCGAGGGGGAGCCAGTTCAAAGCTTTCAGATGTGGAGAGATGTGGTCAAATTTCCTTGTGCCGTTAAGTAGTCTGGCGGCCGCGTTGAGGCAGGCTTTTAAAGTGTCACGGAGATCTTGGGTAAACCCGAGAGGGTGGAACAGACATATTCCAGCCTAGAGATGACTAGTGCTTGGACTGCCATTTTTAGGTCGGAAGCATCGATGAAGGGTTTCAGTTTTCTTCGGTAGCTTAGGTGGAACGTGGCTGATTTAGCCATCAAGTTGATGTGGTCCTGCATGTTCCGGTTGCAGTCGAGGATTATTCTCAGAGATTTGGCCGAGGCCACGATGGTTGGTGGGCAGTATAAGGCTGTGATGGTCTTAATCCACATCTGAATCTCCGGGTTGGCTTTTGTAGGGGATATTAGGAGAAATATGTTTTTCTTTGCGTTGAGTTTGAGTTGGTTAGAGGCGACCAATTGGATGGTTAATTTCAGGGCCTTATTCAGGACGTGCATCTCCTCGAGCAATGACATTTTGATGTATATTTGGGTGTCGTCCACGTACAAATAATGGGAGATGTTAGCGGTGTGAAGTACTTTGGTAAGCCACTCTAAGTAAAGAATAAAGAGGGTGGGGGAAAGGGTTGATCCTTAAGGGGCTCCAACCGTGACCGGGGAGGGAGCTGATAAGTTGTAGTTAATTAGGAACCTCTGTGACCTGCTGTGGAGGAATGACCTAAACCATTCTAAAACAGAGCCATCCAAACTCAACCTAAGTTTAAGGCATTCGAGTAGTCTTCCATGGTTGACCATGTCAAAGGCCGAGGATAGATCTAGGAGGATTAGAAGGCAGGTTTTACCTTGGTCAAGGGCTTGGGGGGCATTGTCCACGATGTGGAGCATGGTAGTTACAGTGCTGTGCCCAGGTCTGAATCCAGATTGGAAGTCATCGAGTAGGTGGAAGTTGTTGATGTATTGACTTAGTTGCTGTTGTACACACTTATTTAACACTTTGGCTAACAGAGGAATATTGGAGATAGGTCTGAAGTTGTTGGGGGAGGCTGGATCCAGCGACGTTTTTTTGAAAATGGGGAGGACTTAGCCGGCTTTCAGAGAGTCAGGAATCGATCCCTGCTGGAGAGAGGCATTGATTATTGCAGTCCAGCTAGGACAATGGATTGGGTGGCAGCAGCAAGTCAGTTGGATGGTAGCTGGTCATTAAAGTGATTGTTCGGGTTTAAGGTATAGAGGATTTTAGAGACAGAGTCTTCATCACAGTACTTAAAGTCGGTCCAGCGTGCTTGATTTTTAGGTGAGGCCGGTGGGGGCAGTGCAGAGAAAGGGGCAGGTCAGGAAGGGGTTGAGAATATGTAGCTGCACTGAGTTCCTTTCCTAAGGCTGTGATTTCATCAGCGAAGAATGAGAAGAAATCCTCAGATGATATTAGAGACATAGGAGTTTCTTTCGGTGTTTTAGCCAGTTTATTTGATTGGTGTTTGACCAGTTCAGAGAGCTTGTGGGGTCTATTCTTGGCATTCCCCAGTTCCGTTCTGAAGTATTCTTTTTTTGAATTGAGGATGTTCTTATTGTAGGCATATCTCGCCTGGCGAAGAAGTTTTAGATGCACAGCAGAGGGGTGCTGTCTCAAAATTCTTTTCAAAATTCCAGAGGGATCTCCTCTCCATGTTGAGGGATCCAGTGAAGCAGGGGTTTCTGTCTTTGATTTGTGTTCTTTTTAGTTTTAGTGGGGCTAGGTCATCCAGATTGTTCGATATGGTTGTTGACCGTGATCATTGAGGTCACTGACCGTTGTTATATGCAAGGGGGGGAGGAGGTCAGATTTACAGCGAGCCTCCAGTTTCCTGTGGTCAAGGTTCTTGGTGTCTCTGACCCAGCATTTGGGAATCACTGGTTGCTGTGCCTTTGTCTTGTGGGTCCCGGGTAAAGGGAAGGCAATGGCTTGGTGGTGAGACCAGTCACCTGGGTTTATGGAGATAAGCTTGACTGAAGATTCCTTAGAGATGATCCAGTCTAGGTGGCCTCTTTTGAGTGAGTTGGCAGTGAGCAGGCTTGAGTCTGGGTTGATTGGTTAGGAGGTCTTTAATGGCGTTGACGTGAGAATCCTTGGGATCGTTCTAATGCAGGTTGAAATCACCAAGGAAAATCTCTTTAGCATTGGAGGAAATCTTAGTTGTGATGATTACCAAGAGGTGATCGGTGAAAGAGTCACTCAAGCCTGGAGAGTTGTAAAAGATGTGCAAGTTGTACAGTTGTATTGAGTTGCTGCAAATGGAGAGGGCAAGGTATTTGCGGGAGTCAGTGGTGAAAATTCATTAAAGAATGTTATGTCTATTAAGGTATTATCTTCTGATGAAGTAGGGGAGAGAGAAGCTAAGATGCTTTCAGCTTCCATTCAATAATCAAGTAATCACAGGAGAATGGATCACTTTTCCTGTTTTTTCCAGGGTCTTGGGTTCTTGCACTCTCACTCATTCACGTAGTGCTCATTATAGCGGTACATCTTGGCTGTCTGTATTCATCTTTTTCATGAACAGTATTATCATTGGGTCTTATCTGTGCTATCCACCACCAGGAGGGAGACCAACTGGTTATTCGCAGTAGTGATCAGGAATGGTGAGAGTGAGAGTGAAGTGAACTTTAAATTGCCTCCATGCCACTGATTAGGATTTATTTTGTCAGGGATGGGGCAAGGTTAAAAAGGGAATGTGGTGCATAAATGTAAGGGCTACTGTTCTATAGCACCTGTATCAAAAGGTAAGTGGTTGAAGTGGTCGAGCAATAACACAGGGATGGTGACCAGCTGTCTATGTTTGTGTTTTGAGTAAAGCAACGTTTTTTTTTAATGCAGCTCATTTCCTTAAAGGAAAATGAGATATGTTTTTAAAAAAAAAAGGAACATTTCAGTTTCATTTTATAAGAGTCGGCAGTGGTCTGCTGTACCAGTGTCTGCTCTTTTAAAACATTTAAGCTGCCAATGACAAAGAAGCCCATCCTGTTTGCGACTGGCTTACAACCTACTTGATGTAGGCAGTGAACTGCAATTGCTTCGCGACCGCATTCCAGTCACAAAACAATTGTACATCTCCCGGTGACTTGCTTTTAGGAAGGGATGCCCTTGGCACACCCCTTATTAATAGGAGCTCGCAAGTCCTATTTTGAGAGTCTGTAACAGGTTACTTACTAGCAAAATAGGGTTCATACATGCTACAACCCTTTTTGGAGGTCACACAGAATCAGAATCTCCATTTGTAAAGCTAAAACCGCTCGTACATGTGGCTCCACATCCTTAAAGAGCACAGAATGGGAATGAACGCCTGAATCAATAAGTGCACTGCTACCCTGAAAAAGGAATGCCCTGTTGCTGACCTAGGAATCTGCATAAACTTTTTTTGATAATGGGCTAACAGCAGTTTTTTCACTGTCCACAGTGCCTAATGTTTTAATAAAATCAAATCAGGGACATTTGTATTGCGCACAAATTACATCCGAGGAGTCTCATGGCGCTTAGCAGACGACTCTGACATGGAAGATAAAAGGTAAGTGGCTAGTTAGCAAAAAGCCAGGTCTTGAAACCTTTTTGAAAGACACTGTGTTGAGGAATGGTGCAAAGATGGAGGGGCATCCTATTCCAGTTGGCAGGAGCGAGAAAGGAAAAAGCACGACCGCCATTTCTGAATGTTTGTATTCTCAAGTGTGTCAGCCGAACCTCATTGCTGGATCTAAGGGATCACTGACATAATATTGACTACAAAAATATAGGCATTTAAAATATCGACTACAAAAATATCCAAATCCTATCTACAAACAGGTAAGTACAAAAATATAGAATCAAAAATATCGTTTAAAAATATGTACTTTGTAAAAATATCGAATTTGTTAAAATTAATGTAAAATTAAAAAAATATTAAAAAGTAAATAACTAAAATATACTTAAAAATACTTAAATAACCTTAAAATTATTAAATAATTAATTTAAGTTATAAAAAAATAATACAATTGTATTTGTTAAAACATATATATATATATTAACATAATATTATTAAAAAATATACAATATTATTACCGTAGCATAGCAAGAGTGTTAGAAATTACTATTCACACTCCAGTTAGTGCAACAGTAGGGAAAGCGTTGGGTAGCGTAGGGGTAAAAATTACTATTCCCACTCCAGTGGGTGCAACAGTAGGGAAAGCGTTGGATAGCGTAGGGGTAATAATTACTATTCCAACTCCAAAGAGTGCAACAGTAGGGAAATCGTTGGATAGCGTAGGGGTAAAAATTACTATTCCCACTCCAAAGAGTGCAACAGTAAGGAAAGCGTTGGATAGCGTAGGGGTTAAAATTACTATTCCCACTCCAAAGAGTGCAACAGTAGGGAAAGCATTGGATAGCGTAGGGGTAAAAATTACTATTCCCACTCCAGTGAGTGCAACAGTAGGGAAAGCGTTGGATAACGTAGATGTAAAAATTACTATTCCTACTCCAGTGGGTGCAACAGTAGGGGCAGCGTTGGATAGCGTAGGGGTAAAAATTACTATTCCCACTCCAGTGAGTGCAACAGTAGGGAAAGCGTTGGATAGCGTAGGGGTAAAAATTACTATTCCCACTTCAAAGAGTGCAACAGTAGGGAAATCGTTGGATAGCGTAGGGGTAAAAATTACTATTCCCACTCCAAAGAGTGCAACAGTAAGGAAAGTGTTGGATAGCGTAGGGGTTAACATTACTATTCCCACTCCAAAGAGTGCAACAGTAGGGAAAGCATTGGATAGCGTAGGGGTAAAAATTACTATTCCAACTCCAGTGAGTGCAACAGTAGGGAAAGCGTTGGATAGCGTAGAGGTAAAAATTACTATTCCCACTCCAGTGGGTGCAACAGTAGGGAAAGTGTTGGATAGCGTAGGGGTAAAAATTACTATTCCCACTCTAGTGACTGCAACAGTAGGGAAAGCGTGGGATAGCATAGGGGTAAAAATTACTATTCCCACTCCAAAGAGTGCAACAGTAGGGAAAGCGTTGGATAGCGTAGGGGTTAAAATTACTATTCCCACTCCAAAGAGTGCAACAGTAGGGAAAGCATTGGATAGCGTAGGGGTTAATATTATAATTCCCACTCCAAAGAGTGCAACAGTAGGGAAAGGGTTGGATAGCGTATGGGTAAAAATTACTATTCCCACTCCAGAGAGTGCAACAGTAGGGAAAGTAAATACTTCATATATTATTTAAAAAAATCTAAATTAATATCTATAAACAATGTAATTAAAAGTAATTACCAATTTAATATAATATAATAATTAATCAATTAAAATTACAAATTAAAATTAATTATTACAATTAGTTACCTATTAATACAAATTAATTACAAATTACCAATTAATTAATTAACAATGAAAAATTAATTAACAATTAATTCAAATTAAATACAATTAAATAAATTGAATTATTTAATTAATTATAAATAAATTACTTCCCACCCTATTCCCCTATAAACCCACAACCCGCTACAGAAAATAAATTAGTAAAATTAACGTAATTAGCAATTAATCATTAAATAAAATTAATTGGCAATTAAAATTTAATTAATTACCCATAAAAAATTAATTTACAATTAATTCTAAATAAATACCAATAATTAATTTTACATATTTAATTAATTATAAATAAACTACTTCCCACCCAATTCCCCTATAAACCCACAACCCGCTACAGAAAATAAATTAGTAAAATTAACATAATTAGCAATTAATCAATTAATTAAAATTAATTGCCAATTAAAATTTAATTAATTACCAAATATAAATAATTAACAATAAATTAAAAATGAATACCAATAAATAAATGTACATATTTAATTAATTATAATTAAAATACTTCCCACCCCATTCCCCTATAAACCCACAACCCGCTACAGAATTAAATTACGCAAAAATTAAAAAAAGCAAATTCATTACTTAAAATAAATTATAACATAAATACACACTTTTCACACATATAATAACATAAAAAAACACTATAAAAAATTTGATATTATTAAAAATTCGATAATTTTAATAACCTATATTATATACTTTGATATTTTAACTTTCTATATTTTTAACATTCGATATTACATTACTTACCTTAAAAACAATATTTTTGATGTCTATATTCTGTCCATTCGATATTTTGTCCATTCTATATTTTAAACTCGATATTATGTCCATTCGATATTTTTTAATCAATATTTTGACTGTTTACCGGATCTAAGATCTCTTTGGGGATTATACCATCTCAGTTTCTTGGACCAGTACTTTGAACCACTTTGTACATGTGTTTATGCACCAGGCATAAGGTTTTAAATAGAATACTCTTTCTTACCGGAAGCCAATGAAGATTTTTCAAACAGACGGTGGCGGAAGATCGTCGTGGGGGGCCTAGTACCAACCGTGCGGCGGCGTAAGGAGAACTTAATAATAATAATAATAATAATAATAAGGGAGCTTATTATAAAGCGCCTGGTTACTCACACCGGTGTGTCCCCGCGCTGTGGTGAGTGAGAAGCCCCACGCCCCCTTTTGTACTTCGAGAACCCCATGCCCCTACTGTGCTACGAGCAGCCACGAAATTATTGAAGGAACAGATGTGTTTTGAGCTTTCTTCTGAACCTGACCTCCGAGGGTTCCAGGCGGAGCTCACATGGGAGTTTATTCCAGCTCCTTGCTTCCAGGAGCCGGAATGATCTGCCACCCATGCAGGTCTTTTTGATTTTAGGGATCACCAACAGGCCAGTTCCCGTAGACCTGAGGGAGCGGACAGGCCTATAGGTAGTGATTAAAGTCTGTAGGGGCCTAGGTCCACTACCCTGAATGATCCGATGACACGTGCATAAGGCCTTAAACACAATTCTCTTCCTGACAGGAAGCCAATGAAGAGCCTCCAAGGCCGCTTTAGAGGCTGCTCTTCTTGGAAGCCTCAAGACCAGCCGGGCGGCTGCATTTTGCAGCACCTGCAAACGGTCAAGGCTCCTAACCGTGGCACCCAAGTACAATAGGTTACCATAGTCTAATCGTGATGTGACAAAGGCGTGCACCAGTTTCCTTCTAGCCTCAATAGGGAGAAGGTCAATGATTTTACGTAGACCTTTTGGGACACCTAAGCACGCCCCACCACACGACTGATCTGCGGTGCAAATGTAAGGTCCGAATCTATCCACACCCCCAAATTCTTAGCCTGTTGACAGGGCATGGGGACTGGTCCTAAGCAAGGTGGCCACCATGCCGAGGACCACACAGACGGGCCTCCCCCCACCACGAGCACCTCTGTCTTGCTACCATTCAACTTCGGGCAGTTGTCATCCATCCCGGAGGCGAGCTCCTGCATGCAAGCTCTGAAGTTGGATGCAGCCAGATCAGATGCCCATGACATAGAGATGACCAGCTGTCTGTCATCGGCGTATGACACAATTCGCATTCCATAACCCTCAAATATACTTGCCCTAGGGGAGACGTAGAGATTAAACAAGGTGGGACTCAGGGCTGAGCCCTGAGGCACACCCTGATCCAATTCCATAGCTCTGGAAAAATTGGTGCCCTGCCTAACCTGGAACCTACGATTCGTCAGAAAAGATTGTAGCCACTTGAACGCTGCACCTGAGACACCGCCCTTATTCAGACACTTTAGCAAGGTGAAATGTGCTACAGTGTCAAAGGTGGCGCTCAGGTCCAATAGGATGAGAGCCATAGTCTGTCCCTCATCCACTCCCTGTCTGATGGTCTCAGTGGCCATAAGTAGAACTGACTCTGTAGAATGGAGCGATCTGAACCCAAACTGCGTAGGGTGGAGCAGATTGGCTTCATCCACATAGGCCATGAGTTGAAGATTAACGGCCTTCTCTGCCACTTTTGCCAAGTAGGGCAACAGCGAAATGGGGCGGAGATTGTACAATTTCTCCAGACTGACGTTAGGCTTCTTCTGAAGTGGGAGTACCACCACCTGCTTCCAGCCATCAGGCATCGTGTGCGTTCTAAATGGCACATCTAAAAGATGCCTAACGTAGGGCTCCAGGATGTCAAGGCTTTCTGCGAGCAATTTATGCGAGGCGGGATCCCTGGGTGACCCTGACATTATGGACCTGCAGATCTTTTGCAGCATCTCGGGTGGAGGGGTGGTAAAATTATCCAGTCTATGAGCTCCCCCCTCATCCCACTTGGGCTCCACAAACTCTACACCCCTTCTTTTAGCTCCCGGAAAGGAGGAGTATATCGTGGCCTCTTTCTCAGAATAGAAGCCAGCGATACGATCGCAAGATTCCTCTGAACTTTCCGTGGGTATTGCAGATGGTTTAAGTGAGGAGATTTCCCTACAGATCTTAAATAATTCCTTAGTGGAATTTTCTGCTTCCCCAATTCTCTCTGCATAATACGTGGCTTTAGCCCACCTGATTAATCCGTTGTAGATTCTCCGTTTATCTTGATATTCAAGTTTGGCCTGATTAAGAAAAGATACCCTCCATTGCCTCTCTAGACGTTTGCACTCAGTCTTAGCTAGGCACAAGTCGTCTTTGAACTATGGGGCTGATTTTAGAGACCTACTCAGTGATTTCTTCAGACGCAACGGGGCATTGCTGTCAAGGGCCTCTCTTATGTGTTTTTCAAGATTACCACGTGCGGTTTCTACATCAATGCCCCCCGGCTGCCCTCCTTTAGTCAGGGCAGCATTGAACTTTGCCCGGGAGAAGCCAGCCCAATTACGGCACAGATGGTTAAGCGAAGGCTGTTCCGGGGCTCTAGGTCCTGAAATTCGCATCACAAAAGGAACAATGAAGTGATCAGACCAGGGAACAGGAATGGGCAGGTTCACTTCTACTTCCCCCCAATTAGCAAACACTGGGTCCAGTAAGTGGCTATCCTTATGGGTCGGGATCTTCGAGTTCAGGTTGAATTGTAGTGCCTGTAATTCCTGGCATAGATCTACAGCCCCTTATTGAGGGAGTTCTCTAAGTGCATAATAAAATCTCCTAATAGGAGGAGCTTATCCCTATGTAGGGCAGATTCCATAATACCTTCTAACAAGCTTGCGACAAATCGAGTATATGGGCCCGGTGGTCTGTAGACCAAGAGTCCCTTTACCGTAATGCGCGGGTTCACCCTAATTGTAAAAGCGCCCGCCTCGCTATCAGCTATAGTTAGAGGTTCCAATTGACAGCTAAGCGGCTGTTTGAAGGCAATGGATATCCCCCCACCTCTGCCTGACATCCTATCCAGCCTAACAATCATGTATCCCAAGGGGAGTGCCTCAATTATGTCTGGATCCGAGTCGGTGTCCAGCCGAGTTTCCGTAAGGAAAAGGAGGTTGAGTTTCTTATCCGTTAGTAGGTCGAAAATATCCAACCTATGCTTGCGCATGGATCTCTAATTCAACAGACCACATGAAAGCCTTGTTGCTTCTCGATTAAATTCATCTGCCACACAGAATACAAATTGACACTCTTTACAACCCATATCCTTATCTACTTTTACGTTGTGGTAGCAAGCCATAGGGGTCTTGGGACAGAGGTCATAGAGTTGATTTGCACTCCACTGAACTCTTACCGCATTTAACGCAGGGATTTTGGCCCCAGTCCCCGCACGGCCACGGACAGGCGCAGACGGGCTTGCCTTTGGCGCGCCCGCTGCGCGGCCGATTAAGCATCCTTCTTTTATTCCTACAAGCGTCTGCAGGACGGGAGCACTAGACCGCTACCCGCCCCCACCCCCCCCCACCCACCGGAAGTGACTGTCTCTTCCCTTCCTCTCCCTCCGCGCATTGGTGCTGGTCACCGCGTCGGACCGGGGCGGGAAGGGGGAGCAGTCTCCGAGCAAGTATACAGCCCCCCTCAGGTGAGCCCAAGTGAATTTGCTAGTTCAGTTTTCCAGTTTTAAAAGCAGCCTAAAAACGCTGTCCCACAATTAGCAGCAACACAAATAAAATAATTTAAAAGAACAGCAGATATAATGCAATGACTGCGCTGTAAGCAGCAGCTAAGGGCACTGCCAATGCCCACTCACCAACTTGGAGTCTTTTCAGGTAATGCTCGTTTATAGAAAGTAAAAGCGCATTCCCATAATCCATTCTGTTAATAATTAGGCCCTGTACTAGGGGTTTCCTGGCCTCTGCGGGAATCCACTTAAAAATCTTTCTCAGACTGCGCATTAGCCCAAAACAAGTGCCCACAATATAATTAATTTGGCTTTCCATGGACAGTTTGTTATCCATGTGAAAACCCCAATTTCGGACTGACTCCTTCGGTGTTGGACAACTGCCAAGTTCGACTGGCCACCAATCATGGGTCCAGTAATCGGCTGCCTTGCCAAAGAGCAGAACCTCTGATTTATCACCATTTAACTGCAGATAATTAACATTCATCCATGATTCAACATGGATCAGGCCGTTTTTAAACCGTAGTTTTGTATCATTTACATCGGGTCCCAGTGTGATTAAGATTTGAGTGTCGTCAGCATAGGACTGCACGTCAAATGTAAATGTAAATGTGGGATATTTGTAAAGCACACTGTTACTCTAACCGAGTGTCCTGGCGCTGTAGACCGCTGGGGAACCCGTCCTGGTTTTCCCTGTGAGATGGTCCCTTACTGTGTATCTCCAGGGTGAAACCAGGCATCCCTGGCGTCTGTGGGGGGCCGTTGTAGAGATTAGGCAAGCTTAATGCCCAGAGTTACCGAGTGTGTTCCCCGGTTAGAGTAGGCACTGAGGCAAGAATTATCGAGTCCGTTGACCCCTGGTCCACGACCCTGCCGCGTCGGGAATTGAACCCTGGTCCCGGGCCGTTCTCTGCTTACAGGTCTGCCGCCTCTAACCAGTGAGCCACACCTCTCCACTTCTGCCGCCTCTAACCAGTGAGCCACACCTCTCCATAATCCATAAGCACTGATCACTCTTGCCAAGTGTGTCATAATTATATTAAAGAGTGTGGGGCTCAAAATTGAGCCCTGTGGCACGCTCATTTTAACAGGTCTTTTTTCTGCCTCATATTTATCGATCTGAACAGCAGTGGACCTATCAGATAGATAGCTGGAGAACCATGTTAGCGCTTTTCCTCTGACACCATTCTCCCACAGCCGTTGTAGTAAGATGCGATGGGAGTTGGTGTCAAAGGCCGCGGACAGGTCGAGCAGAACGAGGATGGCTGATTGATGGTCTTCCAATGCCAGTCTGATGTTATCAACGACCTCTATCAGCCCCCGACATTGCCATAGCCATCCTGGACCGCTACAAAATCACCCAGAAAGACCGCATCAACAAAACTGGAGGAGGAATCGCCATCATCCACAAAAACAGCATCTCCGCCGCCGAATACCTACACTTCCAGATCCACATTAACCCCCAGACCACCCTCAGAGGAACGCTAATCTACAGACCCCCGGGCCCACGGACACAATTCAGCAAAACCATTGCCGACTTCATCAGCCTGCACACCCTAGCCTCACCAGAGTACATCCTCCTAGGGGACCTGAAGTTCCACCTGGAGAAAAACAACAACAACAACACCACCACCCTGCATGACAACCTCGCCAACCTCGAACTCAAGCAACTGGTGGACACGCCCACCCACTAATCTGGCTACACGCTCGACCCATCTTCTCTGCAAGCAGACACGTTGCCTTCAGCCATTCCACTGGACTACACTGGACTGATCACAGCTGCATCCACTTCACCTTCCAGAAGAACACATCCCACCACCGCACACCACAGATCCCCCGCAGGTGCTGGAACAGAGTCACCACTAACCAGCTGACCACATCGCTAAACCGGAACACACCTGCCGACACCCCTGACACCAACGACACAGCAGACAACCTCACACAGTGGATCACCAACTGTGCCGACGACCTCGCTCCACTGAAGAAACCCCCAGGCAAGACCAGCAACAGAAAAACCTCATGGTTCACAGACGCCCTCAAAATTGCAAAGAAATCTTGTTGCACCCTCGAAAAAGCCTGGCGCCACAAGCGGACATCAGAAAACATGACAGCCCTCAAGAGCGCCACCCGCGAATACCACCAGATGATCCGCACCACCAAAAGGACATCATTCAAAGAGCGGCTGGACAACAACTCCCACAACAGCAAGGAACTCTTCAGCATAGTCAAAGAGCTCTTCAACCCCAGTGCCAGCAACAATGACATCACACCGTCGCAAGACCTCTGCAACTCCCTCGCTGCTTTCTTCCACCACAAGATCGCAGACATACACGACAGCTTCAGACCCCAGACTCCGCCCCCAGCCACCAGACCAATGTCCCCCACCACCAGTCTCAGCGCATGGACGCCCATCAGCACTGAAGACACCACCCGCGTCATGAACACCATCCACTCCCGATCCCCTGCCGACCCATGCCCTCATCATATCTTCAACAAAGCCGACACCATCATCGCACCCCACCTCCGTAACATCATTAACAGCTCCTTCACATCAGGCACCTTCCCTGGAAGCTGGAAACATGCAGAAATCAACGCCCTTCTGAAGAAACCAACAGCGGACCCCAAAGACCTTAAGAACTTCCGCCCCATCTCTCTTCTCCCCTTCCCGGCCAAAGTCATCGAGAAGACAGACAATAACCAGCTAACTGCATTTCTCGAAGCAAACAACTCGCTTGACCCATCACCAGTCCGTATTCCGCGCCAACCACAGCACCGAGACCGCCCTCATTGCAGCCACCGACGACATCAGGACCCTGATGGACAACGGAGAGACAGCCGCTCTCATCCTCCTAGACCTCTCGGCAGCCTTTGACACCGTCTGCCACCGCACCCTAACAACCCGCCTTTTCAACTCTGGGATCCAAGGAAAGGCTCTAGACTGGATCACATCCTTCCTCTCCGACAGAACCCAGAGAGTCCGCCTCCCTCCCTTCTGCTCCGAGGCCACCAAAATCATCTGCGGCGTACATCATCTCTCTCCTACGCCAATGACACCCAACTGATGCTCTCCCTCACCAAAGACCCTCTCACGCCAAAGCCAACTTCCAGGACGGAATGAAACATGTCGCAGAATGGATGAAGCACAGCCGACTAAAACTTAACTCGGACAAGACGGAGGTCCTCATCCTCGGACAATCCCCATCTGCCTGGGATGACTCCTGGTGGCCCACGTCGCTGGGCACCGCACCCGTACCCACGGACCACGCTCGCAACCTGGGATTCATCCTGGACTCCTCCCTCACGATAACCAAGCAGGTCAACGCAGTCTCGTACTCATGCTTCAACACCTTGCTCATGCTCAGAAAGATCTTCCGATGGATCCCCACCAAAACCAGGAAGACTGTCACCCAGGCCCTCGTCACCAGCCGACTGGACTACGGGAACGCCTTATACGCAGGAACGACAGCCAAACTTCAGAAACGGCTTCAGCACATACAGAACGCCTCTGCACGACTCATCCTCGACATCCCCCGCCACAACCACATATCTGCCTACCTGAGAAACCTGCACTGGCTCCCCGTCAGCAAGAGGATCACGTTCAGGCTGCTCACCCATGCACACATAGCACTCCACAACATGGGCCCCAAATACCTCAACAACCGCCTCTCATTCTACACTCCCACCCGCCAGCTTCGCTCCACCAGCCTCGCCCTCGCCGCAGTCCCACGGATTCGCAGAACCACCACCGGAGGAAGATCATTCTCTTACCTGTTTGCCAAGACGTGGAACTCCCCTCCCCACACCTACGGCTGACCCAGGACCATCTCACCTTCAGGAGACACCTCAAGACCTGGTTATTCGAGCAGTAGTGGCACCCCCCCCCTCCCGACAGCACCTTGATACCCTCATGGGTGAGTAGCGCGCTCTACAAATGTATTGATTGATTGATTGTCTCCGTACTATGGAGTGCCCTAAAACCAGACTGCGATGTATCCAGGAGTCAATTTTCCTCAAGATGGCTCACGAGCTGTGTATTAACAAAGGACTCCAGTATTTTCCCCAGGTAAGGAAGCAGTGAAATAGGACGATAATTTAGCAAGGTGTTGGGGTCCGCTGTGGGCTTTTTTAAAATAGGTCTAATTTTTGCTGCTTTACATATTTCAGGTAACACTGCATCTGAAAGTGATTTATTAAAGAGGTTAGTCAGATGTTCAGCTGGCGCATGGGCAAGTATTGAAAATATTTTAGGTGAGATCTGATCGGAAGGTGATCCTGAATTTATTTTTAGACCAATTGAAATGACTGTATTACAGTCGAATTAAAAAAATTATTTTATTGCGTGAGACGAATCAGGTATCTGATTTACCGGGACTGCGAGCTGCTCTATATTTTGACTACGGGGGAAAGAGCGATAAATGGCCAATATCTTTTCTTCAAAGATTTTTGAGAGAGCATTGGTCCACTCTTGGGAATTTGGAATTACCAACGTACTTCTAGAGATGGTAAGTTCTTTTAGAATTTGAAAAAGTTCTTCGGAAGAATTTCCCGCTTTATTTATCTGTTCAGCTAAGAATGCTCTCTTCGTTACCTTGATGTCATGCATGTAGCTGGAGTGCAATAGTTTATATTTTTTCCGATCAACCTGCTCTTTACTCTTATGCCATTTTTTTTCAGATGTTCTGCATAGAGATTTCATGGTTTTTAATTGATCAGTAAACCAGGGGGCTGATCTATTCATGCATTTGATTTTACTCACTGGGGCAATTTTGTCAAATGCTATCTTTATGTCCGTTAGAAATATGCTTCAACAATGTTCATCATTTTTAGTACTTGTTTTACATACTTTTCGCTTTAATAAATTATGTATTACTTTTCAGAAGGATGAACAGTCAAATGCAGAAGAACTACTTCCGTCCGGTAAGAGCTTCCTTTAAGTGGGATGATGTTAGTACCTGGATGGGAGACCACCTGGGAATACCAGGTGCTGTAGGCTGTTTTTTTTTAAAAAAAAAAGCCTATGGCCATACCACCCTGAAAGAACCTGATCTCGTCTGATCTCAGAAGTTAAGCAGGGTCGGGCCTGGTTAGTACCTGAAAGTGGGATGATGTGTCTGCCCTAAGTGAGGTGTCAGTCTGTGTATGTCACCATGGAGGATTGTATTGTGTTATATTTCAATACAGGAAGCCTCTTGGAACAAAGGCTGGCTGTCTCCATGAGTGTGATTTCGTGTAATGTTTACTTATTAAAGTCTATGAACATTTCTCGAAATTATGGTTTCATAGTGAAATTTGATTTGCCAGAATTTCCTAACACTGTTTTACACGAGCATGCACCTAGCAATAAAAAGGCATTGGAGGTACTGGAAGGAGCCTTGATCGATTAGAAAATGTTTTCAGTCAAGATGTTGTATTTGGAAACAGGTATCCTTCTGGAAAGGTGCATGATCAGGTAGTAAAAAAGATGAGGCAAAATTACACAATACGAAATTTCCAGAAATGTCTACATTTTCCCATAATGCAAGATTTGAGAATTGTGCAAATTACTCCCCCTCTGTAACTTTTCTGAGTAAACAGCTTACAGGTCAGTCAATTTCACTAAAGAGCAAGACACCTCAAAAAAAGTCTAATATGAAAAAATAGTAAAGCAGTAAGGGGTGGTAATGGACGCTACTGTAGTTGTTGGTATGATAAGGAACTAAAAGTGAGGCAAAAGCGCTATCCGGTTTAGAGGGTAAGTGACATGTAGGCGCAAATGTGACAGTTGAAGCCTGTGGCGCTTTCAGCTTATATGAAGACTCAAGGGCAAGGTAGGAGGCAATTTAAAACCGGGTGAAGGATGGATAGAACAACTTTGGACAAATTGGGACACATTAGATGTAAATTAGGTGAGTGAGTGCATGGATGTTGTGCAAGTTATGGCAAATTGACTTTTGATCCAACCCAGTCATTACGCCTATCATCAGTACTCCAGAAGATCTGGAAACATGGGTCCACACCCAGCAGAAAGTAGACTAGTTGGCTGGGTAAACACAGCATTCAGCCATCAATGGATTTTCTTTGACGTCTCCTGCGGTCCCCCAGCTCTGATGGACCTTAAAGCGCCGTGAACCCAGGTTTTTAAAATAAGGAAGCCTCGAATACTACCCTAGGCATGTTAACCTCATATCAAGCATCTAGGCAAGCAGGCAAAAGGGTCACTAGCCAAAGCAGGGAAAGCAGAAAGACTACTTTCCACTTACTCAGTCAGGTCGACTGGTGTCAAACAGGGCCTCAAAGAAGGGTAGATGGAATTGCCGTGACCCCTAAGCAGATCTCAGGTTTTCAGACCTAAAGGTCACAGAATGCCTGCTTGAAGGCTAAAAGTGCTCCTGGCCAAACACAGCATGTTTTCTCCTATGCGTTGGTGCCTCTGTCAGCAGACCCTCGAATAGCTTAAATAGTATAGAGTGCACATTGTATATATAGCTTGGCAAAACATACGTGCATGCTTCTGGAGTCTCACATCCAAGGCTGTGGCTGGTGCTGCAAGTCTCAAGTGAGGTGCAAGTTTTAATATGTAGTTGTGGCTGCTGGCAGGACTACTATTCTCTTTTTAGGAATGCAGTGTTTAATATCCTTTACCTAACACCAGTCTGTGCTTTCTGTAAATGTTAGTATCTGTTTATCTTGAAACTATATTTGATTGACCATAGCAACATCAACAAAGCTCTAATAGGCACCTTAACAGAGCCACCATAAGCCTGAGAATTTGTAACTTGCAGAAAGCACCATGCTTTGATATGGTCATGATGATAAACCATTGGGCTCTGCTGTTGTGAGATAACTTGTGGTAAAAGAAGATTTTGGACACACCATGTAGTACCCGCTTGACGATGGCTTCACATATGAATAAGGTCCAACATGTAAATAAGCATAGGCAGTCCATGAATCTTATCTGTACTTCAAAATCCCCATTTTTCATAATTATGATGCTCATAAAATTAAAAGCTTCCCTCCAGTAGGATATTTGGCAGGGTGATTGTGATGATGACATTCAAACAGATGTAGAGACGAGGATAGACATTCAATTCGGCCACATATCACTGTGATTTTTGCATTGTCATTAATTATTTTCTGAGACTTTACTTAGCCCCAAGACACTTTATTGGCTCATTTGAAGAACAGTCTGGACTGATACAGTTTGCTGCCAACAAGCCAGGCCACTACTTTGTGGGAAGTAGGGGAAATACTCTAAAGCCACCACTTGCTAAACATATGGCGCACAGTGTCTCAGATCTGGCTATGGTGAGAACTTGGGATGTAGATAGCTAAGAGCATGAGGTAGTTCTAGGGAAAGGAAAGAGTCCAACAGGGAGGGGGGTTTTAAATGAGAAAATAAAGACTTATTGGTTAAAATATCTGCCTGTACTGATAAATATTGCATGAGCAAGAAGGGGATTATTGGGATAGTTGTCCATGGATCTTGGTTCAATTAAATTGAAGACTAACTCAGATTACCCCAAAGCCAAGCCAAAAACTCACCCAGGGGTTTCCCTTTGATTTAACTGTGGTCCGGAAGTTAGGATTTAGGAAGGGTAATTCCATCGAGTAAACTCTCATGCAACAATAGCCAAACCTAGGGGCATATTATCAAGGGGGTTTATCTCCGCTTTTTTGGCTTTAAAAGCCAAGAAAGCAGAGATAAAATTATCTCCCTTTTACCTAGCTGTCTCTAACACCAGTTAGCGACAGCTAGTAGGAGATAGCGACCATCTTGGGCCCCACTTTGCATTTCAGAGAAATTTATCACTAATGACATGCAAAGTAGGCGTGCCAGATGTTAGCGACTGGAAACAGTCGCTAACATCGCTATCTCCTATTACCAACTTTTGGAGATATTCACGCTAAGCGCGAATACCTCCAAAAGCTAACACCTGCCATGAGCAGTTCTCAGCCATGTTATCCAATGGGAGGTGGATAACATGGCTAAAAGCATTGGCTCGGTAATGCTTGAATATCGCTGACTTTTCAGCTATATTCATGCATTGCAGCCGATTTTTATCGCATTTGCAATAAACCTTGGTAATACCAAGGTTTAGCTGCAATAAAAATGGCCGCAGGTCGGCGATACATTTTTGTCTCTAACCAAGCAATAGCGATAAGTATCGCTATTGCTTGGTAATATGCCCCCTAGTCACCATGACTCTGAAGATCTTTTTCTCAGGCAAAGGAGAACATGCAGCGCCCCCCTGCCAGAGTCATCATCCTTCCCTTTCCTTAACTAGCCCTATCTACCCCTGTCTCTCCCATTGCTGCACTCCTGCCCCACACAGAAGATCCCGGCCCAGAGCAGGTGGTCAATGTGTGTGTTAAAGCCCTCATAATATGGGTACCGTATGGGATTCTACATGGTGATCCCACGTCTGCACAGTTATTTCTCATTCTGAAGGGTTTAAATCATAATTGTTCGAAGCCCTTGTTGAAATCCTGACCAGTAAAAATAAGTTCTGCTGCTGGAAAACTTCGCATGGGATTTCAGCTAACTGGTAAGCAGGAATTTACAGCGCCGTGAACCCAGGTTTAAAGTAAGGAAGCCTTGAATATTACCCTAGACAGACACTACTGTTCTATCAAAAAAACAGGAGACTGCCTTGCTAGAGCCACTCTCTTTATTTAAAATATTTCTTCTTCACAAGCATTTGTCTATTAATTCAGAAAAATTCAGTTCATGATTATTGGAAATACCAAGCCTAAATCCAAGAATTGTGTGCTGAAAGAGGGTCCAATTGAGCAAGCCAAGTAATATGACTTCGTTGTCTGAAGTCATCTTCTACTTTCCTTTGTGGCCCCATATTGACAACACTACTGTTGTTCTGTCACAATCCGATTGGGCTATAATAGCATTCAACTGGCGATTGGGAAGCTGCTATGTTTGTGCAGATTATTGCAATGTTACTCAAAAAAGGAGTCATTTTAAAACAGACAATTATTAAATGAGAGGGGTTTTAGCCGTACGTGCACACTAGCGTAAAATAAGAGCTTTGTTTTCTCACCCTGCTTTAAAACATGCCTGTCACTACATTCCAAGAATAAAAGGCCACGTGAAAATGACCCTCATTTTGAATATTTGTAAATTTGAAGAAGATGTTTGTTAACTTGATGCCTTTCATGTTACTCTTTCATTCATTCTCAAAAAGACTCAATTACAAAAGTGGCGAAAATGTGTTGGTTAATGCAATCTAATGCGGTGGTTTGTCGAATGTTCTTCTCTACGTAATTACCATTGACCAATCACTGCAACTGAGCAAATAGTTTTGTGAAATAGTCTCAATATTTTCTCTATCAGACAGTACACCATTTTCGAAGTGAACAATCAATACACACGAAAGTGTAAAATATATGCATACATTTATGAGATTAATCCCGGGGAAATTTGTCATCAACCACCATAGCAATCCGCACTTTCGGTCCTGGAACAGTCCAATAACCATTAATCAAAATTGTATTGTATTGTTTCCTAGCACTGTTCATAGGACTGTGTTTGAGGCTACAGTGTTTGTATAACTTTCCATTTTCCTCTGCAGTGAGCGCATTAAGAGAAATGTTTAAGACATCAAGGGTGATGGTCGTCAAGCCACTTCCTCCATCTCTGAAATGGTGGATCAACAAAAGTGATGCACTGAAGTGGACGACATCAGTCATCGCAGGTAATCCTGTGACTGTTTTTGTTTCCCTTTTTGTGAATTAAATCTATGCATAGCTTTTCATAAACAATATACATTAAATTATATTCTCAGTGCCTTGTCACCTAACTACAGAGCAGTGGTCGAAGTTTGAGGGATCTGAGTGGCATGATGTGCCCAATCTTTTCTAATTTAAGAACAGCAATTCCCCAACTTTAGGCCCCATTTGATCTCGTGAGGAAGGCCTCTAAATGAGATTTGAAAATAGCAAATCCGATTAGGAGCCTATCATTCCATACAAATCGTCCCCCATTCCGAACTACCAAGTACGATGCTAGTATCCCATACGCGCTGCGCAAATCGTTTACTAACCTGAACCTGTCCGTCTGACATGTTTGTAGCCAAATCGTGCAATTCAATGGAGCCGTTTTCTGACCGAGCAAGTACGATGCACGAACCAGACAGCTGTTTTGACTCGGTCTCATCGAGACGAAACAGCTATCGTATTCAAACTTTTGGGGGCCATAGCAGGCCCTCCTTCACCCGGAGCCCTCCGATTCCATCACGGGGTGCACATGAGTCCCCACGATCCAAGCATGCACAGTGTGGCTGGCAACATGGGGTGGCCACCACGAGTTGTACAGCTTACCCCACCCAACCCTTTTTCGCTGTAGGAGCCTGTGTATTCGTCGGTACACAAGCTCCCATAGAGTGCAATGGAAGTCTGAGTGAGACGAGTCCGTAATGATGCAGTTGCATTGTACTCGCTTGTCGGACTGAGCACGTATGAGTCGTTTGGAAAACATTCCCAATATGAGTCATTTACAATGCTTTTCAAACGAGATCGGAATTGGGCCCTTTGTGTGAAAAAACATTCCAACAGTTGAAATGCTTCAACTGAAGTGTAAGCCAGGGTGTCTCCTGTGCTGTGAAACCAAGGGTGAGGCAGACAGATAAACAAGCCTTCCTGCCAGGGTGCATGCTTGCCTCAAAGAAATGATAATGTGCGCAACTGGTCAGTCTACAGCAACTGGTCAATCTACAAATGTAAAGGATGCTTGGAGGCCGGTATTGGATTTAACTGATGAATCTTCCCAATAACACAAATTGATTGGTTTTTGTGTGGCATTGCAAGGGAGTTATCAGCTGAGCTGCGAAGTGGATGCTTTTAAAAGAGAATTATTTAAAAAATCCACTACATACAGCCTGGCCTTTACTAAAATCTATTTTGGAAACCCTTTTTTATCTTAAACATTTTATCGCATTTTGTAGCAGCCTATGTTCTACTATGTATAAATCAACTTTAAATATTGACATACATATTCACAGTGCTTTCTGTCACACTCATGGACCAAACATACACAAGTCACCATTCTCCGCTGCATCTGAAATACATAAAAAAGTGGAGCTTACATAAAGGATGAAAGTGCATTCCCACTGATTATCATCATTTGCATTTATTCTTCATTAAACCTGTGTGCAATTTTATATGTAGTTATCTGTTCTTTTGCCAAATGTGCTATGTGTGTGAATTACGGTGTATGAGTGGATCTGTCCTTGTTGCAAGAAGTGCCCGAGGAAGCGTGGATGGGATGTGACAGGAAACAAATACAAGGGCCTAATGTATGTGGTTTTTCTGTAGGGCAGCAGAGCAGGCCTTCCTGCTTCACTGCCCTAGGGCAAAATAAAAGGACATGAATGCGCCTCATCTATGAGATATGGCGCATTCCTGTCCCTTTCCCCTCTTCTGGCACACAATAGGCTGCCATGCGCCAATGCAGATCTCCTTTGCCCAATGGTGCAAGGGTGCCTGCTTGAGGGGATGATTATTTTTGTGCAGGAAGGGAAACCTTCCTGCACAAAAACAATCACAAGAGGATTTTTTCTTTTTCCATGTGCGTTGCAGAATGCAGTACACATAGAAAAAGGAAAAACGAGGAGAAATAAAGATATTTCTCCTCATTGTGCCTCCCTTACGCCTCCCCTGGGGAGGAGTATGTTTGTGACGCTGCCTCAGATTTACGATTTCTCGTAAATCTGGGGCAGTGTGAAAATGCCATGGATGTTGCTGGGAACACACCCAGCAACACCCATTGCATGCCCCTTTAACACAGAAAACTGCGTTAAAGGGGACAATATTTACGAGACAGTGTTAAGCACAAAAAAGTGGCTTAATGCTGCCTCGTAAATAAGGAGCAGGCTCCTGTGCCATGGAACGGCACAAAAAGTGATGTTTTGACAGCACACGGGCCTAAGTTGATTCCTCTTTCAGCTGGGGGGGGGTGTTGAAGTCTGCACCTAGCACACCTCCTGCTGTATACTCTTGTGGTCTTCAACTACAAGACAGCTGACACAGCTGACAATTGCACAATTGGCAATGCAGGCAGGCAACAGAAATGCTCACATTGTTTTGCAGACTTCATATTCCATCACTCTTATAATGCATGATCAGTGGAGTGAAGTCTTACATGTTTGTCTTAGAGGTTGGAATGCAACTAAAGGCCTTGCCACTGATGGATGCTCTCCCATGGGTGATTGGGCAGGAGTCTACAGATGTCGGAAGCATGGCTTCGCAATACTCATGTGGCTGGGTTTAGATAGACTGCTTAATAATAAAGCAGAGGGAGTGGCCCACCTACTTAAAGGGAGTCAGTATGAAATGTTGAGCACAGTCTCTGCTCTCACAGCCTCATTCAGATGATAACTGCAGAGCCTGGCTGTAAATCAGCATTTGTGAGCTAAAGTAGTGCAGCTACAACATTACAAGAGGCAGTGTGTCCCTTGCCATGTGCACCTATGATTTATGTAAAGCAGGCTCTGAGTAGTCAGCATTTGTACCATTACACCAACAATTAGTTTAAATGTTAATAAGAAATAGACACTGACATCTGATAGGTCATCTTAATCTGACCTTTAAATCTTGTAGACAGGTAACTCAACAGAACAGCATGCTTTGACATTTCAAAGAAACCAAGTAACTAATATCAATAGGTTATCAACATTGCTGAATTTTGTCATGACAATTTCGTGATACTAAGCACACAACCTTTGGAAATGTCATCAAATTGGGAGCATTGTCCTTATGGAAGTTAGCATAAGACAGCACCAGGAGAAGAAAGCTCACAATACAAAAAAAAACTCCATAGTGCCAACCCACAATTTCAAGCATGTATTTGCAAAGTAAAGTGATTGCAAAACCGTAAGACTAGAGATGGAGCTGAGCAGGAGCCGAGCATCCAACAGGAGATGAAAGCCGGATGAGTTGTCATGAGCTGGTCCATTGATCATAGTCTGTTTCAATACTGGTAGGACATGATCCGTCCTACAGGAAGGAGTTGATCTTAGAACTGTTACCAGTTGACAGAGGAGGGACAGAGATCAATTGAAACCCACTAGGAGATGCAGATTAAATGGCTGTGCTGTTGCTTTCATCCCACCAGCTCCCCGGCAAGAGGTGCTATGAAAAGGGATTATACCTGATGCTGATGGGCATAATGTATGTTGGAACCTATTCAACAAACCCTGAACAGGCAATTTTGAGAGGGCACCCTGCTGGTTTCTAGGAGCAGTTTTAGTCCTGCCAGCGGGCTAACACATGTTGTGGGCTGATGAACTCAAGTCACCCTGGAACAATAGGTCCTCAGCAGGCTAAGGTGTAGGGTCAGCCTCATTCATTTTCAACTCCAAGAACTGTGATGGTATCTTGCACAAAGTAGTGTGGGCAGTGTGCTAAGGTGTCTCTGAGCCCAAATACATTTTCACAAGAGGTGATGCTCATTCATCGCTAATATGTACTCAGAGAAGAGTCAATGAGTGTAGTGTCCTGACTTCCTGAGGCTTAAAACTGTCAAGCTGCAGTATAAGAGGAGGAGTGTTAGACCTTTCATCCTTAGGGGGGCCTTTCTCCCAATGTTTTTCCCTTTGACTCGCACATTTTGTTGTAACTTTTTGTTGGCCATAGGATTCTGAGCACTTTACCAGTGCTAACTAGTGCTAAAGTGCTTCTCCCATAAATATGTTGTCATTTGTGTATACCTGATTGGCATCTTTTGTTTTCCATTAAGTCCCTGGTAAAGTGGTACACCATATACCAAGGGTTTGTAATATAAATGCTATTAGTGGACCTGCAACAGTGATTGTGCCACCCATATAAGTATCCTTTCAAACCTGGCCCAGGCCTGCCATTGCAGAGATTGTTTGTGCAGTTTGCTGCCACTTCAACTTTGCATTTAAAAGCTCTTGCCATGCCCTTAAAACTCCCCTTTTCATTACGCACAAGTCACCCTTAAGGTAGTACCTAAGTGACCCCTAGAGCAGGGTGCTGTGTAACTAAAAGGAATGACATAGACTTTTAAGGTCTACATATCCGACAATTTGTTTTTCACTTCTGTGACGCCTACTCCTTCCGTAGGCTAGCATTTGGGATAACTTAAAATACCCTTTAAGCTGTAATTTCTCATTGAAAATGAGTAGCTACTCCAGGCTTAATACATTTAGAATGGTGGTGATATATTCTTTGGTGATAAAGTTTGATTTGACATTATCATACTAGAAATGCCACTTTTGAAAGTGGACATTTCTCTGCTCTTAACTTTGCTCCATGTGCCTGCATCCTGCCTCCAATACATGTCCGGGCTGGGTGACACCTACACTTTGTGCATACCCTCTAGACAGCCACAGCACAGGAAGTTTGGGCGTGACAGGGAATATATCTGCATTCATCTATATACTGAAAGTCTTCCTGGGAAGGAACATGGAAAGGTGGTTTACACTTACATTTGACTGGGTTGTGTCCTGCACTCACACAAAGGGCTGATTTGCTCCCAACTGGTAGTCTGGAAACAGGGCTGGATAGAAAGGGATCCTTGTGCACTTCAGAGACTTCTTTTTAAGTGACTCCCTATATCAAAGGCCCTTTTGGGTATAAGTACCAGGGCTCTGGCCCTATCAAATCAGTACACTACTGGGCCTGGAAAGAACTTTGCTGAAGTAAAGTCTGTTGTGCTGAAGGATTTGCCACTCTGCTGTGCCTGGCTGTTCTGAGGAACTGCTTCACTGCTCTGATGAGCTGCCCTGCTGTCTGTTGACCTGTGCCCTGCTAAAGGACTAAAACGCAGAAGTGACTCCAAGGGCTTGTTATTTTGACCCCTGTTCTCCCCGAGGTCTCAGGGTCATCAAAAATGTTGTTATCTGCTTTTTGTACATCACTACTGCAGAAGCTTTTCTGCAAAAACCAGCGCGCCACTCTGTGGGAGACATGATCTATATGTGGTGAAATACAAAACACAAAAAGGAGCTCCCTCATGACCTAAATACTTATGCAGCGAAATTAATCCAAATACATACATGGAGCACCAAATCCAAATTTTTCAGCCCACTAGACAAAAAATTCCAATATTTATAAAAATATGATTCTTTTATTTCATTTCTTTTATCAAAACTTTTTTCACTATTATTTCTTTACATTTTCAACACAGATTATATATACATAAATAATCACCAATTAAAGAGACAATATATACAACTGAATCAAATACAATCAACCCTGGTAGAGACAAGAATAAATACAACAACAACTCATTCAAACATACTCACACACAAACATCCAAACTTTCACATTCATAGCATATCTGGAAAGCACAACTATAAAAAAAATGACAGTGTAATTGGGATGACCAAAAGCAAGAACTGCTGATAGCAGGATGTTTTCAGGGCAGTGGTCGTCGCATTTCGGTGGCCACCTTCATCAGGACCTGCCAGGTATAATGCCCACTCAAGGGCCACTCCACCCGGGGAAAAACAGAAATCAAACAGCGAGAACTGTATGACAATCCTCTATTTCAGAACAACCAGATGTTGCAAAAATGTAATATCAGAAGATTGGATACTTCTCAAACCGCTGCCAGAAAGCAACACTCTCAATACCTTACACGACTCAATACCATATGACGTAGTTTAGAGATGTCTATATATGCTCCGAAAAAATATTCTTCCTGTCTGTTTGAGATTCTTTTAATACAATGCATACACCGCCGGTACAAGCACATCTGAGGGGGTATTCATGTGCAGGATATCATGTCTCCTCACCACATAGGTAATCTAATATCTCTTTAAGTAAGTCCATGCAGAGAACCTCAGCAATCACAGCACATCGCCTCGTATTCTCAGAATAGTCTGGTAAATGTGGTGAAATACCATGCTGCACAATTGCCCTGGGTTCAACACGCCATAACTAAAGCGTCAAAGACTTTGTTGTTCGGATTCCATACCCGACTAGAGGAGCTGCTCTGTATGGATAAGCGCTCCACTCTGTGGATGCTAGGATCTTTGTCCATTAGTATCCTCCACATTGTCCGATTGCCAATGGGCTCCTTGACCCACCTTCCCTTCAGAGCTGCATCAGCATTCGAACAGGCGGCAGCCCGTCGGTTCCTCTCACCATCTTCCTGGGTGGATCATTGCTGGAGAAACATCAAGCCCTGCCTTTTACTTGGCCTGGAGCCGTACATCGTTGACTGCTCATCCCATTCCTGTGGCCCTCATCCAAGGAGTTATTGTGAGTCATTGCATTCTGGAAGCCCCTGTGAGCCATACTGCACTCCATGCAGATCATTGAAGCTCACTCAGGGGGCTGATATTGGGGAGAAGAAACTCTTAGAGCACCTCCTGTGCTTGTGATTAAGGCAGCACAATCAGGTATTCATTCTTTGGTGATTATTTATCTAGCGATTCCCGATAGGCATAGGACACAGTGAACAAGCAACCACAATCAAATTACTGAAAGCAAGTGTACCTTTCATGCTCAGGACACTGAGACACAGTGTGTTCATCGCATTTACAAATGCACCTAAATTGAAAAGCACTGCTTTGCCTTTGTTCCTGTAAAATTGATAACTCCTTAGAACTGGACATAATGGGTGAGTTTGGTTAGTGTCCCAGACAGAAACCACAAAGGGGTTCGAATCCATGTGCATTTGATGAATGTTTGAAGGGAATTTATTCCAGAGAAGAGGTTGTGTACATTTTACTCTCCTTCACATGATTCCTATGCCCAGATCAATTGTGGCATCCTTCACAGGAGCTGCCTTCCACAGATGTAGGGAAGATATGATTTAGTACCATAGTCACACCATGACTTGACCACAGTTGCGGCTCGCCATGGGAGTTCTGCGGGGTGGTAGGGCGGTTGCGGGTGAGGGGCAGGGTGGGAGGGTAGTGTACTCGGACATATGATGAACAGGAGTAAGGTAAGTAATTAAATAAATTAAACTATTTACCTCACGTGCACTGCATCGCCGAGTTAGCGATGTAGCGCGTACAAGGTAAATTGTTTTATTTATTTAATTACTTACCTTACTCCTGTCCGTCATTTGTCGGACTCCACTACCCCCCAACCTGCCCCTTCCCTGCCCCCGCCTCACCACCCGGCAGTACTCCCATGGTGAGCCGCCACTGCCTGACCATAATTACTATGATAGCCTGCCCCGTTGACATGATGGAAAGAGACTTTTTTCTGCAGCGTGACATAGTAATAGTAGAGTTTTTACTTCACTGAAAATGATGAAGTGAGTGTTTCGAATTCCCCCTCTTGGAAGGGGTCAAAGCAACAATGTGGTGAACATTAGTGGTCCAAGGCACAGCCGGAAAATAAAAATAAATGTTACCTGAGTTAAAACACAGATCTCACTAGCAATGGAATTGTACAACGCAGTGGGTGAAAAAACATGTACTAACTGGCCGACAAGGAACAAGAGTTCAGGACGGGCTCTGCTAGTTGAAGAGGCAAAGAGGAACATGAATGTTTCTAAACATACATAGTAGAAAGAAGGGGACAGATTAATAGCTGCACTCATCTAAAAAGGTATAGACAATTTGGATTATATTAATAATGAGTCAGGAAAGATGAAATATAATGATTACAAAACGGCACATAAACCTGTATTTAGGCATTTACTTTGTTCTCAAAATCATAGGTGATAAGGGAACCAAGGCATAAAGAAATTATCAGATGGAAGCAAGCCATATGGTCAAATGTAACCCAGTGCTTGAATATTTGTTCACATTAGTGTCAAAGTATCTATTATACCACTTCTTCCTAGTAATGTATGCAATGTTAATATAAGCATAGGAACTGTGTAAAGATGCTTACCGAGGTGGTATGTCATCACTGCTTTTGGATGGTGTGTGATAATGCTCACACTGATAGTATGCAATCAAGTAGCACATGTCCCTATAAAGATAGTATGTGATTATTGGCATGTTCAAGTCCCCACAGAGACAGTGTGTGAGATGTTTGTGTTTGAATCTCCACTGAAATGGAGTCCCCACACAGAGAGTGTGAAGATCACGGTGTCAAACTCCAAACAGAGATTGTGTAATTATAGAAATGTTCAAGTCTCCACAATGTTAGTGTGTTATGTGAAATGAATTCGTACTTGTATACCGCACTTATACCCTGAGGCGTCTTGGCGCTGTACACATACCCCTGTGGAACCCTTCCTGGCTTTTCCCTGTGAAATGTCCACTCCTGGGCACCCCCAAGGTGAAGCCAGACATCCCAGCACTGTTGGGGCCGTTGTGGAGATTAAGCAAGCTATTGCCCAGAGTTGCAGAGTGGGACCCATGATTAGAATAGGCACTGAGGTGAGAATTATCAGGTCCGAGGAAATTGAGCCCAAGACCCGCCGAGGCGGGAATTGAACCCTGGTCCCGGGCCAGACCTCTTCATCAGAGTCTGCCGCTCTATCCATTGAGCCACACTTCTCAATTGTAGTAAAGTTTGAGTCCCCACACAGATAGTGTGTGAGTATTGTGATGTTTAAGCCCCCACAGAGATAGTGTATGGTCACTAGTATGTTCATGTCCCCAGAGAGATGAAAAGTGAAGAGAATGTTGTTCATGCCCCCACTGAAATAGCCCCTTGAGACCCTTATGGGTGAGTAGTGCCCTTTATAAACCCCTGATTGATTGATTGATTGATTGATTGATTGATTGATTGATTGATTGGCTGATTGAAATAGGGTGAAAAGACAATGCTCATGTCTCTACGCAGATAGCATGTAGAAATAATAAAGTTAAAGTGTTGACAAGTATAGTTTGTCATTATCTGAATGATCAAGTCCTCACAGAGATAGTGGATGAGGATAATCATTATCAAGATCCACTGAAATAGTGAGTAGCTCTACTGTTCAAGTCCTACACAGAGAGTGTGTGAAGATAACAATGTTCAAATCTAAACAGAGATAGTATGTGATTAGCATGTTGAAGCCTCTACATGTTGTATTTTCTAAAAAAAATCACATGACCCTCTAGGAATGGTTTGCGCAGGTAATCTTGTTCAAGACCCCAAAAAGATAGTGTGTTAAAATTGTGATGTTTGATTCATAACAATGATACTGTTTTTAATAGTGATGTTCGATTTCCCACAGAGGTTATGCATGGTTATTGTGACGTTTAAGTCCCTACAAAGTGTGTAAAGACTATATTGTTCAAGTTTCTGCTGAAATAGAAATAAAGACAATGTTCAAGTCTCCACACAAATAAAGTCAGAAGATAAGGATGTTCCTGTTCAAACAGAGACAGGTTGTAAATATAGGAACATTCTAGAGCCCACAGAGATGGTCTGCGACGGTCATCATGTTCATGTCCCCAAAATGATAGTGTGTGAATAATGTGATGTTGAAGTCCTCATAGTTGTAGTTTGTGGTTCTAGTGATGTTCACGTCCCCACATAGTCAGTGCTTGAAGATGTGTTTAAAGATAATTTTGTTCAAGTCCCCACTGAAATATAGTTTAAAAACAAAGCTCAAGTCCCCATAACATTAGTGTGTGAATATAATGAGCAAGTCCCCACAGAGATAGTGTTTGAATATGATGATGTTCAGATCCCCACAGAGATAGTGTGTGGTAGTAGCAATAGTGAAATCCCCAGAGATACAGTGTGTGGTTCTATAGATGTTCAAGTCGCCACATTGATAGCTAAAATACGTCATTTCAACTTTTAAGGAACTATTTGACCTGGATGTTCTTAAAGACCCCAAGTGTGCTGTTGATATACCAATGTTGGAGGTTAAAGGTGTTTTTTTGAGTCATAAACTTAACAGACGAAGAGTACAATCTAGTGACTATTCTACCCATGCATTCTATCTTTCCAATATGGATGAAGGGAGTGGGATTCCTATGTATTTGAAAGTTATCACTAGACAATATCACCAATATGTATTAACCAGGCTGAGATTAGGCATTGCTCATAACTTGGTAGCATTCCCAAGTATGAACATACATTCTGCCACCCCTTGCCCGTGTGACGGAATTACTAAGCAAAGCACGTTGCACTTTATGCTGATATGCCCTTTGTATAAATCTTTGCGAGTTTTATACCTCAAACCGTTGTTTAAGAAATATTCTATTTCCACCACTGTTAATGCTATGAGATTCTTATTCACACTTGCCACCCCGGACATTTGCTTTTTTACTGCAACCTTTATTCTTAAATCAGTCTGGTTTAGAAAAAGTATGGTTTTTTAGTGATGGTTCATATCCTTTGCTGCTAGTCCATGTTTTTTTTTATTATTATGTTGTGTACTCTATGTACTTTATTCCCCATTCTTTATCAATTCTTAAGTGCCTTTTTTTAATTATTCTATACACTTTTGTGATGTTTTTATGAACAATCGAATAAAGTTTATAAACTGAAAACTGATAGTGTGTGATGATAATGTCCCAGACAGCTAGTTTGTGAAAATAATTTTATGCAACTCCAGAGATAATGTGTGAATATAGGCATGCTCATGTCACTACAAAGTTAGTGTGTCTTTGTGTGTGATTAAAATTGTGTTTTTCAAATCACCACAATATACAGTATAATTTTAAGGATGTTCAAGTCTTTCAAAATCAGTGAGTGAGGTGCCAAGCCTTTACCCTTCATTCTTTACCTAGCAGGACATCACCACACATTCTTTTATCATGCAGGTAAGGACCAAGTATGCCTTTTTGGATACTTTACCTTGCAGGTAAGTACTTTTCTTTAAATACCATAACCTAATTATTAAGTCATTTATGAAAGACCTAAGGGTTATGAGTTTGATATGGGTTCAGAGTAGTAAGGACCTTAAAATAGTTTTTAGGGTTCAGAGGTAGGTTAGATTAGGGCATAGTAAGGGTTTTAAAGGTAATTTTTTAAGTGAGGGATGGGTTAGAGTTTTATGTTTTTGGGGGTTTAGGGATGAGTAAAAGTGGGAGGTAGTATGAAGCTTTTTGGGTTCAGTGGATAAAGGTATGGATAGTAACTTATTTACATGGGTTTTTAGGATTCAGGGGTAGGCAAGGATACTTGTTCATAAAGGGGTTTTAGGATTCAGGGATGGGCAAGAGCACAGTTTAGTAAATGATTTAGGGTGTTTTAGGGTTGGCTAAGGACACAAGGTAGTAGGGTATTTTTAGGGTTCAGGGATAAGAAAGGGTACAGGGTTGGAAGACTTTTAATAGGGGCTTTAAGGTTTAAAGATATTTAAGTGTATGGGGGTGGAAATGGGTTTTTAGTGCCTAGGGATGCGTAAGAGTACAGGTTAGTACAGGCTTTCTAGGGTTCAGAGAGGGATAAGCATATGGGTTAGTAATGTTTTTTACTGGGTTCTCAGTTGAAGAAGGGTATGGAGTAGTAAGGGTTTTAAAGATGTGCACTGCAAATGACCTCCCATATTATATCACTTGTGGAATGTTCTATAACAGTATTGATAAGTTCACAGAAATATCTAAAATTACATCTTTGATGACAAGTCTGAATGGTGGAGTCATAAATTATCACTTCTAGAGATAACTATAACTGGTGAATTTCAGATTTATTTTAAGTTTAACTGTTACTTTGGAACTGACATTTTCATCTAACTATAACATCACTTTAACCTTTCGGTTTCTATATGTAGATAGATAGATAGATAGATAGATAGATAGATCTCCTACTGGCAGTCGCCACTAGGTAGTTATAGTTAGAACCTTGTTTCCACAGGAAAAGCATTTTTTGACTTGCCTATAACTTTTGCGTTGTTTGACCCATCTTCATAAATTTTCCAAAAACGTGCCAAAGGAGGGTCTGGTAATCATGGAAATTGTGGGGGGATCCATGTAGTGAGGGCCAAGAAATAGGGGCACTAAAAAAGGGTTTGTTTGTAATGTTAATTCCCATAGGAACGCATTGTCAAACCTACAGCCCGAACCGCTGGACGGAATTACACCATATTTGGCAGAAAGGTAGATGTTGTTATGCAGATTGTGCTTTTTGTTATTTGGTGCAAATCCAGCCAGTAGTTTTTGAGAAATGTTGGCTGAAATTTATAGCAGTGGATATTTCACAATGGTTGCATGATTATTCGTAGACCATCAACGTAAACGAGGTACACATGTTTTCACAATGTCCTTTGATCGAGCTTCTGGGTTCACGTGAGTAATATCATCCCTGAAATTCTGGGTAAAAAGGTTGGGCTAACAGCATCTACAGTTATCTTTGGGGTAATTGCAAGTGAGACAGAAAATATGGCTTTCTCAAGAAACCAGAAGGTCCTACTCTTTGTCTTGATTCTTTTGGCATGAAGGGAGATTTGCAATAAATGGATCTCACCTGTTTCATCCACTAAATCAGAATGGATCAGCTCAGTACAACGCATCTCAACCCTTGATCAAGCAAGCAAAAGGGCCAAAAAAACAAAATCATGGGATAGCTGGATCACACTTTTTGCCTTCTTTTAGTTTGGTTAAATTGTCTCTATCACTTTGGGTTTAATACAACTAGAGTTATCCTTTACGGGCATATGTTCTCTGTCTTTTTTTCCTTTTGCACTGACTTCTATCGTAGACACACTTGGTTTGGCTAGTACTATATTTACGATACTTAGTGGTCCAATGATTATGAATCCGCTTGTTTAGCTGAAACATTGGAAAACTAGCCACGGCTAGGTGTGACTGGCCCAATAAAGAGGAGGAGCCTTGGTCATTACCGAGAAGCCCTGTTGAAAAAAGTGCCTGGGGGAAAAATCCTTCCATGCATCAATGAGAAGAGACCGGGTTTCTTCTTATACTGGGCTGTAGTTTATCGGACCGACTGGCTTTACATTCTTGAATTACGAGCATGTTTTGTAGAATGAGGACTAAAAATAAAAAGTTAAAAAAAAAGATTATTCGTAGATGCAACAACAGCAATGCTCAGGTTGGCTGGACGCGACATTAACAGAAGGATGCAGCTGTAATTTTTTCATCTGAGAACGGTTCCCGGGGCTGTAAATTTGTGTGAAAGCCACATAAAGGGTCAGGGTGGAAATACTCTGACCCCATGTTTGAGATATGATTGTGTTATTGATACTAGTTATGTGTCCAAAACAGATTTTTTTAAACCAGTGTGACATTAGCGATGATGCCCCGATCACCAGCACAGCCCTCATGTACCGTTGCAGGGAAATTGCGAATATTGTGACTTCATCGTGAATATTGGTGAATGATCCAAGCACCCACACCCACCCAAAACCACATATTTCCTTTGAACCCCAGAATCTACACCCAACATAAGCCATAAAAATTCTTTTGCCAACCAAAAGCCCACACCCACCCTAAATGTTGAAAATTCCTTTGCCACCCAAAATACCCAAAGCCACCCTAAAACCTAAGAAATCCCTTAACATCCAAAACCCCATACCCACCCTAAACTCTAAAAATTCCCTTGCCACCCATAAGCCAATATCCATCCTTAACCCTAACAATTCCCTTGCCACCCAAAAGCGCATATCCACCCTAAACCCTAAAAAAGCCCTTATCGCCTAAAAACCTATACTAACCCTAACCCATAAAAAATAACTTGCCACCCAAAAACCCATACAAACACTAAACCCAAAAAAATTCCTTACCACCCTATACTCATACACTCCCTAAACCTTGAAAAAATCCATCACCACCCAAAATCGTATACCACCCTAACCCCTAAAAATTCCCTTGCCACCAAAAACCCATACCCACCCAAAGCCCGAAGAATTTTCTTGTCACTCAAAAACCCATACCCACCCTGAACCATAAAAAAGTCACACCACCCATAAAACCATACACACACAAAATCCTAAAAAAGTTATTGCCACCCAAAAACCCATATCAACTTTAAACCCTAAATGTTTCCATGCCACCCAAAACTAATACCCACCCTAAAAGCTAAAAAATCCCAAAAAACCCATACCCACCCTAAACCCTACCAAGTCCCTTACCACCAAATATCCCACACCCACCCTAAACACAAGAAAAACACCCTTGCCACACATAAAACCCATTCCCACCCGAAACCCCCACAAAACTTACCACTCAAAAACCTACACCCAACATAAACCCTAAAATTCACTTGTCATCCAAAAATCCATACCCTCCCTAAAAATCCCTTGCCACCCAAAAACCTATAGAATCACTAAACCCTAAATGATTCATTACCACCTAAAACCCAATACCCACCCAAAACCCTCAAAAATCCCTTATTACCAAAAAATCTATACACCCAAAACCCAACAAATGTGTTTGTCCACCAAAATAGGATGTTTGTTTACACCAGCATTTACATAAATCCTGGCGGGGTTTGGGGCCTGTTGCGAGCTCCCCTTGTGTTGGGGGAAGCTGGGGTGCACCCCCGCACATTTCACTGCACCAAGTGGCAGGCACAGTGTGGTGCCTGCTATGTACTGCAGTAAAATGCAAAACATGTGATTTTAACGTCATGGCAGGTGCTGTTGTCAGCAGCACCCACCGCAATGTTAAAATGAAGAATGCGACGGCCATGGTGGTGGTCACATCCTGATTCGTGGTGCAGGACTGCCGTATGTCTGGCGGACGGTCCCAAAGACTGCAATGATGGCGGGCAGATTCAGGTCTGCCGACCATCGTATGAAACCCTAAATAATTCATTACCACACAAAAACCAATACCCACCCTAAATACTAAAAATATTGTTTGCCACCCAAAAACCCATACCCACCCTAAATCCTACAAATTCTCTTGCCACCTAAAAGCCCATACCCACTCAAAGCCCTAAAAATTCCCCTGCCATCCAAAGCCCAATGCCCACCCTAAACCCTAAAAAATCCCTTACTGCTCAAAAACTACATCGACACAAGACCCTGAAATTCACTTGCCACCCAAAAACAAATCATACCCACTCTAAAAATCCCTTGCCACCCAAACACCAATACAAACACTAAACCCTAAATGATTCATTACCACCCAAAAAACCATATCCACCCAAAACCCTAAATATTTGTTTGGCACCCAAAAATCCATTCCCACATTGAACCCTAAAAATGTCCTTGCCACCTAAAAGCCCATACCCACTCAAAGCCCTAAAAATTCCCTTGCCTACCAAAACACCCCCATATCCACCCTAAACCCTAAAAACATCCCATATCACCCAAAAACCCATATCCACCTGAAACCCAAGAAATGACCTTGCTACCGAAAAACCCATACCCATCATAAACCCTAAAAAATCCCTTACCACCCAAAAACCAATACAAATGCTGAACCCTAAAACTCCTTACCACTCTAAAAGTAAGTATGGGTGAAATGCGCGATCTGCAAAATCCGCGAATTCGTGCGAATTTGCAGACTTTTTTTTTGCGTGTTCGCGGGATGTTTGCAGTGCATCGACCGCGAAGTTACCCATGTGGTCGTACATGGGCGCGGCCATCTTTTTTGCGTTGCGTATTTCCGTTTCCGGGCCCTAGTTGCATGCTCGCTTTGTGTGCGCGGCGCGATTAAGAGTTCGCGTGCGTTTTGGCATGCTCGCGGGGGAAATATCGCGCAAAGTTACCCACGCGGTCCTCAATGGGCGCGGCCATCTTGTTTTTCAGTCATTGCTATGGGCATGCTTTTTCAATCCTATCCCTAATCTTTGCAATCATTTGTTTCTTTGAACTTTTTTTGGATATTTTTTACTCATTATCTATCCCTCTCTTTTTCTACATCTATATTTTGTGGTTTTTTGTACTTTTGGTTACTTTAAAGCTACTTTTTTAAAATCTTTTCTTGACTTTTTCCCTATTCTTTCCTATTTTTTTTAGCAGTCCAGGACCATGGCAAAGGGAGCCGGGAAGAGCAAGGGGAAAGGTCCCGCACTCCGTACCCGGCTCCATTGCGGGCGATTGAGGGGGGAGGATGTGGTGGCCAGGGAGGTTTTCAGCACGATGGAGATGGCCACACTTATATTTTATGCTCAGCGCCACCTCCCAAAGACAGTGGCAGCAGGGGGCAGGCCCGGTCAAGGGTATGGCCTCCGGGAGCGTCGCCAGCTCTGGGATAAGTTGTGTGCCGGGCCATGCGTAGGGAGTTGGGGGTCCGGCGCAACTATGACCAAGCGACACGCCGGTGGGCACATGTCCTTGACCGGGATCAGGACCTGGTGCACCTGCTAGGAGATCCCTGGCCTTGGTGAGTAGCTATTTAATACCTACTTTGTTTACTTCTGCTCTGTGTTATATTGATGATATATGTTTTTCCCGAAGAGCAATAATGCTGCCGATTCGATTACATTGCAGGTAAAATAATGTTTAAATAGCTTCTGTGATTGCAGGTGCTCGCCTCCTCAGTGGCGTTGCTACTATGCTTACTTGTTTGCAACTTTGTGCTCATTTGGCCTGAATATGTATGAGTGTAGTACTTTACAGAACTGCGTAATACAAGAGAAACTAGAGACTCAAGTCTAGTCCTTCCTTTGTACTCCTGCTGCCACTAAGAAGAAGAGATAGTGGTGGATTGATAGGTTGAGTATATTATGACTTGTTATTAGTAGTAGGACGTTTTTTAGTGGTCTGCAATCATGATGACGGACTGTGTCTGTCACGTTGCGTGCTGCTGAGTGCTGGCAGTCATAGTAGAACCTTTTTGTTGTTGTTTGTTTAGTTAGTGATTTACACAACTTTCCAAGTAGACGGTCTACGAATCCAGCCATACTGTACTAGTATCCTCCTAGTTGACCAGATCAGATAGGTCAATACATGTAGTGCAATTGTGGGTAATTTGTTTTCCCGAGATCATTTTAGATTTTGGCCAAAGAAATCAAATATTTCAAAAAACAATCATTTTTTTTTTGTGAAATATATTTTTATTGCAGGAATCAGCAAACTGTTACATATATGTCCAGCATCAGAAATCCACTGAAATCAATTAACTGCATCCCGTCCACCCCCCGCAGCACGTTTTCATACATAATCATTCAGCCCACAGTTCAAAGGTCGGGCGACAAAATCCAGTGGGGGCTCAGCAGGAGCGCAAGGCTGGTCCGGATAATCCACTGTCCGTCATCTGCTTTTCTAAACAAGCCCCAAAACCCAAAAGAAAGTCCCACCCACAAAACACTAACTTGCAAAGAAATCCCTCCCCAACCCAACCCCGCCATCAGTGTATGGTAGCAGCCGCAACAGGATTCGTGAGAGGACCCAAGATGAGCGTATCAGAAACAGAAAACGCAATCGCCTATCGGGACTCAGGGCGCGCTGCAATCTCACTATCAGAGTCGCAATAGTCTCTGAGGGCCTGCACTAGTGTCTCCCATTCTAGCGCTGCCTCCTGTGCTTTTTCGTTACGCTGTCTCCCAGCCAGTTGGTATCTCAGCGTGCTTTCCCCCGCCGCCCACTTCAAGAGTTCGCTATGCCACCTGCTCCCAGTCGGACCAGCTCGTGCCTTCCAGTTCCTGGTCACCTCTCGTTTGGCCAAGAGAAGCCCTAAATCAATAAATTTACTGGAAATTTTGTTTTTGGGGGTATGTGGAAACCAATGCAAAAGACCCACCGCCGCATCGACCGATAGGGGCCTCCCCGTCACCTCCGTCAGAGTCTTCTCCACTTCCACCCAGTAGGAGGACAAACCCGGGCAGGCCCACAACATATGGAGGAGGTCCGCCTCCGGCACCGGGCATCTGGGGCAGGTTGCCGAGCCCGTGGCAAAGTACTGTTGGATTTTCGCCGGGGTCAGGTATGCCCGATGGAGTACATAATAGTGGACCAACTGAAAACGGGCGTGGCGCGTCCCCTTCCAAGCTCGCCGCACAAGCTGAGACCAGGTCGCTTCCGGGATTTCCTTGCCTATGTCTGCCTCCCAACGGGCCTTCAGGGTCGTAAGGGGGGTCAGCCCTTCATTGATCAATCTACCGTAGAGGCAGGTGACCGCCTTCACCGTGCCCGCAGACATCATGACGTATTGGCACACCGGAGACGTAGGAGGTTCCTCCTGTCCGCCTTTCCAATGGGCCTGGATCGCACGGACCAGGGCCGAGTGCAACAGGAAGTCTCCGCGGGGAATCTCGAAGCGGTCAATGAGCTCCTGAAAGGGCAAGAGTACCCCAGCCTCATAAAGATCCCCCACCAACTGCAACCCCGCGTCCTCCCAGTCCGCCAATCGTGACCAATCACCGCCATGGGGCAAGGCCGTCAACATCCCCAATGGTATTTCAGGCGCATATGGTATTCGCAATTGGCCCCGGGCGTGAGCCCGGTTCCAACACAGGCGAATGGTCTTCTCCTCCAGCGTCAGGTCCTGCAAGGTCAAACGTTGGCGTAGTGCTATGAAGGATAGGACATGCCTGGCCATCCCTATACCTCTCCTGTCCTCCGGGCCTCGGAATTCCCTGGCAATCTCCTGGGTGAGGGTCTGGAGCTGCGCCGCCAGATAGTATTTCTCAAAATCCGGCACCGCGAGCCCACCCTCGGCCTTCGGCCTCATCAGGGTCTTAAGGGCCACTCTACGGCGGCCCGAGCCCCAGAGGAATCCGACTATCATCGACCGTAGGAGCCTAAATGTGGCTGGCGGGATCCAAACTGGTAGCGCCCGGAAATAGTACAGCAGCCGGGGAAGAGCCACCATTTTGAGGAGAGCGACCCGCCCCGCCAACGAAAGCGGTAGCGTAGCCCAGAAGTCCATATTCCCCCGTAGAGCTCGACTGCATCTGGTATTGTTTCCGTCCAGAAGGTCAGCTGGATCATGATAGATGTACACTCCCAGGTACCTGAAGCAGTCAGGTTCCCATCTAAGCTCTCTATTGAGGACTGGACTAGGGGTGCCTCTGCGAACCGGGAAAAGGCATGTCTTGGCCCAATTCACTCGTAGGCCCGAGACCTCCCCAAACGCCGTGAGCGCCGTCTCAGCTCCACGTAGGGCCTCGACTGGGTCCTCAAGGAAGAGCAACAGGTCGTCGGCATATAACGAAACGTGGTGCGGGCCCGAAGGTGTCCAGAAACCATTGTAATGCGCCCCCGATCGGAGTAGCAATGCGAGGGGCTCCACCACCAGCGCAAAGAGAAGTGGGGATAACGAACAGCCCTGTCTCGTGCCTCTTTCTACCGGGTACTGCGAGGAAATTAATGGACCCGCCCGAACCCTGGCCGACACGGAGGTATATAAGACCGCGGTCCACCTGATGAAGCCCTCTCCGAGGCCGAACCGCCGCAACACCGTGTGTAGGTAGTCCCATTCCAGGCTATCAAACGCCTTCTCTAAGTCCACCGATAGGACCACCGGGCACGGAGCATCCATTAGCGGTTCACCCAGCAAGCGGAACAACCTACGGATGTTCATTGTCGTGTTGCGCTTGGGGATGAACCCAGCCTGGTCCTCATGCACCAGGGAGGCCATGTGGCCCAGCAGTCTCGAGGCCAAGATGCTGCTCAGAATCTTATAATCGACCGACAGCATCGATAAGGGACGGTAGGACGCCGGATCGGTTGAGTCCCGCCCCGGCTTGAGGAGGGGAACCACCAGGGCCTCGCGCATCGATCCAGGCAGTCGGCCAAGCCTCTTCGCCTCCCTATAAACAATCACCAGTCTCGGAGCCAGAAGGTCGGCATAGGCCGCGCAAAATTCCACAGGAAGACCGTCTAGCCCTGGGGTCTTATTCCGCGCCATCTTTTTAATGGCGCTGCGTTTCTCCCCCAGTTCAATATCGGACCCCAGGGCTTTCGCCACGTCAGGCTCCACCACTGGGAGCTCTAGGGGCCTCAGATAGTCCTCGAGAAGGTCAGGGTCTTTGGCAGCACGACTGCGATATAACTGGTCATAGTAGTGCCGGTAGCAGCCTAAAATCTCCGGTTGAGTGTGCACCATGGTCCCGTTCGCCATGCGCATGGACGTCGTCAGTGAGGTCTGGCGTGTAGGGTTAGCCAGCCATGCCAGCAATGCGCTCGATCTATCCCCTTCTGCAAGGGACCGAACCGTATAGGCCTTGTAGTCGAAGCAGCGCAGCCGCTCGACCTCAGCCGCCACCGCCTCCTTCGCCTCCGCCGTGCGTCCCTGGAGTTCAGGGTGCCCGGGGCGGCGGAGTTCCAACTCACGAAGCCTCCGATCAGCCACGTCCAAGTCATCGAGGATAACCCGCCTCATACCTACCTTCTTGGTGATGCAATAACCCCTCACCACCACCTTAAAAGCGTCCCATTCCAGTGCTCTCGAGCTCGCAGAGCCCCCGTTGGACGCGAAATACTCCTCGATCTTATCACCTAAGTCCGCTCTGAATACAGTGTCCTCGAGGATCTCAGGGCGTAACTTCCAGGTGGGCACCGCCGGCGCCCCCGGAAACCAGCGAAGGGCCAGCAGGAGGGGGTTATGGTCCGAAATGGTCCTAGTCAAGTATTCGGAACGGATGGCCGCTGAAACCAGTTCAGCCGAGCCAAGAAACCCGTCCAGCCGAACGTGCAACTCGTGAAGGCCCGAAAAGTAGGAGTAATCTCTAGCGTCGGGGTGTTGCGCTCTCCAAATATCTGTCAGACCCCACCGTGTCTGCCAGTCCCTACGGCCTTTGGCCACACGGCGGACCGGAGAATCAGGGAGGGGCGGGTGCGAGCGATCGGTCTCCACATCCACTACTGAATTGAAGTCCCCACCGAGCAGGAGGGGCCCCGTGAAAAAGTGGGCCAGCGAGCCCGATAACCTAGAAAGGAAGGCAATCTGGTCCATGTTAGGTGCGTAAACACAGCAAACGTTCAGGTCCCTCCCCCCCAGAGTACCGGAGATGGCCACGTAGCGCCCCTCTGGATCTACCATTGAGTTTGTGACCTGGAAGGGAACCCCAGCCCTAATCCAGATAAGCGCCCCCCTGGCATACGCTGAGTACGACGTGTAGAAGACCTGTCCCCTCCATCTACGCTGTAGCGCCGCCCCCTCCGCCTTATTCAGATGGGTCTCCTGCAGCAGCGCCATTTGTATTCCCCTACGCACTAAATAAGCGTGGACTTTGTGCCGCCTAGACATGGTATGAAGCCCCCGCACGTTCCACGTAATACACTTCCCATTAGCAACGTCAACCATTGTCCCATACTGTCCGTGCAAAGTCTCCCCATCTGGGTCTCAACAAAAAGCGAACAACAATCCCCCCAGCACTGATGGCGGCCATTTCCCCCAACCAAAACTCAACAACTCTTACGTTAACCAAACCCCTGCCCACCCTCCCCAGAACAGGACCCAAATAACTCCATCTAGTTCCCATCCAAACCATGCCCTCAGAAAAACCCTTCGTCCCAAACTAATCCTACGGTCGCCACCGTAGGAAGGCCTTAAGGGCCAGGTGCGGGCTGGGTGGTGGCAGTGGGCCCTCGATGCCCTGGCTACCAGGACTAAAGCAAGCCCCAAACAGTAACGGAAACCCTCGGGGCAAAGGCAAGGCACCCCACCCCCCGCTTCTCCGGAGATCATGCTGAACCATCGGCTCCCGCCACCCCCGCTACGGGCCCCCACCCAAAAGGATGCAGCTCACCCCGTCAACCCTGTCCATCAAGAAGGTCCTCAACCAATTTTGGCGTGATCACCGGTGTGCCGGTGCTATCTGTCAACGAGTTCTCCGAGTTCGTCGATGCCCCCTCGTCACCAGGGTTCTCTTCTTCCGCGATGGTATCATCTCGTGAACCAGACAGTGCAGACAACACCTCCAGTACTCCTTTCCGCTCCGACGATGTCTCCGCAGTAGAAGGGCCGCCCGACCGGCCCCGGCGACTCCGCACTCTCGTGGATCGCCGTCGCTGTCCCGGCTCCGCCGATGGCTGAGATGCGGAGGCGAAGCCATCTTTCCCAGCTCTATAAAGTTCAAGCCAGTTACAGGCATCCTCCGGGGTATCAAAAAATTGAGTCTTGTCATCGACAATGACGCGGAGACTTGCAGGAAATAGGAGCGAGTATTGGATGCCCTCGCTCCGGAGCTCGCGCTTGACCGCCAAGAATGAAAACCGCCTGCGTTGGGTTTCATAGGTGTAGTCCGGGAAGATGTTCACCTGGCTGTTCTCCACCTTGAAGGGGCCATTATGTCTAGCGGCATTGAGGATGAGGTCCCTGTCGCGAAAATGTAGGAGGCGCGCCACCACCGGACGCGGCGCACGGCCCTGTTGCGGTGGCCTTGCTGGGACTCTATGAGCTCGTTCAAGGGTGTAGAAAGAGGATAGGCCCTCCGGGGCCACCGTGTCTCGGAGCCAGGCCTCCAAGTAAGCCACCATGTCGCCATCCTCGATCTTCTCCGGCAGGCCTACCACTCGGATATTGTTGCGCCTGTTACGGCCTTCCGCATCCTCCGCTCGCTGCTCCAGGGCAGAAATCCGGGTTAGGGCATCTTTCATTGCCGCGGCCAAGGTTCGCTGCGCCGGCTCCAAGGTTTTCACCGAGCCTTCCACTTCTTTGACCCTGTCCGACAGCTTGCCATGATCCGCCCTGAGGAGGCCCAGGCTCGTCGCCACCTGGGCAATGTCCTGCTGAAGGGCCGAGCGTGTGGTCGCAATCGCCTCCAGGACACGATCAAACTGTTGCTGCAGCGGCGCGCCACCAGCACTCCCCGGGTTTCCATGGCCTTCCTTGTCCGGGGTCTCCGAGTCAGAGGCGGCCGGGGTAGTCCCCTTGGCCCCTCTCGGCTTCCCCATGTCGCGGGAAGCGCACAGTGTGGACTCAGATGAAGGTGCCACCGAGTGCGGGCGCCGGCTATAACTCTCCCGAATGGAGGCCCTCGGGGTGAGGGCCGGTGCTCCCCTTCTCCAGGGCCAGGTGGATCTCCACAGTTTCGGCTCGCGCCACCACCGTGTCGTCTGAGAGCGCTGAGGAGGAGGCGGAGACACTCGGCGCCAGGCCGGGCAGGCCCGTCTGGTTGACGAGGATCCGGAGCGAGGGCCACCCACACCACCAGAGACTTTGTGGCGCCAGGGGGTTGTGCTTCCCATGGGATCGGGTCGATCGGGGGATGCAGCCAAGCGCCGCGTCGGGGGTCGGCACCACCGTCAGGACCTCCAGGCGTCCGTGTGCCGGGGTTCACTATGGTAGGGGCTTCCGACCGTCCGGGCGCAGTCACCAATATCAGAGTCTCAACAGGGCAAAGTCCAGCTCCTCACTCTCCAGGAAAACACAAGAGCGGAGGGCACGCTATGACCAGCGACGTTCTTCCAGGCTAATGGTCCCGTCCAAGGGGACAAAGGGGTCCGGGCGCCATGTTGGGTCGCTCTCCTCGGGACCACAGACTTCGAGTTTCGGGCGGATCACCACCCGTCCAGGCTGTGCCAGGCGTCTCAGTAGGGTCAAGTTGGGCCGAACGACGATTTGCGGGGGCTAGGGTGCCCCGCGGCCTCCGATTAACAGGATAATCCCGGGCTCAGTCCCGGAGCCGAGCTCTCAGGCGACCATCGCCATCGGCGCCCAAGCCACGCCTTCAAAAAACAATCATCCATGTTTGTGTTTATTTCATGTTCACATTCAGCACCTCCCAGGGGCAAGAAAAGTACACCCCAGACTCCGGTGGAAGAAAGTGGGCAGGAACGGTCCTCTGCAGGCTCTTCTGCTGGCCCAAGTAAGTTGTTCTGTTGTTAATATAATTATACTTCCCTATCTTTTACAGCTCCTATTCATTCCAAACTGTTTCCTAATTCTAGTTTTTTACAAAATAGTCTTTGATCTTCTATTAGACTGTTTCTACATTCTTATCCTGCCTCTCTACCATCACTCTCTGTGCTACTACTATTTACTATTATTATGAGTCGGTCTGTGTAGGTAGCTAAGCTTGCCCAGACTGCAAACGGTGTGAAACAAAACTATGATCCAGCAATAGCTCTCGAGGCACTGAGTGCAGTCCTCTGGGTTGCCCTTGCTGTGTATTCCAGTCTTCTTAATGTTAGTGCTTTGACAATTTCCAAATACAAAATGTCAATGCCAACCAAGAATAAGCTAGTAGTTGGCTTTTTGATTTGATAGTAGCACATACCATACCGCTAGTGTTTCAGGGACTATTCTGCACATACAGAAGTATGGACAAGAGAAATAGGACATTGTTGATGATAGGTGCAGTTCGACTTTCCACATTCCTCAGTCAGAAGTAACTGTGTGGGACTCGGGAGCCCTCACCTTGTTGGAACTTCAAATCCTCCTGGTGGTGATGAGGAGTAGTTGGTTCTTTCTGTAATTAGAAAAATGTGGCACGTTAAAAAGCAAGCATTAATCAGTTGTGCCAAAAAGTGTTGCATGTTATGGCTAAGCATATAATTTAACACCCTCCCCAAAACCGTGACTTTTCTTCAGTCACAATAATTAAAAATTGTATATATTATGTATTAACATTTTCTCTTCCATTACTAGACGAAATAGCGGGTGGTGTATGGCATCTAAAAATATGACATGTTTTTTCTAGGCCTCACAACATCGGATACAGAATTTCCCACCACCAGTGCCGGGGCCAGCAGCGCGGAGAGGTCCACTCCAGGGGCGGATGTGGCGGCGCCACAAGTGCCACCAGGAGTAGCTGAGGGGGATGGCTCAGCAGCGGCGGACGGTGGTAAGTTATTATACTCCTTACTTATTGACATTTTAGAGTAGGCTCGCAAAGGAGTGTATGATGTACTGTACAGTAGACAGTACACTAGTACAAGAGTACACTGTACTGTTAAGAACAGTTACTAATTTAGAACTACATTTTTGCCAATCACGGAGAAGACAGTCAACCTTGACTTAGTAATAGCATTAGCGGCTGTAGTTCTCGGGTAAGCAATGGCCCCCTCTATTTGACTTCAACTCAGCTGGGAAACTTTTATCGTGAAGGCAAGTCATATCAGATAATCTTGAGGGATGTGAAGAACGAAAAGGGAAAGAAGGGTGAAAGGAAGGACGAGCGAGTCGTAAGATTTATGACTGTAAAGAATGGTACGTGTTTTTGAATGCAGGCAGAGGTGGCTGATAGGAAGGAATCAGCTGCATGGCTGCTTGAAGCAAGGATGGTTGGAGGAAAAAGAAAAGATGACTGCCTGGGTGGGTGAATCAGAAAATGCATGTGTGGTGTGCATTGCAATATATCATTTGGGTCAAACTCAAACGCAAGTCAAGATGGTGTTTTACAAAATAAAATGAAATGGGTGTTAGTTGGTTGTTGAGAAAAAGTAAACTTGGTACAAGTTGAGACATTAAGAAGAATGATAGACGTTTACTTTGGAAGCCTGGATGGTATCTTCTTCTTCCTCATAGATAGCAGAGGTGTATGTAGTAGAGAAGATGCTCAGCAGATGAACAGTGATAATTATAACAGTATGTCCGTGCCAGAGTAGCAAAGCTGAGGAAATCCAAATACTAGAAGTTGTGATTGTTCAGAAAATTTAAATACTCCCTTGAATAACAGTACAGTTTTTACTGTGCCAGCACAGCATATATTGTGTATGTATTGTATAGTTGACATTATATCAAGTCAAGTCCCTTCCTCCGGCAATTATGGGTACCACACTCACTCCCTATGTTAATAATTTTCTTTCAGCTGTGTCATGGGTGGACTATTGCTGTTGTTCACTCAATCTGTCAAAACAAAGCACCTAAAGTCATCCATCATGTAAGCAAAGATCATGTGATCGGCAGGATATATGATCAGAAATTAATAATCTTAATTTTCCTTTTGAAGTAGTCACGGCCTGGGGAGGTAGTGCAAAATATAAATTACATTGAGCAGTAGCCCTTGATGTAACCAAGTATGGCCAGTGCCACCCCTATAGAAGAGTAAGAGCTTCCTATCTCCACCTCCATGTACTGCTTAAAGTAATGCGTGTTTGCGTCATCAGCGCTTGTGTCTGTTTTTTTTGGGTACAAGCTGAGTGAGCTGGCATTATGCCGGTGACCACAAGTTCACGTACAAGTAATCTCTTTTGCAAAACAAGAGAAAAAAAGAAGACTGGTGTAGTCTCTGACTCTCTGACTATGTAGTAGTGAGTCCATAGTGCTGCTATTAGAATTCCTGAAACTCCCACTAATGTCACAGGCCTACAAAGACTGCGGAAAGATACATGCCAAAATGTTATACTGTGCTTGCAGGTTGCTAGTGTTACTGTGAGACAACTTGATGTTGAATTATTTTGACTTAATGTTAAAGACTATTGGCTACAGTATTTTTCTTTCTTTCTTCATATAGATGCTCCATAAAAGCTCACCCGCAAAAAGATGGCTGTCTGGGCCAGGGCACGTAAGCTGGAAGCCATTAGCGCTGTATAGCGCCGGCTGTGGGCTCGGGAGCAGGAGGAGACGGCAACTACTGCATCCTCCTCCAGTGCCCCCGGGTCCACCAACCAGCAGCCTCCAGTGAAACAGCACCATGGCCCGGCAGCCTCCTGCCGCTGCGGCACAGCAGCAAAAACAACAGCTGCCCCCCCCAGAGCCTGGATGGCACGTCGGTGCCACCTCCGAAAGCGAGTGAACTACCTGGAGCGATTGACAAAGAAGCAACAGTATATATAACAAAGCGAGAGTTAGGGAAATTGCACAGACTATGTGTGGTGGGAACTCCTGGTCCCAGGGGTTAAATGTAGCAACAATGGAGGAGTACCCCCTGAAGGAAAAAGCAGAAAAAAATTCTCTGCTTCTAGAGCATGAAGCTCAGGTTAGCACAGTGTGCCCCAACCCGTTACCGGATAATGCATATCCTTGAAGAAGACCCCTCACTCACCAACCTAGTTGGTGATATGCTTCATCATCGGGGTCCCACCCCGTAGGCCGAGTGCCCATAGGGTGTGCTGCGACACCTGACTACAGTGGAGCGGGTTTCTTTTTCTTTTATATGTGCATAAAATTACAGTGATAAGTGTTTTAAAAAAGGGCCAAAACTACTCACTTCAAGACTTTATTCTTGAGTGCTTGAACCCTTATAAAACCAGTGTGGCACCTGTGCCTAACTAGGAAGGCTTTGGTGTCTCAAGAAGTGTAATATGTTTAAAAATAGCGAAGTGTGCTATGTGAATAAAGAACAATTAGGTCTACATGTTTCAACCATTTGAAAATTCTTTGGTTTTCGTCAGGACCTTGAAGATTGGACGGGGTGGTCCGCACACGCTAAGGTGCGTCCTGCCCTCATTCAATTAAAGACCACAAATTGTGATCTGGTGTAAAAAGGGTGTCTTTTCCTGGTTCAGGAGAAAACACTTGTTGCGATGACTACCGCTTCATGGGCATCGGAGTATCCAAGACGGCAAGTATCCGTCACTTGCGACTTATGCTCCTCTTGCGGTAAACCTACTTGGTTACTGCTCAAGATGCCCCGTGAAGCAACAGTGCCAGCTCCGGGACCTCCGCAAAGAGGTGCGAGACCTGTCCACAGGAGGACACCGCCGGAGGAAGTGACTTTCCCTTGCCCCTTTTTTAAAGACTGTTGGGGGGTGGGAATTGGGCATTGGGGAAAGGGACCTGAATAAGGACATTTGGAAATTGGTTGGGTTTAGGGAGGGGGTGAGTTGGGTAAGTTTATTTTTGTTAGGGGAAATATATTCATTTATTTTACATACTTAAACATAGAATACGCGTTAATATTATTTTGTGTGTTGGTGGGCGGGGGTTACTGTACGTTTGCTTTCTTCAAACTTACCAGCATTAATTATCTAAACATCCAAACATGTACAAAAGTGCCACTAACAGAGTTAGTGAATTCAATTGCCCTACTAGTAATTTACTAGTACTACTGTCAGTCTATCCTCTCCTCCGAGTACTAGCCCATTATTCTACCTCCCCAAAATTCTTATCTTACCTGTGATTCATGTTTGAGAATAGGGCTAGGCACAGGGCTGGCTGCATGGCAAATGGCAATTAAGGTTGGGTATTGACTTGAATCCTGGATTTTTATATAGTCGTTGTGCTGGTAGTAGTAGTGGTACACACTGGCAGTAGCAGCATATGAAAAAAAAGGAAATGAAACATTGAGTGGCCTGAGCGTAGCATTATAAACAGTACGATAGATACTACGGTAGAGAACAGTGCCATAAATTGTAGCCTAAGCAGTGCTAAAGTATTCAAAATATAACTAAGTACTAGTTGCGTGGAGTATGGCTGCTATAAGAAATAGTATTAAGGCAAAGGACAAAGCGAGGTAAGCATTAAGCATTCGATTCATCACGTGTAGGAGGAGGATGTTGATGATCAATCCACGATGGCGCACATGAAATTCTGATTAGAAAGATTTTTCTGTTGCTTTGACCTTATCCTCCCCAGCAAGTGTGTTGAATTTATTCTTGTCATTTAGTCAAACATTAATGAAAAACCACACAGCCCGGGGGAAGAGGGTTAGGGTTTGAAAATTGGATGGGAAAGGGGTTTTTTGGGAAAGTTTTGTGGAGAGAGGGAAATAAAACACAGCATGGACAAGCAACAAATGAAGAAAAACAAATCTTTGGATTCGAAGATATCCATAAATCTTTTAAGGGACATAAAGGAAGTGCACTACTGCATGCATGAAGTTGTTTGCTAAATGGATGGTTAGGTTACTGAAAAGTAGTACTTACTACAACGTACTAGTAACTATGGAGAAACAATTCGACAGTACAGGGCTGCAGTAATAATTATAATTAAGCAATTTCACTTGCCTCTCTGCCCTCAGAGAGAATAAACACTACTTATTAGTACATTAAATTAGTTTTAGAAATAGCAAAGAAACTTATCAAATAGCCAGAGGGATGAATTTGAAGCAGAGAGCAAAAAAACGCACAGAGTCACACTCGTAGAAGTTCAAGTTCACAACATTACCATTTAAAAGATAAGGAGAAATTAGGAGGATACTGTAACTGTATGCTGTAGTTGTCCTGTTGAATTTGTGAAGTTGCATGCATCCAGCCATTCCTCTTATTCGCGGTACTCCTCCATTCCATCTGATGCTCCGTCGATCAATCTTGGTGACCAGACACACTGTCCACTGCCTGCCTGATGGGGAATTGCGGATCGCTAATGGTAAGCCTGATTTAATCGTTTGTTCCATGGCACAGGTTAAAATCCGGCCTGTAATTGTTGATGGAAAAACAGGAAGTGATATTAAAACACCACGGAGAAAAAAAAATAAGGTATGCTGTGTAGTGCAAAAATAACACTTTCAGTTTCAGAGGTGACAGTATTACATATAATCATCATTTCGAAAGTGCGTACTCTGAGTCTCCTTTTCAAGGATAGTAATTAGTAACTATGGGTGATTTTTGCGGATCGTGCCAAAACGCTCTCCTCAACTAGGCCCTAACCCCTCTTTTTCACCATGGATTTTCTTCAAACCACTTGCAATCAAAATAAGACCTTCCCAGCAGTGCTCCCAGACCCCTCAACCCACCCCCAAAAATCTAGAACACCCCCAAACAGCCCCCCAAAAACATGCAATACTGCTAAAAAAAAAACTTTGCCACCAAGGATTTTCTTCAAACCACTTCCAATCAAAATTAGACCTTCCCAGCAGTGCTCCCAGACCCCTCAACCCACCCCCAAAGATCTAGAACCCCCCAAGCAGCCCCCCAAAAACATGCAATACTGCTAGGCCTAAGTTTCAATCGTGCCAAAATGCTCTCTGCAACTAGGCCAAAACCCCCCTTTTCCACCATGGAATTTCTTCAAGCCACTTGCATTCAAAGTTAGACCTTCCCAGCAATGCTCCAAGACCCCTCAACCCACGCCCAAAGATCTAGAACCCCCCAAGAAGCCCCCCAGAAACATGCAATACTGCTAGGCCTAAGTTTCAATCGTGCCAAAATGCTCTCTGCAACTAGGCCCAACCCCCCCTTTTCCAACATGGATTTTCTTCAAACCACTTGCAATCAAAATTAGACCTTCCCAGCAGTGCTCCAAGACCCCTCAACCCACCCCCAAAAATCCAGAACACCCCCAAACAGCCCCCCAAAAACATGCAATACTGCTATTCCCAAAACAAGGCAAATCGCGCCTTGACAAAAAATTGCTGTTTTCAGCACTTCCACTACTTCGATCCTCTTGAAACTTACCAGGACACTTGCTCCAGCGATTCCCAAGAATCTCAGTAAGGCACAACAAAATCGATCCACTGGAAGGTGTACGACTAGTTCACCCAAACACATGTGCACGCAAAACTCCAAAAAAGGCCAAAATTCGGCCAATTCTGGAGCAAAAAATGCCAAACCCCCCATAAACCTTGCCAACATCATTATGAACAAGCCTGCATCGGGCCCTGAGCCCTAGACTCTGGGAACCCTACCAAAATAATTAAACCCAAAAACCCTAGTAAACCGCACTGAACCCTAAACTCTAGATATGCTTTGTCTGTCTGTGTCACAGAGCCTAGGTATGCTATATCAGGTTGCTTCACTCAGTGGTGCCTGCCTTGACCATCTGCATGGCCCTGCCGCAAGCATGGGCCAAAAATCCGTTACGCTCAAGAATTTGCGAATTTTCTGCAGTTTTGCCAGATTCGCAGATAACGAATTTGCCGCCGAAAAACAGTAAATTTTGCGAGCGGAATGGATTTTTGGCCCATGCTTGCGGCAGGGCCATGCAGACGGTCAAGGTAGGCACCACTGAGTGAAGCAACCTGATGTAGCATACCTAGGCTCTTTGACACAGACAGACAAAGCATATCTAATTGTATGCAGCAAGCCACATAGCCCCAATTTTACATGAACTGCTGTCTGTACTCTTCCTGGCATAACAACACTACACTGCCTCGACCCCTCCATACCACGACTAGACAGACATGTAGTTCTGCTGTAGTAGTTGTTGTAGACTGGTTTACCTGTTTGCCACTCACGAATTGGCCATAGTTCTTCCGTAAACCGACGCTGATGATCCATCCATCCCAGTGAGTGACTGTAAAGAAAAATGATATATTATTTAATCAATCATCATGGTATAGTGGAAAACAGTAAGTCCAAGGACATTTTGCATATTGGAAAATGCAACGTAGTGGCCCCTGCAGTTGAAGTACAATTTGAATTAAACAAGGTAAAACAAAGCAGAATAGACTTGAGTTACATTTAGTGTGTAAAAGATTAAATAATAACAGAAGACATATGATTCATTTCATGCCCATCAAACAAACAGCAATTGCTTTCATCAGAGCCAGACAGCCATTGCTGTCCACTGCATGCCATCTTCTTCTCATTATTCATTACCTGTTCCACTTTTTGTCCGCATCGTCTTCTTAAAGTGAGGGACCACAGGGCAGCCTCTCCTGTCAATTTCAGAAGTAACTGTCAGCAATCAGCAAGCATGTAGTCAGTAATTCCAGTCCCACTTGAGGGGACTCGTCTACGAAGACAAAGTTTCTTTATTCTGCTTAATCCAGCCATCTGCCTTGAGGGAAATGGATAGGGGGAGTCTGGAGGAGGAGGATAGAGGAGCATGATTGAGTTGTGAACTTGGGAACCTCAGGAATGCAGACTGCAGCACCTTCAAATCAATAAGGAAATAAGATGAAGACAGTGCTGATGATGGACTTGTTGTGATAAGGTGATTAGAGTTTTGTTGTGGCAAAAGTTGCAAAACAAAGAAAGACACACAGGAATAAAAGTGAATAAGGACAAAAAAAAGGAAGTCATTTTCAGGCCTCGGTGTCAGGGAAGTAGAGCTCGTCCTCAAACTCTATGATTTGTGACGGGAGTAGGTCAGGTAACAGAGAAGAACTTCCGTCACCTAAGTCGGTGTCCTCTTCTTCCTGCGTGCATTCACGTATTTTGTAATCTGGTGGTATGAAGGGCTGATTTATCTTGATCATTGTTAACCTCTCCACATTTTTTGGCGGGAGGCGGGTCCTTTTTGAACTTACAATGGCACCAGCAGCACTGAAAACATGTTCAGAAGACACACTTGCGAGTGGGTAAGACAAATAATTTAGAGCCAGGTTGGTGACCAGTGGTCATAGAGGCCTTTTCCTATACCAATACAGCAATGGGTTCTGATTAACAAAGACCTCTGTTGTGTCATCCAGATAGGCATGCACCATCGACTCGAGGTTCTCCAGAATTGCTCCGCTTTGCGTACCATCTGTGGCCTTTGCATCACTGGAACGAGCAAACCCTTGATAAGTTAGCCAATCCGCTTCCGACAATATTATGGCTGGGCCTGGTGCAGGTGAGGATGATGATACGGTTGCTGGTGTCGTTAACGGCTGTGAGGGAAAGTGACTCCCTTGGGCCACAGATTCAGAAGTGGAACTTGACACCGGATGGCCTGCTGATTCAGTAGTACTTCTGCCGTCTCCTTCAGTTTTCTGCCGCTCTTTTTCAAACCGAGTGGCTGACACAGCTAGCCAATGGTTGTACTTTGAAACATCTGCTTCATTAAAAGGAATGAATGCTTTGCTGGCCACGGCCTTTTTGTACAGTGGATCCATAATAGTGGCACAAATGTAATGTTGTTCTGTATGTATTTTTTTAAGTCTTTCATTGTCAAGTAGGCGGCCTAAGAACCTCTCCGCCAACTGATATGTGTCTTGCTTTTCAGCATCATCTCGGAACGCTGGAGACACCGCCTTCAGTTGGTGCTCTAGCATGCGCAACAATGGGATAGCTTTGCCCAAAGAACAGTCCTCCCTACTGACTTCACACGTGAAGACCTCAAAAGGACCAAGCATGTCTGTCAGGCTTGCAACTAGCTTCCATTCCTCCAACTCTAGCCTCATGTCTTTCATAGTAGAACCCAGTTCATAGACATACTCATTGATTACCCCCCACTGCTCAGACAGACGCTCAAGCATGTAAAAGGTTGAGTTCCAAAGTGTTGCTACCTCCTGGATGAGTCCTTTGACGTTCAGTCTACGTTCATGTGCATGCTCCTCAGCTTCTTCCGGGCCTTAAAAGAATGGCTGAAATGTGTGCAGATTCTTCGGCAGGTGGTCAGTAACTTGCTGACTGTGGTTTCTTTTTTCAAGAAATCTTGCACAACAATGTGAATACTGTGCGCCAAACACGGCACTCTGAAATAGTCACCTTGCTGCATGGCCTTAACTATATTACTGCCATTATCCGTGGAAACTTAACCAATCATGCGATTTCTTGGATGCAGCCATTCATAGACCTTCCTATCAAACTCCTCCAAAAGGTTAGGTGCAGTATGAGATTTCTCCATGGCAAACATGGCTACTGTTGCATTTTTCCGAGTATCTTGAAAAACTGTGTCTGTGTCAACTCCTGCTTTTAACTTGTTTTTAACCCCTGCAAAAGAGACCAGTGTGCAGTGATACACATGTAATCAAGGGCTTGGCAACTGGTCCACATGTCTGTTGTCAGGTGGGTAGTGTGAACAGCACTCTTCTGAAAAGCTGCGCCAATCACCTCCAGCACATCTTGATGTAGTGCTGGAACAGCAACTCTGGCAAAATAGGACTGGCTAGGAACCTTCCATTTAGGGCAGACTGTTGCCACAAATTCTAGAAAACCCACCCCTTCCACAAAAGAAAAAGGGAGAAGGTCCAGCGCTAGCATTTTAGCCAGCTTTGTATTATACAGACGTGCCGTTGGGTGGGTGCGTTCAAATGGCGCATCCGACCAAAACATTCTGCTAATGGTGGTCTGGACCGTTTTAAGTGATGATAATGATGATGCAGACTTCTTCAATCCAGTTAAGCTCATTGATGTACTTTTTCGCATTGGTGTCTCTCCAAGACTCTTAGTGTGCCTCATACATGTTGCAGGGGTAGAGGGTGTGCTGCTGCCAGGGGTACTGGGTGTACCAGAAAAAATGTCTGTCGCTTCTTCACTTCCCCCCAGACGATAAGCCCCTCATTATCATCATCAGATGCAATATCAATGGATACATTTGGATTTGTTGTACTTTGGGCTCCCTGGATCTTCCTTAGGTGCGCATCCCAAACAATAGTGTAGTGTTTTTTTAGATGACCTCTCTGGCCTCCGGTGCCATAGTTTGTACCAAGCTTACCCTGACTAACTACTTGGTTACAAATCGAACAAATGACCATGTTTTCCACCTTTGTGCTAACACTAAAGAAGTCCCAAACTGGGGCCTAGAGATGTCTGCTGGTGGTGGAGGTGCTACTTTCAGTTTCAATGCAAGATGAAGTGGAGGATGGGCGTTGCTGACATTTACTCTGTTGTGCACTTATTACAGCACCACTACTTGAGGTAATGGAGGTCGAGCTGGATGGAGGCCCCTGCCGGCCCTTCTGACAAGAAAATATGGAAGCTGTAGGTGGTGTTGGTGTACTAGTTAACTGCGTTGGTGGTGGTACCAGTGCGACGCCGCCCGCGTCCCGGTCAGCAGCATTTCAGGATAGGGCAAAACTGTCTGTCTGCTGCATGCCCGCTGGAGTGACGTCTGTGATAAATGGGTCGTCGTCAGACTGTTCATAAGCAGCAGAATACAGCACTTCTTGTTCGTCGTCATCACCCATAATTGAAAGCCTTGTGGGAACCTTCCTTTTAGTCTTAGCTACCTTTGTCGACTCATGGCGTGCCTCACTCTCAGACTCAGAATGCATTGTTGTTGGTGGTGGTTGCCAATCCACATCAAGATCATCAGAAGTAAGGGGGCTTAAGGAAGAACTTGTAGTTGCCCTCCTTGATCTTTTTCTTGCTGGGGATCTGGAAGACAATGAATCATCAGGAGGAGTGGCTTCCTCAGATGATACCTCTGCTTGAATTTCGATTTCCTGATGTGCCCCTACTTCTGGAGGAACAAGCATTGTGGGCAGTTGTGCCGCTCCATGCGCCTCTAGTTGTGCCTCTCCTTGCTCCTCTCCTTGTGCCTCTCCTTGCGCCTGTCCTTGCGCCTGTCCTTGCGCCTGTCCTTGCACCTGTCCTTGCGCCTCTTGCGCATGTACTTGGGTTTGTACTTGCGCTTGTACTAGTTGCACCTGAGGTTGTTGTTGCGGCTATGGTTGTTGAACACTCGTCAGATGAGTTGCACCCTGCGTTGATTGGATGCTACTTTCTTGCGATGAGCCAACAGCACTGGTCGATGGTGATTGAGCAATTATTACAGTGGCTGCCTCTGCAGCATTCAAGGACTTGTACCTAACTTGGCGTGGTGGCACTGAGCCCAATGAAGCGGAGATGCTGCTCCCAGCTTGGTCCCCGGCGGACTCCGCTGCTGCAGGCGTAGTTTTTTTTACCCCCAAAAATGTGCTGGTCGGCACACCAGTCTCCTTGGTAAGTGGCGCCACTTGCTTCTTCTGCTCCTTCTAGCTTGACCTCTTTCAGAACGTTTAGCATGGCAGGTAAAAGTAAAATAACCATCACAGTCAAAATCCTTGCAAGACTAAGTTTCTTGCAAACAGATGATTAAAGGATCCATAGATTTAAACAAATTCAATTTCGCCTCATCATGACCCAAACCTGCCATATTCCAGGACAGTCTTAACCCACTCAGGCTACCTCAAAAGAGTGCTTCTTTCTGCTTCTGGACAGGTATTATTCAAAGCTCTGGAAACCCAGCTCCACCGGGTGGATTCTTCTTCAGAATCAAAAGTCTGTGGGATGACTACCATCTTCAGCACCAGATTTATTGAACGGCCCCTACTATCCAGGGAAAACAACATATTTTTGGTGTTGCTTACAGAGTACTCAGAATCAGAGCCCATCGCATCCAGCACCACAGAATTAACTGCCCTGAAGCAGTCAGACACTGCCTTGGGGAACATCTGTGGCGATATTCCTCATGTTCGGAGACGGATGCTATATCAAGCCCCCGTTTCAGGAAAGGCTCTCAATTCTGCATAACCAGATTGGCTATGATCAAAGAGCAAATAGTAACTCAACAGTAGAAGGAAGTTTTGTGTGAATTAATCTTCACATTTAAAATATCCTTACTTGATATCAACTTTAGAGCCTCTATTTCTGAAAATAGGCAAAGAATGGAACCTCAATTTACAGGGAAAGATTCATTATAAAATAACCAAGTATAATCCACAATGGACGATATATCACTCTGCACCACATCAAAAATCTTTGTAGTATCCCTTGGGGGGATCCATAGGGAACCCCATCTCTACAACTGGTAACATGTGAGCTGTCATTGGACTGAGGGTTCAAGTTTGATGTCATAGTGTTAGTTGGAACCTCTAAACTTACATTGGGCAGCAAAGCTGTATTCCCTATAAGAGCTCTATTCCACCCAACCTGTTTGATACTCTGTGTTTGATACCCCTCCTCTAAATGATTGTTCATCCTAGTCCCAGTGGCCCCTGACCCAGACTGGTGCATCAGAATGCCACCTCCCTTCTTAGGTTCCCTTACAACATGATCAACTGGGTTGTTGATCAAGGGAGTATGGGATAGTTGAGTGGACTGCAACATAAAGTTTGGTAAAGATTCTCCTGTCCTAGAGACCCCCGCTCACCTAGTAAATGATGTACATGCTATGTGGGGCTCCATAGGAATACCCTTATTAGATGGAGTTTTCAAATCTCCCTCCTCCTTTAGTATTCGAGTGTCACCCAGGCTTCCAAGGTTCTGTGGAAAATGTGATTGTGACACTTTTCATTTAGAGAATCGCCTCAACTTTTTATGTTTCTTTTTTGTATTTCGCTCCTTGTTTTTAGTTATAAGGCGTTCCCTCTTACTTACTTTTGGGCCTTCCATCTCAGGAGGGTCTGAAGGACAAGCCTATTAGGTAGAGGAGTTAAGACCCTCCCCCTGCCCCTTTTCCCTCACCGCTTGTTTTTTGGAAGCCCTGATTTTCATAGTGTCTCTAATACCCCCTTTCTTACCATTATAAAACAAAGGTAAAGATTTAATTGTAGGGTTTTCCAATGGGAGACCCAGTTCATCCTCCCCAAACAAAGTACTTAAACATAATTCTTCTTTTTCAAGGTTACACTTGGGTTCAATAGGGGGAACTAAAACAGATGTAATCCCGCTTGAGCATAAGCATCCTGTGACTCTCTCTGGGGGACAGATGGAGGAAGTCTAGCATGCTGGCTCTTCTGTATGGGGATATGTCAAAGCCATTGAATGAATAAAATCTAACTTAGTTACCTTTTGTACTTCAAGCAACATAACAGAGGTCATTTCCAATATATGTTTAGAACGTGATAAAGATTTCTCTAATAAAGATAAAATTGAATTTAAATATTTTTCAATACACACAAGATATTCCGAGGGCACAACATCCCTCTCATTTCCCAACTTCGGTTGTGTGCAGGGTAGAAACACATCATGGGCAGACTCCAGGGATGTGCCCATCAAATGACTTGTGCTACAATGCAAAAGAGGCAAAGAAAAACGCCTAGAAGAGGAACTTACAATTGGAATGTTATAGTTTCCGCTGTGTGCACATGTCAAGTGATTATCCTTCTGAGCGGCTTCCCAGCCTCTTGTATGGGTTTCTATATCAATGTCTGGGAGGGGAAAGTCTTCCCCTACATTTGACCTTTCACTTACAATTGGCTTCTCAGCCACTGAAAGAACAACGTCCAATATAACATCAGGCCTCCCTCAATCAATCAATCAATCAATCAAGGCATTTGTATAGCGTGCTACTCACCCGGAGGGGGGGTCCGCTACTGCTCGAACAGCCAGGTCTTGAGTTGCTTCCTGAAGTCGAGGCGGTCTTGGGTCAGGCGGAGGTGGGTGGGGAGGGAGTTCCACATCTTGGCGGCCAGGTAGGAGAAGGATCTTCCTCCCGTGGTGGCTCTTCGGATGCGGGGGACGGCGGCAAGAGTGTGGCTGGTCGATCGAAGCTGGCTGGTGGGAGTGTAGAAGTTGAGGCGGTCGTTGAGGTATCTTGGGCCTTGGTTGTGTAGAGCTTTGTGTGGGTGGGTGAGGAGTCGGAACGTGATTCTCTTGTTGACCGGGAGCCAGTGCAGGTCTCTCAGGTGTCCGGAGATGTGGCTGTGTCGGGGGATGTTCAGGATGAGTCGTGCTGAGGCATTCTGGATCCTCTGGAGTCTTTTCTGGAGTTTTGCGGTGGTTCCGGCGTAGAGGGAGTTGCCGTAGTCCAGTCGGCTGGTGATGAGGGCCTGGGTGACCGTCTTCCTGGTTTCGGTGGGGATCCATCGGAAGATCTTACGTAGCATGCTTAGGATGTTGAAGCACGACGAGGAGACGGCGTTGACTTGTCTGTTCATGGAGAGGGAGGAGTCCAGGATGAAGCCCAGGTTGCATGCGTGGTCCGTTGGTTTGGGTGCGCTGACCAGGGCAGGGGGCCACCAGGAGTCGTCCCAGGCGGAGAGCGATGATCCCAGGATGAGGACTTCCATCTTATCTGAGTTCAGTTTCAGGCGGCTGTTCATCATCCACTCGGCTACGTCTTTCATCCCTTCGTGTAGGTTGGCTCTGGCGGTGCCGGGGTCGTTGGTGAGGGAGAGGATCAGCTGGGTGTCGTCGGCGAAGGAGATGATGTTGAGGTTGTGTTGGCGTGTGATGGCCGCAAGGGGGCTCATGTAGACATTGAAGAGGGTGGGGCTGAGCGAGGAGCCTTGAGGAACGCCGCAGAAGACTTCGGTGGCCTCTGATCTGAACGGGGGGAGGCGGACTCTCTGTGTCCTTCCGGCGAGGAAGGAGGTGATCCATTCTAGTGCCTTGTCTTGCATTCCGATATTGCTGAGGCGCTGCACTAGGGTGCGGTGGCAGACAGTGTCGAACGCCGCGGAGAGGTCCAGGAGGATGAGGGCCGTTGTTTCACCGTTGTCAAGCAGGGCCCGGATGTCAGTGGCTGCGATGAGGGCGGTCTCGGTACTGTGGTTGGCCCGGAAGCCAGACTGCGAGAGGTCTAGGGATCCATTCGTCTCGAGGGAGGCGGCCAGCTGCTTGTTGATGGTCTTCTCAATGACTTTGGCAGGAAACGGGAGGAGCGAGATGGGGTGGTAGTTTTTGAGGTCGGTGGGGTCAGCTGATGGTTTCTTCAGGAGGGCGCTGAGTTCGGCATGCTTCCAGCTCTCCGGGAAGGTTGCGGTGTTGAAGGAGGCGTTGATGATGTCCCGTAGATGGGGAGTGATGATGGAGTCGGCCTTGTTGAAGACGTGGTGAGGGCAGGGGTCGGTTGGAGATCCTGAGTGGATGGAGTTCATCGTGCATAGGGATTCTTCGGTGTTGATCGGGGTCCATGCGCGGAGGGTGATGGTGGGGGGTGCTGGTGCGATCTTGCGGTGCGCCGGCTGTGTGCTGAAGCTGTTGTGTATGTCTGAGATCTTGTTGTGGAAGTACGAGTCGAGGGAGTTTCAGAGGTCTTGCGATGGGGTGATGTCGTTGTTTCCGGCGCTGGGGTTGGAGAGCTCTTTGACGATGTTAAAGAGTTCCTTGCTGTTGAGGGCGTTGTTGTCCAGTCGTTCCTTGAATGCTGTTTTCTTGGTGGTGTGGATCAGTTGGTGGTGTTTTCGAGTGGCGAGCTTGAGGGTGGTCATGTGGTCTGGTGTCGGGTCTCTGCGCCAGGCTCTCTCGAGGGCTCGGCAGTTCTTCTTGGATCTCTTGATTTCGTTGGTGAACCATAGTGCTTTCTTACTGCCGGGGCTGCTGGGCAGTGTCCTCAGTGGGGCGAGGTCGTCTGCGCAGTTGCTGATCCACATCGTGAGGTTGTTGGCGGCATGGCTGGGGTTCGCTGAGCTGGCGGGAGGGTTCTGGCTCAGGGATGCGGCGAGCTGCTCGGCTGTGATCTTGTTCCAGCTTCTGCGTGCAACCTGTTGCTGGTGGTGGTGGATCGTGTTCTTTCTGAAGCTGAAGTGGACGCAGCTGTGGTCCATCCAGTGGAGTCCGGTGGTGTGGCTGAAGGCAATGTCCTTGCTGGAGGAGAAGACAGGGTCAAGTGTGTGGCTGGCCTAGTGGGTGGGGGTGGTCACCAGCTGCTTGAGTCCGAAGTTGGCGAGGTTGTCTAGCAGGGTGGTGGTGTTGCGGTCGTTGTTGTTCTCCAGGTGGAAGTTGAGATCCCCGAGGAGGATGTAGTCAGCGGAGGGGAGGGCGTGCGGGCTGATGAAGTCGGCGATGTCCTCGCTGAATTGTGTGCAAGGTCCCGGGGGTCTGTAGATGAGGATGCCTCTGAGGGTGGTCTTGGGGTCGGTGTGGATCTGGAAGTGCAGGTGTTCGGCGGCTGTGAGGGTGTCGTCGGTGTTGGTTGTGATGCGGATGGTGTTCCTGTGGATGATGGCGATGCCTCCTCCCGTCTGATTGACGTGGTCCCTCCGGGTGATCTTGTATCCGTCCGGGATGGCGATGGCGATGTCGGGTGCTGAGGAGGCGTTCATCCAGGTTTCCGTGAGGAAGGCGACGTCTGGTGATGTTGTGTCGAGCAGGTTCCAGAGCTCCACGGCGTGTCTGTGGACGGAGCGGGTGTTGAGCAGGATGCACTTCAGGTGGTTGCTGCTGGTTCTCGGCTTGGCGGGTGCGGATGCGGTGCAGGTCCGGATGCGGGAGAACTTGCAGGAGTGGCAGCTGAAGGGTCCGTGGGTGCGTCTCGGGGTGGCTCGGTAGCATCCAGGGATCCGGCCGGTGTTGAGTGCATTGAGTTCGGTGGCGTCGTACGTCCGGCGTGTGGGCTGGGGTCTGCGGGGACCAGGGGTCCAGGCGCGGACGGGCGCAGACGGTCTTACCTTTGGCGCGCCCGCTGCACGTCAACGCTGCACGTTTGCCACTCTGCCATAAGTGGAGAGTGGGGGGGGGCGGAGCGAGGGAGGAGCAGCTGGGAGGCGGGAGCGGGGCAGTGAATGGGAAGGGCGACAGAGGGAAGGGGCGGGGCCGCAGGGGGGCAGCGGCGGGGAGCGGGGAGAAGGCAGGAAACGTGGCAGGGGCTGGGCACACACAAGAGGGCAATACAACAGAAATAACAGAAAACAAAACAAAATAAACAGAGGGCAAAATTACGTAGCGCAAACAGAGGTAAATAAACAGAGGGAAAAATTACGTAGCGCAAACAGAGGTAAATACCGCAACAGCGGTCAAGGACCAGGAGCACAGCTGCGGGCAGCGGCGGCACTCAGCGGGAAACGGGGGCAGCCTGGGCTCACTCACGGGGAGTGTGCGCGGTGCGTGGGGTGACCGGCCAGAGGGTCAGAGGTCACTGCTCACCACCGCGTGCACTCAGCCATATATGGCCCAGTGGGAGGGAGGAGCAGCTGGGAGGCGGGAGCGGGGCGGCGAATGGGAAGGGCGACAGAGGGAAGGGGGCGGGGTGGCAGGGGGGCAGCAGCGGGGATCGGGGAGGTGGCGGGAAACCCGGCAGGGGCTGGGCACACACAAGAGGGCAATACAACAGAATTAACAGAAAACAAAACAAAATAAACAGAGGGCAAAATTACATAGCGCAAACAGAGGTAAATAAACAGAGGGCTAAATTACGTAGCGCAAACAGAGGTAAATACCGCAACAGCGGTCAAGGAACAGGAGCACAGCTGCAGGCAGGGCGGCACTCGGCGGGAAACGGGGGCAGCCTGGGCTCACTCACGGGGAGTGTGCGCGGTGCGTGGGGTGACCGGCCCAGAGGGTCACCTCTCATTTGCATGCAGGTGACAACAGGGTCGCCCTTCCCACTCATTCGCTTGCAATTGACCCCCTGTGCAGGTGAAACAGCTGAAAAGGCACCCGCCATACAGTCTGCGCTATGTAGCTCGCCGAAAGCCTACGGCACCTTGGTTTTCCGATCAGCTGAGACTCCTGAGGCAGGGATGTAGGAGCAGTGAGAGAAACTGGAGGAAATCTTGGGATCGAGAGGCTCACAAGTCTGCACTGCGGGAATACAAACGGAGAGTGGTAACAGAGAAGCAGGAGTACTTCTCCAATCTCACCAGCTCTCTCTCCTCTTCTAGGGAGCTCTTTAAAATCACCGACACTTTATGCTCCCTGCAACTCCCAGACCCCGTAGTTAGTTCGCAAGAACTTTGCAATAATATTTCTGACTTCTTTCATAATAAAATTCTTGACATACATGTCTTTTTGGAAGCTCATTTCCATGCTCTGGATCAAAGCATTCTGCCTGTTATATCCAGTCTCGATTCTTCAGGTAAAAATCCTTCCCGCTTACTCATGGAATTTCCATCTTTATCCCTGGAAGGTCTGAACCTGTTACTTGACAGGACCAAATCTGCTTCCCCTCTGGATCCTCTACCTCTGAAAAAACTGAAAGAGTGTAGAAATATCCTTCTTCCTCCTATGCTTGAGGTTATGAACAAGGCTATTACCCAGGGCTCTTTTCCTCCTGTATGGAAGAACGCGATTGTGAAACCTCTTCTTAAGAAGCCGTCCCTCGATCCGGCCCTTTTGAAAAACTTTAGGCCGATCTCCCTTCTTCCTGCTCCCGCTAAAATGCTTGAGGCGCATCTGAATCTTCATTTGTCCTCCTTTCTTGATTCATCTGAATACCTTGATAACACGCAACATGGTTTCAAACACCACAGCACTGAGTCCGCTCTCACTTGTGTGGTCCATAACATCCGACGCAAAGTGGACTCTGGCCAAACTACGGTTCTGGTTCTGTTGGACCTCACGGCCGCGTTCGACACCCTGTCCCCCGCCATTCTTACATCTCGGCTTAGGGAAGCTGGTGTCATGGGACCGGCCTTGAGTCTCCTCAATTCCTTTCTGTTGGAAAGGGAGCAGAGAGTGATGCTTGGGAACCACCTCTCCCCTGCTAAGTCATTGCAGTGTGGGGTGCCACAAGGGTCGGCTTTAAGTCCGACCCTGTTTAACATCTATGTGGCTCCCCTGGCAAGACTAGTTAGATCGCAGGGGATGGAGGTGGTGTCCTACGCAGATGACACCCAGATTATGGTGTCACTGGCTCACTCCTCTGTCAGGACATCTGCCGCCAGTTTCAGGGTATGCATGCAGTATGTGGCAGACTGGATGACTATAAATTCCCTCAAACTGAACGGCAAAAAGACGGAGGTGTTGATTTTTGGGAAGGACCAAGATGTTTGGTCGAGTGAGTGGTGGCCACTTTCTCTTGGCATCTGCCCCACTCCCTCCCAATCTGCCAGAAATCTTGGTGTAATATTTGACACCTCGCTTTCTCTGTCCCTACAAGTCAACAGGACCGTGGCCACTTGCTGGGGTGTGATCAGGATACTTAACAAAATCCGCGGGTATCTTTCCCCCCAGGCGCGCAAACAGGTTGCAGTCGCCCTGGTGGGCTCGAGGTTAGATTATTGCAACTCTCTGTATATGGAAGCCAACAAAAGCCTTATACACCGACTGCAGATTGTGCAGAATGCTGCAGCACGCTTCGTCCTGGCTCTTCTGAAAACCTCTTCTGCCACTGCGGCCAGGAAAGACCTTCATTGGCTTCCTGTCCAGCACAGAATCTCCTTTAAAATTCTGTGTCTGGCCTACAGAGCACTGACAGAAGGTTCCTCGAGTGCTATTGGCTCTCTTCTCACGCGTTATGTCCCTACAAGAGGCCTTCGCTCTGCGGGACTCTGTCAACTTGTTGTGCCTCGTTTCAAACTTGCTAGATGGGGAGCCAGAGCTTTCTCCGTGGTTGCCCCGCAGCTTTGGAATTCTATCCCAATTGAAATAAAAACTCTTCCTTCAATAGAGTCATTTAAAAAGGCTCTTAAAACCTGCTTCTTTAAGAGGGCCTACCAATTAGAGAATGCTGCAGAGGGGGGGCCTTAGCTTCTATATTTGACTTAGGCGCCTTGACGCCCATTGGGCTAAGTATGCGCAAGATAAGAACCGTTTCATTCATTCATTCATTCATTCATTCATTCATTCATTCATTCATTCATTCATTCAGTCAAGCTTTGAGCCATCCAAAGAAAAATGATGATGACTCTGTAGGTTGTCTAGAGAGTGTAAGCATTATGTTAAACATTAGTCTAGACACAACTTTGCACATAAGGAGACATCGGATATTAAAGGTATCATAGCAGCCACACAATCGGGCTTTAGCATATTTAAAGGGGACTGTTACTGACTCTGCTGGCTCTGTTGGATGTCACCAGAGACCAAATTTGCATATAGGGGGCAGCAGGGGGTTGCCCACTTCAACCATCCTGGACAACTACATTCATCTGTGCCTGTACCCCTTCACTGTCATGGTTCAGGTCCCCCACAGGAATGCAGGTGTCACCCAATGGATCTGCAGGCAAGGGAGGAAGGGTGTTGTTAAGTGGCAATTTAAGAACTGTCCATCATGGATTACATCTGCCGCTTCAGGTGCCATCTGCAGGACCTTACGAAAAAAACCTGTAATAACGGAATGAAATTTGTAGCAGAGTTGTTGCAATTGTCTAGTGCCACTATATGATCTCTTTAGTTTATTAGCTCGATTTGGGAATGAGGAAAGCACACGCCCGAGCGTAATTTTTTGAAGATCATACTGTCCGCAAGTCCAGAATTTACCTGGTTCCGATGAAACACCTGCTGAAGGCTAGGGGAGGTGAGCAAATAAGAGGTAGAGACCAGATGATAGGGTTTTGCAGGAAACACCCCAGGGAGCCAAGAGTCAAAAGACGAAAAGCTTGAAGCCCGAAGTTTCGATCTAAGAAAAAGAGGCTTGGAGAAAGCAAGTCAAAAGGAGGCAAAATGTGAAGACCGCAAGTCAACTCGCCTGGGAGTCCAAATGATTCCAGATGATTCCGATGAGATACTCCTTGCCTCTGCCCCCACTCTTGCACAGAGCAGCACAGCACAATTCAGCAGGGTTCCGATAAGCCGGTAAAGCCGATAAAGCCACCTGAACTCAGCTCCCTACTCGCCTGTTGCTTGTTGGCATCTCATGTGGTGCGGGTGGCATCTTTTAGATCAGGCACAGGAACCGTTAAATTAGCCCAACAGGACGAAGGGCACTGGCAGCCCGAATCATCGGACCTCCCCCACAGTGAAGGAACAAAAGGAGTAAATCAGTGGGGGCCGCCCTGCAGTGTGCTATGCTTAGCATCCTCGCTGGCACACTGTAGCTGCGGCTGACGGTCGGCGTGGACCTTCGTCAATGAACCGCATAGATGTACTCTTTGGACGCAATTATGTCATGTTGCAGTCTTGTATTACAAGCCAAGTGAAGGAGTACACTCTCAACCAAGGCATGAGCTTCTATGTTTTCATTCACACCTGCGGAGGTGAACCTTTCAGACACCTAGTCCTGTAGCAGATGCAACAATGGGATAGCTTGGCCCATCGTAATGTCCCCCATGCTAACCTCCCATGTGAAAACCTCAAAAAGGTGTAACATCTGTGTCAAGCATTTAACTAGGCCCCATTTGTCTGCATTCATGGTTATAGCTTTCCCAACTGCATCCTCTCCTCTTAGAATGACATAGTCAATCATCTGTTTGTATTGCTCAAACACTTGTTTCTGCATGTAACAGGTCGACTTCCTGCATCTCCTGCTCAGGGCTTTAACTGGTGCTCTATATTTACGCTAAAAAATCTGCAAGTGCTCCCGGCCTTTCAAAGAATGGCTCAAATGAGTGCCGATTCTTCTGCAGGTGGTCAGTATGTTGCTGATTATGTCTTCTTTCTGAAAAAGTCTTACACAACCAGTTTGATGCAATGGACCAAACACAGGACATTGAAATGGCCTCTTTCTGACATGGCCTTGACTATGTTAGAGTCATTGTCTGTGGCAACAAATCCAATTCTGAGACCTCTGGGTCGCAGTCATTTATAGACCTTGCTGTTAAATTCGAATGTCTGACAAAATATCGAAATCAAAAATATCGAAATACAAAAATATCGGAACAAAAATATCGAAGTCAAAAATATAGGAATCCTATCCCTAACAAGGTAAGTACAAAAATATCGAAAAAATAATATCGTAGTACAAAAATATCGAAATTAAAAATATCGTTTTTTTAAATGTATTAATAATAATGTAAAAATAATTATAAAATACATATAATGTTACAAATATTAAATAAAAATATTAAAACATAATTAAAAAATTAAAACTAATACATATACATTTAAAATAAATTAAAAACTTAATAATTTAATGTAATTTTATATTTTTTAATTTAATTTAATTTATTTAATTTAAATTTATTTTATTTTTACCCTGTACGACTGTACCCCAAAAACCCAAAACTGACCCTGAACCCTAAAAATACCCCTTTACCCAAAAACTGAAATCTGACCCTGAACCCTAAAAATACCCCTTTACCCAAAAACTGAAAACTGACCATGAACCCTAAAAATACCCCTTTACCCATGAACTGAAAACTGACCCAGAACCCTAAAAATACCCCTTTACCCAAAAACTGAAAACTGACCCAGAACCCTAAAAATACCCCTTTACCCAAAAACTGAAAACTGATCCTGAACCCTAAAAATACCACTTTACCCATGAACTGAAAACTGACCCTGAACCCTAAAAATACCCCTGTACCCATGAACTGAAAACTGACCCTGAACCCTAAAAATACCCCTGTACCCAAAATTAATTAATATTATTTAATTACCAATTAATTATTAATTAACAATAAAGTAAATATATTAGCACATTTGCTGTAAATAATTTAATTTAATAATTAATATTATTTTGCACAATTAATTAATTAAGAATAACAATAAATTATATAGAAAAAAATTACTATAATTAATGTAATGAAATAATTAATAATAATTAATTACCAACTAATTATAAATATGTAAAAAATTATAATAATTAATAAACTAATTAATAGAAATTAATTACCAATTAATTATTAATTAAAATATGTACAAACATATATCAATTAATTAATTATTATTAAATTACTTCCCACCCTATTCCCCTATAAACCCATAACCCGCTCCAGAACATATTTATCAATTAATAAATTAATTAAAAATAATTAAAAATTAATTCTCAATTAATTAATTAATAATTCCTACTAATTAATAATTAATTTAACATAATTAAATTACTTCCCACCCTATTCCCCTATAAACCCACAACCCGCTACAGTAGTAAAAGACAATATTTAATAAAATAACATTAAAAATAAATAATAAAACATAATAAATACAATATAATATACACTACATTTATTTAAAAATTGATATTAGTAACATCAAAGTTATTAATTTCGATATTATTAACATCGATATTTACAACTTCGATATTACTGATATCATACCAATATCGATATTTAGACTGTCGATATTACTTACCTTCGATATTTTTGTATATCGATATTTAAACTTCGATATTTTTGCATATCGATATTTAAAAATCGATATTTTGTCTGTGTACCGTTAAATTCATCCAAGATGTTTCCAGCTTTGGGTCATTTCTCCATGACAAACATGGCCACTGCTGCCTGCGCCGAATGTTCTCAAAACTTTCTTGGCGGCTAAGACCTGCAGATATCTTTTGCTTTACCCCGCATAAAAGATTCAGTGTGCAGTGATGCATATGTAATCAGTCACTTGATAACTGGTCCACATGTCTGTCATTAGGTGGACAGTGTAAACAACACTTTGCTGCAAAGCTTGTCCAACCAACTGCAGCACTTATTGATGCAGTGCTTGAACAGCAACTCTGGCAAAATAGGTCCGACTTGGTACCCTTCATTTCGGCCAGATGGCTGTCACCAATTTTCAGGAATTGCACTCCTTCTACCATGGAAAAAAGGAGGAGGTCCAGTGCTAAAAAAAATTCCAGCTTCCTATTGTACAATTGTGAGGCTCAGTGGTTCCGCTCACAGGACTACTGATGTCTAAACATGCCTGGATCTTCTTCTTTTCTGGGGTCCCTGACAAAGGCATTTTTCAAGACTTAGATGGTGGTGGTAGCATCAATGTTCATTGTGGTGGGCTATTCACTGTATGCATGGTGTCTTCCTCTCACTCCGAGTCCTATGCTATTGTGAAGTTGCAGCCATAGGGGATGCTACTGTTATACTGCTGGGTACAGAGCTGCCTACCGTGAATATGTTAACCTCTTCTTCCTCATCATCACCTCCCACTGTGATTGGACCTGTAGCTGATGTTCTCTGGCTCTCCTCACCATCATGACCATGTTCAGCAAATTTTTAAAGGTTCTTGTGAGAAGTTGGCCTGATATATGATGTCTCCAATTCTGGGGGCACCTTGTATCAGTCCAAACAATCCCTTATGGTGTCTGGTTGTAAGTCAACCTTATAGACAAGCTATCCTAAGGGTAGCATGGACTAAGCAGCCTTAAAGGCTTAACTCAAGAGGTCGTGTTAAGCAAGCTGTTTTACCAATCACAATCCTGTAATATCAAATGAAAGGACACCACACAAGTTATATATTATAGAAATATATGTATTTATTATTAGAATAATCCTCTGTACTCTTTATGAGTGCAGAGGCACAAGCGTTTAAACAAAAGCACAGTTAAACATATAAAAGTTGCACAATTATGGATGAGGGCGGGGGCCACTCAAACCATATACTAAAATAGTGGTATAAGAACCATCAATCGAACAGTGGTTAGGCCTAGGGCCTACAGAATCGCTGGGACCAATCGGGACTAGCAATGCTGAAGTCGGAAAAAGCCCGCGGGAATCGGGTGCAGCGCTTAAAGCACACACGCGCACCAATGCAAAGTCAATGGTGCGTAAAAGTTACAAAGTTACTGTTTTAGGAACCTTCCGACTGACCTAGAAGGATGAAATGTTAAACACATATACTAGAGGTGTGTACCAGTGTAGGAACACCGGCGTTGCTGAGTTACCTCACCCACAGGAAGCGGGTGCACAGGTGCAAAGTAGTGTCGGGTTTCGTCACGCAGGTCGATGGTGCCTGAAGATGAAGATGCTGCAGGCGTCGTGAAGGGAAGTGTCCGGTGTGATCCAAGGGTGGATCGAAGATGTAGATGACCTGAAAGCAGAGGGGACAGAGTATGGGTCACTCAGCAGTGACCAGGGTGGAACCAGGAAGGAACCAGGCAATGTCGGGCGCAATCAGGTCGATGCCGAGTAGCTTCTCTCTGCTGCCACGTGGACTCTGGGGCACTAAGGATGTCCAGGAGTAGATCACGAGCTGTCCCACAAAGTCTCTCGCTGTCGGCGGTGTCGGCTTTTGGATTGGAGCAAACAAACCTTGGCAAGCGCAACCCACGCAGGATTCGAAGATCGCTTAGTACTCGGACCAGGAAGGTCAGAGTGGGTGCTCCTTTTCAGGGGAGCGAGGGCCATTCCAGAGCAACCGGACTGGCAAGTCAAATTTAAAAGTTCGTTGGTACTAGGGCCACAAGCCAACGGGCAAGTGACCGGACCAATGCTTTGAGCCAAAAAGTGCAGAAGGGCCCCACTCAGCACTTGGTGAGTGTAGAGGGGTGAGCTTCGGTGCAGGAGCGGCTCAGGGCTGGGGTTTTTCAAACCCCAATGCACAGCTTCGAGGGAGCCTCAGAAGCTGCACGGTCAGCGCCTTGTGGTCTTTCCAAGATGGCCAGACCCACGCTTCAGGTCGCCTCCACGGGTCTCAGCTCTGCAGGGACTGTGGATCAGGATGTTAGAAAGCAGGAAAACTGGGTCTTGTTGAACTCTGTTGCTCGAGTTCCAGCGGGAACTGCAACAAAGCAAATGTTGAGGTGCTGGATGGTGCCTGTTTGCACAGGGTGGTCACTCCTTGACCACAAGGGAGATTCTTCAGTCTTCTACGTTGAGTAGGATGTCGAAGGGTCCAGAGTTTCGTTTCATAAGTTTCAGTCAGGATAATCCGATGTGCGTTGGCACTGCTCCCACATATATACCAATTTAGTTGGCTGGATTACCTGCTAGGTCCCTCCTATGGGTGGGACCCAGGAAGGGGGTGAATACATCCCTTTTCTTTTGTACAAGGTTGCGCTGGGACTGGGGCTGGTGTGCCCCAAAACCTGTTTGACCGGATTATGCGAGGGGAAGCCTTGTGCTCCCCAGGCAGTGTCTGGTTTCTTTCAAACCTCCCTGCTACAATCCACTATCTCCTGTCTGGGGTGGTGTGACACCTCACCGCGACAGGAAACCCTTTGTCCAGGCCTCCTCTGCCAAGTTTCGGTCAGCAGCAGGAGGTCAGACTCGTGTCAGTGGCAGAAGCATCCATTTTGTGATGCTGAGGCTCTTTTAAAATCAACCGCGTTTTAGTAAAGTAACATGTCTTCTCCCTCTAGAGAGGTGGAATGCTATCCCCGTCGACAGGACTGTCGAAGGGGTAGTATTCCAAATCGTATGACACCTTACACAACATGTTTGATAAAGCCAAACCAAAGTTAACATATAACCGCGATGGATTATAATGCACTTAATAGTATATGGTATGGCATTATCCCGGAACAGCTAAGGCAATTGGTCCCGACAGCTGCAGATAGGCTCAGCTCATGCTAGAGCACCATCTCACATAAAACCAAGCACTCTGCCTCCAGGATTGTTAAGACCTGCCATAGGAGTGACTTATAGTAATGTATGTGTCCAGATATAGGTTTAGATATAGGTATTCTATATCCAAGCAAGGGGTGATTACACCACCTTGCCCCAGCTGAGTGATCAGCCAGTTGTGTCGATTTAAGTACCAGCCAGGAGTGGCAAAAGCTATGCTTCAGCCCCTTTTAGGCCTTGTTGGCACCTATGCCCTGAGCACCTATAGTGCATGGTACAGGGGCTGACAAGCAGTCCAGTTCCAATTGGGTTATGTACCTATAGTACATGTATGTGAATTTAGAGAGAGAACAGCAGGCTGTGGGTCTGATTAGCAGGCCCACAGCCACATTAAGTCGAAAACCAGTGAAGCAAAAAGCAAAAATTTGGGGTGACCATAGGATAGCAGACCCTACTCTCCTACAGTTCTCCTCCCACTTGATTGAGTGGTGCTTTTTCACATGGATTGTTTGTACCTAATACCTCAGTGGGCACCAAGCTTTCCTCAACAAACATTTGTTTTGCAAATGCTGCATACTGCAATGTGTTCCCCCTCTTTGTTAACTATAAAAAGTCCCAGACTGCATAGAAGCACTTTTCTACTGTGCTACTGCCAATCCCTGAAGAAGAACTGGAGGTAGGTGGGAATGTCATTGATTGCCTCTCTGCAGTGAATACTTCTCTTGAGGTAGTAGATGGTGCAAGTCTCAGCTAGGGCTCTGCAAATATAGGCGCTGGCTGTGCTACCTGTGCCACATCCTTCGATGCAGGTTGACTAGCAATGTCCGAATCTTCTATGTCTTCTTTCACAATGACTGCCTCGTCGTCATCATTCTCCTCATCATCCACTTCCATAAGTTTAAGTCTTTCAGGAACTTTTCTTTTCCGTTGCCTCTCCTGTTTTCTGCTTGACTCAACCGGGGACCACTCCATGTTCCTACCATCTTCATCAGAAGTGGTGCTTTGAGGAGATGGTGGAGTAGTACCCTTTCTTTTTCTTGCTGAAGATATGGGAACCAATGTTTCTAATAGTAGAGAATCTTGCTCAGACGGAAGCCCTACCTCCTGGTCCAACATCAACATTCCTAAAACAATTGCGTACTACTTTGCAAAGAAGACAAATCAGAATCAATGACACTACTCGTTGGTGCTGACATGATTGCAGTGGCTTCCTTTCTCACAGACAAGGTACTGAATGTAGGATGGTGTGGTGCTGTTGATGCAGGAGTGATGCTTTGAGATTGCTCCCTGGAGGCCGGTGCAGCAGGCACATAACATGGTGGTCCAACAAAGATTAGGGCGACATGCCACTGGTGGGAAGATGCTTCTTCTCACTGACCATTTTCTTGGAAGTATTGTTCTTTGAGATCATCTTAAAGCTCTTAGTTGGCAGTTGCACCAAGCTGTACAAGCAGAAGAGATCGGAGGACTGACGTGTGACTGCACAGGCTTCCTGTTTGGCGGTACGTGGCATTGTTTGCAGTTTGAATTAGTACAGAGAAATGCAATATTAGTGTGGTTGTTTTGTTAACTTAGGTAACCACTTTAAAGTCAAACCACACCTCCATACCATAATTACCCATCAGAATGACACAATATATACAAAATGATAGAGCTCTTTCATTTATGCCATATATTCTAAAGGAGATACTTGCGCTACTCAGAGAACTGAATGGGTAAATGGATTAAGACTTCTTTAAAAAATGTGGGTTATTGTGCAGCTTTGGCAGGCAATGTGGTCCAGGGGGAATGGAATAAACATCATTGTTACATAAATGAATGATGCTAATATCTCCTCAAAACTACACCACAGCCATGGTGTCCAAATGGAAGTGAATTAATATATACCTAAAAACTTAATGCTGTTGTGTGGCTGTGCGCCCATGGTAAATCGATGGATGGATGATGAATCAACCGAGGCAAAATGAGAAATATTAATTTACAATAAAAAATGGGGGAAATATACAAAAATGACATTAATTTTCTTTTTTAATTAATTACATTTAAAAAATAAAATTATTAAAAATTACGGAAAATAAAATAAAAAAATAACAGTAAGTGAAATTATCCTCAAGCATGTTATAAAACTGATATCTCATCCTTCCATGCAAGCCTATGGCAAGGGCGCCCTATGTGGATGCATAAGATAGCAGCCAACCAGTGGCACATGGTCATCAACAACACTGAGCAAGAAGGCATGGGGAACAAAGAAGGCATGCAGAACTATGGCAAAAGCACACTGGCTGTCTACACAAAATGGCCACCAGCCACATGGTCACAACAACAAGCAGAAGGCATGGGGAACATTGAAGACATGCAGCCTATGGAAAAAGCACACTGGCTAGCTGCACAAAATGGCTACCAGCCACATGGTCACAACAACCAGCAAAGAGGCATGAACACAACAAAGAACACATGCAGGCCTATGGCAAAACCACACTGGCCGCCTACACAAAATTGCCATCAGTCACATGGTCAAACAACAACACTCAGGAGGCATGGAAAACAAATAACACATACAGGCCTATGGACACACATTATACAAAAAAATGGCCCTGGTCACATGGCAAGGGGAGGAAAGACAAATGGTGGCCTATGGCAAACAGACATAAACACTGGCCAGACAAAGAAAGGAGAAACAGCAATTGATAACACAGTAGCAAACAGCATTAATTCCGCAATGTCAAAAATTAAATCTAACTTGACTAAAAAAATGAATAACAACACACAACTGCGAAAGGGAGCAAATATACTACCCCCTATACAATGTTTGCAGAATAAAACATGAAAACCCCCCAATGATGTTTCAATTCAACGTACACCACAGAAACAGTTGCATCATGTATCGAGGACTAGTACCAATGGCAGACTTTTGGACTTGGCCCATTTTGCAGGGTCATCGAAGGACTGTTTGCCTTCCGCCTGTATTTTTTCTGACCTGCTGTTGGTGATTTTATGACTCTGGGCCCTTTACCACTGCAGACCAGTGCTAAAGTACATATGCTCTCCCTATAAATTGTTGTTATTGATAAGTGATTCCATGATTGGCATATTTGATTTACTAGTCTGATTTACTAGATTTACTAGTCTGACCCTAGCACAGTGCACTATGTTTTCTCAGGGCCTGTAAATCAAATGCTCTAGTGGGCTGCAGCACTGATTGCCCCACCCACAGAAGCAGCTGTAAAAGGTAACTGGACTGCCATTGCAGAGCCTGTGTGTAATCTTGTACTGCCATTTTGACTTGGCAAGTGCCCCCACTTGCCAGTCCCTAAACCTTCCCTCTTTTACATATTAGTCACCCCTAAGGTAGGCCCATGGTACCTCTGTGGGCATGGTGCAAGGTATGCGAAAGGTAGGAAATGCCCTGATGTGTGTGGCATGTCCTGACAGTGAATTACTGCCAATTACGTTTTTCACTATTTCACTATTGCAAGGCTACCTGTTCCCATAGGACAGAATGGGGAGTTTGTTTATAACATCTTATAAACACAACTACCCTGGAAACAAGGTAGGAAAATCGAGTTTAGTATCCCTGAACTCAGAATATTAAAATGCATCTTTTATTGAGGGTGGTTTTTACATTCTGTGTTTGAAAATGCCACTTCTAGAAAGTAGGTATTTTCTTGCTAAGCCATTCAGTATGCCTCTGCTAGGTCTGTTGGTTGCATGTCTGGCTTTGGAGTGTCAGGGGCTGGGAAGGAGCACTGGCTCCAGAGAGACTGATGAGTTAGGGCTAGACTGAATAGGCCTGGTCTGCATTCGAAATGTTCGGAGGAGTAGCATCTGCACATGAATAGGGCTGTGCCTGCCTTCCACAATGATGGCTCCACCCACTGTGGTGTGTCTGGAGCCAGGGCTCACGCTGACAATGGAGGTTGTTGTGCACTTGCAAAATACCCCACAGAACTGGAGTACAGACACTCTCTGCCTTCAGAGAACAAAAGGATTTTGGTGTATAAAAAGAAGGGCCAAGATCCCAGACCTTTAGATCACTTCTAGGAAATCAAGAGGAACCTTTGCCAAGGAGAAGAGATGTAGAAGCTGAGGAGGAATACTGCCCCTGTGCTGTTAGCTGTCTGGTGTTGGCCTGCAGTGGCTATTTTCTACCAAGGAAAGGAGAAAAGGACTTTGCTGTTTACTGTGTCCCCTGATTGAGGAAGATCTCCAAGGACTTGAAACTGAGCTTGCCTCCTGTTATGAAGTCTCAGGGACACAAAGACGTCACCACCTAAACTTCCTTGCTGGGAGATCTGACCTGCAAAGGTGTGTCTGCTGTTGTTTTGGAATTTTAGAGACTGTTTTCCACTGGGAGCTGGAAAAATCCATGCATTGTCCTGGATTGTCGCAACACATCAAGGTGCCAAGTTTGTCGCATCATTTGGAGACGCAGTAAGAAACCAACGCATCACCTCCCCACACAGTAAGAAACCAACGCATCACCTCCGCTCCGGTAAGAAACTGACGCATCGCCTCTCCTGTGCAGCAGTAAGGAACCAACGCATCATCTCCCCCGGAGCAAGGAACCAACGCATCACCTTCCATGAGTGTAAGGAACCGATGCATCACCTTCCCTGCGGCCTGTTTTGTTTGTTTGTGGGACGCATCCCATGAACTTTGTGCGAAAAGTGTTGCTTCTGCAATTCGCTTTAAACTGAACTATTTCTATCATCTGAAACTCATATGTGTATTACTGTATTGTGAATTTTTGTTGTTTGGTCTTATTTTGGCTTAAATAAAGATGACCTACTTTTCTAAACTGATGTGGTGTCCATTTGTAGTGTGTTCACTGTATTACAGTATGTGTTCACAAATGTTTTACACACTGTCTCTGAGATAAGCCTGCCTGCCTGCTCATGCCAAGCTACCAAAGGGGTGAGCAGGGGTTATTTTAGAAGTGTATCCCCCTTACCCTGACATAAGCATGGGTCCCTATTTGGACAAAGGTACCTACCTCTGCCAACTAGAGACCCCCATTTTTATAATGTAGACTAGGCAACATACTGATTTAAATGAACAATGTAAATTTATCAAAAAACATGGAGAAAATGTATTAAACTGTGCAACATAATTCCTGTCCCCCTGGAAGTTTGAACAACAAGGACCAGGCGCAGATGAGGTACTCTAGGGAGGCCCTGTTGGCTTTAAATCCTCAAGTCAAGAGTCATACTTGCTCGAAATCCTGTCTGTCTGCCTCTGATGCTTTAGGGGATACCCGCAAAGCTTGTAATATGACATTTATTCATCTGGAAACTCATGAGGTGCTGTCGCTGTCTGCTTACTTGGATTTGGGATTGACTGGCCTTTCCATCAACTCTGATATTAACAATAAATGTGTATTGATTAATGCCAGGTCTTTAGTTAAGGGTAATCTTGAAGTTGCTGAATAAATTGATACATATCAGTTAGATATAATTTTTGTGACAGAAACCTAGGTGGACCACAGTAGTTCCACCTGTTTACACTATCCTCTGGCTGAACAGAGAGGATAAAAGCAGAGAAGGGCTTCAGGTTATACATTGTGACACCTTTTCTGAAATGTTCCCCTCTCCCCAACTTGGAGTATGAAAGCTTAGTATTTAAATTGGAGCTTACCAAAGCTAAGTCACTCAATGGACTCCTGTTGTATCGGCCACCGGGACCTAGAGCCACCTTTCTAGATGCCATTGGTCCTCTTCTGGAGACTTCCCTTCTTATATAGTTTTTTTTATTTTATTGTAAGTCAGGTATGGCTGTATCTCTCTGCCTGAACTCAACATAACAAAGCTCCTCACCGAAGATTTGGTTAGTTCCGCTTCCTCCCTTTCTGACATTACCCTATTCAAGAACTGGGACTTCAAGTCTCTAATAGACACCTTGCCAAGGGCTCTAGGGTTCGAAAACAGATCAGAGCAGCCCAATGAGTCCATTTGTGTCTTAATATAGCGAATCCAAGGGATATCAGATTATTTGTCTAAAGACACACAGTCCTGGATAATTATCTGATTCAGATTTGGTGGCGGCTGAGCCCAGATTCTTAACCAACATAATAGTGGGGCAACCACAATCTGATCTGAAATAAAGCCAGCACCTAGGTCCTCATGAAGATAAAAAAATGGAGTGGAGGCTGGAAGCGATAGCAGCTTACGAAAGAAATCGTTTTCTGCTGTCTGTATTTCGCCAGTGTCAGTATAGCCCCATACATCACTCCCATACATAACCATAGGAAGGCACTTAGCATTATAGTTCTTTAAGAGGGCCAGGAGAGGTTTAGAGCCTATCCTTCATGCAAATCCTAGTAATGACCCGGTCGCTCTGGCTAAAGTATTTTTTTTGTGAGCACACTGCATAACCCATGACCGTCTTTCGTCAAAAAGTATGCCTAGATATGGGAAAGCAGGGACTTTCGTAAGTTCGGTACCCTTGCAATAAAATTTAGACTTTGTAGTCCATCCCTTTCCGATAGTCAGAGTGTGACTTTTTGAGGTTAGTAATTAGGTCTAGAGAGTCCATAAAATCAATAAAACAATCTAAAAGGGATTGTAATCCCCGCCACGTACTAGCCACCAAAACATCATCATCTGCGTACAATAATGCTGGGATCATTTTTTAACCTGCTCTGGGGACATCCTTACAGGAGGAAACCAGGGCATCACCCAGTTTGTTAATGTAGAGTGTAAACAGCAGGGGTGCAAGAATGCACCCCTGTCGCACCCCTCGCTTGACCGGCCATGCGTCAGTTAGGCTGCCGTTCTAATTATAACGAACGGCGGCCATGGTGTTTTCATGGATGGCTGCCAAGAAAGAAATCAAAACAGGTTCTAGCCCAATACTATGTAGGGAAGCCCAAAGTTTTTGCCTGTTTACAAAGTCAAAAGTGGTGGATAAGTCCATAAAAGCTAAATGGATATCCCCACGCTTAGCAACCGTGTACTTCCCTATTACTAGATGTAGATTAAGGCATTGTCCCGTCGTGCCCTTTCCCTGCCTAAACCCATACTGCAGGTCCAATATGATGCTGCTTTTGTCCAACCAATCTGTTAGACGGGTAAATACAGCCTTCCCCATTATCTTAGCTGCAGAGTCTGAGAGAGAGATTGGTCTATAACAGGCCGGATCCTATCTTGTGCCCTTTTTAAAAATTGTAATTATAACAGCTTTGGCCCAAGATTTGGGAAAGCCGACCTTGGTCGCACAATTAAAAAAACAGAATTCTAGCTCATACAATGGGATCTGGCCTATAGAGATCTGCTGGTACGCCATCTGGGCCTGGCGCTTTGCCCTTTAATGTCGACATATTCGACTCAGTCACTTCCTCCTCTGTGAATAGCATATTTGAGACGTGGATGTTTCCCCCTTGTGAGATAGGCATCTCCTGGCTCACGTCAGTGCATATACCACTAAAATGTTCAACCCACTTTTCTGGAGAGATAAGACAATCTTTGACAGAATTAGTTGTGTCGTCAAACATTGGACTATTAACCACTCTCTAGAATCTTTTGCCACTGGACAAGTCGCTTGCTTGGCTGAGTTCATCCCAAGCCATTTCTTTTAGCTGTGTCTTTCTTATTTTAATTGCAGATGTGTACGCACTTCTAGCCTGCTTGACCGTGCTAACATCCCTTGTGGACTCCTTCAAGGCCCCCAATAATGCAGTGTGCGCAGTAGCACACGCTAGGTCAAACCAATTTTTGTGTTTTTTGGGCCTTACTTTGCAACTTAGCGTTAAGTTGGCCGCTCCCTGCTTCATTATGCGGTCAAAGGCACCCAAGATTGTTAGTGGGTCAGAATCCAAATTTGAGCATATACTGAAATCATCTGATTGCCCTCTATATAGATTATCAAGGAAATTATCCGGGGTAATTACCTCCCATCTTAATCTCCGATCTTGATCTTTAGTATCAATATTGGTATTAGAAATAAGTATCAGAGGTTTCCCAATTTTAAGAGCCTGGATGTTAAAGGTCAAAGTGAGGGGATAATGATCGCTCAAACAACTATACGTAACACAAAATGTGCCCAATAATTCAATCAACGGGCATGAGACTAAGATGTAATCAATAATACTTCCGTGTCCCTGCCCAGTATAGGTTGGGACTGAAGGCAAAGCTTCTGCTTGTTCCGGGCAGAATAGATTATAAACAGATAAAAAACTCTCTAGATAGGCTCCACACATCGTATGTTCAAAGTGGGTAATCCCCTGCGGTCTGTGTTCCTCTTCGATACCTTGCATACAGTTGGATGGACAAACATGAATATTAAAATCACTAAGGATTAACAGTTGGTAAGGCGCATCATTTCTGGCCTCATAATCATCTAAAAAGGTAGCCAGAGATCTCAAATGCTCCAAATCATCTGATCTTGTATAAGAATTTTAAAGTTCACCACCAATAAACCTGGTAAATTGTCGCCTATAAGTTTGACAGCTAAAATGTTAGGTGTATGTGACGCTATTAGCTTAATCCTATAAAGCAATTTTAGGCTAACCAATATCAGAAGTCCCCCCCTGGATCTCCCCATAGTCGTCAGCACAGCGTTTTTGCTAAAGGAGCAGTACCCATCCAAATGGTATGAGTCATTTGGATCCCAGGTTTCCTGCAAAGCAATAATATGGTGCTTTAGAAGTTAAGTCTCCCAATTAGTATCCCCTCTTTTTGAGCGCAGCCCGGCTATATTCCATGAGAGAATTTTTACTTCAGATCCATTTGCAGGCTGCCCCGCTTGTTTGCCTTCAATGTCTGGTGGTGTCACAGAAACGGGGGATGAAACCACCAGTACATGATCGGGCAATATAAATGGGAGTTCATTTTCAGCCAGTGACCTCTCTGTTAGGGGCTTCTCTATGTGTATGTCACTTACTTGCAGTCAACCTGGTCATCTAAATTGGACAAGGCCTCAAATTTATTTGATACTACAACGAACGGGATAGACTCCCCCTGTGATCTCAGGGGAGGCCTATAAAAGTACCCCAGCGGAAAATCAACAATAGAATTAGCGGGGGGGAAATGATCTTGCACTTCAAGAATCTTTTGTGAAGAAGTGTGGCTTACTGGTTAGAGGAGGCAGACCTGGAAGCAGAGGTCAGCCTGGGACCAGGGTTCAATTCTCTCTCTCGTATCCACAATACCCCCCTGTGAGTGTTCAGATGGGTCTGTGTTTGAATGGCTGAGGGAGTTTGCGACTAACACAGGTGACTTGGCCACACTTAAGGCCCCCAAGGATGATCTTTTTTTTTTGCATAAGCTCCTAATGAGAGCCTTTTCTCCGTGAGCTGTATCTCATGCTGAAGCGCCGATTCAGCCCTGCTCAAAAAGGCATCCAAAGTTCCTGCCATCCCCCTTCTTTCTGGCTCCCAAGCTTTCATTTTGTGGCCATAATCCCCTTCCTGTTGTAGTGATTATAATAAGTTTTCACTACCCCACTAAGAATAAGAAGCTTGACCACTTACAATTATACAACAATGAATCCCCCCACTTGCAAAAAGTTGATATAATAATAATAATAATAATAATAATAATAGGGAGTTTTATAAAGCGCTTGGTGACGCACAACAGCGTGTCCCCGCGCTAAGGAGCAAGTGCTGTGGGAGAAGTGCTAAGGCGGGAACCTGTTACCGGGTAAATAATAATGTTTTTAACTTGGCTCTGAAGATAAGTTCTGATGGTTCTAGACGCAGCGCCACAGGAAGTTTATTCCAGCTTGACGCAGCCAGATACCTAAAGGATCTTCCACCCATCCGAGCTTTAGACACCTTGGGAATAGACAGGCACCCTGTGCCGGAAGATCTTAGGGAACGAGAAGGCTCGTATTGTGTCAGCAGTCCCTGCAGTGGAAGGGGTGCCTGACCATTGACAATCCGGTGGCAGGTGCAGAGTGCTTTAAATTCCACCCTGCTTCTCACCGGGAGCCAGTGCAGGGCCTAGAGCGCCGCTTTGGAGGCTGCTCTTCTGGGTAATCTGAGCACCAGTCGGGCAGCAGCATTCTGCAAAACCTGCAGGCGGCTCAGATTCTTCTCTATGGTCCCTAGATAGAGAAGATTGCCATAGTCCATCTTCGATGTAACTAATGCATGCACTAATGTTTGGCGTGCTTTGATAGGCAGAAACTTCAGAACCTTCCTGAGGTTCTTGAGAGTCCCGAAGCATGATCCAACCACCTGATTGATCTGGGGTCCGAAGGTCAGGTTGGGATCGAACCTGATACCCAGATTCCTCGCCTCCTGGCAGGGGATTGGTGCTGGTCCCAGGCATGGTGGCCACCACGCCGACGTCCACGCCGCCTGGCCTCTCCCCACGACCAGCACCTCAGTCTTGCCTCCGTTGAGCTTGAGGCAATTGGCAGACATCCAGGCAGCAAGATCTTGCATGCATGCTCTGAAGATGTCCGGCGCGAGACTGGGCGCACGCGACAGGGAGATGACCAGCTGCGTGTCGTCGGCATACGACACCATGCGCAGGCCGTGACTCTCCACTATGGTGGCAACCGGGGCAACGTAAAGATTGAAAAGAGTTGGACTCAGGGACGAGCCCTGCGGCACCCCCTGGTCCAAGGCTACTCGCTCCTGACTTGGAAACCTCGGCCAGATAGGAATGATTGGATCCATTTCAGCGCTGCACCTCTCACCCCTCCTTTGTTCAGACACTGTAGCAAGATGGAATTTGCTACGGTGTCGAACGCAGCGCTGAGATCCAGAAGGATCAAGGCCATAGTTTGACCCTTGTCAGCACTCTGCCTGATGGTTTCGGATGCCATGAGGAGAGCTGACTCCGTCGAATGACGAGGCCGAAACCCGAATTGGGTGGGATGAAGAAGGTTGGTCTTCTCCACAAATTGTATTAGCTGCACGTTGGCCACCTTCTCCGCCACTTTAGAAAAATAGGGTAGCAGGGAGATGGGGCGCAAATTATCCAGCTGCTCAAAGCTGATATTGGGCTTCTTGCGGAGGGGAAGCACCACAGCTTGTTTCCATACCTCAGGCATAGAACTGGACCGGAAGGAAACATCCAGCAGATGCCTAATGTAGGGTTTGAGTGTCATCAGGCTATCCCCCAGCCGTTTAGGAGAAGCTGGGTCCCGAGGAGAGCCCGATTTCACTGAACTGCATATTTTAATTTTAATATTTTAATCTTCTGCTGGAGGGGTGGTAAAGTTGAGCAGCATGTTTTGTCCAGCTGCCTCTCCTACTGATACTTCCAATTCGTGCCCTACTGAGGGTTGGGCAGGAAAGGCAGAGTAGATCTTGGACACTTTGTCCCAAAAATAATTAGCAATTTGATTGCAGGTAGCTGCTGAATGGTCTTCCCCTCCTGTGGAGGCTTTAGGGACGGACAGGGATTTATATACACTGAACAGTTCCTTAACTGAGTTCTCTGCACCCAGTATCCTGTCAGCATAATAGGCGGCTTTCTCTATCCTAATCTGATTGTGATAAGCCCGTCTATTAACGAGGTATCTCTCTTTCATCTGGCTATCATAGGCCACTCTCCACTGTCTTTCTGCACTCTTACAGTCCCTCTTGGCACATCGCAGTGCCTCGTTGAACCATGGTGCAGTTCTTTGTTTACGGGCGCCCTTCTTCGACCGGCCTAATGGGGCCATGCAATCCAAGGCGGCCGTGAAACGGTCATTAAGCAATTTATTTGCCGTGTCCGCATCGTCCCCTCCAGGGGCCCCCCCTGCGGTAAGAGCCTTATTGAACTCTGGCAGGGAGAACCTAGCCCATTTACGCCTGGGGTAGTTGAGGGGGGTGGGGTCAGTGGCTTTTTGTTTAGGAAGATAGATAGAGAATGGTACAAAGAAGTGATCGGTCCAAGGCAGGGGCACAGGAGAAGCCACCGTGACTTCCTCCCAGTTGGCGAATATTGGATCTAGCAGGTGTCCATGCTGGTGTGTTGGAAGCTGCCCCTTTATCTCTAACTGTAGGGTTTGAAGTTCTTGGCGGAACTCCATTGCGCCATTGTCGGACAAATCTTCAAAATGCGTGTTCAAGTCTCCGAGTAACAGAAACTTGTCTCTCCGCATCGCTGTCTCCGTGATGCCCTCTAAAAGGTTGCCTTTGAAACTTGCCAGAGGACCCGGTGAGCGGTAGATTAAATAGCCCTTCACCGTCGTGCTCCCATCAATATTTATGGTAAAGACACCAGCCTCACTTCCCGTCAAATGGACTGGTTCTAATTGACAGGCAAGTTGCCGTTTAAAAACAATCACTATTCCCCCCCCTCTGCCTACAGGTCTGTCTAGTCTCACCATCCGGTAATCGTCTGGTAGTGCCTGAATAATGTCGGGGTCAGAGTAGGCATCCAGCCACGTTTCTGTGATGAATAGCAGATCTGGTTGTATATCCGCAAGGAGATCGTATATGTCAAGCTTATGGAATCGGAGCGACCTCACATTGATCAAACCACAGGACAGAGAAGGACAACTATCCCGGGAATCAGCTGTCAATGTACAAAAACGGAATTGGCAAGGTCTGCACCCTTCAACCTCCCCTACATTTATACTATGGTGGCCTGGTGTGCTAGTATAGGAGGACCGAATTACTAAATCACTCCTGCTCCAGGTGATTCGGCTTTCGGGGCCAGGGGTAGTGGCCCTAGGCCGTGTCCGGTTGCGGACGGGCGCAGACGGGCTTGGCTTAGGCGCGGCTTCGGCGCGCATCCGGCGCGCCCGCTGCGCCATCTGGCCATGATGCACATTATGTAGGGCGTGAGGAGGGTGGGAGGCCGGCGCGACTAGAGCGCACCCCCAGCCACACCTAAGATGGCGCCTACCGCCGCCAGACACCGATTCTAAAAACGTCTGGTCGAGGCAGGGAAGAAGGACTAAGAGCGTGTGGAGGGTGTCAGTGTTCCTGAATTACTATTCACATAATATTTACAATTTAAAAGCCCCCAAAGTTAAAAAGATGTTCGATATTAATGTCCCCTTAGTCCAAAGTCACAAACAATAGTCCCGCTTACTTTTAGTCCAGGTGGAGATGTTAAGGGTATAGCCCAGCCCAGCCTCCTCCAGGCTACAACGGGCGCCGACGGGCCCGCCCTTGGCCTGCGCGCGTCCCACGCAGCGGGAGGCGCCCCAGTGTTTTGAGCGCCTCCGGGCGCTAAAGATGACGTGGACAGTGAGCGCCACTGAGGGATGCCGGGTAATGTAGTCCCCGGGAGGTATTGCAGGTGAGCCTTCACTCGCGGCACAAGGAGCGAGTACAGAGCTGCTTTAGTGCTCCCAAACCGGTCAGGCAGATGAACAGGTCCCTTTTGGAGCCGAGTGCTGAGGGCAATAAGAAAAATAAAAGCGTCCCATGCAGCGGGAGGCGCCCCGGTGTTTTAAGCACCTCTGGGCGCTAAAGAGGATGTGAACAGCGTGCGTCACTGAGGGATGCCGGGTAATGTAGTCCCCAGGAGGTGTTGCAGGTGAGCCTTCACTCGCAGCATAAGGAGCGAGTACGGAGCCGCTTCAGTGCTCCCAAACTGGGCAGGCAGATGAACAGGTCCCTCTTGGAGCCGAGTTCTAAGGGCAATAAGAAAAGTCAAAAAGCACGTCCCGCCCAGCGGGTGGCGCCCCGGTGTTTTAAGCGCCTCCGGGCGCTAAAGATGACGTGGACAGTGCGCGCCACTGAGGGATGCCGGGTAATGTAGTCCCCGGGAGGTGTTGCAGGTGAGCCTTCACTCGCGGCACAAGGAGCGAGTACAGAGCCGCTTCAGTGATCCCAAACCAGGCAGGCAGATTAACAGGTCCCTCTTGGAGCCGAGTGCTGAGGGCAATAGGAAAAGTCAAAAAGTGTGTCTTATATAGAATTTTATACTTTTGGGTGATTTCAACTTCCATTTAGAGAATCATAACAACCCTTACACAGAAACACTCATTGACATAATGTCAGGTTTTGGTTTGGAACAAAGTGTGGTTGGTCCAACTCATCTCGCAGGACATACCCTCCGTGGTATGTTTTTTAACTGCCCATCCATCTCTAACTCACACCTACTTCCAGTTACGTGGTCCGATCACATCAAAGTCTGCAGGGAAATCGTGTTGCTGAATAAAATCACCCCTATGAAGGTATATAGAAAACCAACCTTTTCCCGGGCTTAGCACCAGATAAAAGAGCATGAACTCAATTTGCTTTTGGTCGACTCACAGACGACGTTGGTGAAATGTTGTCCGACTACTCAAACTGGCTGCCTTCAGGAGTAGATACATTTACTTCAGTCAAATAGAAATTATCTTGGAGAAGTAAATCCACATCTCCTTGGTATTAAGAAACGCTCCAGGCAGCCAAGCAATATTGCTGTAGACAAGAATGTATTTGGAGGAACAATTATGAGACTATTGAAAAAGAAAAATATAAAACTTCGCTGACAGAATATAAAAGACTCATTCTTAGAGAAAAATCTGAATATTAAATTAGTTAAATTGAATTAGCCAGCAGTTCTACTAAAGCCTAAGGGTGGACGGAGTTTGCAGAGTTGCACAAAAACTCCGCCAAATTCTACGTAGTTCCTCCAGCAGGCGGAATATTCCTCCGCCACCTCTAATGTTAAAATTATGGTGCTATGTTGGTGCGGAATATCACTGGTGCTTTAACTCATGATAACTATTCAAGAGGCAGTGTTCAGGGGCCATGGCTGGAGATGTCCTGCCACTGCTGCATACCGGAGGGTGAGAGGCTGACAAAGCGCACACCAGTGTATTTTGTGTTCAGCTCTCCTGCCTCTCACTTTAACACCACCGGGTATCCGCTGAGCCTGCCCAGAAGTAAAGTTGTATGTGACACCTTGGCACTACCCAAGATCACAACTGCATCCTGTAGTCTCCCCATAAACAGCTAAAGCACCTTTGACCGGAAACTGAAGAACTACAAGTGCAATTCAACAGTTGTATCAACTGGAATGAAAGCACATGGAGAAGGTTGAAGATACAGATTTGTTTTCCCAGAAAAAGTCAACCATATCCATGAAACCCTGGGAGGAGATGAACGGACTTCATTGACAGACTAGCCAATTGAGGGGAAACTGTGTACATTCCCAGAGATGACGATTGTAGAAACTGCAGAGATTCTCTCTTTCCTCAGATCAGGATCACCCATCACCCCGCGATCCCTGCCCGGCAAAATTCCTAGCGAGAATGGCAGATGTTGTCAACCCCATAGCCAATCCTATTCTCAACCTCTCCTTGAGTCAGGGAGTTTTGCCACACCCCTGGAAACAGGCCATGGTTATTCCTCTTCTTAAGAAGCCCAACCTTGACCCGGAAGCCCCGTCCAATTACAGACCGATCTCGCTTCTTCCAGCACTTACTAAAATCCTGGAGAAACATGTTCATAGCGTGCTCTCTAACTTCCTGGAGTCGAATGAGCTACTCCATGCGTCCCAATCGGGCTTTCGATCCAACCTAAGCACCGAGACGGCGCTTTTGGAAGTCTCTGAGATTGTGAAGGAGGTGCCGGATGCTGGAGGCAGGGTGATGTTAGTTATGTTAGATCTGTTGGCGGCTTTCGACACCGTCCCCCATGAGGATCTCCTCACTAGATTACATGACATCGGTCTAGGGGGGACGGTGCTCAACTGGTTTTGTTCCTTCTTAGCGAACCGCCGACAGACGGTCTGGGCCTCACCTGGATCTGCCTAAATGCCGCCATTGGGAGTTGGAGTTCCTCAGGGCTCAGTACTGAGCCCTACTCTATTTAACATCCTCATGACCCCTTTGGCGACATTGGCGGAGTCCTATGGGGCCCGGATCGTCTCATATGCTGATGACACCAAGCTTCTTTTCACCTGCCGCAAGAGCGAAGATTTCGATGGGGAAAGTATCCGTGAGTGCCTTGGGGCTGTTTTCAACTGGTTCCAACTGAACAGCCTCAAGTGCAACTCGGATAAATCCGAGATACTTTTCTTCGGATGCCCATCGGAACCGGATTGGCATGGTTGGTGGCCTGCCGACATGTTCCCCCCAGCTCAGTCATCTAAATGGGCTAAGAACCTGGGAATTAAAATTGACAACGAGCTCACGCTCAAATCCCAGGTGGCTACTCTCACAGGGACGTGCTTCGGTATCCTCAGGATGCTTCGAAAGTTCTTTCCTCTACTCTCTGAGGAACATCGGAGGATAACTGTACAGGCACTCATAGGATCCAGATTGGACTATGCTAATGCTTTGTATCTGGGTCTGCCGGAATATCTCTTACAGCGCATGCAGGTGACCCAGAACGCTGCAGCACGAGCGATTTTTGGCCTGCATCGCCGTACCAGTGCCTCTAACTTGCTCCAATCCCTTCATTGGCTTCCCATACGGAAGAGGATAATGTTCAAAGCCATGACTTTAGCCCATAAAGCCCTTCATGCCACTGGTGCAAAATACCTTCAGAAGAGGCTGGACTTTTACCGGCCAACACGATCCTTAAGATCGGAGTCACTGGCACTTCCTGTGGTTCCACGTATAAAGAGGGCCCGACTGGGCGGCCGGTCCTTTAGATTCCTGGCCCCCCAGCTATGGAACTCTTTATCGCTGTCCCTTCGGGCCACATCTAATTTGCTTGCCTTTAGGAAGGGTCTAAAGACTTGGTTATTTTCTGGTTAGTGCGCTTCCATTTTTTAGCTTCTGTTTTTCTCTGCTGTTATGTTCTTCAGTTTCCTCTTGGGTCTGGAGCACAAAGCGCCGGGACACTCCCTTGGAGTAGCCATTGCGCTATATAAGACTCATATATAACATAACATAACATAACATAACTCAGCCCCCCCCGATATTAAAGGGAGCTGAATTAATAATTCACTCCCTTAATTTTATTTGTATTTCCCTCTTAAGTCAGGTACCATACCTGTGGCATAGAAACATACTGTAGTAAAACCACTTTTTAAAAAAGCACCTTCAAATTCCCTGGTAAATGAAAATGACCACCCGATTTCCCTATTGCCAGGCCCAAGCAAAGTCCTGGAAAAAAAACTGTAAATAAAGCTTTGGACATCTATTTAGATGAGATTAATATTTTATACCCCTCCCAGATTGGATTCAGAACAGTAAACTGTACTGAAACAACACTCTTAGCTGGCTCTGAAGACATAAGAGCTAGCCTGTATAATGGGGGATCTGAGGACCTTGTTTGACACTGTTACTCATTTTACAATTATCAAGAGAATGGCACAAGCAGGAATCTCTGAAACAGCACTGAAGTGGTTAGCAGCCTTTCTTCAAAAAATTACCTTTCAAGTTATTGATGAGGGTAAACAATGTAATATCTTCTCATGGGATCTCTCAGCCCAACACTTTTTAACATGTATGTAAGTCCTTCGACAGAGATTATCAAAAAATATGGCTAAACTGCTTTTTTACAATGACACCCAAATTATTATAAGTCTTTTTCATGAGATGGACGCTACCTCCATCCTCCTGGACAAGTGTCTGGATAATGCAGTGAACTGAATGGTTGCCAACAGCCTCAAACTAAATGGAGGCAAAACAGAGGTGCTGGAAGCAGGAAAAAATCCAGCACAGTGGTTGAACCTAAACTGGCTGATATGCATGGACAATAAATCCACCCCTAAATAAGAGGTGAAAAGTCTTTGGATCTGGATTGATGAGGAATCATCATGGCAACCGAAGCGCAGAAATTAGCGGCCAATTATTTTGACCTTCTTCGCACTCTCAGGAGATTTCTGAGGTGGTTGACGGATACTACATGTAGAATCATAGTACAAAGCCTGATTATCTCCCTCCTTGACTACGGAAATTCCTTATACCTGGGCAACCCAAAATCAGTTATTAAAAGACAGAAAATGAAACAAAATGTGTTAGTATGCATTGCACAGTGCAGAACATCGCTAGGTTTCTGCAATATCAGTCGCCAGAACCTCTCGGCACTGGCTGCCGGTAAAAAAGAAGATATATTACAAAAGGATTCACACTGATTCACAACCTTCTGACTCTCCATCAGCCTTCACAAAATTCATGAACTTCTACCCAGCAACATCTTGTTGTTCCTAGATTAAAAAATGCCAGAGCTGGCGGCCACTCCTTTGCCATCATTGTTTAGAAGCTGTGGAATGTCCTACCTTTACAGATAAGGATAACGAAATATGAGCTTTCTTTCTGAAAAATGCTAAAAACATTCTTGTATGAATAACATAATATCTTAGCACTGAGAAGCCATTTTGGGTAGCTATGCTCTTTATAAATCTTGGAGTCTAGACTGTACATCTTGTAGACTAGTCTAATCCATAGCATCATGTGCAACACAATGGAGATTGAAACCGGTTATCTTACATACAACACAATACATTGAAACAAACAAGCCAAACAAGATGTTACTGATATATGTAGGTTTCTATGTTAAAAAATTGTGCAGAACACTTTAGCAACAGCTAACTTCAAAGCAAACAAGGCATTTAGGTTTAGTGGCACACTTAAAAGTCTAACTTGGCAGTCTCCACTTCACCAGGGATTTCTGCCAAGCCTTCATGGTGTAGGATCGCCAAGGCCTTCTCCTCCAGGAAAAGAGTTATAATGGGGGGCTGGAAGAACCACTACAAGTCCTCTGGACTTCAAAGTGATGCTTGGAGGCCAGGAAATGCACTCTTGCCAGCAGGTTGTTCTACCTCTTCCTAATGTTCTCCTGTGTGCGCAGGTCGTTTGCTACAGTGTTCACTAGTCAACTATTCTGGATCACATTTGCTTTTTCTGAGATATGGTTGGATTTTGGGCTTGAGCTCCAAACCACTGTGACTCTACTCTGATAATTTCATTCACCATGAAAGACAATTTACCCTCTCTAAAACGGGAATTTCTATCCAGTGCCATTATCCAAATGAAATGATTTAACCACATGGGAATAAATGAAAGAAGAAAAAAGGGGTCAAGAAACAGGGAAACACAAACAAATAGCCTGACTTACTGAGCAAATTACTGCTTTGAAATGTCATGGTGCAATAGAGTGGGAAAAAGATCATGGTCTTAAATGTAGTGTGTTTAATAGGATGGTATGTAGGTGAAAGTAATTAGGCAAGAGGCATAAGGTGTGTTATACTGGCATCCAACCAAAAGACACAATGGTACATTGTTGACCACGTTCCATGACAGAATCCCTCCATCGGGAAACCACTGCTAGGACACCACCAGGACAAGTGGCAATCTAAATAGGCTTGGTGCTACCCTGCCGCCCTGATGGCAACGGAGTACTATTCACCAGCACAGGAGTCTGCTGTGTCAGCAGTGGTGAGCCACGTACATGACAGTAAACACTCTGTGGATGCAGATGGAGATTCAGCCTGCGTGCATCTAAATAGGGCGGGCAGGATTCCATCAGCTTGACAGAGTACATGGAAACTTCACCGCAGAGTGGCGAAGGTAGTCCTGCCAAGATCTAAATCATGCCTAAAGTATAAATCAAACACTCAGTCTGCGTTGGCTGAAGCTATAGGGTTCAAGTTCTGTGAATCATGGGGAATAGCCCCACTCCTCTCCTGTACCCCGGGAGCTGGAAACAGAGGAAGTGTTCTGAGGCCTCAATGCTATACGCTCCAAGGTTTTATGAGAATCTGGTCAATGTACTGGATTTCAGGCAGGATAGATGATGAGGTACCCTTGCTCTATTTTAAAGAATGTGAATGCTTTGTTCCAAGGTTTGGTTTTTATGAAAAACATTATGCCTGTTGTCTGTCACGCAGAAATATTTGTGAAAATTCTGATTCCCAGGAACTGTGTGAAAATGGTATAAAAATTAGACTAACCAATATGTCCATCTCTAAATGTAATGTACTTAGCTGAAGAAATGTTAAATACTAGAAAATATTTCACAAGCACACATTTTCAAATATCAATGTTGCCATGAATGTTACAGGAGTTAGTTGTCAGTGTGCCATATAAAATTTGTACACAAAGTCACTCTTTCAACACTATCAAAGTATGCTAATTTTGTTTCAATTATGTCTTCAACAGATGATACAGATAAAGAGTTGTACAGTGGGAGGTCAGAACTCAGAATTGTCCTTGTTGGTAAAACTGGATCTGGGAAAAGTGCCACTGGTAATTCTATCATTGGCCAGAAAGGTTTTCTGTCACGCTCATCGACAAATTCAGTTACAACAGTTTGTGCCAGAAAAGAGGTCAACATTAATAAACGTAAGATCGTCATTGTAGACACCCCAGGCTTGTTTGACACAAAACTGCGTCATGAAGAAACTGAGCACGAGATTGCAAAATGTGTTGCGGTGTCCTCCCCTGGACCTCACGCTATCTTGCTGGTCCTACAGGCCGGCCGGTACACCCCAGAAGAAAAGGACGCAGTTGAGAAGATCCAAGATATATTTGGAAAGGAGGCGATGAAATACATGGTTGTGTTGTTCTCCAGAAAAGATGATCTAGAGCATGAAAAATTAACCATAGAAGAGCAAATTGATAAAGATCAGACAGACCTAAAGGCGCTTATCAAGATGTGTGAAGGCCGATACTGTGCCTTCAACAACAGGCTCCAAGGAGAAGAAAGTAAAAAACAAGTATCTGAGCTGATTGCAAAGATTGACCAAATGGTGAAGCACAATGATGGTCGGTGTTACACCAATGAGATGTACATCCAAGCAGAGAAGATAGTGATACAGAAGGAAACAGAGCTGAAGAAACAGTACCAAGAGGAATATCAAAAGGAGGTGGAAACACTTGCAGAGCGGTATGAAGAAGAGCTAAGGAGACTGAGAGCACAAATGGAGGCCAGAGATTTACAAGAGAAACAATACCTGCTGAACACAAATCTCGAATTGGATGTGTCTAAAGTAAATACCAATTATGAAGAACGCTGGAATGAAAGCAGATGTGAAGCAGCCAATATCTCAGTACCGAAGGTGAAAGAGAATATGTCGTGGTTAGGAAGTACATTAAAAAAATGGTTCGGAAGAAAATAAAGTTTTATGAAGAGTTGTCCTCAGAAGTATGATTAGTGGGTTGAGATTATAGAGCGGTCTTTTAGTGCAACAAACCGATGAGATCATTTTAAGAGTGGGATTTTTTTGGGATTGGATTAAGCCAGGCGACATTTTGGAAACAAAGACAGTTGCGAATGTCTTTTAAGTGGCCCATAGCCTCTTATAAGTAAAGGAAAAATGATCACCATCTTCCCTATTATCTCATTCTTCCTTGCTCCTTGTCACCCCTCTCCCCTGGTCTGCACCCAAATCACATCCTACTACATGATTTTTTTTCAAAAACGTCATTTTCTCTCATTGAAGAATCAGACAAATTGTAACTATTTGACTCTTAATTTCACTGTATGCATGTGTATTTCGTACATGAAGGACCAGCTGTTAAAATTGTAAATTAAATCTTCAAAACTGAATTGACATCATTGTCCTGTCCTTGAATGCTTCTGTGCATTGTTGTCGTGAGTTAATCTAAAAACTTTACTGATTGTTAGCACTGAGTAAAGAGTGCGCGGGGATGGTTCAACTGCCTGCTTGAGGAGTTCTCTTCGAAGTCTGCAGCAGAGCATTCCTGAGCAGAGAATAAAACACATGTAATTGAAGAACAGCTGGTGGGTGAAAAGAGGCACAACTCACTTTTACTGCATTTCTGTACAGTACATTCTCTAATATATGTAATTGCGTTCAGATTCCTGATTACTGATGGGCCCGGTCAATTGCGACATGTGCAACAGCAACTTCACAGGGTTTTGGTATTGATGTGATGCAACAAACAACGAACAATACTGGAGCAATAGTAATCACGCTGTATTGCACTCAGTAATCATACACAGATGGAATAGGCAGCTCAAAGGTGATGAGTCTCCAGCACACCACACAATCCCAATAGAATTGATAACAGGTAAATGAGGATCTGCCTTCCACAATATATACTAAGGGGCTTATTTTTATTTATAAGCCCATTTCACCGTTGGTGCTTCACTTTATGTGACGCTCCGGTAGTGCAGGAGCCTGCTCAATATTTACCAGACAGCATGAAGCTACAAATTGGTGTGCGATGGGTCTTGCTAGGGGCTTTCCCAGCAACATCCTTGGATTTTTGACACTACCCCAGATTTACGAGAAATCGTAACACTGAGGCAGCACCAAAAACATACATCTCCCCAGGGAAGGTGTAAGGGAGGCACAATGAGGAACAATATATTTCTTTCTCGGTTTTTCTTCTTCTACCTGTGCTACATTCTGCAGCACACATAGAAAGAGGAAAAAGCCTCTTGTGATTTTTATTGCGCAGGAAAGTTTCCCATCCTTATCCTCAATTCTTCTTTTAAAAAAGCACTTTCCATAACCTGATTGGATGTACCTTCTCCTACGTTTTCACTCTCACTACTGCATAAGTTAATAAGATTAATAATTTATAAAAATAGATGTGAATTCTTAGTATAAATTAAAAGGGCTCAATAAACACTCAATTAGATACATGTCTAGCCTACATCAATATCAGAGGCCAGAGTGAGTCCCTATTGCACGATCATCCAGATAGGAAAGAAAAGAGGAAGAGGAGAAAGGGAGAAAAAGGAGAGAAATGAATAGGTATATAAACAAGACTTCACATCTCCTTTTATAAATTATAATTCCTATTAATTTAATCACATCACTCCATTGCTTGTTTATATTACACTTTTACGTGGTTTGTGATGAGAATGCTGCTCTCTAGCACTACATGAATTTTTTATTCATATGACGGTCTATTTAATGTTTACGGCTCTGAGTCGCCATCGAAAAGACCGATCGATGAAACACGTGTTGGCTCTGTCTCCAAACTGTGTAATCAGCAGCCTGTTGCTTTGAACAATTTTACGGGATTATCTGCCTGCCTGACCATAAAAGATCATTTGAATTACTACAAAAGTAATATGAAGATTTAGACTACCATTTGGGCCTCAGCTGAAAATGTGTAATTAAAATAGACTAACAACACATTATTACTGTTTAAGTGGATTTTTGAGTGCTCAGATTTGCTTGTTTAAAGCCAGTATTCTGTACTCGAGCACGCATGTTCCATTCTTTATCCAAAAGAATCACCCAAGTGCAAACACTTGATGGCCTTGACACTGAAGTGTGGTAGGTAAATACACGTCTTTAATTAAGTGATTAGGGCTACTATTAGCTGTGAAAGGTGGGTACTCTGTAAAAGAAAAATAATTGGTGCTGCTAATTAATTTATGAAAATGAGAGAGTGAGATGACACAACAAATACAGACTGATTCACTTTCTGACATATGTAATTTCTGGTACATATTTTGCGAACTATATGAAGATTAAGTGGTAATAAATATCATTTACTGAAATAGAGGTGTATTAGGGTATACCTAGACATTGAAAAAGTAATACTAAAAGGGAAAAATTGGGGGCGTGGCCAAGATGGCGGGGTGAGCGGACGCTTCCTCCCGTAGCTCCTCCGGCCCGACTAAGCTCGAGCCCTTTTCTTACGCTTTTCTCCCCCCGCTGATGCTCAGCGTGTGAGAGGAGTGTGGCGGAGTACCTGGCGTGCACATTGATGTCGCTTTGGCCCTAATTGCCTCGGGGAAAGCACCCCAAAAGACCGATCAAAGATCGAGGGACGACGGAGAGCCTGGGAGGCGGAGCGAACCGGAGTGCTGTCCGGGCGCCTCGGCTGGGCCTGGTGCTGAAAGCTGACGATCCGGAGGGAGTCTGACCCATCCCGCGACGGAGGATAAAGGAGCCCTGCGAGCAGGGACCCGGCGGCACCGAGGACTTTGGACGTGTGCTTTGGCGCCCAGACTTGTGATGGCGACACACTGCACTGTGTGGGCCCCGGTCCCGTGAACGAAGTACAGCGGCCTCAATGCTGGAGTCGGACCATTTGGGCCCTTTTGTGTGACTGTGTGAAATTGGCTGTGGAACTTCTCGGATCGCTGTGTTCCTGAGGGGCCCCGGCGGTGTTGCCGGGCTTGGCCGTTCTACCCTGCCCCGCCCTGCCGCCATTTTGTCCCCGAGGGATCGGTGTTGGTGGCCTCCACCAGTGCCCTTTGCTGGCGAATGTCTTCAGCCGCCTTCGCTGCCGGGCTAACTTTCTGTGGGACGTGCTGAAGGGAGGCCCCTTACTATAGCTCTCAATTGCTGTCTCGGCTGGGCGCCCGCGGCTGGCAGTGCCCGGACTGACCCGCCATTTTGTCGCTTGTGACGCAGCACCTCTGCTCGCAGAGAGATTCCCACATCGGGCGCTTGCTGGCGACTGGGCATTCCTGAGGCGGCTGGACCTGAGCCCACTCATCGATTGCAGCGATTGCGATGACTGGGAGAGGCGGTTCGAGGAAGGGGGACCGTACCCTGCCGGACATGCTTGGCAGGGCCCAGCAGCTGCGGGACAGAACACAGCCGTCGCCGGGATCTTCGCGGGCCTCGGCGGATGCGACTGGTGGAGAGCCACCGGTCACGAGGTCCTTTATGGAGGAACTGTTTAGCTCTCTCAAGGAAGACTTTCAGACGCTGAAGCGAGAAGTGGCCAGTGAGGTCCGTGAAGTGCGTAGGGAAGTGGAGGGCCTCGGCGAGCGAGTTGAGACGGTGGAGACGGCGGCCCAGCGCCGGGATGAAGAGATAGTCCATCTTCAACAGGACGTTCTCCGCCTCCGGGAGCAGTGTGTTGAGCTCCAGGCCCACTCTGAGGACCTTGAGAACAGGTCCCGGAGGAATAACATCCGGGTGCGTGGTGTTCCATCCACGGACGAAGGGACCGACTTGGTGGGCTATCTGCAGGACCTGTTCCGAGAGATCCTGGGGGAAGCTGTGGACTTCCCTATTTGCATTGATAGGGCACACAGAGTTGGCCGACAGCGCCAGTCATCGGCGCCCCCACCTGACATTTTGGCTTTCCTGCCCGACTTCCCGTTGAAGGAACGCATCATGACTGAGGCCCGCAGGAAACAACCCCTGACTTTCCGGGAGCGGCCTGTAGCGCTTTATCAGGACCTGTCCGCCATCACGCTGCAGAAGCGCAGGTCCTTCAGGATTGCCACTGACTTTTTGCGTGAACACGAGACGCCGTATTCCTGGGGACATCCCTTCCGCCTGATCTTCCGGTGGAATGGGGTGCTACATCACCTACGCTCCTTGCAAGACGTTTGTGGGGTCCTGGGGCTTACGGCAGCGGAGGAGGAAGGAGCTACACCGTCATGGAGGCGCTCAGAGAGACGGAGCCGGCGGAGATCGGCGAGGAGACAGTCGGCGGCTAGCGCAGGGCGTCCTGATTCCCCTACTATCAGAGCGGACATGGCCGACGCTTTGAGGGCGGCAGCCAGGGACTCGGCCGGCTCCACTGGTGTGGCCATGACGGCCTAACACTCACTCCGGGGGGAGATGCTCTCAGCTTCTTCTATGCTGGGTTTGGGGTGGGGGGGTCGGGAGGGAGCGGATGGAGGTGAGTGGCTGAACGTCCACTTTGCTTTTTTCTACGGACTTGCCCGTTTTGGGGCTTGACTGAGACAATGGGGTGTAGTTTGCATTTGGCTAGTTGCCACAGGGGTGTTTTGGGAGGGTGTAAGGGTTGTTTTGATGTTGGGGATGTCCCGTCCGATGTTGTCCATGCCCACCCTTGGCCTGTTTTGGCTTTTCCCGCGCAACTGGCCCGCGCGCCCCACCCGCTGATCCCTTGCTTACTGCACAGCGTTCCTGATCCCCGGGAGGCATGTCGTCCCTAAAGGTAGTGACCCTAAATGTTAAGGGTCTGAATAACCCTGTGAAGCGCAGAGTGATCTTATCTTTGCTGGAGGGGACGCAAGCGGACATATGCCTCCTGCAGGAGACCCACTTATTGTCCCGGGATTGCCATAGGCTGCGCTCTGCTAAGTTCCCCACCCAGTTCTTCTCCTTGGCAGCGAACAAGACAGCGGGGTAGCCATTCTTCTAGCGAGCTCCTTCAGGGGGGAGGTTTTGTATAAATATGCTGAACAGAAGGGGAGGCTTCTTGCATATCGCATGCGCTTAGGGGGAATAGCGTTCACGGTTGGTTCCGTTTATAGCCCAAATGACTACCAGGAAAGTTTCTTGGACTCCGTGTTGGTGGACGTCAATGCCTCTCCCGACCGCCATGTCATCTTGGGGGGAGACCTTAATATTGTCTTCGACTCTGTGATGGACAGGTCGGCGCAGCGCTCTCCGCAGACGGGGGAACTTTCCTAGGCTGTGAAGGCCCGGATTGCGGAAATGGACATGCACGACCTTTGGCGCTCCATGCACCCCACTGATAGGGACTACTCTTATTTTTCACATGCGCACCGCACCTACTCGCGGCTGGACTATCTCCTGGTGAGTGGACCGATGCGCGCTGCCGCCACAGCGGCGGACATTGGGGTCCTGACTCTGTCTGACCATGCACCAGTCGCCGGCGTTTTCAAGTGGCCGGTGGCCTCTCCCTCTCGGGGGACGTGGCGCCTTCGTGATACCCTTTTACACAAAAAGTCTGTAGTGAAGCGCATTGGGGAGGTCATACAGGATTATTTGGCTCACAATAGCAACACCGACATGTCCCAAGCGACGCAGTGGGCGGCATTGAAGGCGGTCCTTCGGGGGGAATTTATTTCCATCTCCTCAGCCGAAAATAGGGAGCGGCAACGGAAAAGGGACGAGCTGACCTTTCAGGTCCGGGAGCTTGAGCAGGTCCACCGTCGCACAGGGGCTCCAAGGGTGTGGAGGCAGTTGAAGGCTGCGAGGAAACTCCTGTCGGCACTGGATCTTGATAGGGCGGAGTATGCCGCCTTGCGCTTGAAGCATGCCTTCTACTCAGGGGGGGACAAATGTGGTAAGCTCCTGGCACACCGGCTCCGGGTCGCGCAGCAGCGTAGAGTCGTGAAAGAACTGGTGGGCACGGACGGGGTGGTCGTTTCCGGTGACGCAGAGGTGGCAGAATCCTTCCTCAGCTTCTACGAGACGCTGTATGCTGAGGAGCCCTCCTCGCCGCGAGACGCCGAAGACTATTTGGAGTCAGTGGCCCTTCCGGTGCTGGATCCTGCTCAGGCGGACCATCTGGAGCGGGATATCCATGTTGAGGAGGTGATTTCTGCTATAGCGCGACTGAAGCATGGTAAGGCCCCGGGCCCAGATGGATACACGTCTCTGTTTTATAAGACTTTTTGCACGGCTGTGGCCCCTGTCCTTGCTCGACTATTTAATTCCTTCTCCGAACCGGGAGCCATCCCACCGGATCTCCTGAATGCGACGGTCTCGGTAATCCCGAAACCTGGGAAAGACCGGGCCTTGTGCAGTTCGTATAGACCCATTTTGCTTTTAAATGTCGACCTCAAGTTGTATACGGGGATTCTAGCGCCCAGGCTGGGTCCGCACCTCCCCGGATTGGTGGAGGCGGACCAGGCTGGCTTTGTACCCGGCAGACAGACGGTTGACAACACCAAGCGGGTGACGCATGTTCTAGAGAAGGCCTCGCGGATCCCAGGGGAGCGGATGCTGCTGTCAGTTGATGCGGAGAAGGCCTTCGACAGAGTTCATTGGCCGTATCTCGAGCTGGTTCTCAGGAAACTGGGAATCGGTGATAAGTTCCGCACCATGGTATTCAACTGTTACAAACATCCTTCAGCGTCGGTGCGGGTCAATGGGTGTAGCTCCGGTGGATTTGCCATCGAACGCGGCACGAGGCAGGGCTGCCCCCTCTCGTCGCTTTTGTTTGCCCTCTACATGAAGCCGTTTGCTCAGAGGATTTGCAACAACCCGGATGCTATTGGGGTCAAGATGGGCCAGTATGACCACACGGTTAGCCTTTATGCGGACGATGTCCTGCTGACCCTGGACGACCCTCGGAGGTCGTTACCTGCTTGCATCCAGGAGCTGGACACCTTTGCACGTGTGGCCGGCTTCAAAATGAATATGAGCAAGTCAGTGGCGTTGGATGTGTCCCTGGCGGCGGATACCAGGAGGGACCTTCAGCGCCTTTTCCCCATGCAGTGGTCCTCGTCTACGGTGCCATACCTGGGGATTCTGCTGGCGCCCACATTGCCTGAGATGGTTACGGCCAATTACACTTCCCTCAGCAGGAAGATCAAGGAGGAGCTTGGTCGCTGGAGCAAGGGCCTACTGTCCTGGCTGGGTCGAATCGCGGCGGTTAAGATGACGGTGCTGCCCCAGATTCTGTATCTTTTTCGTGCTCTACCTCTCCAGCCCCCGGTGGGCTGGATACGATAAACGCAGGCTGACATATCCCGCTTTGTCTGGCAGGGCCGCAGGCCGTGGATGAAGAGGGTCCTCTCCACGCTTGCCCCGGAGGCAGGGGGTCTTGGTATCCCGGACCTCCGTAAGTACTTTCAGGCGGCGCAACTGCGATACCTGGTGGAGTGGAGCAGGTGGGAGTCCGACAAACACTGGCTTTTTCAAGACCAGGCGGTGGCGGGCCGCACCCTACAAGAGGTTCCATTCTTGCGCCGCGCGTATCGCCCTCCTAACCTTTACGCCTCTTTTGTTACGCGGGTCCCCCTGAGGGTGTGGGATGCAGTCTGCTAAGTTCGGGACCTTACCACCTTCCCTTCGCCGTTCACACCCATTGTGGGTAACCCGGACTTCGCCCCAGGGATGGAGCCGGGAGCTTTTTCCCATTGGGTGAGTGCGGGCTGCAGGGTGCTTTTCCAGATCTACGGGCCAGAAGGTGTGATTCCTTTCCGGCAACTTCGGCAGGAATTCGGCCTGACGGAGCTGGATAGATTGCGCTACATGCAGGTCCGGCATTGGGCCCCAGGTGCGTGACACCGCTGCTCGTCAAATTACATCGTATGAGAGGTGGTTGGTGACCCGGACCTCTGATGCTAAGCTGATTACCGATTTGTACAAGTACCTACAACCCCCGCCGTTTCACTATTATAACCCAGGGAGGGAGCACTGGCACAGGGAATTGGGTAGGACACTCAGCCACAAGGAGTGGGACAAAATTGCATATCGGGCGCGGCACTCTGCATATCATACGGGCCTTACGGAGACCTTTACTAAGGTCTCCACTTACTGGTACTACACCCCGGAGAGACTGTATGAAATGCATACACACACTGACAAGGGGTGCTGGCGGGGCTGCGTGCAGGAGGGTACCCTCTCACACATTCTTTGGGCTTGCCCCGTGCTGACCGCTTACTGGAAGGAGGTTTTGGACGAGGTGGATAAGCACTTTGAGATCGAGCTGCCGCGCTTCCCGGCGTATGTCTTGCTGGGCCTTCCCAATGACCTAATGTACCCATTGAAGTCCCGCAGGGGTAGGCAGATCGCAATTGCGCTAGGGTCTGCGGTCCAGAACATCCTTATCCACTGGCGCACCACCACTGTCCCCTCCATTACGGGTTGGTTGCATAGGCTCTGGCATGTGTTGGGAATGGAGAAGTTGTCGCTTACGGTGGCGGGGGAGATAGACCAATTTGAAGAGCTGTGGCAACCCTTCCTAGCGCTGCTGTCCACTGAATTCCGGGAGCTCACCTGCCCGAGGTACCTTAGACTTCTTAGGCTGACGCCACCGATGACCCCGGCGGATTAGACTGAATGGGGGACGGGATCCTGGGGGGTGGGGTGCGGGCTTTTTGGGGCGGATAATCCTAGTACAGGGCCATTGGACGGGGGAGTTGGGGTATTGTTTTCTTCAATTTTTCCTTTATTGGGGGGATGGGGGACGGGGGGGGGGTTGGGTTGTGCTTTGTTGAGTTGCTAATGGCTTTCCGTGCTCAGATCTGGGGTGTTGATATGCACACAGGGGTTACACAGATTGCTTTTTCGCCTTTCATTTACTGTGCTTTTCCTCTGGACCAACGGACTGCTTTTCACCAACACTACTGAGTTGCGCTTTTTTCCTTTATTGTACTGTATGTAACCCTAACCTCCTATCCCCCTCCCCATGTTTTTTTGTCTCAATAAAAATGCTTTAAACCTAAAAGGGAAAAATTGATTTGTATTCCCTTCGATATCATATGCCTCATGTTTTCTCCAATGCTAACAGTATAAGACATCTACTGGTCGTCTAGTGTGTGATCAATTGAAGATTGATGTATCGTACCCATTACCAATATGTCTGCACAGTTAGGAATAGTACTTACCAAAACCCTGCTCTCTCCTCCAATGAGTCGTCATGCTATTCCATCTATTATTTCTCAAACTCTAAACGTATTTCACATGAAAAACAGTACAGTCAAAAGGCAGAAATCAATATTTAGGCAAGCAGATCTATGGTGTTGCAACAATCTACCAAAGCTTCGAAAAGTCGAAATTTCTTCTCTAGAATGCATAAAAGTTAAAAATATATTAAACAAGCGTATGGCCTAAATTAAATTTCACTCAATCCCATTCTGTCTCAATCACTCATAAACTCAAAAAAAGGCATAGAGAAACAATATGTTTTTGCTTACCTTACCTGATAATTCAGAGGCTTCATTGCAGTAGCAGAACAAGCTTCATGATAGGACTGGAAGCACAGTCCCATAAAAAGCTGGGACAGTACTGGGGATCCTGCCGCCGCTGTCCTGTGTGGCTTTTCATTGGCTTCAGGGAGGCATTGATGTGCTTCCTGACAGCATCAATTTAGCAGAAAAACTGTGCTACCCACTAAATACAATGGATTGTGGCTGTGTGAGGGCATTTTCGTTGAACTACAGCCCTTAGATAGGCACAATCCAGACATCCAGCTAGAGTGTTGTGTTTTTTCAGCACTCGGCCGCTGGGACAGGCCTTCGCCCTCCCAGCTCCCTCCTCCAGTCATCATGGACCTGGAAACGAGGCAGAGAGGGCTGACCTACGCAATGGCACTGTTCATGAAAACGACAAATTTGTCTTTTTATGAACACTGCCAAATTGAAAAATGTGCAGCAGAGAAGCAACAGGCAGAATCTTGGGCCTCGGAGGGGGCTATAACACACACTACTTAGAAGAGGGTCCAAGGGCTATTTTAACGACTCTGCACTGGATACATGCCCCTCACAAAGACTTCATTTCCACAAGAAGGACCCAGGAGTCAAAAACACATTCTACTCACAGACAACCGTTTACATGACAAGAAGAAAGATTGTGAACTATGTGTAGTTGGATTAAACACGTGATACCATATAAACAGATGCACGTGCAACACATAGCCAAGGTGAGAATTTTCCCATCAGTTGTCGATCTGTTCCACCACTATTACATCATTTGGGTTCTCCTTACCCAGGAGTTAGTGTGCACACAGTCACACAAGTTGTGAAAAGGACTGTGCGAGTAAGAAGACTCCACAATTATTATTTACTGAGTGTTGTCAATGTAGTGTTACAACTGAAAAAGCAGTGCAAGTGAAATTAATGAAATAGATAAAATTAGGTGAGACTGAGTAGAAGAATATATTTGAATGTTTTCTCTCAGCTCCCTAAACTTAAAAGCAATAGTGAAAAGTGAAAAAGGCAGATTTAACAAAATATCTGCTCAGCGGAGGGGGCTGCCTGGGCTGCCTGCTTATTCCCCTGATAAGGAGCCGCTGCTGGGTTTTGTTACTATAGTAAAGTGCTTATGCATTTATCAGCTCTGATTACAGGTGGATACAGGAGGTGGATTTCATGAAGCGGGAAAGGAGATGATGCAGCTAGTGAGTGGCAACTATTTGTGTTCCCTGGTGCCACTCATGATTAGAGCAACCCTGAGTGACATGAAGAAAACATAATTCCGAACATCCTGAAGTACTGTCCATGACAGGTTGGAAGACATGGGGTGAATAAAGCACAGTTTAGCTTCATGTAAAGTTGGGAAACTTCGCAAATTGTTAAGTGGAACGCAACATTTTCCAACTTCTTTACAGAGTGCAAGAAAAGATTTTCAATGTTTCTACCAATGAAGTGGGTGTTATTGTCACGTCTGAGCATTTTGTCTGGTACAATTAAAGGATGCAAATCTTCTTCATTTGGTGATGTTCCCTCACAATGGCTCACAGGGCTATTAATGGACAAGGCTCTGATTACCTGTCATCCTGCCTGTGCCCCTACGAAAATGTGAGATCTCTCCGTTCTGATACTAAAAACCTTCTGATCTCTCCTAGATTCAACAAAACTCGCTCTGGAGGGAAAACCTTCCAGGTCCGTGCCGCCTTTCATTGGAATAAACTTCCTCTTTCTATCAGGATGTTTCCTGACGAGCTACCCTTCCGTAAGGCACTAAAAACTCTCCTCTTCTGTTGATTCCCTCAGGAGTAAGATTCATTTACACTCTCAGAAGCGCTGGGACACCCCGTTGGGGTAGCCGTGCGCTATACAAAACACACTAACTAAATAAATGTCAAATACTCCAGGCATATCACAGCAATATTCAAAATAGAAACATTTCAAAAATCTCCAGGCAGTGGATGGAGCCTTCTTTAGAAGATCTGGAACTCCTATCTGATTAGTATGTAGCCTACCAAGGCTCAATATTCCATTACAGGTAAGATGCTCTGACCAGGTAATAGTACAGTTTAAGGCCAAAGAGTTATTAGTCAATGTACGCCGGAATGGCTGTCATAATTAAGGCTATCATTCATACATACATGTTTTGTGTTCGGGACAGCCAAGGAAAGTCTACCAGCCCCACATGGGAAATGAAAAAACTCCCATCTCATCAGGGTCGATATTTTTGTTTTTCACCAGCAATCTTCGGTTAAGGGTTAAAAAGCATAGAACAGCACACAGATTGTGCATTAAAAATGGCTCCTGCTCAGTAAATTATGCGCGCTTTCAGCAGTTATGGCAGATGCTCACATAAAAGCACAGAGCTCCCCTCCTCCCTTGCGGTGAATCTTTACGCTGGCTGGTGGCCCTGCCCCAAGGCAACAGAAGTCATCCCCCCATTTTACTTTGTGGGCTCTTGAGCCCTCTCCAAACTCTAAATGAGCCCTAAAGGTTTCACCTGGGTATTACCATGTTGTACATGATTATGGACACATCCTTTCACGTATGTCTAATGCATGACAAAGTTTACGAGAGATGACTAACGGTACATCAAAAATTTTACTTTTTAATGTGGATCTCACCAACCAAAATTAAGATTTCAAAGTGTTATTAACAATTGAACATACGGTGCCTTTTCATATTCATGGGAGCTATTTCCAAGGAGATCTTGAACAAATACATTTATTTATTCATGCAGTTATTGGCAGGGTCCTCTAGTCCTCTTTGCGATGCAAGGGGCTAATAATGTCACCACTGAGGCTGACAAAAATGCAGGATGGCTATTTTAAATGTAGCAGCTAGAGTCCACACATGTAAAAGGAAAAATTTTAAACGGAATGCTGAACAATGCAAACATTCTCCTCCGGTCACAAAGATCTGGGATTAATCCATCGTTCTTTTGCTCACCACGCCACTCCTGTTTAGACCGAAGCCATATGCAAATCAGTCTTGACCCTGCTCCTCATGGAAACATTTCAGCCCGAACTACCAAGCCAGGTCTTCCCAGGACCGGAAGCAAGCATCCTGGGACCAGTTTCGGGGCATCACCCCTCAAAAGAACATGAATAGCGAGCATGGTAGGATACCCCAAAACTTACTTTGGGAAGTTAGTGCTATTTTCTTAGCACAAAATACACCCTCATGTCCAAAATGTGCATGAAGATGCATTTTGTGCTTAAAAATAGCACTACATGCAACAGAACATGAATAGCGAGGATAGTAAGCATACGCAGCTGCTTGCGCTCGCTAAATGTGCTTTTGTGGTAGGATTTCTTTCGAAATTACTCTTACATATATGAGCAGGCGTTGTTGAATTATTATCACTAATTTAACATCAAAGAGTAACGCAGAATTACTGAAACTACTATGATTACTCCAGTGTAATTGAAATTCCACCCAAGCATGATTCTTATCATTTCTTCTTTCCATCTGGAGGGTCTTGATTAGGTAACTGTGTGTTTTTACCATGTTCAGTTTAAAACGTGATGTTTGGTCTGACAACAGACTGATGAGCTCATTCACACCTTTAATGCAATCCCTATTTTGAATTTTATTCACAGCCTTCTTGAGCTCTAGCCTGTCTAATCCTCTGAATTTCAATGGGTTTACTGGTTCTGCTGCTTCATCCATGGCATCTGTTAGACCTAGCATCCTTGGTGTGGTTTCCCCTGACTTTTTTGCCTTCTGACTCCTGTTTTGCTGCTTTTATTTTCGCTGGGCTTCGTATTCTGGGCACTTTAACACTGCTGACCAGTGCTAAAGTGCATGTGCTCTCTCCCTAAAACATGGTAACATTGACATATTCAAAATTGGCATATTTAATTTACTTACAACTGCTCAGGGCATGTAAATAAAATGCTACTAGTGGGCCTGCAAAAATGATTGTGCCACCTGCTCAAGTAGCCCTTTAAAAATGCCTCAGGTTTGCCATTACACAGCCTGTGTGTGTAGTTTTAAACTGCCTTTTCGACCTGGCAAGTTAACCCTCTTACCAGGCCCAAACCTTAATTTTTAATACATATAATTCTGAGGTATAAAACTCTAATTTTCCCTATGTTAGTGGTATGTGTCATATACGTATATTGTGTTAGCATGATGTATCTATATATTTCTAGTATACAGGTATGCACAGAATGTAATCTATAACTTCTTTAACTAAGTTAGTAAGGATATGTATGTGTGTGTCCCGTTTTCCTTGTATATGTCGAAAACTATACAGACACCATCTTTTCTCCTCTGTGTTAGGCCTGAACAGTGGATCACATGCTACCTTCCAATGGCTGTCAGGCCCTAGCTTAGTTGATTTGCAGGAGACAGCTGAATACCCATTATTCTTTCTCTGTCCTGGGACTCAAGGTCGCATCTGGCTTTGGGTGCGATAAGCGCATTCCTGAAGGCACTGTTCCTGCACTCCCGACTGATGATTTAACTTTGTTTACCTCTATGTGATCATATGCCATGTTAGCCAAAGACTTTCCTTTGAAAACCTTCCTAGGTATTTCAAAGCATTCACTGGGATTTTTATACAGGTCCTCCAAGCGCAAAGTGCTCAAAATCGACTTTACGGAGCGTAACCATTTTATTTTATACACATAGTCTAACTCTATGCAATCCTTTATGTTATGTTGTGTTAGGGGTAAAGTATTCTTTCTCCAAGCTGAGTGTCATAACGCCAAAGGGGCTAATCTTAACAGATCGGGAATGTATGCAAAATCTAGTTCCGCATGGCAGTTAAAATTGGAGCATGATGCCGGTAGGGCAGTAAGCCGCCCTTAGCAATTAATCCTCAGTGATTTTCAACTGCTCAAAGTGAGACATGCCCCACACTCCTGCTCCATAAGTAGTGCTGGACACTGTCTTTGCCTTGTAGATGCTGTTAATAACTTGTATGGGCTTAGTTACCAATTATTGTAGCAAATTTGGTAATAGCTGTCATACTTCTCTCCATTGATAGCACCCTATTTTTGATCTGAGAAGCCCAGGTATGACCCTTATCAAACATAATTCCCAAGAAGGGGAAATAATCTACTATCTCTAATTTGTGGGTCCCTAGGTAAAAGGGTGGTGGTGTTTTCCCTCGCCACGTTGGAGTTACTATTAGAATAAATGATTTTGAATTATTCACCCTTAAATCAAGGGAAGTCATGAACGAGGTATAGGTCTACAGCATATGTTGCAACGCCCTGTCAGTCCTGGCCACTAGGACAGTATTATCCGCTTATGCAAGCAAAGGCAAAGATAATGACCCAAGTTTTGGGATATCCAGAGACGTACCCACCAGAGCTGCTCTACCCCGTTCGTGTATAGTGAGAATAGGAAAGGGGCGAGGACGCACCCTTGCCTAACCCCTTGTAAGACCCTGAACGAGCGGGTACAAGACACGCCCTTGCCATACTGCACCAAGGTGGTAGTCTGGGAATAGAGCGGTCTGATAAACGTAAGAATCAGAGGATCCACCCCCATGGCCTCCATTACCTTCCATACCTTACTGTGATTTATGCAATCAGATGCGGCTGAGAAATCCATGAAGGCCATGTAAATTGTTTCCCTTTTGCCCTAGTATGTTTTTCAATATCGAGGCTCAAATTTAGACACTGGTCAGTCGTGCCCCCTCCCCGTTGGAGTCTGTATTGTGCTGGGATCAATATGTTTTTATCATTAGCCTTTTCTTCTAGGTTATGTAATAATAGCTGCCTAATTAGTTTTGAGGTGCTCTATAACGGGAATATGAGCCTATATTTAGCTGGATGACTTCTCACTCCCTTTTTAAATATCGGGACGATGACACTTGTGTTCCATGATGTCAAGGAGCCCTCCTTAGCTATGGCGTTGAATACTTTCTGCAGTATAGAGCATGATCTTCAAGAAAGAGGTCTATTGGAACCCCATCTGGGTCTGGAACCTTCGCCCTACTGCATCTTTCCAATCCTTTTATTATCTCCTCAGTAGTAAACACAAGCAGGTCTGTGTGTGGTGGAAGGGCAGAAGAATACTCCGCCATCTGAATTATCCCTGACCCGAAGATTGTCTCAAAATGAGCCACCCAGGCATCCTCTCCCACATGGGATTCCAAAGTTGGATCGTTGGATCCTTAAAGTACTGTTTATTCACCATCCTCAATAAGTCCCTGCTATTATTTGATAAGGCTGCGCTTTCTAATTGTTTCCAGGCCTCTTTTTCAATACTTTTTTCCTCTGCTTCCTCCAATCTTTATAGGCCTTCCGGAGTAATTTTATACTTCCCTGATCTCTGGGAACTTCCTTCAGGGCTTCACAGAGGGCCTTTAAGGATTATGAGCATGCGTGATCAAACCAGTGCCTTGCCGATGTCTTACTTGAGATGCTGTTACGTGCCAAAGTCTTATTTACTGCCTCTAGTAATTTTGTGGTATCCCAAATAATGAGGTCATCAGATAAATGTATGTCCAGACAGTGTTGTATGCAGTCACTATTTCATAAATTGTGTTTGTCTTATCTACACTGTCCCATTTCAGTCAGTATCCATTCTTTCTTCCTAGGACTGGTGTCTTGATTGTTTTAGTTTGCCTCTCACAGGAGGAGCCTAATACTATAGAGAGGGAGAGAATGGTGTGAACACTAAAAGTGGTGAAAGCTTTCTCCTCTTGAGTCTGCTTCCCATGAAGGGTTTCAGAAGTCAGTATGTAGTCAGTGGTTGACTCATTGTTAGTGCGTATGAATGTCTTTATGAACTCTATGGACTGATCGGTCTGGCTATTTCTTATTTTCAGATTTCGAATAGAAATAATTCTATTCAGAATCTGGCTGTATTTATTATGAATAAAGTGAATTGCCTGGGACCCTTCCATATCCTTGATACCGCAGACTGGGGTAGTAGAATGTTTACACAAATGAATGTTAAAATCACCCATCCACACAATGACAAAGTTATCTTTAATTCCAGCCCCCATTCTATCAAGCTCATACTCTAGTTGAGTCACCACAAAATGCATATTAGGCCCAAAGTTATTCTTGTAGAAATGCATTAGTATCTAATCCTGACCCCCTGACCCTTCGAGTAGCAAAAGATGAAAAGATGGAGACGCCTTCAGAAATTTCTTCATGATGATTGGCAGGGTGTTAGATATTAATGTTAATACACTACCCCTGGCTCGGCCTGCAGATGCGGGTACTGCCTCTGTTTGAAAAGAGCGTTACCCATCAATGGCAATTTGGTTGATTGCCCAGGTCTCCTGCAGGCATATTATGTCAGACCTTTGCCAAGCATCACACCACTGGATATTGCCCACCTTCCCCTTATTGCCCGCAACATTCCATGTAGCCAGCTTTATCTAATTTCCATCCTTATCCCCTCCTGTAGCTGCTATATGGGTTGCTTCCTCAGTTGTGATACTCACCAGATATCCTAACATTTGGGAGGGCAAATCCATTATGGGTAGTCGGTCACAGCTGTTCAGCCCATCTTGGGATGCAAATCTGTTTCCTAATTCGCAGCTAGAAGTTCCCAAATTGCTCAGCGTGTTTATATTTGTCTGGTGGGGTCTCTGAAAGAGACTGTGGTTTCCGTGAGCAGAAGTTCATGGGTCTAATTTCCACAAGGCGGGTTGGGCGTAAAAGAAGTCTAAGGGTAGGGCTAGGATCTGGGAGCTGGGGAATGGTGCCTCGCATAATCGATGTTTCAGAAGGCTCACCACCTGGTGATTGTTGAAATTCACCACAACCTCCTTTCAAGCTTTTGAGTGTGGAGTCTACTCTTCTTGCCATTATGATGTTATTCGCCAGACCCCAGTGCTTCCCTGATTCCCAACCTCCGTACTTATTCACCCAAAAGCAGTGATTTGTCAATCAGTTGGTGTGTATATTGCTTCTGGTCCTTGCTTAATCCTGGGACATTTGCTAAGACCAAAACCAGAGGTAGGGCTGCGGGGGGAAGAGCAACCATGGAATGTGGCAGCTGGGTTTTGTTGAGTCTACTAACTTCCGTGTGGGATATTTCCCTTTCCCTATGTGCATCATCCCTCTCAGCCATGTGGGAAGTGAAAGACGGCCTTCTTTCTAACTTTCGTGACCCCCTTCTGCGCGGTCGGGGAGCTTGTTTGAGGATAAGAGCTCAGAGAGTGGGCACATTTGGGGGGCTGCTATGGGTCCATAAGGGTAACTCCCTGCCTAAGTGCTCATAACATTGTTGAACCTTTGGGATTTCCTAATTTTGTTGCTACTGGCTCTCTACCTATAGCACCCATTGAGCCATGTAGACCCAGTTGTTCTTCTATCTTAGTGAGTCTATGCAGTAGTGGCTGTAGGAGGAGAGACATAACATTTTCCAGTCTATTCCACCCCTCCACACTGATCGTTGTAGGGGTTGATATATCAGAGGATAGTTGTAGCGAAACCTGAACTCCTTCATTTGCTGCCTGAGTTTTTTTTTAGTTAGGTTTGTTTTGGGTTTCTTCCCACAATATTTCCGCCGGCTCAGTGTTAGACTCTTCAATGGGAGCATGATTAGCTGCCTTACCCAAGGCCAAATGCAAGCGAGCACAAGTTTGGGATTCGCAAGATGTCATTTCAGACAAATCTGAACCAGTCACAGGCAGCGCGGGTAGTGGGGCTGCTAGAAATCTCGTTTCCTCCAGTGATAATCAATGCTCTGTGAGGTCTATTTTATCGGACAATGCAATTGCAGCCCTTAGCTGTTTGCTACCGCCTCTGGGGTTCATGTTGCTTTCCTCTTACCCATTTGATGGTGGGGCTCTCCTTTCCACAGTGTACCAGGAGCTGGACGCCTCATAGTGGATGGTCATTAGGGGGGTGGCCCAGCCCAGCCTCCTCCGGGCTCCGATGGGCATAGACAGGCTCGCCCTCGGCCCGGATGCGTCCCCGTGTGTGTCCCATGCCGTTGGAGATGCAACACGCTTTAGGAGGCAGCCAGGAGCGGGGGTGTATGGGAAGTGAATAACTCCCCCCTGCTTCACTCCTCGTCTGCTGGATCCCCCAAGCAGCAACATCAACAGCTTGACAATGGGCTACCTATGTTGGTTCATGAACTGAGTCTGAAGGAGCTGGACATCAATAGGGCCAGGAGGGCTGAGTCCTGTTGTGAAGGTGGCAGCTTTTTTCAGTGCCCTCTGACATGATGGTCCACAACATCCCCAAAGGCATGGTGTTTGACTTTCTGGTGGAAGACGATATAGACTGATGGTTTTGGCCTATGAATATTGCTTTATAGATGCACAAGGTCCCTGAGCAGGATTGGTGAGCTATTTAGTGGAGGCATATCTCTAGTGAGGGGAGGGACACTCTACTGGCCCCAGGAAGTATGGTTTAACCCCAGAGAAGTACAGACAGACGTTCAGGGACAGTCAGAAGCTATCCCAATAGACATGGGTGAATTGTGTGGATTCATTTTGAAAGGCACTGGATGGTTGGGTAAAGGTCAGTGAGGTAAAGGATAATTATTCAAATTTGATTTCAGCACATGTTTGATCTTGGCTTACCAGATCTGCACCAACACCTTGCTGAATGTAGGCTCACTGACCCCAGAGGGCTTGTTAGTGAGGCATACTATTGGGTCAGCTCCAGGGTCCACAAGAAGGTATCTGGGTGAATTACCACAAGGGTGGGCAGAGTACTCACCAGAAGAAGGGAGGGGGACAAAGGGGTCTAAAGGGTGTAAAGAGCCACAATTGAGTACTGCGTGTCATGGCTGTCATCACCCTATTGAAAAGAAGAAGAAATAGTTCCCCGACAGTTGGTCTGCAGGGAAGGCACTCCTGAAATGTTATGATTGTCAGCAGGAAGGGCACTACAAGATGTTAAGTCTTCCAAACAGGCACAGCTTCCCACCGGTGGGCAGTTACTAGAGTTGCCAAGTTTAGTGAATGGGGACGAGATTTTCCCAGATAGTTTGAGGGACATTGTATCGGTTACCCTAGTGACCCAGAGAGATAGTGCAGACATCCCACATGCCTGATAGTACTAGGAAGCACAGTCAGTGGGTCACAATTAATGGGCAGAGGGCGGAAGCTCTAAGAGACACAGGAGCCAGCATGAACATGTCAGGTGTTATCTGGTGTCGTCAGAGCAGGTAGTCCCTAATGTGTTCCACCAAGTTGCTGCTGCTGACAACTGTGAGAGCCACTGCCCAGTGGGTATGGTTCCATTTGAATGGTTGGGGGCTCAGGTTCCTTCAGGATAGCTGTGTGTCCGTCCATGCCTGTGGATTGTCTGCTTAGCAATAACCTGGAGCATACTGCCTGGGAGGAGGTGGAGCTCAGGTTACATTCGGAGATGGCTGAACCTGGGGGGACGTCCCAGTATCTTCTGGGGAGTATGTAGCTAAAATAGGGAACCTGCTTGAACTGTCCATCTGGAAGCAGGAAGTGGTCCTACCAAGGTGAAATCTTACAAGGCTCAGAGGGAGTGCCCTACTTGTGTGAGTCTATGGCCGCAAGCTGAGACCAAGGCAATGGATGATGCACCTGGCAGGTGTGCAGACATAATATTGAGTTTTAACTATCGACTAGCAGAAATATTGATTCATAAATATCGTGAGTCAGAAATATTGACACAGGAATAACATGGTCAAGAATACCAACTTAACATAAGTAATATCGATGTTAAAAATATTGAAGTGTTTAATATTGTTTGTAAAGATATAGTTGTCAAAAATATTGAGTTTTTAATAAATGTTATGTATTTTCGTATATATTTTAAATGTATGTGATGTATGGTTTTTGTATAATAATTGTATTTTTTAAAATATGTGTTACATTTTTAGTAGGTACCCTACGTAGCTGTTTTCCTAGGGGTGACCCCGCTAAGGGAAGGCGAGGAGGAGTCAACCCCCGCACTTATTGGAAAAGCAAAAAAATGGTGTGATGATTTAAGTAGCGGTGACTCAAATACATCCTCTAGTATCATAGCTGCTAGAAGGGTAGGTTGGGTGGGAAAACGGGCTAAAAATGTGAAAGGTGATTGTGTGGTGATAAACTTCAACAACGACCATTGCCCAAGCACTTTGTTTTGGGATGGATCAGAAATTAAGGAAAGTGATAGCCTCAGGCCAGTCCCATTAGGTTTCTTTTATCCCCCACAGTCCCATTTTAATTCACATAGGATGCCCCCCCCAACTACGGTCCCATCAGTGTATGAGTGGCAAACTGTAACTAGGAACGTGAGACGTTACCGACCAACGTCCCATAACACAGGCCCTATTATGGACTTGGTTAATCGTTTTAATCCTTTAAGTGATTTGAACACCAACGATTGACTACCTTTACCCCTAACATCACCTACAATAGCAATGCCTGAGAGGGTAACCTCCCTATCATGTACATTTATGACTTGGAATGTGGCAGGAATAAGAGCTAAAAGATCAGACCCTACTTGGACCCAATACATTTCTAAACATAAGGTCATAGCTCTGCAAGAAACATGGGACACTTCAATTTCCTTTTACTTAGATGGATTCCTAAGTTACACAACACCCGCCAGTACCAGTACTGCGGGGAGAGCAAAAGGGGGGCTTATTACACTTTTCTCATTAGATCTAGTAGGATCTTTTAACTCACTGAACTCAGGTTCCCCAAACATCCTAGCAATAGAATGGACAGTCTCCCCAAGCTGTATTATACTAGTAATTAACTTTTACAATGCCTGGGGTGGACCAAATGAATTTGAACATGTGCACTGTTTGGCGAACTTGATAAATAAATATAGTCAAAACTCACATACTCCATTCGAAATTCTTTTAATGGGCGACTTTAATAGCCACAAATGTCATTTGCCTTGCCAATCATTAGATGCAGATTCTCTTGACGGAGCCTGCATTCCTCACTTTGAACACACCAAAATGGGGGAGTCACTTGACTTATTGTGTGCCAATTTTAATTTATACGAATCTTTTAAAACTGCTATTAATGAGAAGGTCCCCACGTATAAAGGTACAACTAAGGGGACGATAATTGATTACATATTTATGTCCGTAGGCTTAAATTCAAAGGCAAGTGACTATAAAGTTACTGTCTCACACCATAGTGATCATAACCCTCTGTCAACTGCAATACACTGGAGTGACTTATGGCGCAGGCAGGTGGATCAGCCCCGGGTTTGCGCCTTGACGGTGCCCAGTGATCAGGGCAGACGACTCAGATGGGGTATGGCCATGGAGGAACGGTTTATGGAAACCCTACTTCCCAAAACTGAGGGACAGATAGAAACTTGTCTAGATCAAACTGCCTCGAACCCTCAGGTTGTTGCAGCTTTCAATTGCATCTGTGCACAAACCGTCAGGGATCTTACAAAACCTAATCCTAAGTACCCCACAAAGCCCCACAAATGGTTTGATAGCAAATGTTCAAGGGCACATAGAGAACTGAAAATGGCCCTTAAGGCCAAGAAAAGGGATAAAGAATAAATCTCAAATTTAAGACGGGCCTACAAAACCAATGTGAGGGCAAGGAAAAATGAAATTAAGAATAATGCTTGGACTGATCTTCTCAATGTAGATGTCTTAAAAAACAGTAAACAGTTTTGGGAAATTATCAACCACTCCTTTTTTTCAGGGGAGAACAATCTGAACACAGATTGTGTAATTCCCGATGAGAGATGGGTACAGCATTTTAGCAAGATTTACGGGGGTGAACCATCAGGCTGCCCAAGTACTACTGAGGTGACCTTCTGTGCAGCCATAGTGGTAGTTACGGAAGAGCAGGTCCTTAAAGCCATTGCGGATACACAAAAAATAAGGCTCCAGGTCCGGATGGTGTCCCGGCAGACTTTTTTAAATATTGTCCAGTACTCTGGAGTAAAGTCTTGACCAGAGTGTTCAGAGCAGCAGCCGAAGGATGCCTACCTCAAACCTGGGCAACATCCATAATAGTTCCCATTTTTAAGAAGGGAAATCGGGAGGACCCTGGGTGTTATCGCCCTATTTCCCTCATCGACTCTACTTTTAAAATCTTAGGTAGAGTCCTTTTGAATCAGCTAAGGGAAAATATAGAACTGAATGGGGGACTCTCGAATATCCAATACGGCTTTCGTGAGAATAGGGGGACATTGGAACAATGTTCTAACCTCCACCTTCTAGTCTCCAGGTATACGGTGGCCGGGGAGGGGACAGTTTATCTGGCCTTCATGGACCTCTCCTCGGCCTTCGACCTGGTGAATAGAAGTAAGCTATGGACTACCCTATTAGAGTTAGGTATAGAGGAGCCCTTGGTGGCATTTATGGCAAGGCTACATCAAGATCTCAAGGCAAAAATAAGAGTCACCAGGGACGGTAGGTGCACTGAAAGTTTTAATTCTAAAAAGGGGTGCGCCAGGGTTGTATCCTGGCCCCCCTTCTTTTTACTATTTATATAAATGGTCTCGGGAAACACCTAGAAACAGGATCGGCGGATGTTCCACGTGTAGGAGGTGCTCAGATCCCAGCCCTCCTATACGCGGACGATGCCGTCCTGATAGCACGAACAGGGATTAGCTTACAGATTCTTCTGGACCGTTTTGGTTCCTTTATGGAGAACCTGGACTTGAAAATCAATGTCTCCAAGTCCCACACCATGATCATTGGTCGTAAAGTAAATATGCTGCAGAAAAAATCCTTTATTTGTAAAGGGGAGATCCTTTCTAGGGTCCCAGTCTTTCCTTACCTGGGAGTCCTTTTTGATCAAAGAGGGTCCTGGGTTCCTCAGGTCAAAGCTAAAAGTCTTAGCTTAGCACGATCCTCATCAGCCTTGCTGGCCTTTACAAAACGATTGGGAGCAAAACCAATGGAGGCTGTGATCAAAATATATAATAGTAAGTGCGTTCCAATCGCCATGTATGGATCTGCGATTTGGGGCTACGCAGAGACGGCAAAAATCCAGAGGGTAGAAAACGGCATCATCAGGAATATTCTTTCTGTCCCAGACTCCACACCTACCTTCTCTATTCATGAGGAAATAGGCTTACCATACATCTCTGATAAACTTAAATTAGCACCCCTCCTTTTCTGGGTCAAAACGTGGTTGAATCCCGAGCTGACGCTAAACCATGCCATCCTTAAGGACGTCATTGCAAGGGATAACGCCATGAGAATCCCCTGGCTAAAATTTATTAAATCTACCTTTCTAATGCTGGGGAGACCGGAACTTTTTAATGACCCATCCAATATTAGGAGGGAGGATGTTAGGTGGATTAAGCAGATGTTTTTGGAGAGGGCCCGTATGGATAGAGAAGATTTGGAATTGAGGAAACCCATGGTGAGGGCACATATTGTTTTAACTACTTCACCCACCATGGAACCCTACCTAAAAACCGTGACTAATCCTCTTCATAGACTCCTACTGACCAAATTCAGGATGAATTTAATTCATTACTCCTTAGGAAATTTCCCGGTGTGGTCAAAACCTGATGATGGCCCGCCATGCGGCTGTGATAACTTCTCAGTTCAAGACACCCTTCATTTTATATTTTTTTGTGACTTTTATAGCAGTGAAAGGAAGAAATATCTATTCCCTGTTCTGAAGGCAGCGGGCTTTACTCAAATAAGGCCAGCCTTAATCTTCCTTCAAATGTTAGCAGATACTTACACCATGTTTAGTGTTGCTTGCTTTCTAACTGCGGCATTTAGAACTAGGAAAAAAAGATTACCCCAGATTGACCTGTTTTAACTCAAATTTGTTTTTAAAGGAACATTTTTAACATTTGTAAATAGTTTTGTACTTTTGCATGCAACAAACTGATGAAATGTAATCATTATGCAGAAAACCATTCTTTTTTTAACGTGATCAAGTGATGCTTTTAAATACTGTATTGTGTTTGCTTTATGCCTATTATGATTTTAACAAAAATCGAATAAAGAGTATTTTGACTTTGACTAGTAGGTATGAATTTTTTTCATTTGAAGTTTGCTTTTTTTTAATTCTGTAGCGGGTTGTGGGTTTATAGTGGAATAGGGTGGTGAGTAATTTAATTATTTTAAATTAATTGATTATTTTTTATTTATTAATATTTATTTAATTGAGACATTATAGTGTTAAATGTTATGTTATGTTATGTTATATTGACTTTTTGAGCGCACAGCTGCCCCAGCAAAGGGGCGTCCCGGCGCTATATCTGGAAAGAACATAACAAACAAAGCAGAACACAAAGGGAAGCTAATAAGGCAGGGGGAAAAGATACGTTTTCACAGCTTTCCTAAATGCAAAAAGATTGTCTAAGGAACGGATGTGAACAGGAAGTGCATTCCATAGTTTGGAGGCCATCACCATGAACGATCGACCACCCAATCTGCATTTATGGAATCGGGGAACCAGTGCCAGATTTTGGCCAGCAGACCGCAGGCTACGCGAAGGAGTGTAGGGAGTCAAAAGATGCTGAAGGATGTAAAGTAATTTATTGATAATTACTTAATAATTGCTGGTTAAATAATATTAATGAATATTAATTAATTGGTGACTAATTATGGTAATTGTGTAATTAATTTTAGGTGTGTGTTTTGGTATTTATAGGTGTTATGGATAGGAAGTAGTTTTTATTAATTGATAAATTAATAATAGTTAATTAATATTAATGAATTCATTGGTAATTAATTATGGTAATTGTGTATTTAATTTTAGGTTAGTGTTGTGGTGTTTATAAGGGGAAAGGGTGGGTAATAATGTGTGTTTAATTAATTAATATATAGGGGCACATTAGTATGGCGGGCCACTGGTCCGCCCGCCATACCAGTGGGAAATGGGACAGCCCGCAATGCTACAGTGGTCCCGCACATCCATTGGAATGGCGGGCGCATGCCGCATTTTTAACATTGCAGCGGCCGGTGCTGAAAGCACCACCCGCCACAATGCTAAAAAATGCATGTTGTGCTTTTCAATGCACAACCTGACAGGCACCGCGCGGTGCCTCCCACGTTGTTTATTGAAAGGCAGGGGGTACCATAGGTACCCCCATGTGCACCCTCCATCCCCTCAGAGTCCATGGGGGCCCACAACAGACCCATTGCGGGCTCCCCGAGCAGACTCTGCATGCCTTTCTGTAGTGGCAATGCCGCCATGGAAAGGCATGTGAAAGGCCACATTGCAATATGGCTGGCGTTGTATTTCAGACACCGCCACCATATTAAACCCTTTTCTGCTCGGTCGACTTCTCGACAGGGCGAACCCCTGCCATGGTAATATGGTGGGGGTCTTTAATGGGAGGATGGTGGGCAGATTGCCCCCGCTGGGAGGGCGGTGGCTACCGCTGGCCCGGTGGGGGCGATCCGCCCGCCATCCTTATGGGGCCCATAGTTCTTAATTAATGTTAATTGTTTGATATTATTTTGTTAATTGTTTATTTTGTTGTGTAGTGTTTTTACATTTAAAGGGGTAAAAGGTGGGCACTAAATACATTTTAATTACTTTAGAATTAATTTTTATTAGTAATAGTTTTAAATTTTAAAATAAGTTTTAATTGTGTAATTTATTATTTTACTTTTTAATTTACGTGTGTGTTGTGGGGATTATAGGGTTAAAGTGTGGGTAGTTAATTATTGTATATTAGTTTTATATTATTAATATTATTAACAATATGTTTTAGTAGATAATTCATTTTGTTAATTATGGAAGTCGTTTTTGAAAAAAAAATTAAAGTGTGTTGTGGTGTTATAGGGTAGGGAATAAAATAATACATTTATATAATAATCAATGTTTTTATTTGTAAATATTTTCTAGTTTAAATGTTTTCATTGTATATAATACTAGCTTACCCGTCGCACTTTGCTGCGATCTCAGAAAAAAGGAAATTTAAGGAAACTTGTTATGATGACATTCAATTTGTGTCATTTTTATTGAAACGTGTTAATTTTAATATGGAAAGCATTTTAAAGTGTTGTTTTAATTCTGTTTATTTATTCGAGTGCTTGTGGATACACGGTATATTTTGTGTTTCCGTCTGGTGCGTACACAAATAAATCAGAAGGTTTTCCGACACGTGAGCTGGCCACATACAGTTGTCCATGTCAGAAGCACGGATTCTCCAAATCTATTCCACACATTGGCAGCGATTGTCCTTGTGCTTTGTTGGTGGTCATTGCAAAAGCGAGTCGCACCGGAAACTGTAAACGTTCAGTATTGGAAAGAATATGAGGGCCCTGGGGGGCTGATATTTACCCATTTTTCTTTTTATTTTGTCAGAAACCTTTGCGGGAGCGTACTCAATAACATTTTAGGAATTTATTGTATTTTAATTTATTTTTTTTGCCAGAAACCTTCGCGGGAGTGTACTCAACAACTTCCCAAAGTTTCATGCCGATCGGATAAATGGTGTAGTAATGCATAAAGGACAAACAGACAGACAAACATTTGTTTTTATATATAAATATAGATTTGTAGGTATTTGTTATATGTAATTAATACTATATTATGTTTTCTTTTATCATTAAATATATTGGTAGTTTGATTTTTTACATATTTATATATGTTTTTATTTAATTTATTTTATAATTTTTGTTATTTTTAAATGTTATTTTTGTTTTTATTTTTTAACTGACTGGAGTGTGAATAGTACATTTTCTCCCTCTGCTCTCCAACATTTTCCCTACTGTTGCATTCACTGGAGTGGGAATAGTCACTTTTACCTGTTCACTATCCAACACTTTCTCTACTCCTGCACTCACTGGAGTGGGAATAGTAATATTTTCTCCTCCGCTATCCAACACTTTCACTACGGTTGCACATATTGGAGTAGGAATAGTAAATGTAATCATTCCCCTATCAAACTCTTACCTTACTGTTGCACTTACTGAAGCAGAAATAGTCATTTTTACCCCTTCGCTATCCCACACTTACTGTTGTAATCATTGGAGTGGGAATAGTCATTTTAACCCCTCCGCTATCTGACACGTTCCCTACTGTTGCACTCACTGGAGTGGGAATAGTAATTTTTACCTCTCTGATATCCAACATTATCCTTATTGTTGCATTCACTGGAGTGGGAATAATAATTTTTACTCTGCCTGGGCGGTAAATTCCGTTCCGTTCACGGAATTTGCGGAATTTGGGCAATTTCGCATTCCACGGAGAACGCAAAATTGCCCAAAACTATGCGTTCCACGACTTAGCAACATTTTGTGCTTGTTCGCATTCTCAAAATGCGTGTTCGCAAGATATTTCCCCCCGAGCACGCAAACAGCAATTGCGAACAGGAAAAAAGCATTGCGAACAAGCAATTCCGCTTGTTCGCAGAATTTCTGCGTGTTCGCTGAGATTTTTTTAACCGTTTCGCGGAGATTTGCGTAACGCTATTACACAAATTCGTCCCACCCCTAATTTTTACCCCTCCGTTCTCCAACACTTTCCCGACTGTTGCACTGAGTGTATTGGGAAATTTAAGTTTAAATACTTTCAAATAGTTTAATGTTTTAATTTATTATAGAATGTTTTTTCTTATATTTTAAATTATTGATATATATATATATATTTAACTTTAATATCATTTTAAACTTTTAAAATAAATTGAAAATAATAGTTTATTAATCATTTTAAAGTAAATAATAATATATGTATATATGTATACATTATTATGTTTGTGTGTTTATCTTTTTTAATTAGGTTTATTTGTAATATTTTGTTAAAATGTATATTCAATTTATTGTATTTTATTAGAATGTATTTTAATTTTTAATATATTGAATATATTTTATTTTATTATATATATTTATTATTTTCACTGAAGAAAACATAGGTTTCAGACATGTTATAGTTAGTTGGACATTTGACTCATATAAAACCAGAGAAATGTGCCTGTTATAGCTAGTTGAGCTAACTATAACTTGCGCCCTCGCAATGCACTGCTGATGATGTCACATATTACATCACTCATGACATAGTCAATTACATCACTCATGACATCTCAAATTACATTACTGACATCATCCAGTGAATGTGTGTTTTTGTAAAGTTTAAATACTTTTCATATATATCTTTGCCAAGGTCTATTCAAGAATAAGTCGAGGTAAAAGTGCCTGAATGCATTATTTAGTAGATGCATGACTGACTCTATAAGTCACTGATTGAACGCATGTTACTGAATGCATGCATTAGGGACTAGACTGTGTGAATGTCTCTCTTAGTCTCTCACTTGGTGTGTAAGCAGGTTCATGGGTTGTGAGTAGATACATCAGTGTCTATATGTGTTTTTCATTGATTGTATGACCATCTGTATGGGGGTCTGAGTGTCTAAATGGGTGGGGGTGTCTGACTCTGTGCATACATGTCTGAATGGCTGATTCACTGGTTCTATAGATTCAAAATTGCATCTCGGAAGGGATGTATGGGTAGTTGACTGTGTGTACAGGTGTGTTGAAAAGTGACCCAGAGAGATAGTGCAGACATCCCACATGCCTGATAGTACTAGGAAGCACAGTCAGTGGGTCACAATTAATGGGCAGAGGGCGGAAGCTCTAAGAGACACAGGAGCCAGCATGAACATGTCAGGTGTTATCTGGTGTCGTCAGAGCAGGTAGTCCCTAATGTGTTCCACCAAGTTGCTGCTGCTGACAACTGTGAGAGCCACTGCCCAGTGGGTATGGTTCCCTTTGAATGGTTGGGGGCTCAGGTTCCTTCAGGATAGCTGTGTGTCCGTCCATGCCTGTGGATTGTCTGCTTAGCAATAACCTGGAGCATACTGCCTGGGAGGAGGTGGAGCTCAGGTTACATTCGGAGATGGCTGAACCTGGGGGGACGTCCCAGTATCTTCTGGGGAGTATGTAGCTAAAATAGGGAACCTGCTTGAACTGTCCATCTGGAAGCAGGAAGTGGTCCTACCAAGGTGAAATCTTACAAGGCTCAGAGGGAGTGCCCTACTTGTGTGAGTCTATGGCCGCAAGCTGAGACCAAGGCAATGGATGATGCACCTGGCAGGTGTGCAGACATAATATTGAGTTTTAACTATCGACTAGCAGAAATATTGATTCATAAATATCGTGAGTCAGAAATATTGACACAGGAATAACATGGTCAAGAATACCAACTTAACGTAAGTAATATCGATGTTAAAAATATTGAAGTGTTTAATATTGTTTGTAAAAATATAGTTGTCAAAAATATTGAGTTTTTAATAAATGTTATGTATTTTCGTATATATTTTAAATGTATGTGATGTATGGTTTTTGTATAATAATTGTATTTTTTAAAAAATGTGTTACATTTTTAGTAGGTATGAATTTTTTTCATTTGAAGTTTGCTTTTTTTTAATTCTGTAGCGGGTTGTGGGTTTATAGGGGAATAGGGTGGTGAGTAATTTAATTATTTTAAATTAATTGATTATTTTTTATTTATTAATATTTATTTAATTGAGACATTATAGTGTTAAATGTGTAAAGTAATTTATTGATAATTACTTAATAATTGCTGGTTAAATAATATTAATGAATATTAATTAATTGGTGACTAATTATGGTAATTGTGTAATTAATTTTAGGTGTGTGTTTTGGTATTTATAGGTGTAAAGGATAGGAAGTAGTTTTTATTAATTGATAAATTAATAATAGTTAATTAATATTAATGAATTCATTGGTAATTAATTATGGTAATTGTGTATTTAATTTTAGGTTAGTGTTGTGGTGTTTATAAGGGGAAAGGGTGGGTAATAATGTGTGTTTAATTAATTAATATATAGGGGCACATTAGTATGGCGGGCCACTGGTCCGCCCGCCATACCAGTGGGAAATGGGACAGCCCGCAATGCTACAGCGGTCCCGCACATCCATTGGAATGGCGGGCGCATGCCGCATTTTTAACATTGCAGCGGCCGGTGCTGAAAGCACCACCCGCCACAATGCTAAAAATGCATGTTGTGCTTTTCAATGCACAACCTGACAGGCACCGCGCGGTGCCTCCCACGTAGTTCATTGAAAGGCAGGGGGTACCATAGGTACCCCCATGTGCACCCTCCATCCCCTCAGAGTCCATGGGGGCCCACAACAGACCCATTGCGGGCTCCCCGAGCAGACTCTGCATGCCTTTCTGTGGTGGCAATGCCGCCATGGAAAGGCATGTGAAAGGCCACATTGCAATATGGCTGGCGTTGTATTTCAGACACCGCCACCATAGTAAACCCTTTTCTGCTCGGTCGACTTCTCGACAGGGTGAACCCCTGCCATGGTAATATGGTGGGGGTCTTTAATGGGAGGATGGTGGGCAGATTGCCCCCGCTGGGAGGGCGGTGGCTACCGCTGGCCCGGTGGGGGCGATCCGCCCGCCATCCTTATGGGGCCCATAGTTCTTAATTAATGTTAATTGTTTGATATTAATTTTGTTAATTGTTTATTTTGTTGTGTAGTGTTTTTACATTTAAAGGGGTAAAAGGTGGGCACTAAATACATTTTAATTACTTTAGAATTAATTTTTATTAGTAATAGTTTTAAATTTTAAAATAAGTTTTAATTGTGTAATTTATTATTTTACTTTTTAATTTACGTGTGTGTTGAGGGGATTATAGGGTTAAAGTGTGGGTAGTTAATTATTGTATATTAGTTTTTTATTATTAATATTATTAACAATATTTTTTAGTAGATAATTAATTTTGTTAATTATGGAAGTCGTTTTTGAAAAAAAAATTAAAGTGTGTTGTGGTGTTATAGGGTAGGGAATAAAATTAATACATTTATATAATAATCAATGTTTTTATTTGTAAATATTTTCTAGTTTAAATGTTTTCATTGTATATAATACTAGCTTACCCGTCGCACTTTGCTGCGATCTCAGAAAAAAGGAAATTTAAGGAAACTTGTTATGATGACATTCAATTTGTGTCATTTTTATTGAAACTTGTTAATTTTAATATGGAAAGCATTTTAAAGTGTTGTTTTAATTCTGTTTATTTATTCGAGTGCTTGTGGATACACGGTATATTTTGTGTTTCCGTCTGGTGCGTACACAAATAAATCAGAAGGTTTTCCGACACGTGAGCTGGCCACATACAGTTGTCCATGTCAGAAGCACGGATTCTCCAAATCTAGTCCACACATTGGCAGCGATTGTCCTTGTGCTTTGTTGGTGGTCATTGCAAAAGCGAGTCGCACCGGAAACTGTAAACGTTCAGTATTGGAAAGAATATGAGGGCCCTGGGGGGCTGATATTTAACCCATTTTTCTTTTTATTTTGTCAGAAACCTTTGCGGGAGCGTACTCAATAACATTTTAGGAATTTATTGTATTTTAATTTATTTTTTTCGCCAGAAACCTTCGCGGGAGTGTACTCAACAACTTCCCAAAGTTTCATGCCGATCGGATAAATGGTGTAGTAATGCATAAAGGACAAACAGACAGACAAACATTTGTTTTTATATATAAATATAGATTTGTAGGTATTTGTTATATGTAATTAATACTATATTATGTTTTCTTTTATCATTAAATATATTGGTAGTTTGATTTTTTACATATTTATATATGTTTTTATTTAATTTATTTTATAATTTTTGTTATTTTTAAATGTTATTTTTGTTTTTATTTTTTAACTGACTGAAGTGTGAATAGTACATTTTCTCCCTCTGCTCTCCAACATTTTCCCTACTGTTGCATTCACTGGAGTGGGAATAGTCACTTTTACCTGTTCACTATCCAACACTTTCTCTACTCCTGCACTCACTGGAGTGGGAATAGTAATATTTTCTCCTCCGCTATCCAACACTTTCACTACGGTTGCACATATTGGAGTAGGAATAGTAAATGTAATCATTCCCCTATCAAACTCTTACCTTACTGTTGCACTTACTGAAGCAGAAATAGTCATTTTTACCCCTTCGCTATCCCACACTTACTGTTGTAATCATTGGAGTGGGAATAGTCATTTGAACCCCTCCGCTATCTGACACGTTCCCTACTGTTGCACTCACTGGAGTGGGAATAGTAATTTTTACCTCTCTGATATCCAACATTATCCTTATTGTTGCATTCACTGGAGTGGGAATAATAATTTTTACTATGCCTGGGCGGTAAATTCCGTTCCGTTCACGGAATTTGTGGAATTTGGGCAATTTCGCATTCCGCGGAGAACGCAAAATTGCCCAAAACTATGCGTTCCACGACTTAGCAACATTTTGTGCTTGTTCGCATTCTCAAAATGCGTGTTCGCAAGATATTTCCCCCCGAGCACGCAAACAGCAATTGCGAACAGGAAAAAAGCATTGCGAACAAGCAATTCCGCTTGTTTGCGGAATTTCTGCGTGTTCGCTGAGATTTTTTTACCGTTTCGCGGAGATTTGCGTAACGCTATTACACAAATTCCTCCCACCCCTAATTTTTACCCCTCCGTTCTCCAACACTTTCCCGACTGTTGCACTGAGTGTATTGGGAAATTTAAGTTTAAATACTTTCAAATAGTTTAATGTTTTAATTTATTATAGAATGTTTTTTCTTATATTTTAAATTATTGATATATATATATATTTAACTTTAATATCATTTTAAACTTTTAAAATAAATTGAAAATAATAGTTTATTAATCATTTTAAAGTAAATAATAATATATGTATATATGTATACATTATTATGTTTGTGTGTTTATCTTTTTTAATTAAGTTTATTTGTAATATTTTGTTAAAATGTATATTCAATTTATTGTATTTTATTAGAATGTATTTTAATTTTTAATATATTTAATATATTTTATTTTATTATATATATTTATTATTTTCACTGAAGAAAACATAGGTTTCAGACATGTTATAGTTAGTTGGACATTTGACTCATATAAAACCAGAGAAATGTGCCTGTTATAGCTAGATGAGCTAACTATAACTTGCGCCCCCGCAATGCACTGCTGATGATGTCACATATTACATCACTCATGACATAGTCAATTACATCACTCATGACATCTCAAATTACATTACTGACATCATCCAGTGAATGTGTGTTTCTGTAAAGTTTAAATACTTTTCATATATATCTTTGCCAAGGTCTATTCAAGAATAAGTCGATGTAAAAGTGCCTGAATGCATTATTTAGTAGATGCATGACTGACTCTATAAGTCACTGATTGAACGCATGTTACTGAATGCATGCATTAGGGACTAGACTGTGTGAATGTCTCTCTTAGTCTCTCACTTGGTGTGTAAGCAGGTTCATGGGTTGTGAGTAGATACATCAGTGTCTATATGTGTTTTTCATTGATTGTATGACCATCTGTATGGGGGTCTGAGTGTCTAAATGGGTGGGGGTGTCTGACTCTGTGCATACATGTCTGAATGGCTGATTCACCGGTTCTATAGATTCAAAATTGCATCTCGGAAGGGATGTATGGGTAGTTGACTGTGTGTACAGGTGTGTTGAAAAGTGACCCAGAGAGATAGTGCAGACATCCCACATGCCTGATAGTACTAGGAAGCACAGTCAGTGGGTCACAATTAATGGGCAGAGGGCGGAAGCTCTAAGAGACACAGGAGCCAGCATGAACATGTCAGGTGTTATCTGGTGTCGTCAGAGCAGGTAGTCCCTAATGTGTTCCACCAAGTTGCTGCTGCTGACAACTGTGAGAGCCACTGCCCAGTGGGTATGGTTCCCTTTGAATGGTTGGGGGCTCAGGTTCCTTCAGGATAGCTGTGTGTCCGTCCATGCCTGTGGATTGTCTGCTTAGCAATAACCTGGAGCATACTGCCTGGGAGGAGGTGGAGCTCAGGTTACATTCGGAGATGGCTGAACCTGGGGGGACGTCCAAGTATCTTCTGGGGAGTATGTAGCTAAAATAGGGAACCTGCTTGAACTGTCCATCTGGAAGCAGGAAGTGGTCCTACCAAGGTGAAATCTTACAAGGCTCAGAGGGAGTGCCCAACTTGTGTGAGTCTATGGCCGCAAGCTGAGACCAAGGCAACGGATGATGCACCTGGCAGGTGTGCAGACATAATATTGAGTTTTAAGTATCGACTAGCAGAAATATTGATTCATAAATATCGTGAGTCAGAAATATTGACACAGGAATAACATGGTCAAGAATACCAACTTAACGTAAGTAATATCGATGTTAAAAATATTGAAGTGTTTAATATTGTTTGTAAAAATATAGTTGTCAAAAATATTGAGTTTTTAATAAATGTTATGTATTTTCGTATATATTTTAAATGTATGTGATGTATGGTTTTTGTATAATAATTGTATTTTTTAAAATATGTGTTACATTTTTAGTAGGTATGAATTTTTTTCATTTGAAGTTTGCTTTTTTTAAATTCTGTAGCGGGTTGTGGGTTTATAGGGGAATAGGGTGGTGAGTAATTTAATTATTTTAATTTAATTGATTATTTTTTATTTATTAATATTTATTTAATTGAGACATTATAGTGTTAAATGTGTAAAGTAATTTATTGATAATTACTTAATAATTGCTGGTTAAATAATATGAATGAATATTAATTAATTGGTGACTAATTATGGTAATTGTGTAATTAATTTTAGGTGTGTGTTTTGGTATTTATAGGTGTAAAGGATAGGAAGTAGTTTTTATTAATTGATAAATTAATAATAGTTAATTAATATTAATGAATTCATTGGTAATTAATTATGGTAATTGTGTATTTAATTTTAGGTTAGTGTTGTGGTATTTATAAGGGGAAAGGGTGGGTAATAATGTGTGTTTAATTAATTAATATATAGGGGCACATTAGTATGGCGGGCCACTGGTCCGCCCGCCATACCAGTGGGAAATGGGACAGCCCGCAATGCTACAGCGGTCCCGCACATCCATTGGAATGGCGGGCGCATGCCGCATTTTTAACATTGCAGCGGCCGGTGCTGAGAGCACCACCCGCCACAATGCTAAAAATGCATGTTGTGCTTTTCAATGCACAACCTGACAGGCACCGCGCGGTGCCTCCCACGTTGTTCATTGAAAGGCAGGGGGTACCATAGGTACCCCCATGTGCACCCTCCATCCCCTCAGAGTCCATGGGGGCCCACAACAGACCCATTGCGGGCTCCCCGAGCAGACTCTGCATGCCTTTCTGTGGTGGCAATGCCGCCATGGAAAGGCATGTGAAAGGCCACATTGCAATATGGCTGGCGTTGTATTTCAGACACCGCCACCATATTAAACCCTTTTCTGCTCGGTCGACTTCTCGACAGGGCGAACCCCTGCCATGGTAATATGGTGGGGGTCTTTAATGGGAGGATGGTGGGCAGATTGCCCCTGCTGGGAGGGCGGTGGCTACCGCTGGCCCGGTGGGGGCGATCCGCCCGCCATCCTTATGGGGCCCATAGTTCTTAATTAATGTTAATTGTTTGATATTAATTTTGTTAATTGTTTATTTTGTTGTGTAGTGTTTTTACATTTAAAGGGGTAAAAGGTGGGCACTAAATACATTTAAATTACTTTAGAATTAATTTTTATTAGTAATAGTTTTAAATTTTAAAATAAGTTTTAATTGTGTAATTTATTATTTTACTTTTTAATTTACGTGTGTGTTGTGGGGATTATAGGGTTAAAGTGTGGGTAGTTCATTATTGTATATTAGTTTTTTATTATTAATATTATTAACAATATTTTTTAGTAGATAATTCATTTTGTTAATTATGGAAGTCGTTTTTGAAAAAAAAATTAAAGTGTGTTGTGGTGTTATAGGGTAGGGAATAAAATTAATACATTTATATAATAATCAATGTTTTTATTTGTAAATATTTTCTAGTTTAAATGTTTTCATTGTATATAATACTAGCTTACCCGTCGCACTTTGCTGCGATCTCAGAAAAAAGGAAATTTAAGGAAACTTGTTATGATGACATTCAATTTGTGTCATTTTTATTGAAACTTGTTAATTTTAATATGGAAAGCATTTTAAAGTGTTGTTTTAATTCTGTTTATTTATTCGAGTGCTTGTGGATACACGGTATATTTTGTGTTTCCGTCTGGTGCGTACACAAATAAATCAGAAGGTTTTCCGACACGTGAGCTGGCCACATACAGTTGTCCATGTCAGAAGCACGGATTCTCCAAATCTAGTCCACACATTGGCAGCGATTGTCCTTGTGCTTTGTTGGTGGTCATTGCAAAAGCGAGTCGCACCGGAAACTGTAAACGTTCAGTATTGGAAAGAATATGAGGGCCCTGGGGGGCTGATATTTAACCCATTTTTCTTTTTATTTTGTCAGAAACCTTTGCGGGAGCGTACTCAATAACATTTTAGGAATTTATTGTATTTTAATTTATTTTTTTTGCCAGAAACCTTCGCGGGAGTGTACTCAACAACTTCCCAAAGTTTCATGCCGATCGGATAAATGGTGTAGTAATGCATAAAGGACAAACAGACAGACAAACATTTGTTTTTATATATAAATATAGATTTGTAGGTATTTGTTATATGTAATTAATACTATATTATGTTTTCTTTTATCATTAAATATATTGGTAGTTTGATTTTTTACATATTTATATATGTTTTTATTTAATTTATTTTATAATTTTTGTTATTTTTAAATGTTATTTTTGTTTTTATTTTTTAACTGACTGGAGTGTGAATAGTACATTTTCTCCCTCTGCTCTCCAACATTTTCCCTACTGTTGCATTCACTGGAGTGGGAATAGTCACTTTTACCTGTTCACTATCCAACACTTTCTCTACTCCTGCACTCACTGGAGTGGGAATAGTAATATTTTCTCCTCCGCTATCCAACACTTTCACTACGGTTGCACATATTGGAGTAGGAATAGTAAATGTAATCATTCCCCTATCAAACTCTTACCTTACTGTTGCACTTACTGAAGCAGAAATAGTCATTTTTACCCCTTCGCTATCCCACACTTACTGTTGTAATCATTGGAGTGGGAATAGTCATTTTAACCCCTCCGCTATCTGACACGTTCCCTACTGTTGCACTCACTGGAGTGGGAATAGTAATTTTTACCTCTCTGATATCCAACATTATCCTTATTGTTGCATTCACTGGAGTGGGAATAATAATTTTTACTATGCCTGGGCGGTAAATTCCGTTCCGTTCACGGAATTTGGGCAATTTCGCATTCCGCGGAGAACGCAAAATTGCCCAAAACTATGCGTTCCACGACTTAGCAACATTTTGTGCTTGTTCGCATTCTCAAAATGCGTGTTCGCAAGATATTTCCCCCCGAGCACGCAAACAGCAATTGCGAACAGGAAAAAAGCATTGCGAACAAGCAATTCCGCTTGTTCGCGGAATTTCTGCGTGTTCGCTGGGATTTTTTTACCGTTTCGCGGAGATTTGCGTAACGCTATTACACAAATTCCTCCCACCCCTAATTTTTACCCCTCCGTTCTCCAACACTTTCCCGACTGTTGCACTGAGTGTATTGGGAAATTTAAGTTTAAATACTTTCAAATAGTTTAATGTTTTAATTTATTATAGAATGTTTTTTCTTATATTTTAAATTATTGATATATATATATATTTAACTTTAATATCATTTTAAACTTTTAAAATAAATTGAAAATAATAGTTTATTAATCATTTTAAAGTAAATAATAATATATGTATATATGCATACATTATTATGTTTGTGTGTTTATCTTTTTTAATTAAGTTTATTTGTAATATTTTGTTAAAATGTATATTCAATTTATTGTATTTTATTAGAATGTATTTTAATTTTTAATATATTTAATATATTTTATTTTATTATATATATTTATTATTTTCACTGAAGAAAACATAGGTTTCAGACATGTTATAGTTAGTTGGACATTTGACTCATATAAAACCAGAGAAATGTGCCTGTTATAGCTAGATGAGCTAACTATAACTTGCGCCCCCGCAATGCACTGCTGATGATGTCACATATTACATCACTCATGACATAGTCAATTACATCACTCATGACATCTCAAATTACATTACTGACATCATCCAGTGAATGTGTGTTTCTGTAAAGTTTAAATACTTTTCATATATATCTTTGCCAAGGTCTATTCAAGAATAAGTCGATGTAAAAGTGCCTGAATGCATTATTTAGTAGATGCATGACTGACTCTGAATGGCTGATTCACTGGCTCTATAGATTCAAAATTGCATCTCGGAAGGGATGTATGGGTAGTTGACTGTGTGTACAGGTGTGTTGATTAGTGAATTGATGTCTCAGTTGTATATATGCGAGTAGGCACTTTAAATAAACAGTATAATGTCCACTTGTAGTAGTACTTCCAGCATGGAAAACAATAACAACTGTTGCAAAAGTTCTTCCAGAAATAGAAACTTGACTAGCAACACGTTTTTTAATTTTGGTTTTCACTTTTCTTCCATTTGGTCTACAGCGTTGCAGCATTATAATCAAATATTTTCTATATCTTTGTAGGCATAATGTAGATAGCATTGTTGATTTACAACGAAAACACATCATCTCATGATCAGCTTCTTTTACTAATTTGGAAAATGGTACAGATTTGCAGTCAGGTATTGTTAAATATAGAAATCGTTCTCTGTCAACTATATTGTTTGAAGTTAATGAACACTCTTTACATTTATGTTCCCATTTGTAACTAAGTCCAAATAAATTCTGAATCTGAAATCCTTCATCTTCTAATACTCCAAGCATAACCATCAGAAATTCTTGTGCATCTTGTTGTACATTAGCACTAAACGTTAAAGTTCCAGTACATGTATCCAACAGTTGGCGAATACCAGAAGCAGACTGGATCTTTCTTCTATCAGTTCTCAATTCTTGAAATAAAGTATAAAGTGCCGAACATAATCTTTTTTCTTGACTTTCCATGATTTCACTATAAACATCTTCAAGATAAAATATAACGTTTAGAATAACATTACCATAGCAGTTGACACCAGAAGCATTTTCTAATTGGTATCCAACAACATCATCACTTGTTTGTATTTTCTGGTTCTTCAACCATAGTTGATTCTTCAACATGTTTGCGTTTTGAACATACAACACGTTTCTCATAAATAGGATATTCACCTAAACTTGGAGCAGGAAGCCTTCTCAAACAATTATATTCTGTTACATAATTAACATCAGCACTAACATTGTTCTCCTCAAAATCAATTAAATGCAAACCAGACCAAGTTCTAACACGAGAAAATGCAACATGTACCATTCCCTCTTTAAACACACTTCTTCCTATATGTACCAAAGCATTATCTACACTTAAACCTTGAGATTTATGAATAGTTTTTGCATATGCTAAACAGAAGGGAAACTGTTTTCTATGACCATACAAGTCTTTTACAAGCATAAAACGTGCAGCAGAACCAGTTCTATTTTGATATTTCACAAAATCAACAACTTTTCCCATTGCTCCATTCACTAAACCTTCTTCTACATTCAGATTACACTTCAAAATTACCCGACAGTTTAAACATACATCTAAATGTTTTCCAAACCAGTAGTTTTTGATACAGACTTTTCCAAAGAATCCAATTTAGCCTGTAGTTTTTCTGAAAGAACAATTGTTATTCCTTGATGCTCGATTTTATCAATAGCTTCAATGTGAACTATTTCTTGATTTTCCAATTTCATAAACTCTCTATTAAATGTATAACACTCTTCCACTGTAGGCATTAAGCAAATTATAGACTTGTTTCTTTCATTTTCTTGTACATTAATTCTGCTGGTGTGTTTTCATTTGTAAACAAGTTCTTTAGTAGACGAGAAAAGTTTGTTTACCATGTTTGCTTAGAACATCAATTCTTACATCTTTTAGAATGTTTGCATAATCTTCATCTCTTGCTTGTCGCATATTCTGAGTAAGTTCTTTATATTCAAAATGTAACCACAGATTTACATTTCCAATACTTTCTAAAGATTTCTTAGTGTCTTCATGTAAAAGAGTTTTAAACAATGGTTCTCCTTTTGCAGGGTTAGCTGTCGCAGATCTCCAAATACAATTAAATGTTTCCCCCCAAAGAGAACATCGTAATCTGTTTTTAATACCTGTTGCATTCTTAAGTGTACAAAAGCAAGCATTATCTTTGAGACCATGCTCACCTCATCAATAATTTAAAGTTTAATTTCTTCAGCACTCTTGACACTTCATAAGAAGCTACTCCGGACAACTTGTGATATTCTAATGTATTATCATGCTCAACTGGTAACATCAATAATCTATGCATAGTAACTCCTTTAACATTGTATGCTGCTTATCCAGTTGGAGCTGTTACCACACAACATAAATGTGAACCAGTACTTTATTGAAGATAACTGGTCAAAACTTTAATTAAAAAACTTTTACCGGTCCCGGCTTGACCACTGATGTACATCAGAAAAGGTTTAAAAGATGAACACACACATTCTTTTTTTTATGCAACAAACCATGTTCTATCTGTTCTCTCACTTGCACATATATTTCTTTTTTGTTCAACATTTACTTGTTCTTCTAAGTTTTCCAATGTAATATTCTTTTTGTGTGCTTGTTGCATTGCAATTTCGACTTCGTGCATAGCAATCGCTGCTTCATTTTCCAGCAATGGTTGTCCAATAGGATCTTGACTACATGGACCACTACTTTAACTATCTTGAGAACTTTCATGAGCTATTTCAGCTGTAATAGTCTTTTCCTGTTCAACTTCATCATTCAACATTTTTAAATACGTAGGGAAAATTGTACATCCAATGCTATCTTTACATGCAATAAAAGAATCTTCATAGCAGTGAAACGCTCCAAGTAATTCACTTTCGCTACGCCATGGTTTAAATAGTTGCAGAAGTGCTAACTAGTAAAATTCTCGCTTATCTGGAGTTTCACAACAAAGTTTCTTGTGGTTTATAAGATTACCCTTTGCATGGTTTACTAAACAACCATGACATCCAACTACTGCAAACTTTCCTTCTTTTAAATTCTGTTTAACATTTCTTCTGAAGCTGTAATGTTGAAGTACTTCATACAGACATAGCTGTTCCAGATGTCGACTCCTTTTCGGATAGTATGTATCCAACACATTAGTTTAAAGAATGTCTGTACTGTCTGGCTCATTTGCTGCCTATTATTCAATTTCTTCCAATGCTTTCAACACTCTATTTTGTTTGCAGGCAAGACCTAAACTTACCCAAATGATTCCTCGTGACTTTGAATATAAACTTCAAGAGCACAAGTGATCTCAACATTCAAAGGATCCAATTTCTTAGTGGGGAAGCATTTTCAAAGTAAAGCTGTACAATTTTTTGCTAAGGCTCCTTAATTTCAACAGGTGTCTGCCTCAACCCTCAACAGCAAAAGCTATTAAAACCTGCATAATGCAGGACTTTTTACAAAGTACAGTTTACTTACAAACCTCTGCATTTCTAAATGGTGTACTGCTAACATACTCAAGTGATGGAAAACACTTTTACAAACTTTTCTTGAAAGACAAGACAGAGAATGCCCATATTTCTCAGTATATTTTCTTACATTACATGGATCTAGTCCTTGTAACAACTAAGGGGCACATTAGGATGGCGAGCGGACTTTGTCCGCCCGCCATCCTGACGCAAAAAGGGACCGCCGGCCATAAGGGCGGGGGTCCCGTTTGGGCCATTAGGATGCGCCCGCCACAGTGGGGGGCACATTGCACATTTTCAACATTGCGGCGGGCGGTGCTTTCAGCAGCAGTTCAATGTACAACATGACAGGCACCACGCGGTGCCTGCTACTTTGTGTATTGAAATGCCCATGTGCACACCCACCCCCCCTGAATCCATGGGGGCCTGCAACGGGCCCCCGCAAGTGATTCCCGCATGCCATTCCGTGGCGGCGTTGCCGCCACAGAAAGGCATCTGTCCACCCCCATCATAATATGGTTGGCGGTGTCTAACAGACAGGGGAAATGGGTGGCGGTTGGGGGAGGATATCGGGCAGATCGCCAGCGCCCGCATGGCGGGGGTGAACTGCCCGACATCCTAATGGGGCCCTTAATCTTCAGTTTAATACTTTTCTGTGCATATAATCGAAGCAAATTTCTCATTATATCAATGGATTCCTGTTGAATACTACAAATACTACTATAACCCCACTTATACACAGGAGCCTATGGACGTTTCCCTTGCACTTATTCAGCTATTAACTCTTCTGCACTTTTACCAACCATATCCTCCTTTGGAAGAGGACAACCATCATGAACTTCATAGCAATGACCTCCAGTATCAACTGCAAATTGTAAACTATTTTCCTGGAACTAAAATTAAAAAAGGCTCACTAGTAGAAGTATGTCTCCAATGACCACTAAAGACTTTGCAAAAGTTGGTTCTGTTCACAAGTCTCTTTTTTCTACTTTTGTTTTTCAACACTTTGACTATTTTATCCAATTGTTTTATTCTGTTCAAAATTAGAATGAATAACTGCTATTTTAAATTGAAAGCAGTATCCACTATACTTTCAATACGCTGCTTCTCTTTGAATTTCAACACTTTCCTTTTATATTTGCAGCATGTCTTCATTAAATTCTGAATCACTCTAGATAGAAAAAGTCTCTGACGAATTTCTTGAAATTGCTTTTGTCTCAGAGTAACAGCTACTATTTCTTTATCATGTTTCTTTTTCCTGGTATTTGAAATTGAAGTCTGCTTCACCTTACTTGAAAAATCCTTCTTTTTGCTTTGTGTGATGTTTTTCTCATTAAATGTTCTCAATATGTTTTTTTTTAAATTGTCTTCTGCTTGTAGTAGAAAAACTGTTTCCAATTTTCTCGCATTTTTTTTAATTCAAGTTGATTCCTTTTGGTCAAATATTTTGGGCCACATTAGGATGTCGGGCGGATCGCCACCGCCATGGTGGCGGTGGCGATCCGCCCGACAGAAATTCCCGCCCGCCACCCTTTCCCCCCGCCACATTACAATGGCGGGGGGACCGCTGCGGAGGGAAACACCGCCCGCCACTTTTCCGCCCCGGTCGCCTTGCGGCTGGGGCGGAAAAGGAATAATATGCTGGCGGTGTCTAATAGACACCGCCAGACATATTATGATGCGTGGTGTTCAGTGCCTTTCCGCGGCGGCGATGCCGCCACGGAAAGGCATGCGGTCTTCCCTCTGGGGTCCCCCTGTGGGCCCCCAGAGTGAAGTACAGGTGGGGGGTGCACGTGGGGGGTACCTGTGGTACCCCCCTTCATTGTCATTTGCAAAGCGGCAGGCACCGCGCGGTGCCTGCCGCTTTGCAAATGACAATGTTCAATTCAATTTTCAGCATTGTGGCGGGCGGTGCAGAGAGCACCGCCCGCCACAATGCTGAAAATACAGGATGTGCCCGCCACTGTGGCGGGCACATCCTAATGGCACCCCCGGGACCCCCGCCCTTATGGCGGGCGGTCCCCATTTACGATGGGATGACGGGCGGGCAAAGTCCGCCCGTCATCCTAATGGGCCCCATAGTGTTCTTCTCTTTTCTTTTTTCTTTTTCACTTCTTCTGGCATTTCCAAATTTGAATCCAAACTAAATAATGTCCTGAAAAACAAAAAATAGATTCAATTACTTTTCTCATTTGTTCACTATATTAAAATAATAACATACAATTACAAAACTTCTACTAACGACTTCCAGACCCAGTGCTGCAACGTGATGGAGCATGATAGAGGAGCACTAGAATGACAAGTAGTACCATAGAACATACAGCAAGTATTTATTTAATTATTTACATACACCTTTACAATTTATATGTAGCTGTGTAGTGCAGCTACATATAAATTGTACTTTTCACCTTTCCGCCGCACCCCACCTTCCTACAGCACTCCCCCTACAATCCACCGCAGAAAACTTTATAGATAGTATTTTTAAAAATTGTAATCTATGTACTTAGGATGATATTATCACCCAAATGGCACACACAAAAATTAAAATTATTACCTGAACAATTTCATCTACAACTTCGCAAACATAACACTACACCCAGAGCTTTAAGTGAGGGGGTGTCTGTGGGGGTCTGAGCACCAGCACTTTATTTTTGGGGACCTCAAAACGGGTCTTTATGGGGCTCTATTTTCGGGCCTCGCAAAGCTAATCCGTTTTTATTTTTTATTGTTGCACTGCAGTGAGACAGTGAGAGCATGCACATTGCTCACTACTGAGAAGTGCAGACATCATGCCAGGTAACTCGCATTGTAGGACAAATTAAATCCTTTAAAGAGAGACATTTTGTCTCAAGATTTCCCTTCTATTTTTACAATGCAGAAGCAACATCATCGTGGGGTGATTAGCAGACAGATCACCAGGCGCGCAACACCCATTGCCCCGGACTCTCTGAGACAGCTTGCTGGGCGCACACACAGATCCGCACCCGAGTACTTCACAGGTCTTCAAAAGACCATTTTTTTGTAAATGAGGCTCTGTTCTTTTTCACCCCTTTTTACAGCCCCTACATCCCCACTCTGCCTATTGCTGAAAGAATTAGGCTCCCCCAAAAGTTCGCTCTGGTTGCGCCTCTGGAAACAACCACAAACAGGCAACTCCAGCATGACCCTGCTCTGACCTTACACACTGTCTTGTTTTAGTGCGATTAAAACACACGCTTTGCCTGGCTCACTTAGTTCTCACACCCCCTCTTTAATATGAAGATGAAAGCTTTGCAATTACTTTTATATTACTATACTGTACTTCACATGGAAATATAGAACTGCAGGTTCTCACCACCCCAAATTAGCTCTCTGGTATACTTTCTTAAATGTAAGAAGTACAAGTGTTCTGTATCTGTCAGTCACGGCCACTTTAAAGTAGTGTTCCTATATAAAATTCGACAAAACGTTATGTTTTAAAATTAACGTCTTACACTGAGAAGCTCCTTTACATTTCTTTTGCTAGATGTACCTTTGTTTAAACACCACCAGAGAAGGGTGCTGAAGTATGCTCCACAAAAAGCAACTCAAAGCTTTGTTGTTCTTTTTAAGAAACATCTGCCTGTCAATGCTTATCGCCAGCCTTTTCGACCCCTTAATAGGCTGGATGGATGAGTATAATACGTCTTATTTAGGATCGGGGTGGAGGGTGCACGGAAATAAGAACGTATAGTTGAATAAAGAGCAAGTGGATACATGGCAAGATGGATGAATGGATAGGTAAATGGATGGATGTATCAATGTATGGATGGAAGGATAAATGAAGGCAGGGACCAGTACTTATGATAGATGGGTGGTCTGATAGATGCTTAGGATTAGTTCTGAGACAGATGGTTCTATGGATATTTAGGCGTATGGCTATATGAATGGCACAGTGCTTACCATTGGCACGTTGGCTCATAGATGCTTAAGATAAGTGCAGGAATAGATGTATGTATGTATATAAGTGAAAATGTATGCATCAATTAAAATGTGGTTGGATGGTGCAGTGCTTAGGATGGATGAATGCTGGGCTTTAATTGGGCTGGGTGGGAGGACCGGCACTTATTTTCAGGGAGCCTTCAAACAGGTCTCTATCGGGCTCTATTTTCGGCCCTCGCAAAGATAGTCATTTTTTTTCTTTTTAGTGCACTGTAGTGAGAGCATGCACATCGATATATATATGCTCGCTCATTTTGCTCACTACTGAGAACTGGAGACATTATGCTAGGTGAGCCACATTATAGAAGGAAGGGAAATCACTTAAAGAATGTTTTTTCCAAAAGTAGCAGCATAATTGGAGGGGATTTTCTAAAGCCAAAAATGCTACTTATCTTGATTTAGACCAAGCCCCTACTTGCATAGCCCACACCCCTTTAAGAGGTTTGCCCCCCCCCCTTTTAGAGCACCCCCAGTTTTTTTCCCACTTAAAACCCTGACTACACCGTAGTAACAAAGAAATATTCTAAGCTTCCATTGAAATCTACGCAGGCACAAAGTTTAATAATTTGCCCTCAACACAGGCAGCCTTCTACCACAGTGCAAAAGTGTCTATCAGCACGAAGGTTTGTTATCCACAGACATGTTGTGTAATTTGTGTAGCTGCCTGCTGGAACACTCATCACCAAAAGGTATTAAAACATGGGAATTTGCCACAAAAACAGATACCTTACCTTAAAGCAATTCATAAATGGGCACACTGCCACTACACCACCTTCTTCCCCAGCCTTCCTTAACTTTACAAAATCAAAGAAAGAGCCCCAGCAAACCTATTAGACCCACTATAGCAATACAGGAACTTAATTTCAACAACTGTCGGCCGGAACGCTCATCAACAAAGCGTATTAAAACATGCAAATTTGCAGGTAAAACATATACCATGCCATAGGGTGCTTTATAAGTGCTCTCAGTGGTACTACATCACCTTTAGTAGCTCGACATCTGCACATTACTAAATGCTGTGTTTTAATGGCCAACATACCCACCTCTCCCACCCCACCCCGCCCTTGCTTAACCGTACCAAATCAAACAGAAACCCCCACCATTCCTAGAAGCGCCACTATACCCATACACAGGGTTAATTTTAACAGGTGTGTGCCGGAACACTTATCAACAAAAAGTATTCAAACATGCAAATTGGTGAATAAAACGTAAACCATACCACAGCGTGGTTTATAAACGGACCCAGTGGCACTAGATTACCTTTACTACCTACAAACATCTGTGTTGCAATCAGCACCATAACCACCTCCCCCACCCCTGCCCTTGCTCAACCTTATAAAATCAAACAACGAATCCAGCACTCCCGTTAGCGCCACTATAGCCATACATAGACTTAGGGGCCTATCCTGATGTCGGACGGAGGGGCAGGAGCTGTGACCGACCGACCTGCTGTCGTCGGTCACAGCCCTGCAAGCAGGGAGGAACGGAGAATCGGACCTACCCGTGGCCGCGCACGATCGAGATATAGCGCATATCAGACGCAGCTTCTACAAACCCATTAAACCGTTATCCAGTGGCGAATGGGTAATTAAGAAGGAAAAGAAAACCACGGGGAAGAGGACATCCCATACACCCGCAGGAGCCTTTTCCACAGAATCGGTCAATACAACATACCGAAGTCCCCGTATCCAGAGGGCCACATACCGTACTATCAAGGATATTAATTTAACTAAAAGAGACATAAGGGAAAGTGAACACTCCCAACGACGACTTACAACCAAAAGATCAAGTTTAAGATCCAGTTAAACGTGGATTCGGTTAGAACCCTTCTAAAAAGAATCAGAGCCTTATTCTTAAGGAAGGATACATGACTTTTTCCCCAAACGATTTCGAATTGTCCTGAGAAAGGTGTGCCAATATCCAAGGGCAGATACACCGAAACGCGTCGATGCTTTGTTTTTTAGAATTCAAGCCCAGGAAATCCTTGACATTAGGCATATTGTAATATGGGATTTGTATTTGAAATACTGTAAGGGCATTTGATCTCGAAATCCGCAATATACGTACGTGTTATTTTGACAGTGGGGTTTTTTCCGTTGATTATAGATTGTATAAGTTTTGCCTTACATAATATGGTGATTAACTTTGATAGGATTGTGTTGACACTTTAGAATGTGGATTCTTTTTCTCTGCTTTATCTGTGTACATTACTGAAAAAAAATGTTTTTTTAATTGTTTTTATCTATTGCACAAAGTGATATGTTTTTTGATTTTATATGTATTGTGAAATTGAATATGTAATGAATTCTCTTTTTTATCTACATGTTTTTTTTAAATAAAAAGTCTGTGAACAGTATAAATTAGTTTGTGACCAGTGATTATACATTTTCAGCAGTCCTAAGTGTGAGTGAGTGAATTAACTTTTCCAGGGATATTTCTTAGACTTTGTGTCCGAAGTACCCTGTTCCCTGGAACATGTGGGGTCTTCTCTCTTCTTGTTGGCTGTGACCGACCGACCTGCTGTCGTCGGTCACAGCCCTGCAAGTACGATGTGACCGAACAGGGTTCGGTCGCATTCGTATACCTGACAATGCAAGCATGCTTTCCGGTCGTCGGAAAGCATGCTTGCATTGCTGAAGGTAGGGGTGCAGTTCATCATAGCACCCTGTGGCCGGCACCCCAAGGTGCCTGCCACCGTGTACGGGGATCAACGGAGGGGCACCATAAGTGCCCCCAGGCTGCCATCCGGTGGCCTCACACCCTTGGGGGCCCTGCTGGGGGCCCACAGAGACAGCTTCCGACTGCCTTTTCATGCCGGACAGACCGACACAAAAAGGCAGTGAGAAGCTGCCATTGTACTCCCTTGGTCGTAAAGAGGCGACCGGGGGAGTACTGAAGGATTTCCGGATGGCAGACGGACTCTCCGAGCCCATCGTAGGCCATCCAGAAATCCGAGTCGGATTCCATTCCGACCGAGCCCATCAGAATGGCTCGGACGGAATGGAATCCGGCCGGCAATGACCGTCGTCGGTCACAGACAGGTGTCTTCCTGAACGCTCATCAGCAAAAGCTATTAAAACCTGCAATTTTGCAACTAAAACACACACCATACCATAACACGGTTTATAAATAGTTGCAGTACCACTACACCACCTCCACACCCGCCCTTGCTTAACTTTACGCAATAAAAGAAAGAGCCCCAGCAAATGTAGAAGCGCCACTATAGCCATACAGAGGCCTAATTTCAACAGATGTCTCCCGAAACGCTCATCAGCAAAACATATTAAAACCTGCAAAATTCTGGGTAAAACATATAGCATGTATAGGACACTTTATAGGTGCTCCCAGTATTACCACATCACCTTTAGTAGCTAAACATCTGACCGTTACTAAATTGTGTGTTTTAATCACCAATATACCCACCTCCCCCACACCCACTCCCGCCCTTGCTTAACAGGACAAAATCAAAAAGAAACCCCCACCATTCCTAGTAGCGCCACTATACCCATATACAATGTTAATTTTAACAGGTGTCTGCCCGAAAACTTATCAGCAAAAAGTATTCAAACATGCACATTGGCGGGTAAAACATAAACCATCCCATAACATGGTTTATAAATGGACCCAGTGGAACTACATTACCTTTACTAACTACACATAACCACGTTACAAATGTCTGTGTTATAATCAGAAACATTCACCCAGGGCCTCAATAATGAATTGCCCTGGGAGAATGCAATCTTATAAATACTATTATCTGTTTGGCTAATAAGACCCCAGTAATGAGAATCTGTTCACTGCTTCCTTCCAGCATGTGTTTGTATACTTATACAAACATATCTTTAATTAGCCCCTACATATATTGAAACCCTATTTCGATCTGGTAAACTATACCCTACTATGAAATTATTTGCCATCCGCAATCATAACGCAGTTTTCACCACACCAGTACATATAATGCAGTCTAGAGAAAATATAATATCAGGTGTGTTTATTTTTCCGTTTTTTCAATTAGAACGCGGTTCTTTACTTCCCGACTTTTATTAACATTAGAAGATATTATATTAACGGTGCTAGGATTAGCTATATGTAAATACACACACTATGCCGATAAATAGTATTGCCCTTTAAGAGACACAGGTGATAGTCTATCCAATGGAAAATGTCCGTATAAAAGAACGCTTGAAACCCCCAATCGGAGTCGTTCTTTCTCGCAACCTGACCCGTTGGCAGACACCCGGATGCAGCTGTTTATCCTTAGCGCTTACGGTAAGAGAACGCGCAATCTAGTTAGATTAGTTTAAGCAACTTAATTTTTCCCGTCCCCAATGCTTAAACTGTTCCCTTTATTTAATAGGAATTGCATGCGCATAGAAGGAATTATATGCGTTTGGCTCTCAACCGCACTCGACAGCAAGTCGGATCTAAAGCTACATTTTTTTAAACTTGAACGCCTGACGAGCGAGGCGTGCACGTTGTTACCGCGTCTATTGCTCCATCATTAAGGTATATCTTTACTTCATGGCTTTTAATTCTTATTTAGTTTAAGCCATAATATTTACTCGTATTTCTAATGAGCATCACTATAATAGGACACAAATATCTAATAGGGGTATACACTTTCTCCATTAGGAGCCATCACGCTTTCAGCGGTCCAATACTAACGCCCTCGCCATTCACTTTTACTCTTCACAAGAAAGGAGTGTTCCTATCGACAAGCAACGTTTACTTATCCTTTTAGGTAAGCGGTTAACACGTGCACTCAAATATAGACAACAGATTACTTTAATCTATCCCATATTGTGCATCTCTTTCTTCTTTGATAGGATTCCAATACTACATTCTAAAGTTTTATGGTGCTGTTCAACCAGTTGACTGGAACCTACACTTTGAATATACAAAGTCTATTTTCAGGGTAAGAACGTTATAGGAATACTCTCCCCTTTTATTGCACTAACAATAGCAACAAGACATGTATTAATGTAATCAAATAATTCACCCTTAGGTTTTGTGATCACGCTCTGGACTCCGCCTTGTTTTTTTATCATAGCCTAAATAGAAGAGAATTGTAGCACTGCCCACGAACGCTGCCCACTGATACGAGTATTAGGTAAGATAATATTAATTATGTGAATGGACCTTAGGTTACTTTCTAGAAATAGGAAACAACCATTCCCCTGTCTACTAATATACAGCACCCTCTTATTTTAGGTTAAATAATCTAATAACACCTAGTAAATTAAAAAGAGACAACTCAATTACTTATAAACGTAGTAATACTTGATTACCTATCCTTCCCTTCTCTTTTCTTCTTTGTTTCATCCTTTCCTTCACTTTTATTGTTTTAACAAGTACGAATGAATGAGTCCTACTCATAGTCTAGGGACAGACATATGCCAATATTTTTGTGAATACGTCTCTTGCAAATTGTATTAAGTTATTTTGAAACTGAACATATAAAAAGGTATTTTTTACATCTGTAATAACATTTATACGGATATGGTGGCAATAATGTATTAATAATTATCAGTAACAACCAACTTTTCATCCCAGATATGTATATAAAATAGGATAGCTTACAACCATACCATCTTTGTCATTGGTCCCAAGTGGAACTAAAATTTGCTGTTCTTCATGAATAGGTTAACACATATCCTGCTAGATTTGTGAACACAAATTATATCAAGTTCTGTCTCTAAAATCTACGCCAGATCCACGAATTCTGTCATGTTTTGTTTCTGAGACCAACGTCCATGCATAGGTTGTTTAGTTGTTTAGTTGTTTAATTAAAGCGGTATATCAGGAACTTGGAATGAAGATTATACTTTTACCAATAGAATGTAGTAACAAATTGTAAACTAGTTCAGTTGTAATTATGTCACGATAGGAATTCAATAACATTAATATTATGTTATGATTATGTTTTACAGAATTTTTGATGGTTAAAGTCCTGATGAAGGCATATTGTATATGTCGAAACGCGTCGACTGGATGCCATCTAACCTCTTTTTAATCTGTTTTGTGAATACATATGTATCATTATTTTTATCAACTGTGACTAATGCACTTACTTTTTATCCCCTTTTTATCAAATTAAAAAATAATATTTTTTCTAACTGAACTAGTTTGTTTGTTGAATCTATTGTGTACTTTCCTTAGTGTAGTCCTGGGATTGTTATTTTTCACATATAATCAGCAACATACCCACCTCCCCCAGCCCCACTCATGCCCTTGTTTAACCTTACGAAATCAAACAACGAGCCCCACCAATCCCGTTACCTCTACCATGGCCATACATAGACTTAAAGTCAACAGGTGACTGCCGGAATGCTCATCAGCAAAAGGTATTAAAACCTACAATTTTGCAACTGAAACATAAACCATACCATAAGACGGTTTATAAATAGTTGCATTACCACTACTCCACCTCCACACCCACCCTTCCTTAACTTTACGCAATAAAAGAAAGAGCCCCAGCAAACGTTAAAGCGCCACTATAGTCATACAGAGGCTTAATTTCAACAGATGTCTCCCGAAACACTCATCAGCAAAACTTATTAAAACATGCAAAATTGCTGGTAAAACATATACCATGCCATAGGACGCTTTGTAGGTGCTCCCAGTAGTACTACATCACCTTTAGTAGCTCAACATCTGCATGTTACTAAATTCTTTGTTTTAATCACCAACATACCCACCTCCCCCAGACCCACCCCTTCCCTTGCTTAACAGGACAAAATCAAACAGAAACCCCCACCATCCCTAGTAGCGTCACTATACCTATGCACATGGTAAATTTTAACAGGTTTCTGCCTGAACATTTATCACCAAAAAGTATTCAAACATGCAAATTGGCAGGTAAAACATAAACCATTCCATAGCACAGTTTATAAATGAGCCCAGTGGCACTACATTACCTTTACTAACTACACATGTCCATGTTACAAATGTCTGTGTTATAATCAGCAACATACCCACCTTCCCCACCCCCACCCCTGCCCTTGTTTAACCTTACGAAATCAAACAACGAGCCCCAGCACTCCCGTTACCGCAACTATAGCCATACATAGACTTAATGTCAACAGGAGTCTGCCGGAACACTCATCAGCAAAAGCTATTAAAACCTGAAATTTTACAACTACAACATGCACCATACCATAAGACAGTTTATAAATAGTCACAGTAGCACTACACCACCTCCACACCCGCCCTTGCTTAACTTTACGTAATAAAAGAAAGAGCCTCAGCACACGTAGAAGCACCACTATAGCCAATAACAGGCTTAATTCCAACAGATGTCTCCCTTAAACGCTCATCAGCAAAACAGATGAAAACATGCTAATTTGCGGGTAAAAAATATGCAATGCCATAGAGCGCTTTATAAATGGTCCCATTGGTACTACATCACCTTTAGTAGCTCAACATCTGCACGTTACTAAATTCTGTGTTTTAATCACCAACATACCCACCTCCCCCACACCCACCCCGCCCTTGCTTAACCGTATGAAATCAAACAGAAACACCCACCATTCCTAGTAGCGCCACTATAGCCATAGATGGGGTTAATTTTAACAGGTGTCTGCCGGAATACTTATCAGCAAAAAGTATTCAAACATGCAAATTGGCGGGTAAAACATAAACCATCCCATAGCACAGTTTATAAATGAACCCAGTGGAAATACACCACCTTTACTAGCTAGACATCTATATTTTACTAACATCGTTTAAACACTCTGTACAGTGTATAGCAGGGAATGGGGAGAGTAAACAAAGTTCTAATTCCCAATTTACTCTATCTGTATTAAAGACATTAAATGGAATGAAAAAAAGGGATAGTGAAGCTGAGCACCGGTAAAACCCAGACCACTTCAACACCTATGTATATCCATCACAGGGACACAGCCTAACAAATAATATCACTTATAATCACATGTAGTTCTCTAATATCAACAAAGTCATACAGAAAATATACCACACATGTTCATTTCTTTTTTATCTCTCACACACTTATAAAACATATCTTCTAAAGAAGCACTCCCCAAACACTTCTATTCCATAAAAGCACACAATCATTAATGCGTTTACTACCATAATACCTATATTTTAGTATATCTACCTTTTTATTATTCACTAGTCAGAAACTACAAAAACTATTAACTATACCCAAATGCACACCAGAAACCATGTTCATATTATATCTCAACCTATCATGAAATTATTCAAACTATGTGTACATATCAAAGGAACGTATCACTTTCATTATCTCCATCTCCTCTCCATGTAATCTCTAAACACTCTAAACAGCCTCACAGTACACCAACCTACCTCGACTTACATTAAAATCTACCACTCAGTGTCAAAAATGAGAGCCCAACCTGCCCACATAACATTTCTGGGATTCGTTTTATTGCTTTTATATAAAGTACTTATCTAACAACAGGTCAAACGTTATGCATATTTTAAAACTAATGTCAAACACCACACTTTGCTAACACTATATCATTTTGAAATACTTTCAAACTTAAAAACATCACCTCAAAAACGAAATCACTACTACAGAACACATAACACACCTTGTTCATTTCTAACTCACCTTTGTAGTTGGTATGCAGATTTCAAATGTCACACACGCATACAATTCTTTCTTTGTCACATAGTACACGTAAAGCACCGATTTCCTCAAGAATGGAATCAGTAATGGCATAATTTCTCTGTCGCTCCACACCTAAACACATGTAAACAACAAATCAGAATACTTCATTCCTTCAATGACATTCCAAAACTTTTCTCCATTGGTTAATTTTGATTTTCCATACGAAAAGCGACTCAATATTCTGCGCCACATACAGGTCACAAATTCAACTTATTTTATCACCACACTTTCTGGAACACTCTACGACACCTGTAGGATAAAAGTTCATCATTTTTGTTAACCTAACGATATAGTTTTGCAACATTTTATCGAACATGTAACGGCACGTGCAGGTTAAAAGGTCACAATAGGGGTCAGTAGTTCATCAGCTTTATCCCCGACTCAAGCAGCACCTCAACTTACAACCCAGCGCCTTCAGACCCGTAGGTCTCAGTTCTTTCCACTTTAGAAATACCGAATTCATTTGATACGCACAAATTTACCTTCGCACTCCCTATATAACACCCCCTAAGCACCGTACAAAAGTTACACTGTTCAAAACAAAAAGTCCCAGTAGGTATAACTACATGCTGACACTACTTGGACAGATGTGGCACAGCGGCCAGAGCACATGACTTCACAGCATATGACACACAGTTTGGGCTCATGCTTTCATCCCCGAGTCCGGCAGACCTCATCTTAGCTCATGCTTTAATCCCCGAGTCCCGCACCACCTCACCTTACCAGCATCAAATTCAATGCAATACCTCACTAAATTTCCATAGCCCAGCACTTTGGCACCGGTACGAGTGAATACTTTGCTTTGCACCCCAAAGCATGCCACAAAGGTTACACTGCTCCTACCCTCCTGTCTCCCACTTTTTATGCCCTTTTTTCCCCTTACTCTCTTCAACGGAATCACAAAATGGCGGCCAACACTTCCTAGTTGCAACCGCTTGCAGCACTCGCAGCCAATCTGCAGCAAGCTCGTGCTCGTAACCCCTCAGCCAATCAGATGGCAGAATTCCCAAATAAGGATATCTGTAAATTGTGATATTTCTCAAAAACTACTAAACGGATTTACACCAAATAAACAAAAGTGTGCTTTCTAGACCAAGACCCTTCTCCCTGACAAATCTGGGGTAATTCTGTTCACCCGTTCAGCCTGTTGCCTTGTCTAAAGTTTCTTATGGCGTTTTGGGACCCCCCTTTTTTCTCAGTCCCCCCTTCACGAATCACCCCCAAACTTTCCAAATAGGAGCTGATATCAGAAGAATTCGTTTTGAAAAATGTCATGAACATTTGTCAAACGACACCAAAGTTATAAGTTAAAAAAAAATGCTCTTCCTATGGAAACTAGGTCCTAACTATAACTACCTACTGGCGAATGCCAGTAGGTAATATGTGTGTAAATCAATATTTTGTACATCTATATTTCTTACGTTTTTTTGTACATATGTTTGTACTTACCTGTTCAAGTATAGGAAGTCACTATTTTTGTAGTCTATATTTTTGATCGATATTTTTTACATCAATATTTGTGACATCGATGTTTTTTTCAGTGAACCCTCTGGAAAGCAACTGATTTACTTGGAGAATTGTCTCCTGTTAAAGTGAACCTAAGGCTATTGAGCCTGGTGTAACATGTGTGTTGGTGGTCCCCCAGTGCTATAGGACCTTGTTACTGGGTCTGCTCAAGATGTGCCACTGGTGGATCATTTTGGGCAAGACAAAACCTTTGACAGGCTTCTCATCCACTTTTATTGGCCTCAAATGAGGAAGGTCTCAGATGCTACTGTAGGTCCTGTCTTACATGCCAGGCGAGGGCCAAGACAGGGGGTAAGTGCAACCTTTTTCTGTTGTTAAAACCCCATTTTCAGGTGTTGATTTCAACATCACTGAGCCTCTGAACCCTAAACCAGAGCTGGTGGACCATACAGATACATGGACCATGACACCAGGTACACGGAAGGTGTACCTCTGAGGAAAGTAACTGCACCTGCCTTGGCTAGGGCTCTGATGGGGATCTATACCCATGTGGGTTTTCCCAAGGACATAGTATCTGACCAGGGATCCAACCTCATGTCTTATTATTACATGAAGGCCATGTAAAAGTAGTGTGGAGTAATCAACACATTATTCACTGCGTACCACCCTCAATCCAAAGGATTGGTTGACAGGTTCAACCAAACCCTAAAAGGCATGATTATGGGTTATCACAGCCCATAAGGCACAAGTGGGACATTCCCCTGCAATGTCTTTTGTTTGCATACAGGCAGGTATAACAGAAGGGGTTTAGCTTCAGCCCATTTGAACTTCTGTATGGGCACCCAGTGAGATGTCCAATCAGTTTGGTTATGGAGGGCTGTGAGTAAACCTCCGGGATAACCCCCCAGGATGTGGTCAGCTACTTACTGGGCCTTGGCAACCAAACAGCCCGCTTCTGGAAACTCTCCCAGGAGATTCTTGAAGCCAGCCAAGAAGACATAAAATGCTGGAATGGCCAGAAATCCACTCTGCTTAAGTTTCAGCGTGGCCAGAAAGTGTGAGTAATGAAGCCCGTGGAGCCCCGAGCTCTGCAAGACCCCAGGTCTGGGCCCTATGAGGTAATTTAGAGCAAGGGTGATGTCATCTCTCTGGAGGACCTTCAAACTCTTAGGAACCCTCTGAGGGTCCTGTATGCTAATCACCTCAATCCCCACTTAGAGAGGCCTGAGATTACCATGCTCTTGGTCACTGATGATGTGGTGGAAGAGGAGAATGAAACTCTCCCTGACCTCCTGTCTTCCAAGGAATAGAATGGGTCAGTGAAGGTTGTCAGCCACTCCCCTACACTGACCCTACATCAACAGGGAGACTGCCACCAGTTGATATGGCAGTTTGCCTCTCTATTCTCACTTATTCCAGTACTCACTACATGGTGTATCAATGATATTGATACTTGGGACATCACATCTGTGAAGAACAAAATGTAGTTTGTCTGAAAAAGTGAGGGCTAGCATTAAGGAGGAGGTCTCCAAGATGCTGGCATTAGAGGTAATTAAGACCTTAAAACATCTCTTTGTTCAGCCTAGTGGGGCTGGTCCCCAAGGCTGCTCCTCTAGGTGAACCACCTGAACTTAGGTTCTGTGGAGACTACCGTGGACTCAATGCTGTCACCAAGATTGATGTACACCCCATCCCAGAGTTGATGAGCTCATCGATTGACTTGGAGATGTCAAATTCCTCAGCATGTTTGACTTAACGTCTTCATTCTGGCAGATTGTCTCTTGACCAAGGGAGCAAAAAAGATGTCTGCATTCTTCACACCACAATGGCACTTCTAGTTCTGAGTTGTGCCCTCCAGCTTGAACTTCGATGCTGCCGATTTAGATAATGTTGCAGTCTTTAGCTCTTGCTGGGTATACCACCTGCGGCAACTCAGGGAGGAGTTTTCGGCTCTGCAGAGTGCAGTCCTGACTATCAGGACCAGTAAGAGCCAGATAGGGCAGGGTTCTTTGGTCACCTTGGGTCACCCAGTGGGGGGTGGCAAGGTGCAGCCTCTCCAGGCCAAAATTGAGCCCATTCTGGCTTTGGACCTCCCTTCCAGACCCAGGCAGAATTGAAAACCTTCTAAGCCTCACTGGTTATTACAGGAGATTTGTGAAAGGGTTGGGAACCCTTTTTGCACACTAGATTCCCTTCCTATATGAGGCATTAAAGTAGAATTTCAAATTTGGAATAGAGTCTGGAGAGAGGAAGTTCTGCATGTTGATTAACCACTACTGATATATTGTAGGTTGGTCTTGGGGAAGAATTCTAATTAAACTCTGTTTTGGAAGTCATGTTTTGTAACTGTTATATACTGTGAGCAAACTCATAATATCATAAGAAGCACCACTCACTTCCCAGCTACTCAACAGAAGTATGAAAGACCACTCCCTTCCCAACCCACTGTGTATTGATATCTTGAGTTTATGTCGGCAGTTTGTCTTATCCTGGTCACTGAAGATCATTCCGAAAGAATCACCAGAAATGACAAAGTGTGAATAAAAGTACATTGGATTCCTGAAAGACATCAACAGAATCCCCTTGCTCTCTGTCCCTGACAATGCAGCCAACTTTATGAGAGCTAATGGCATAATCAACACCACAGTGACTCAACACACCATCATCAGATCTTGCATTTAAGAAGTAAGTGATATGGACGTACACATTGCCACAGCCTGTGATTGTCTAGGGGAGAAAGGAAGTTATTCAATATGTCAAAATGGTTGGCATATAAACTTGGCATAAGTGCCTCCAGATGTGCATTATTTAACTCCAGTCACAGCATTTTTGACTTGACTGCTAAGGAGGACATGAGGACACCTTTAGACTTACTTCCCCCCTTGTGGTTACACAATCCCAACCAAAAAGGGTTGTGGTCACTAAACCGGGAATCTTTCATTCTGCCTTTTGTCACCCAGCCCATAAGTGAGCCGGAAACAAAGACCACGACTAGTGACACCCAGGCATAGTCGGCCTTGTGGGGTCAGTCAATTTTTAAGCAGCACTAACAACTGCCAAGGGTTATCTAGATAATCTTGTCCCTGCTTCCGTACCCTTGATTTTACTACACTATTATGTTTGCATGTCATTGATTTACCCTCCCTTACCCTTACCCTCACACCCGCATGCAACATCCGGCTAATCCTCTAAAAGATCTCCGATAAAGTGACCCTTCGGGGGACCCATAGGGAATTGCAGCGCCGGCCCTACGAGGAGCAAAACGCCTGATGATGAAGCATGACATTCTCCGGGGTGTGTGAGGGCAGCAGAGGATGTAGAATGTCTTTCCCTCCCTTATCAGGGTACTTTTTACCTAGGATTACTTTTCCCCACTCTTTCCTGTTTTTAATGCACAGGTGACTGTTTGCACCCTAATACACTGGTTACTTTTTGCACCCTGGTATAAGAACTGTGTCCTCTTTTTGTGAACAGATTTGGTTTAGGAGCATGGACACTGGACCTTTATTGGCTCCTTGGTCCCCCCCCCCCTCTCTCTTGTTGAAATGGACGTACACATTGCCACAGCCTGCTGATCGGGAGAAAGGCAGTTATTCAATATGTCAAAATGGTTGGCATATAAATGCCTCCAGATGTGCATTCTTTAACTCCAGTCACGGCATTTTTGACTTGACTGCTAAGGAAGATGTATGGACACCTTTAGACTTACTTCCCCCCTTGTGGTTACACAATCCCAACCAAAAAGGGTTGTTGTCACTAAACCGGGAATCCTTCATTCTGCCTTTTGTCACCCAGCCTATAAGTGAGCCAGAAACATAGATATAATCAATAATTGATCTTTAATCCTCCCAAATATGTGTGGTCTTTACAAGTAGGAAGAGTCTACTACTTCACAGGCATTGATAATGTATAGCGTCTTAATAAAAATTTTAATGGCTTTAGCTCTCTGATCCATATGTTGGGGTACACCCCAGGGGCTGCACCTCTTCAATGTTGGATGACACATTGTCATTCAGCAAAGGTCCCAGTTTGATGTCAAAATCCCTGCCAACCACAATTTTAAACCCTGAGTGCAGGTAAGCAAAGTTGATGTCAAGGCTCATAGCCTATTAATGTTAGCGTGAAAATCAGGTCTGAAACATCCAGGATACTATTAATAAAAAACAATACTTATACTGGAAGGCCAAGTAGTTACAAAGCCTTGTGCGGAGAACCACACTAATTTTGCACTGCAAGGTTGCACGTTAATAGGCCGGTAAACCACCCCTTGCCCTGCCAGCGGGGGTAGAAATCCCAGGGGCCATATAAACAGCAAGCCCATCCAGACTAACATCTTCTAAGACCCATATCTATTGAAAGAATATGATGTCATAGTGTTTGATAAAAGTGACCTAGATTCCATTATCAAACTTACTGCTAGACCAGCAATATTCGAGCAGAGTGACTTCACCTGATGGGCGGGGGAGATAATGCTGAAAGGGTTACCCTCTGCAATATCATGATCTCCATCTTCAACTAGACAGGGGGTAGTAAAGGGGTATCTTACAGGGCCCACCCCATGCTGGACTTAACTGCCTGTTGGGCAATGGTCTAGGCTAATTTCCTACATTGTCTGCCCATCATTGAGTCGATCGTTATCGGCCAAGGGTGCATATTAATTCTGGGCTTGAATGTTATATGCTTCTAGTCAAGCTGGTGCGAAGTTGTGGAACCACTTCCCCCCAACCCCGGGTATCGTGGATTATTAGCCAAAGATCTATTGAAAATTACCAAGGAGTAGTAAATTGATGTGCCAGGCTTGTGCTGAGCCTAGAAAAAGACACTGGTTAGACTTTAAGCTTTTCTTCGGATTCTGAAGGTAATAGTGATAAAGTCTACCAAGGCATTTCTTGTGTAACGTTCCCACCCAACTCACCCTCCTTGTCATAAGAACTTTGTTAAACAACTTCTCCTGGCATCACATATTTTCATAAAACCAATGGCTAGATTTGAGAATCAAATCCTCTGTGGTCTCAACTGACATCAATAGCATGATGGTCACATCAGCTAGCACAATGACTTAGGGGCATGCAACTGGCGGTAGATTACACCGGAATTAGGGGCCATGTACCCAACTCATGTGACTGCTTGAGGTGTTCAGATTACCATTTATAGTAGGTGTCCAAGGGCAATCACCTTGCATCACTAGAGGGGGAAATAGGTGAGGGGGCACTGAATTGATATTGCTAGCTCCTGGGGGGGCATACAAGTCTGTTTTTTTCCCATCCTCCAGAGGGTTTGTTTCTTGCAGCACACTAGTCGTGGGGATGACAGCAGTCAAACAGTCTGGCTTGGTCGATACAGTGACCTGCATGTGAATCAAATTAACCGATTTCACCTCAATAGCCTGCAGGTGATCATACAGTCCTTGCAACTAAGAGTCCAAGAGTGCTTCTATAGTCTTGCTCAAGTGATCCAACTTGCACTCAAAATAGTTAGAGCAGTCAGTATGATGGCCAAAGGTATTTGTAGATGCTTTTGCCATAGGAGTTGATTGGTTATGGTGGCAACTTGTGAGATTGAGTGTTCATTTCTGTTTCATACTTATAGGCTGAACAGGTTTAATGGGAGCTAGATGTAAGGGGGGGGCACTTTTATTGGGTCAAACCCTGCTCATATCTCCCAGGGCCTGCGGCTGAGTGCCCTCGGCATCCTCATCCACACTGTTCTCCACCTCCGTCTGACTTGGCAGAGCAGGGTGTGGCTCATGAGTAACACTGCCTTCAGTAGGGACAAGAGAAAGCCATCATCAACATTAAGAATTTCCTTGTTCAGAACACCCTCTACCATTTTGTTATAGCCATCAAGTGTTTTGACTTTTTTCTTTGAGGAGGTGCCCCCCATATAGGAATCTGACACACACTTCACCATTCCTCTGACCCTTTGAGAAGTGCAGTAAGACGGATAAGTGGGCTTAAAGGCTTGAGTCACACGCAATATTTGTCAAGTTGATACAGCTAAGGTAAAACAAAGGCATACAAGAACATGAATTGGATAGATATCTTGAACCCAAAGTCAGGGGGAACAGCCCTACCTAGCCTCCTCTGGGTTTTCCTAGAGCAAACAGCCCAGCACTTTGATTCACTAGGTGATCTGAGAGGGTGTGCTTATAAGGCTGCCTCGAGAAGTGTCTCAAGATCACCTAGTTGGTATAGGCTTCTCCAGTATGTCTCCCGATGATGAGAGCTCCTCCCTCTGGATGTAGCTGGTGCCTTGTGAAGCATGGTGGGCCGGGAACTGGAGTCTCCAGCAGCAAGGAACAAGGTGGCAACAGACACGGTATCCCGTTCTGCGAGAGTAAGTGCTGCACTTTGCAGCACAAAGTGATGATTAGTGCTTCTACCTCTGGATGCAGCTCACACCTCCTGGTGTGTAGTGGGCTCGGACCTGGAGTCCCCAGCAGCAAGGAGCAAGGCGGCGACAGACACAGCGTCCTTTGCTGCAGGAGTGAGTTCAGTGCTCTGTAGCACCCAGGGATAATGATAACTCCTCCTTCTGGATGCAGAAGGTGCCTCCTGGTGCATGATGGGCTGGGACCTGGAGTCCCCAACAGCAAGGCGGCAACAAACACATATTACTTATGTTGAGATGGGTTGTTCTGGCACAGTCATACAATATTAGCAAACACAACAAGATAATGGACAAAGTGATGAAACATTTCAACCACTCACCCCCAGTCAAGAGAACTGGATTTAATCCATCATTCTTTTGCTCATTATGCTGCCCCAGTTTCGACGAAGCCATATGCAAATCAGTCTTGACCCTGCTCTTCATAGGAACAGTCCAGCCCAAACTGTCAGGCCAGGCCCTCCCTGAACAGGAAACAAGCATCCTGGGTTCGGTTCTAGGGTATCACTCCTCAGCTAGGCTAGCTTGAATCCAGTGCACAGCGTGCAGGCCCAATCTGGGCATACCCATGGCCACTTAGGGAGAACATAGAAAATTTCAAAAAATGATGAACAGAGTGCTGAAACCTTTCAAACACTCACCCCCAGTCAAGAAATCTGGGGTTATAGCATCATTCTTTTACTCACTATGCCACCCCAGTTAGGCCCCAGCCATAATCAAATCAGTCTTGATCCTGCTCCTTGTGGAAACAGTCCAGCCCAAACTGCCAGGCCAGGTCCTATTGAGTCACAGGAACAGGATATTGTGTCTTGTTGGAAAGTGGGTTATTGGTAGGGGTATGTATGCATCTACCACTAGTAATAAGCCCACTAACATGGTATAGGGTCTAGAGAAGGTCTCAGTAAAATAGTCTCTTGCTCAAATCTTGGTAGCTGACAACGAAAAGTTAGGCCTAATTTAGGAGACAGGAGTGTACATCATTTAAGTATTAAATACATCAAATAAGTAAGACACACACCATGAAAATTTCACACCAATTTATAAAAATAGTAAATATGTTTTTGAACAAACATACACCAAAACAACAACAATCCAATGTAGAGAACCAGAGATATGAATTTTTAAAGAATAATCACTCTCTAGTGCTTAGAAACCTATAGCTCCACCCAGAGACATCTGTTCATGCTTGACCGGGACAAAGTCAAAGTATCAGGCTGACCGTGATGGAGCCTTGGTCAGATACACTAAGCAAGAGAACCTGGTCAAAATGTTACCTTCGCACTTGGAAACGTTTTCTTTGAATGGCCCTTGATGACCTTCACCAGGCTAGTTTCAGTGAGGGCTCACCGACTTCCAATTCCACAAGGCCCAGTTCTAATCCTGGATGTTGGAGCTCTGGAGCTTTTCAGTGGGACAAACATGAAATTCAGGCCAGGGCGCAGTTGAAGGAGCTTGGCTTGCCTCTAAAGGTTGGTTCAGTCCCCTTGTGGGGCTTTTTTGCAAAAGTTCTCCAAAGTTACCCAGAGTTCTATATTTCTTTCTGAAGTTACTTCTGAGTGTTAAAAGTGTCCAAGACACAAATCCAGGGGTATGGAATCTCCTGGATCAATCTTGGAAGGTTTGGACCACCATTCCCAAAATGTACCTGCCCAAATCCTTAACAGACCAGTTTACACCCTCCAGGCTGAAAACTATTGGCGGGGATGATGCAGATGGGTTCTGTTAACCTGTAGCCACAGGAAGTCCACTCCTTAATCTTGCTTGACGCAAGGGAAAGCTCCCAGGGCTGCAGTACCAAAGTGTGCGCCAAGCACCGATATTCAGAGTGCAGGCCTTTGGATGCAGATTCAGATTCCGTCAGGAAAGACCTTTTTTTCCTTGTAATTTCAGCTAGCAGACCTATGAGGCTATACAGCTTTCACATATTTATTCTCAGCTTCTGGGCATCAAGCGGGCCACCCCTGACCAATAGGATGCAGGGTGCCACCCAGGCGCATGTCTACTTCCTCCAAAGTGTCACATCTTCTTGTCCCAGAAAGCGCTATTGCTCAAAAATCCATGATGGATAAAATGTCATCAGAGCAGTAAGAGCTAACTAAACCAAATCACAGTGTGGCTCATTTCCAGAGTGCCACTGCCCATAGCAACCGCAAATTCCTTCCTTAAGACTCCTTTTTGCCTGGGGTTCAGGGGACTGGTGTAGACCTGGCATTCTCTGTCTGTTCTGTCCTCCTTTGAATCCTCACGCTTTATGACGCCTCCCTTCCTTCTTTGGCATTCCGTATATATGTGGAGCTCTCTCTAGCAGATAGCCTCTCCCCTGGGTAGTCACTTCTCGCCTAATCAAGGCAAACTGGCTTATCCTGTTATTGCTGACCAAACAAAGAAGACTGCAGGAAGGCTGGATTTTGGCTTACGTACAAGAAAGTCTTATAACTTCTTTTCTTTACAAGTTATGATAAATTCAACAAGGTGAATCTGTTGGATTTATCAGCACCATTCTTCCAAGTTTTTGAATGATATCTAATCTCTTCCTAGCAATAATTTTATGTTCATAAAATGTTGCAATGTTAGCCTGTGGGCCAATTATCTACAATAGGGAAAATAAAATGAGCAGATTTTTCTCACCAAGGTTTATAAAAAATATTTTATAAGGACCCTGCTTTTAGTTACATGCCCCCCCAGACCTGGGACACCGAGGGTAGACCCTGGGGGTAACTAAAATGTAAATATAAGGTATATTATTATTTTTAAGTGCCCATACCATCAAAGTTGAGTTTGAACACAATTTATATTTAAAGGCAATCTGCAAAGCTAGGCTGCCTTTAAAATGACAGCCGGCACTCAGCATTGTCAAGTCAAGTCAAGTCATAACATTTATATAGCGCGCTACATACCCAGAGGGTTTCAAGGCGCTTAGGAGGGGAGGAGGATTATTTGTCAAATATCCACGTTTTAAGCTGCTTTCTGAACGCTAGGTGATTCTGGGTGAGGCGAAGGTAAGCGGGGAGTGAGTTCCATGTTTTGGCAGCCAGGTATGAGAAGGATCTGCCTCCCATGGTGGTCTTGTTGATGCGAGGTACAGTGGCGAGGGCTTGGCTGGAAGAGCGAAGTTGGCGGGAGGGGTTGTAAAAGGACAGTCGAGAGTTGAGGCGCTCTGGTCCGATGTCGTAGAGTGATTTGTGTGGGTGGGTAAGCAGTCGGAAAGTAATCCTCTTATTGACGGGTAGCCAGTGGAGGTCTTTAAGGTGACCAGAGATGTGTTCGTTGCGTGGGATGTCTAATATGAGCCTGGCTGAGGCGTTTTGGATTTGTTGTAGTTTCTTCTGGAGTTTTGCGGTAGTACCTGCGTAGAGGGTGTTTCCGTAGTCCAGTCGGCTCGTGACCAGGAGCGTGGGTGACTGTTTTCCTTGTTTCGGAGGGGATCCAGCGAAATGTTTTTCTGAGCATGCGAAGAATGTTGAAGCAGGAAGAGGATACGGCGTTGACTTGTCTGTTCATTGAGAGTGAAGAATCCAGGATGACGCCTAGGTTCCGTGCGTGGTCTGTCGGGATGGGTGCTTTTCCGAGGGCTTCCGGCCACCAAGAGTCGTCCCATGCAGAGGGGGATTTACCTAAGATGAGGACTTCTGTTTTGTCTGAGTTCAGTTTCAGACGGCTTTGTTTCATCCATTCGGCGACTTCTTTCATTCCCTCGTGTAGGTTAGTTTTGGCGGTGCTGGGGTCCTTGGTGAGAGATAGGATCAGTTGAGTGTCATCCGCGTAAGAGATGATGTTGAGGTTGTGTTGGCGGGCGATGGCCGCGAGGGGGCTCATGTATACGTTGAAGAGGGTGGGACTGAGTGAGGATCCTTGTGGTACGCCGCAGATGATTTCAGAGGCCTCGGACTTGAATGGTGGGAGGCGGACTCTCTGGGCTCTTCCGGTGAGGAACGAGGTGATCCAATCCAGTGCCTTTCCTTGGATTCCGATGTTTCTGAGGCGTTGTAAAAGGGTGTTGTGGCAGACTGTGTCGAAGGCTGCAGAGAGGTCGAGGAGGATGAGGGCGACTGTGTCTCCATTGTCCAGTAGAGTTCGAATGTCGTCTGTTGCTGCGATGAGGGCGGTCTCAGTGCTGTGTTTGGCTCGGAAGCCAGATTGTGAGGGGTCGAGTGATTTGTTGGCTTCGAGGAAGGCGGCGAGCTGGTTGTTGACAGCTTTCTCGATGACTTTGGCCGGGAATGGAAGAAGCGAGATGGGGCGGTAGTTTTTGAGTTCGGTGGGGTCTGCTGTTGGTTTTTTCAGAAGGGCGGTGAGTTCAGCGTGTTTCCAGTCTTCTGGGAAGGTAGCGGAGTTGAAGGAGCAGTTGATGACGTCACGGAGGTGCGGAGATATGACGGAGTCTGCTTTGTTGAAGATGTGGTGAGGGCATGGGTCTGTGGGGGATCCAGAGTGGATGGAATTCATCAGGCGGATGGTGTCTTCAGTGGAGATTGGGTTCCAGGCGTTAAGGGTGTTAATGGGGGGAGGATGGTCAGCTGATGGTAGGGTGGGTTGGCTTCCGGGTTGGTTGTCAAAGCTGTTGTGGATGTCAGCAATCTTGTTGTGGAAAAAAGAGGCTAGGGAATCGCAGAGGGTTTGGGAGGGGGTGATGTCGTTGGAGTCGGCCGAGGGGTTGGAGAATTCCTTGACGATGTTGAAAAGTTCCTTGCTGTTGTGGGCGTTGTTGTCAAGTCGATCTTTGAATGCTGTTTTCTTGGCTTTTCGGATCAGTTGGTGGTGAGTACGGATGGCGCTTTTGAAGGCGTCCTTGTTGCTGGTGGATGGGTCTTTTTTCCAGGCCTTTTCAAGGGAGCGGCACAGTTTCTTGGACTTCTTGAGGTCGTCGTTGAACCATGAGGCCTTCTTGATGCCAGGTTTGTGTTGACGTTTTTTCAGTGGTGCTAAGTTGTCGGCGGTGTTGGATAACCAAAGGGTGAGGTTGGAGGCGGCTTCGTTGGCGTTAGAAGAGAGGGCTGGGGAGGTTTGAAGGAGCGATGTGGAGATTTGTTCTGTGGTGATTTTGTTCCAGTTTCTTTGTAGAGTTGGTTGGAGGTGGATGATGGGTTTCGGCTTGTTGTAGGTGAAGTGAACGCAGCTGTGGTCAGTCCAGAGGAGATCCGTAGTGGGGCTGAAGGAGACATGGTTGCTGGAGGTGAAGATGGGGTCGAGAGTGTGACCTGCGATGTGGGTGGGGGAAGTGACCATTGCACATAAGCAGGTTCAGGAAATCTGCTTGGACTCTAAAATTCCATACCGTATTTCATATTAGGGTCTTATAGGTAGTTTGAACCCCCTAGTCCTATTACATACTGGGGACTTATAGGCCATGTCCATACTAAATGTGGGATTTTACTTTCAAAGGCAGTCTGCAAGGCAAGGCTGCATTTACAATGACAGCCGCTGAGTAGTGCACAAATGCAAAGTGCATAAACTCTGCTGGGCTTCTAAACAGCCTTACACTATTATCTAATAGGGACTTATACCTAGGTTAATTCCCCCTTGCACTATTATCCACTAGGAACTTGTAGGGTCTGTCAGGCCAATTGTAAATGTATCCTAATACATAGTGCCCCATTAGGATGACGGGCGGACATCGTCCGCCCGTCACCCTATCGGAGAACGGGACCGCCCACCATAAGGGCGGGGGTCCCGTGGGGGGAATTAGGATGTGCCCGCCACTGTAGCGGGCACATCCTGTAGTTTAAGCATTGTGGCGGGTGGTGCACTCTGCACCGCCCGCCACAATGCTAAAAATGCTTTTGCGCATTTGCATATGCAAAGCGGCAGGCACCGTGCGGTACCTGCCGCCTTGCATATGCAAATGTGGGGGGGTACCATAGGTACCCCCCATGTCCCCCTCCACCTCTGTCATCACCCGGGGGCCCCGCAGGGGACCCCCGCAGCAATTGCCGCCTGCCTTTCCGTGGCGGCATTGCCGCCGTGGAAAGGCCTCTGCATATAGCCATTGTAATATGGCTGGCGGTGTCCATTGGACACCGCCACCATATTGATCTATTACGCTGCGGTAAAGCGGCGGACGGTCTTTCCGTCCGCTGCTGTCCCCTCCGCCCTCCTAATCTGGCGGGGGGGAATCAGGACATGGATGTCGGGCGGATTGCCTCCGCCAGGCCGGCGGTGGCCACCGCCAGCCTGGCGGAGGCAATCCGCCCGACATCATAATGGGCCCCATAGTGTACCCTTTACATGTGTTGTCTTTTAAACATCGCACTGGCCTTCGACTGCCAGCACAGCTCAGGGCACAGTCAGAGTCAGTTACCACCAGTATCATTCAGCAAGAAATGGGAGTGAACAGGGCAAAATGATGACTTTATAACATGTGTGATATGATTTTAGCTGTCATATTGTTTACTTTTCTCGTTAAACTAAGAAACCATTCTGTAACTTGTACTCCATTCAAAAAAAGTATTGTTCACCTATCAGTGATTTGCCAAGAGACAATTACGTTGTACCCTGACTGGTACAGGTCAAGGATTCCATCACTTGAAACTAATCTTTGTGTTTGTCTATTGCCCAGCATATATTTTCGCCGACTCTAAGGGCCATATTAGCAAGAAGTTCGTTAAAATTATCCCAGTTTTAGCAGCAGGAAACTGCTTCTAAAGCGGCAATAATGGGCTTAATAATATGCGCTATAGAATTCCAATAGAAGCCCAGGTTAGATGTGCAGGACATTTAACCTGGGCTTCTACTGGAATTCTATAGCGCATATTATCAAGCCTAGCATCGCCGCTTTCCTGCCGCTAAAATGGCGATAATTTTAACAAGCTTCTTGCTAATATGCCCCTTTGACTCTTCGGTTAGGCTTGCATAATGACAATACAATGGGGAATTGTATCATTCATGTTATGTTCATGCTGTTTTATTATGTCAACCTGGGCGTCTTTTATCTTTCATTTACACACTTGTCTTCCGAAACGCTCCTTTTTTAGTTTAATATGATATATTCACGATCTGTATGGTTGCTTCTTTTATGGTTTGTGTAACCGAAATAAAGAATTTTTATTGACAATGCAATTCACCTATAACCTGTTTTACAGGAACAGGTTCAAGAGTGCATTCCTAACGACTCATATTTGTCTCACTTTAGAAAGGGAAAGCAAAAGCAACTGTCACATTTCAAGGCAAGACAACACTGAACTATGCATAATTACAGCAGCCTAAAAATCAGCCAATTTTCTAAGTATGGCCGTAAAATCCGTTCCGCTCGCGGAATTTGTGGATTTTCGGTAAATTCGCAAACCGCGAACTCTCGCGAATTTGCCGAAAATCCCCAAATTTGCACGCAGCGGATTTTTTTGCTTGGTGATACAATATTGCGGCGCGCGGCGTTCACTTACCATCATTCAGCGTTTGCCGAGTTGTTTTTCTCGATATTTTGTGTGTGCTGCGCCATTTTGGATCTTGCTGCGGGATCCCGCGGGTGTTTGGCGACCGCGATTACGTCATCCCGGCTTGCCACCTTGCACAGCGAGAGTTTGTCAACGCGAGTACGCCGTGATCACGTATCGCGGGAGTTCGCAATTGCAAACACGTAGATGCGGCGGGCAGCAACAATCTCGCACTAGCGAAATTGCAAAATTTGCAATTCTGCACAAGAAATCCACCAGAAATGCAGCATAAACCTTCTGAAAATTATGATTTTTATCAGAATAACTCCTCAGGTTGACATTTGCCTGCACTTTTTTTTGCAAGGAGTCCATTTTTTGGGGGTGGGGGGGTGGGAGGAAGGAAGTGCCCCACAGTCTCCAACTTCCTGTTCCTTTCCAGCAGGCTCCTCCCAGTGCTTTCTTCATGTGCTGGTCACTTTCATTCGGATCTTGACCTGGAAGGATTACTTTTTGTGGATGCTGCTGGATATTTGGATTTGAGGCCTTTTTGACTTTCTTTGGATCACTTTTGGATTTGAAATTTTACAAGGGCATGGATGGCATGGGATTGTGCTGATTTTTGTGTGTTTTTCGATTTTATTGGCTGCTGTTGAGCATTTTGCCCAGGGGTAGTGAGTGGTGCATGGGCCTAGTCTTTCTGTGGGGTGTCTTGAATTTAAACATCATTGAGGGCATGGATGGCATGGGATTGTGCTGATTTTTGTGTGTTTTTCCATTTTTTTGGCAGCTAATGGGGACTTTTGCTCAGGGGTAGTGAGTGGTGCATGGGCCTAGTCTTTCTGTAGGTCTGCGATCATACAAACATTATGTACCACAAACCCCCAATTCATTTTAGAATTTTTACAAGTAAGTTTGTTGGGGCATTACAGTTGCTGCAACTACAATTTTGGAATTTTTGATTTTTGGGCTGTTGTTGGGGCCTTTTGCCCAGGGATAGTGAGTGGTGCATGGACTAAGTCTTCTGTGGGTCTCTTTAATGTAAACATCATGGAGGGCATGGATGGCATGGGATTGTGCTGATTTTTGTGTGTTTTTCGATTTTTTGGGCTGCTGTTGGGGCCTTTTTCCCAGGGGTAGTGAGTGGTGCATGGGCCTAGTCTTTCTGTGGGGTGTCTTGAATTTAAACATGATTGAGGGCATGGATGGCATGGGATTGTGCTGATTTTTGTGTGTTTTTCGATTTGTTTGGCTGCTAATGGGGACTTTTGCCCAGGGGTAGTGAGTGGTGCATGGGCTCAGTCTTTCTGTAGGTCTGCGATCATACAAACATTATGTACCACAGACCCCCAATTAATTTGCAGATCAATCAAATTTATCTAAAATTTTGAGAAAAAGCAAAGATCATTGGCAAAATCTTGACCATGGAAATTGTTTTACCCCAGAAAGACATTTGTTTTTTACTACCAATTTTAAATTCTATTACTCTCACATCAGTGTGTTTTTTGTATATTATCTTATCTGTATTTTTGTAATGGTTTTAATTAACTATACAATAAAGTTTCTTCTTATTATTATTATTAGTCTTTCTCTGGGGAGTCTTGAATTTAAACATCATTGAGGGCATGGATGGCATGGGATTGTGCTGATTTTTGTGTGTTTTTCGTTTTTTTGGCTGCTGTTGGGGCCTTTTGCCCAGGGGTAGTGAGTGGTGCATGGGTCTAGTCTTTCTGTGGGGTGTCTTGAATTTAAACATCATTGAGGGCATGGATGGTATGGGATTGTGGTGATTTTTATGTGTTTTTTGACTTTTTGGGGGTGTTGTTGGGACTGGCCATGTTGGTGGGGGCCATTTTGAGTCTGGTACAGGCAGGCCCTGGCCATGTGCTGGGGGGCAAGGGGCCATTTTGAAGGCAGGCAGTGTTCTCAGGCCTGCACCCATTTTGCCTAGCTTTCATCCTTTATGCCCAGGAGTAGTTAGTGGTGCATGGGCCTAGTCTTTCAGTGGGGTGTCTTGAATTTAAACACCATTGAGGGCATGGATGGCATGGGATTGTGCTGATTTTTGTGTGTTTTTCGATTTTGTTGGCTGCTGTTGTGGCCTTTTGCCCAGGGGTAGTGAGTGGTGCATGGGCCTAGTCTTTCTGTGGGGTGTCTTGAATTTAAACATAATTGAGGGCATGGATGGCATGGGATTGTGCTGATTTATATGTGTTTTTTGACTTTTTGGGGTTGTTGTTGGGACTGGCCATTTGGGTGGGGGCCAGTTCGAGGGCTGGTACAGGCAGGCCCTGGCCATGTGCTGGGGGGCAAGGGGCCATTTTGAAGGCAGGCAGTGTTACCAGGCCTGCACCCATTTTGCCTAGATTTCATCCTTTATGCCCAGGAGTAGTGAGTGGTGCATGGGCCTAGTCTTTCTGTGGGGTGTCTTCAATTTAAACATCATTGAGGGCATGGATGGCAAGGGATTGTGGTGTTTTTATATGTTTTTTTACTTTTTGGGGGTGTTGTTGTGACTGGCCATGTGGGTGGGGGCCATTTTGAGTGCTGGTACAGGCAAGCCCTGGCCATGTGCTGTGGGGGCAAGGGGCCATTTTGAAGGCAGGCAGTGTTCTCAGGCCTGCACCCATTTTGCCTAGCTTTCATCCTTTATGCCCAGGGGTAGTGAGTGGTGCATGGGCCTAGTCTTTCTGTGGGGTGTCTTGAATTTAAACATCATTGAGGGCAAGGATGGCATGGGATTGTGGTGATTTATATGTGTTTTTCGACTTTTTGGGGGTGTTGTTGGGACTGGCCATGTGGGTGGGGGCCATTTTGAGTGCTGGTACAGGCAGGCCCTGGCCATGTGCTGGGGGGCAAGGGGCCATTTTGAAGGCAGGTAGTGTTCTCAGGCCTGCACCCATTTTGCCTAGCTTTCATCCTTCATGCCCAGGGGTAGTGAGTGGTGCATGGGCCTAGTCTTTCTGTGGGATGTCTTGAATTTAAACATCATTGAGGGTATGGATGGCATGGGATTGTGCTGAGGTTTTGTGTGTTTTTCGATTTTTTTGGCTGCTGTTGGGGCCTTTTGCCAAAGGGGTAGTGAGTGGTGCATGGGCCTAGTCTTTCTGTGGGGTGTCTTGAATTTAAACATCATTGAGGGCATGGATGGCATGGGATTCTGTTGATTTTTCAGTGTTTTTCGATTTTTTTGGCTGCTGTTGGGGCCTTTTGCCCAGGGGTAGTGACTGGTGCATGGGCCTAGTCTTTCTGTGGGGTGTCTTGAATTTAAACATCATTGAGGGCATGGATGGCATGGGATTGTGGTGATTTTTATGTGTTTTTCGACTTTTTGGGAGTGTTGTTGGGATTGGCCATGTGGGTGGGGGCCAATTTGAGTGCTGGTACAGGCAGGCCCTGGCCATGTGCTGGGGGTCAAGGGGCCATTTTGAAGGTAGGCAGTGTTCTCAGGCCTGCACCCATTTTGCCTAGCTTTCATCCATTATGTCCAGGGGTACTCAGTGGTGCATGGGCCTAGACTTCCTGTGGGGTGTCTTGAATTTAAACATCATTGAGGGCATGGATGGCATGGTGTTTTTCGACTTTTTGGGGTGTATAACTGATGTTCCTCTATCTTCCATTACTTTTAGGTGCACAAGAGAACCACCAGTGCCAGGAAGAAGTCCTGCAGCGGTGTGTGTGCAGCATAAGGTCACGCGACGTCACATGTGGCCACAGACAAGACAACTCTGCAACTCATGCAACTGCAGCCTGCTGTTCTGACATCTGAAGAAGATGGCCCCCGAAAAAATTCCCCGTAGCTCCTCTAGCAAGAAAGTTGCCAGTAAGGAGCAGAAGAAGCAAGTTACCAAGGAGACTGGTCTGCCGCCCGCCACATTTTTTTGGATTAAAAAAAAAGGACGCCTGCAGCAGCAGCGGGATCTGCTGGGGACCAAGCTGGGAGAAGCACCCCCGCTCCATTGGGTTCAGTGCCACCACCACCACGCCAACTTAAGTCCAAGACCTTGAGTGCTGCAGAGGCACTTAGTCCAGTTGTTCAATCATCATCAACCAGTGATGTTGGCTCATCGCAAGAAAGTAGCAGCAATGTCCCTCAATCAACACAGGTTGTTGTAACTCATCTGACGAGTGTTCAACAACCACAGCCGCAACAACAACCACATGTGCAAGTACAAGCCTAAGTACATGTGGAAGGAGAGGCAGCGCAAGGAGATGCGCAAGCAGAGGTCCATGGAGGGGCACAAGTGCCCACAATAGTTGTTCCTCCCGAAGTAGGGGCACATCAGGAAATCGACATTCAAGGCGAGGTATCATTTGAGGAAGCCACTCCTCCTGATCATTCATTGTCTTCCACATCCCTAGCAAGGAAAAGATCAAGGATGGTGTCTACATCTTCTTCAAACACCCTTCCTTCTGATGATATGGATCCAACTTGGGAACCACCACTGCCGTCTGAGAGTGAGGCACACCATGATCTGACAAAGGGAGCTAAGCATAAAAGGAAGGTCCCCGAAAGACTCATAGTTATGGGGTGTGATGATGACGCTGAAGAAGTGGCGTATACTACTCCTGCTGATGAAGACTCTCACGACAACGACGCAGTCATCATACACACCACTCCAGCCTCAGCGGGCATGCAGCAAACAGACATTTTGACCCAAGCCCGAAAAGCGGCTGAGCATGATGTTGTCAACGAGGAGGCAATGGGACCACCATCATTGGAGTTAACTACTACACCACCACCTACCACTTCCATATTTTTTTCTCGCAAGAAGGGACCTCCATCCACCTCGACCTCAATTAGTGGTGGTGCAAGTGCACAACGTATTAAAGTTCAGCAACACACATCCTTCACTTCATCTGGCATTAGCAGCATGACCAGTATCACCTCGTCCGCCCCCCCACAGACATTTGAAGTCCGCAGATTGGGACTTCTTTAGTGTTTGCACAACAAGGGAAAACATAGCCATTTGTAGCATTTGTAAGCTTGCAGTTAGTCGTGGTAAGCTTGGTACCAACTATGGTACCGGAGGCCAGAGAGGTCATCTTGAGAGACAGCACACTGTCCAATGGCATGCGCACCTAAAGGAGATCAAGAAAGCCCGAATTGGAAGTCAACAAACTGTATCCGTTGATGTTTCATCTGATGATGACGAGGAGGAAGAAGCATCAAACATTTCTTCACTTACACCCAGTACCCCTGTCAGCAGCACACCCCCTGTGAGTCACACTAAGAGTGTGGGAGAGAGTGAGACACCAATGCGAAAAAGTTCATCATCTCCGAGCGTAACTGGGTCGAAGAAGTCATCATCATCATCATCCCGTAAAATCATGGTCCAGCCCACCATTAGAAGCATGTTGTTTTCAGAAGCGCCATTTGAACGCAACCCCCAATGACGCGTCTGTATAACACTAAGCTGGCTAAAATGCTAGCTCTGGACCTTCTCCCTTTTTCTTTTGTGGAAGGGGTTGGTTTTCTTGAATTAGTGGCAACGCTCAGCCCTAAATGGAAGGTTCCTAGCCGGTTCTATTTTGCCAGAGTTCCGGTTCCAGCACTACATGCAGATGTGCTGGAGGTGATTTGGGCAGCTTTACAGAAGAGTGCTGTTCACACTATACATATGACAACAGACATGTGGACCAGTGGTGCAAGCACTGATTACATGTGCATCACTGCACACTGGGTCTCTTTTTCAGGAGTTACAGCAAAGCTAAGGGCAGGTGTTGACCCGGACAACATTTTTAAAGCTGCTCGGAAACATGCAACACTAGCCATGTTTGGCATGGAGTCAAGTCATACAGCCGAAAACATTTTGCAGGAGTTTAACACAAAGGTCTTTCAATGGCTGTCCCCAAAAAAACGCAAGATTGCTTATGTTTCCACGGATAATGGTGTCAATGTAATTAAGGCCATGGATAAGGGTAACTATTTCAGAGTGCCATGTTTGGCGCACTGTATAAACCTGGTTATTAAAAAATTCTTGAGTGTAGAAAGTCCAGTGTGCGAGTTGCTGACCGCCTGCAGAAGAATGTGCACACATTTCAGCCATTCTTTTAAGGCCCGGAAGCATCTGAGGGGCCTGCTACATGAAAGTCGACTGCCAGTGAAAGCACTCATCCAGGAGGTGGCAACACGTTGGAACTCAACCTTCTACATGCTTGAGCGTCTGTATGAGCAGTTTACGGTAGTCGATCAGTATTTCTTTACACTGGGTACAGCTATGCAGGACCTGAGGTTACATGTGGAGCAATGGAAGCTAGTTAAAAGCCTGACAGAAATGCTTCGTCCTTTTGAGGTCTTCACACGTGCAGTCAGCAGGGAGGACTGTAATTTGGGAAAAGCTATCCCATTGTTGCGCATGCTAGAGCACCAACTGAAGGCGGTGTCTTCTATGTTTCAAAAAGATGAAGGAAAGCAAGAAGCTTTTGATTTGGCGGAGAAATTATTACAGCGCCTACTTTGCGATGAACGTCTTCAAAAGATCCACACAGAAAAGCATTACATTTGTGCTACTATTCTGGATCCACGCTACAAAAAGGCACTGGCAGGCAGAGCATTCTTTCCTTTTGGTGACATAGAAGTTTTAAAGTACAAACTTTGGCTAGCTGTGTCAGCCATGAGGTTTGAAAGAGAACGGCAGGAAATTGAAGGAAAAGGCAGTACATCAGCATCAGCAGGTCATCCAGAGTCAAAAGAATCCACTTCAGCACCTGTGGCTGTGGCAGAAGTGACCTCTCAGCCGTTAAAGACACCAGCAACCAGATCATCTGCACCAGACACAACAGTAACATTGTGTGAAGAAGAGGATTGGATAACTCAGCTTGGGTTTGCTTCTCAAAAGGTCCCAGCAAAAAGTAAGCAAAGTGGAAGAACCGTGGAGAACCTTGAGTCGATGGTGCAGGACTATCTGAATGACTCAACAGAGGTCTATGTTCATGATGACCCATTAGCGTATTGGCATGGGAAAAAAGAATTGTGGCCAGAGATCTCCAACCTGGCTATAAACTACTTGTCTTGCACACTCGCAAGCATGTCTTCTGAACGTGTTTTCAGTGCTGCTGGTGGCATTGTAAATTGCAAAAGGACCCGCCTCTCGCCCAAAAATGTGAAGAGGTTAACAATGATCAAGATGAATCAGCACCTCATACCACCAGATTACAAAGTACAAGAATACACACTTGAAGAAGACGAGGAGGACATCAACTTAGATGAGGGAATTTCTTCTCTGTTAGGTGACCTACTCCCGCCTGAATTCACAGAGTATGAGGACGAACTCTTCTTCCCTGACACCGAGCCCTGAAAATGAGCCAATGAATCAATAACTTTCTTTTTCGTCTTTAATCACTTTTATTCCTGTGTGTATGTCTTTCTTTGTTTTGCAAAGTCAATATAAATAAAAACTGTAATCACCTAATCACAAAAACAAGCCCATCAGCAGAACTGTCTTCACTTATTTGCTTATTGATTTGAAGGTGCCGCGGTCTGCATTCCTCAGGTTCACAAGTTCACAAGAACATGCTTCTCTATCCTCCTCCTCCAGACTCCTATTTCCCTCAAAGCAGAGGGCTGGATTACGCCCAATGAAGAAAGACTCTACACTTGTGGGGGTGTTCTACTTCTTTGCGGGTGAGTTGACGGCTCTGGGGCCATTGCTGGGAAGTTCTAATACCGGATAAAAGTGGTTTGGCGAAAATCAGACTTGAAAAGGTTTTTGCCATTTTGCTCACTATCATGTTTTCCGCGGCCTGTTTGGGGGGCTTCCTGGTGTTTGTGGGTGGGTTCCGGGGTCTGGGAGCACTGCTGGCACAGTCTAATGTTGATTGCATTTGTTTTCTAGGACATCCATGGTGGAAAAGTGGAGTCATGACCTAGCTGCACATCGCGTTTGGTCAGAAGGCCGAAAAATATTGTAAGTATGAGATTTTCCATTTTTGCTTTTTGCCTGTTTGGGGGTGTTGTGCTTTTTTGCGGGTGGGTTGGCGGATCTTGGGGCATTGCTGGGAAGGTCTAATACCGGATAAAAGTGGTTTGGACAAAATCAGACTTGAAAACGTTTTTGCCTTTTTGCTCACTATCATGTTTTCGGGGGCCTGTTTGGGGGGATTCCTGGTGTTTGTGGGTGGGCTTCGGGGTCTGGGAGCACTGATGGGTATGGATACTTTTGATTGCAAGAGGTTTGAAGAAAATCCATGGTGGGAAAGGTGAGTTAGGGCCTTGCTGCAGAGCGCACGCGGAATGATTCTGGAAATTTAGCTAAAAATGACTAAGTCCCCATTTTTGTACTTTTTCTTTTTGGCTGTTTGGGGGTCTTCTACTTGTTTTCACCTGGGTTGACAGCTCTGGGGCCATTCTGGGAAGGTCTTAAACCGGATAAAGGTGGTGTGGACAAAATCCATGAGGAAAATGTTTTTGCTTTTTCTGACATTTCGCTCAATTTAGCATTTTTGGGGGCCTGTTTGGGGGGCTTCCTGGTGCTTGTGTGTGGGTTTCGGGGTCTGGGAGCACTGCTGGGTATGGATACTTTTGATTGCAAGACGTTTGAAGAAAATCCATGGTGGCAAAGGGGAGTTAGGGCCTAGCTGCAGAGCGCTCGCGGAGTGATTCTGGAAAATTGCCTGAAAATTTCTGTGTCCATTTTTGAAGTTTTGCTTTTTGGCTGTTTGGGGGTCTTCTACTAGTTTCTGCCTGGGTTGATGGCTCTGGGGCCATTGCTGGGAAGGTCTAATTCCGGATAAAAGTGGGTTGGCGAAAATCAGACTTGAAAAAGTTTTTGCCTTTCTGCTCACAATCATATTTTCGGGGGCCTGTTTGGGGGGCTTCCTGAGGTTTGTGGGTGGGTTTCGGGGTGTGGGAGCACTGCTGGGTATGGATACTTTTGATTGCAAGTGGTTTGAAGAAAATCCATGGTGGCAAAGGGAAGTTAGGGCCTAGCTGCAGAGCGCGCGCAGAGTGATTCTGGAAATATGCCTGAAAATGACTAAGTCCCCATGTTTGTACTTTTGCTTTTTGGCTGTTTGGGGGTCTTCTACTTGTTTTTGCCTGGGTTGACGGCTCTGGGGCCATTGCTGGGAAGGTCTAATACCGGATAAAAGTGGTTTGGACAAAATCCATGAGGAAAAAGTTTTTGCTTTTTCTGACATTTTGCTCAATTTAGCATTTTCGGGGGCCTGTTTGGGAGGCTTCCTAGTGTTTGTGGGTGGGTTTCGGGGTCTGGGAGCACTGCTGGATATGGATTATTTTGATTGCAAGAAGTTTGAAGAGAATCCATGGTGGCAAAGGGGAGTTAGGGCCTAGCTGCAGAGCGCGCGCGGAGTGATTCTGGAAATTTGCCTGAAAATTTCTGTGTCCATTTTTGAAGTTTTGCTTTTTGGCTGTTTGGGGGTCTTCTACTAGTTTCCGCCTGGGTTGATGGCTCTGGGGCCATTTCTGGGAAGGTCTAATTCCGGATAAAAGTGGTTTGGCGAAAATCAGACTTGAAAAAGTTTTTGCCTTTCTGCTCACTATCATATTTTAGGGGGCCTGTTTGCGGGGCTTCCTGAGGTTTGTGGGTGGGTTTCGGGGTGTGGGAGAACTGCTTGGTATGGATAGTTTTGATTGCAAGTGGTTTGAAGAAAATCCATGGTGGCAAAGGGAAGTTAGGGCCTAGCTGCAGAGGGCCACAGAGTGATTCTGGAAATATGCCTGAAAATGACTAAGTCCCCAATTTTGTATTTTTCCTTTTTGGCTGTTTGGTGGTCTTCTACTTGTTTTTGCCTGGGTTGATGGCTCTGGGGCCATTGCTGGGAAGGTCTAATACCGGATAAAAGTGGTTTGGACAAAATCCATGAGGAAAAAGTTTTTGCTTTTTCTGATATCTTGCTCAATTTAGTATTTTCAGGGGCCTGTTTGGGAGGCTTCCTAGTGTTTGTGCGTGGGTTTCGGGGTCTGGGAGCACTGCTGGATATGGATTCTTTTGATTGCAAGAAGTTTGAAGAGAATCCATGGTGGCAAAGGGGAGTTAGGGCCTAGCTGCAGAGCGCGCGTGGAGTGATTCTGGAAATTTGCTTGAAAATTTCTAAGTGCCCATTTTTGAAGTTTTGCTTTTTGGCTGTTTGGGGATCTTCTACTTGTTTTCGCCTGGGTTGACGGCTCTGGGGCCATTGCTGGGAAGGTCTAATACCGGATAAAAGTGGTTTGGACAAAATCGGAGGCAATTTTTTTTTTGCGTTTTTGCTGACTTGCTTGTCTTTGAGGTGCTCTTTGGGGGGGTTCCGGGTGTTTGTGGTTGGGGTTTGGGGTCTGGGAGCACTGCTGGCACAGTCTAATTTTGATTGCATTTGTTTTTCAGGAAATCCATGGTGGAAAACGGGAGTTATGGCCTAGCTGCACAGCGCTTTTGGACAGAATTGAAAGAAGGCCGAAAAATGTTTTTGGCTGTTTGGCTGTGTTTTGCTTTTTGCGGGTGGGTTGGCGGGTCTTGGGGCATTGCTGGGAAGGTCTAATACCGGATAAAAGTGGTTTTGACAAAATCCATGCTAAAAAGCCTTTTGGCATTTTTTGTAACTTAGGGTTTGTTAGGGTTAGCACTAGCAGCAGTATTCAATGTGTTTGGGGGTGTTCTAGATTTTTGCAACGGATTCTGGGGTCTTACAGCACTCATGGGAATGTGTAATCTTGGTTGCAAGTGGTTTGAAGAAAATCCATGGTGGGAAAGGGGGGATGTGGCCTAGTTAAAGAAAACGTTTGTCACTATTCTTAACTTAGGGCTCGTTAGGGTTAGCACTACAGTATTGTATTGCATGTGTTTGGGCGGGGGTTATAGATTTTTACGACTGGGTGGGGTCTTGGAAAACTTGTTTTAATATCTAATTTTGATTGCAAGTTGTTTGAACATAATCCATGGTGGGAAAGGGGGGTTTTGGGCATACTTTATGAGTGCGTTTTGACACGATTTGAAATTAGGCCTCTGTGAGGTAGCAGCAGTATTCTGCACGTTTTTGGGAGGGCAATGTGGGGTGTTCTAGATTTTGGGGATTGTCATCTCTGAAAGTGACAGTACAATTTTTGCACTACACAGCATGCCTTACATATTTTTTTCTCCGAGTTGTCTTTAACACTTACTGTTGTATTTTTCCATCATCAATTACAGGCAGGCTTTTACCCTGAGCCATCAATGTACTACTCAGGCTTACAATTAGCAATCCGCAAATCCGCATCAGGCAGGCAGTGGACAGTGTGTCTGGTCACCACGATTGATCGACGGAGCATCCGATGGAAGGAAGGAGTACCGCGAATAAGAGGAATGGCTGGATGCATCGACTTCACAAATTCAACGGGACAACTACAAAAAACAGTAACAGTATCCAAAATTCTCCTTATCTTTTAAATTATATTGTTGTGAACTTGAACTTACTTCTACGAGTGTGACTCTGTGCGTTTGTTTGATCTCTGCTTCAAATTCATCCCTCCCTCCAGCAAATAGATACATCTTTGCTATGTTTTAACACTAATTTAATGTTCTAAGTGTTTATTCTCTCTGAGGGCAGAGAGGCAAGTGAAATTGCGTAATGACTGCATCCCTGTACTGTCAACTTGTTTCTTCGTAGTTACTAGTAAGTTGCAGTAAGTAGTAGTACTACTTTTAGTAACCTAACCATCCATTTACTACTTATGGCATGCAGTAGTGCACTTCCTTTATGTCCCTTTCAAGATTTATCAATATCTTCTAATCCAAATATTTGTTTCTCTACATTTGTTGTTTGACTGTCCATGCTGTGTTTTTTTCCTCTCTACCAAACCCTCCCAAAAACCCTCATTCCCATCCAATTTTCAAACCCTAACCCTCTTCCCCCGGGCTGTGGTATTTCATTGAGGTGTGACTGACAACAACAATAAATTCCACACACTTGCTGGGGAGGATAAGGTCAAGCAACCAGAAGTTCATGTGCGCCAACGTGGATTGATAAGAACATCCTCCTCCTACACGACGTTAACAACAATGAAATAATTAATGGTTACCTTACGTTGGCACTGCTTAAGCTAGGGCACTTTTCTGTACCGTACTATCTATTGTTCTGTTTCTAATGCTACGCTCAGCCACTCAATGTTTAATTTCCTCTTTTTTTCATATGGTGATACTGCCAGTGTGTACCACTACTGCTACCAGCACAACAATGATATTGCATCCGTCGAGCATTCAAGTCAACAACCAACCTTATTCACCAAACGTGTTTCGCAAATCACAGGTAAGATAAGCATATTGGGGAGGTAGTAGAATAATGGGCTAGGACTAAGTTTGGAGGAGAGCAGAGACTAACAGTACTACTAGTAAAGTACAGTAGTAGGGCTACTGAATTGACTAACTCGGTTACTTGCATTTTGGTACATTTCAGGACAAGATGTTTCATTCTTGCTGGTAAGTTTGAAAAACCAAACGTCCAGTAACCACCGCCAGCCCCCACACAAAATAATATGAGCGTGTATACTGTGTTTTTGAATGAAAAATATAATTATTAAGAAATATAAATTATGGATGTTGTTGTCGTCACAAAAATAGAATTACCCCAACTCACCCCCCCTCCCTAACCAAACCAATGTCCAAAAATCAAAAAGTACCCTTTCCCAAAAACCCAATTCCCACCCCCCGACAGTCTTTAAAAAAGGGACAAGGGACAGTCACTTCCTCCTGTGGCGTTTGGACAGCTGGTGCTGCACGTCCCGCAGCTCGCGCTGATGTTTTTCAGCCAACCACTCCAGGTAGTCCACTCGCTTTCGGAGGCGGCGCTGGCGTACCATCCAGGCTCTGGGGGGGGGCAGCTGTTGTTTTTGCTGCTGTGCGGCGGCGACGGAAGGCTGTTGGGCCACGGCTCCTTTTGGCTGGAGGCTTGTGGCTGGTGGACCCGTGGGCAGTGGAGGAGGATATACGGGAGGTTGTTGTAGTTTCCTCCTCATGCTCCCAAACCCACAACCGTCGATACTCAACACAAATAGCCTCCAGCTTACGGGCCCTGGCCCGGACAGCCATCTCCTTACGGGTGAGCTTTTTGGGAGTAGCATCTATGAAAAAAGAAAGAAAAATACTGTAGCCAATAGTCTTTATAATTCAACAGAAAGTTGACACTCAGTAACACCAGCATCAGTAACACCAGCAAGTAGCAAACACAGTATAACATTTTGAAGATAACGGACCAGGTTTTTTTTGATTGTCGATCCACAACTGGCGCCTCCCATATGTGACGTTATTTATCATTTCTAACCACTATTTTGAGGGTGCCCCAGATAGGAGGAAGAACCTAAACCTCCAATTAGTACCAAGATCCAAACATAATTGATACTGCAGGTATCTGTGCACACGTCGCCTTTTACAGAGTAAATGCTGTTGGTAATCAAACAACACAACCAATAGACAAACAATATGGAAGTAGTCTTGATAGAAGTTTTTCTTCAATTCAGATTTTATCTACCACGCCCAGCCAACACGTGTTTCGTCAGGGCTAGTAGCCCGCGACTTCATCAGGGCTCCCGCGGGCAGCGGTTCCAAAGCTATTGCCACAATGGCTAGGTGCTCTCAGCCGGTTCTAATTCTGACCCAACTACCGGGTACTGTTGAGGTTCTCGTTGATTCGTTCCAGCCGTCCATGTGAGGGTTAATACCAAAGATGCGACACACCATAGGAGTATCCGTGTGAGCGGCAGGTTAAGCCGTACTGCTTTCCAGCGTCTCCGCGTATAAATGCGGAAATCATTTACAGTTTACACGCGGAGACGCTATAAAGCTGAGACGGGTGAGACGAATCAGCGAGAACCTCCACAGTACCCGGTAGCCGGGTCGGAATTGGAAGTGGCTGAGAGCACCTAGCCATTGTGGCAATAGCTTTGGAACCGCTGCCTGCGGGAGCCCTGATGAAGTCGCGTACTACTAGCCCTGACGAAACACGTGTTGGCTGGGCGTGGTGGATAAAATCTGAATTGAAGAAAAACTTCTATCAAGACTACTTCCACATTGTTTGTCTATTGGTTGTATTGTTTGATTACCTACAACATTTACTCTGTAAAAGGCGATGTGTGCACAGATACCTGTTGTAACAGTATAACATTTTGGCATGTATCTTTCCGCCGTCTTTGTAAGCCTGTGACATTACTGGGAGTTTCAGGAAGTCCACTAGCAGCACTATGGGTGGACTCACTATTACATACATAGTCAGAGAGTACTAAAAAAAGGCCTTTTTAACTTTTTTTCTCTTGGGTTGCAAAGGAAATCACTGGTACGTGAACTTGTGCTCGCGGCCATAATGGCAGCTCACTCTGCTTTCACCCAAGAAATACAGACACAGGCCATGATGATGCAGACTCGCAGTACTTTAAGCAGTACATGCAAGTGGGGATCTGAATGTCTTACTTTTCTATAGGGGTGGCACTGCCACTGGCCATACTTCTTCCACTCAGCGTCTGCTCTACTACATCATACAACTCTGCTATCGACGAGGAGGATAAAGAAGATAACATCCAGGCTTCGAAAGTACGTCTATGATTCTTCTTGATGTCTCAAATGTACCAAAATTTATTTTTGTCAAAAACCAACTAACACCCTTTTCAATATATTTTGGAAAGCCCTGTCTTCTTATGTTGAATTGCATTCAACAAAACCGTTCTTTACAGTCATAAAGACTCGCTCATCCTTCATTTCACCCTTCTTTAACTTTTCGTTCTTCACATCCCTAAACTTCATCTGATATGACTTGGCTTCACAAATCACAATAAAAATTTGCCAGCTGAGTTGAAGTGAAATAGAGGGGGCCATTGGTTACCAGAGAAGTTCCGCAGCTAATGCTATTAAAAGTCAAGGTTGACTGTCTTCTCCGTGATAGCCCAAAAAGTAGTTCTAAATTAGTTAATGTTCTTGACAGTACAGTGTACTTATACTAGTGTACTGTGTACTACTGTACAGTACATCATACACTCCTTTACGAGGCTACTCAAAAAAATTTCAATAAGTAAGGAGTATAATAACTTACCACCGCCTGCTGCCGCTGAGTCTTCCCCCCAGCTCCTCCTGTTGGCACCGCCGCATCCTGAGTGGACCCCTGCGCACTGCTGGCCCCGGCACTGGTTGTCATCTGTGCAGCGCCAGATGTTGAGACGTCTAGGAAAAACATGTCATATTTTCAGATGCCATACACAACCCCCTATTTTGTCTCGTCACGGAAGAAAATGTTACATAACACATTTTTTTTATTACTGGGATTGAAAAAAAGTAACGGTTTGGGGGAGGGTGTTAACCTTTTATATGCTTATTCCATTAAATGCTACACTTGTTCTTATGACAACTGATGAATGCTTGCTTAACGGGCACCATTTTTCTCATTACAGAAAGAAGATTCCATTGCCCTTCTGCCAGACAATTCTCCAACTACTAGTAAGTCATCACCAGCAGTACTTTAAGTACTTTAAAGAAGGTGGGGGCTCCCGCACAGTTATTCTAATAATTTCATGTGTCTGTTAACTATTATTATTTTGAGTCATACTAATTTCATTCATGGGAATGTTGTTGCAACTTTAACGTCATCTTCATCCATCAGAATACTATGCTATTAAAAATAAAGAAATAGTGTTTTCATTTCTTAATTGAAAATAAAACTTTAAAACTAACAAACACTGTGTGGTTTTTGTCTACGAGTGAGAGAGCGGAAAGGTTTGAACTACTGCACTTGGCAGTCATGTTTCAGGGACTCAGATAGGCCGGGACTCAGAGGTAGTCTTCTTCTGTTCTTCTGGGTCGTAAAAATCATTGGTCAGACATTCTATATAGTCGGTCAGGGGATTGGGGGTTCAACTTCTGTTCGGACTGAGGTATGTCGAAAGACAAACTGCACCTATCATCTTGTCCATACTTCTTTGTGTGCAGAATAGTCCCTGAAACACTAGGGGTATGGGATGTGCTCCTCTCACATCAAAAAGGACACTGTGACCTTTTACTTGGTGTAAACAATTAAATTTTGTTGTTGCAAATTGTCAAAGCACTTACTTTAAGAAGACTGGAATAGACAGCAAGGGCAACCCAGAGGATTACACTCAGTGCCTAGAGCTATTGCTGTATCAGAGTTTTGTTTCACACCGTTTGCCGAATGGGCAAGCTTAGCTACCTACACAGACCGACTCATAATTGTAAATAGTAGTAGCACGGAGAGTGAGGGTAGAGGCAGGATAAGAATGTAGAAAGTAGTCTACATTAGAAGAAGATCCAAGACTATTTTGTAAAACATAGAATTATTAGGAACCAGTTTATAATAAATAGGATCTGTAAAAGTTAGGGAAGTATAAGTATTAGGATAACAATAAGACAACTTACTGGGGCCAGCAGAAGAGCCTGGAAGGGACTGCTCCTGTCCAACTTCTGCCACCGGAGTCTCTGTTGCTGCCGTCGCCTTGCCCCTGGGAGTTGCTGGTGATCATGAAATAAAGAAACACAACATGGATGATTGTTTTTTGGGAAATATTTGATTTCTTTGTCCTCAATTTAAAATTATGTTGGGGAAACAAATTAACATCAATTGCATCTGATCTGGTCAACTAAGAGGATAGTAGTACAGTATTGCAGGATTCGCAGACCATCTAATAGGAAAGTTATGTAATTCACTAACTACATCAACAACAAAAAGGTTCTACTATGACTGCCATCACTCAGCAGCATGAGACGTCACGTGACAGACACAGTCCGTCATCATGATTGCAGACCAATAACAAATGTCCGGGAGCAAGTAATAAATAGTATACTCAACGTATCAATCCACAACTATCTCTTCAAAGTGGCAGCAGCAGGAGTACAAAGAAGGACTAGACTTGAGTCTACTGTCTCTAGCATTACTTAGTAATGCTCTCAAATGACTAAAAAGTTGTAAGCATAGTAGCAACGCCAATAACCAAGCGAGCACCTGCAATGACAGAAGCTATTTAAACATTGATTTACCTGCAATGTAATCTAATCAGCAGCATTCATACTCTTCAGGAAAAAAATAGATTAGCAATATAACAGAGCAGAAGAAAAAAAAGTAGTTATTAAATAGCTACTTACCAAGCCCAGGGATCTCCACACCAAGCAGGTCGAGCATGTCATGCTCCCGGTCCAAGATGTCAGTCCACCGGTGCGTTACTTGGTGGTAGGTGCGCCGGACCCCAGACTCCTTATACATGCGCCGGCACACCTTCTCCCACAGCTGCCGACGCTCCCGGAGGCCGTAACCGGAAGCAATCCGCCCACCTGCTGCCACGATCTTGGGGCGGTGGACCTGGACAAAAACCAGCAAGGCGGCCACCTCCACCGCAGAAAAGATCTCCCTGGGCTGCACTTCCTCCCCCCTCCAACGCCCGCAAGAGAGCCGGGTACATGGGGCTGGGCCCTTCCCCTTGCCCTTGTTGCCTCCCTTAGCCATGGTCCTGGGCACAAGAATAAGGAAAGAAGAATAGGTGTGAAAAAAATAAGAGAGAGAGCAAAAGAAATAAAGTGGGTAATAAAGTAACAAAAAGTTAAAAAAAATATATAGATGTAGGAAATTGAAGAGAGAGAAAATAAGCAAACAAAAAAATCAAAAAAAGTTCAGAAAAACATAGGATTGCAAAGATATAAGGTGGATAGAAAGGTAGCATGCCCAAAACCATAGCAGTGAATGAAAAACAAGATGGCCACGCCCATAGAGGACCACGTGGGTAAGTTTGCGCGATATTTTGCCCGCAAGCACGCAAAAACGCCCTTGAATACGTAATCGCGCGCCGCATACGACGCGAACTTGTAACGAGCGCCCAGAAACGGAATCACGTCACGCAAACAAGATGGCCGCACCCGTACATGACCTCATGGGCAACCTCGGGGTCGGTGCGCTGCAAGCGGCCCGCAAATAAGCAAAAAAACGCCCGAACACACAAAAAAAAGAAAAAACGCTCACACATGCAAAAAAAAGAGAAATCAGCAAATTTGCACGAATTTGCGGATTGCAAGTTTGATTTCGCGTCCAAAACACATTTTGGAAAACTGAAAGCACTTAGCAGTTGCAAAAGTTCAAAATAATTTGGAACCATTCCCAGTAGTGCTTCCTGAGGGGCCCCTCCAGAGTTCAGTTGCCTACTTTCAACTATTCTCTGACCCTGCTCTGACCCTCAAAGCAGGGTCAGAGAATAGTTACAAGTATGGCACAATGCTCCTGTAAAAAAAATAACTGCAACAGGAAGGTCTTACAGCTAAGGAAGCATGTGCCAGACTTGAAGCACAAATTCAGTGACACATTAACCAGCCCCAAATTAATTCATCTCAGTTGAGGCTGGGAAGGTGTGCTTTGCTTTCCCTCCATAATCTACAGTGGTGAACAAGAGGGTGGTAGTGGTGAACCAGAGGGTGCTGTGATAAACCAGAGGGGGACAGTGAGGATCCAGAGGGTGGCAGTGGCAAACCAGAGGGTGACAGTGATGAACCAGAGGGTGGCAGCCTTGAACCAGAGGGTGGCAGGGATGAACCAGAGGATGGCAGTGGCAAACCAGAGGGTGGCAGTGATGAACCAGAGGGTGGCAGGGATGAACCAGAGGATGGCAGTGATGAACCAGAGGGTGGCAGCCTTGAACCAGAGGATGGCAGCGATCAACCAGAGGGTGGCATTGATGAACCAGAGGGTGGCAGTGATCAACCAGAGGATGGCAGTGATGAACCGGAGGGTGCTGTGATAAACCAGAGGGGGACAGTGATGATCCAGAGGGTTGCAGTGGCAAACCAGAGGGTGGCAGTGATGAACCAGAGGGTAGCAGGGATGAACCAGAGGATGTCAGTGATCAACCAGAGGGTGGCAGTGATGAACCAGAGGGTGCTGTGATAAACTGGAGGGGGACAGTCATGATCCAAAGGGTGGCAGTGGCAAACCAGAGGGTGGCAGTGATGAACCAGAGGGTGGCAAGGATGAACCAGAGGATGGCAGTGATCAACCAGAAGGTGGCAGTGATGAACCAGAGGGTGTTGTGATAAACCAGAGGGGGACAGTGATGATCCAAAGGGTGGCAGTGGCAAACGAGAGGGTGGCAGTGATGAACCAGAGGGTGGCAGTGATGAACCAAAGGGTGCTGTGATAAACCAGAGGGGGACAGTGATGATCCAGAGGGTGGCATTGGAGAACCAGAGGGTGGCAGTGATGAACCGGAGGGTGGCCGCGATGAACCACAGGGCCGCTAACAGGCTGGACACGTAGAAACAACATGGTCGCGACCGTTGCGACCACACAAGTAAGTTCGAGTTCCCGAACTTGTACAAAACCCTTGCGAACTGGCAAAAACAGCAAATTCGCAAATTCGCACAATTTTCAAACTCTTTGTGAGCTGTGCTTGGGCGAGGAAGCTCAGCCCAGATAATCTGGTTGTTTGTGTGATCTTTGCCTTTGTGCTCGCATAAAGACTGGAATGTGTTTTTTGTTATTTTGATAGCTTTGTGTCTCGCGTACATAGAAACGATGACTATGCTATTATTCATAACAAATATTTGTGTAGTGCAGATCTAGCGATATGAGAAACAGAGTGCTCCACAGAAAATCAGAATCAGTGTGCTTTTAGGTGTTCGTACAACTGGGGCAGATAGCTTTTGAGCTGCTGCCATTAACATACCAACATACAAGCATTGATTTATTTCTGTGAGAGCCATAAAAAGAATTTAGAAAAGTAGAAAAAAAGCTTGAGGTTTTTTTTGGGTTCTTTTTGTGAAGCAAGTATGCAAAGCTGAAACAACAAAAGTAAAGACTGCATCCAATTTTTTAAAGAAAGTAAACCTAGACCAAAAGATTTCAGTGATTTATTCCGACCTACAATGGAATCATTGACGTCATTACAACTCAAAACTTTCCTGAAGAACATATTTGGTCTGCTCCAGTCAGCTTTGCAAAAACACACTGATTGCAGACAGTTAGCCTTAATCACAGCAGCAAATAACCAATGAGATGCCTAGACCATTGAAGGTTGTATATTTCATGGTTGGCACCTTCAGTGCCGAGGATGTGACTTTATTGTCTTTTGAATTATCGCCCTAGTGGGGGGAACATTAAGTCTCATCCTTCTGAGGGCTTCTGGGATAACTTCCAATGCTTGCACTGCAGATTTCTACTTGTGCACTAATTGAGGACCAAAGTGGAAACATTCCGTGCAAGCTCCTCCTAGCCCCTTCAAAGCACAATCCTTGATGCCAGTGTACCAAGGACCATCGCTCTCATCGGTGTCATATGATGTGGCAGATAGAGACAAGTGAGTTTCACTGTCCGTTTTGGGAGGGATATTTTCCCCCAGGCACTATGCAGGAAGGGAGATGCAGCATTAGTAAGTGAAAGTATCCCCATTCCAGCGGTGCCTCTGCCTGATGGATTTTGCACAAGGAACGCAGAAGGGATCTACGATCATGAATTCACCACTAAACCACCTAGGATTTTTTAGGTCGAGCTTAAACAGCGCTTGCGATGTACGGGATCTGTTGTATCTACTTGGTGGGGTCTGACTTCTTTGCTTAGGATTGGCATTTGTTTCTGTCATTAAAAACTGGTTGCCAGCAAATGGCTAACATTTGCTGCATGTCCCGCCTTTTCTCTGTAGTTAACGACCATGGAGAACTGGCTTGGGGATGAGCAGCGATGCAAAAGACCTTCCTTAAGCGCTCACATACACTTTCAAAGCACGCAAAACACCAACAGCCTGATTCATCATAGACCCGTTTTGCGAGTCTATAATAGCAATTCATAAGAAATCGCTATTACAGACACGCAAAACTGGATTCATATAGGAATCGCAAAAAGATTTGCGATTCCTACACAATCCTTATTTGCGATTAGCAAATTGCTAATCGCAAATAAGGAATAACTCCCCATTCATTCCTATGGGCCAAAAGGCCCATAGGAATGAATAGGGAGTATTCCTTAATTGCGATTAGCAATTAGCTAATCACAAATAAGATAGCGATTTTAAGGGTGCCAGGGGTGTCCAAAGGACACCCTGTAGCACCCCTAAATGCAAATTGAAACAGGTGTTGCGCACACACATGTCCAAAGGACATGTGTGTGTGTGCAACATGCAACTTAGAAAAATGCTTTTAAAAGCAGTTTTCTAAGTTTTCGCTATTTACCACGAGGTTTGACCTCGCGGTAAATAGCGGGCCGAAATTGCGAATTCGCAATTTTTAAATGGATGATGAGTTGCATTTAAGGAATCTCAAATAGAGATTCCTTAAATGTAATTTCTCGCAAAATAGCGAAATCACTATTACCGATTTTTGCATTTGGGATGATGAATCCCAAATGCAAAAATAGCGCTCGCAAAGGGCCAGATTCTCAGAATCTGGCCCTTTGCGAGCCAATTTCGGCTTGATGAATCAGGCTGCAAGAGTCCATCCTTAACCACATACGTAAACATATGCAGATGAGCGTCTACAAACTGCCACTGTCGGGGCAAAGTGCGTGGAGCAGCGGCTGCGTTTTTGAAAGGCCAGACAGAAGAGCAGCTATTCTGCAACAGGTACGCTTGGTACACTGCAGGTTACAACTCTCAAAGCTTGTAAACTTGCTGCTTCCTCTGTTAACCCTTTTACTGTGGCGGAATTGCAGCACCTTTGATTAGTTGGCGGGGTCACGCCGACCAACGGGCATGTGCAGCACTATGGAGGTGGTGCGCACGACGGACATTGGCCGACAGAAGCATGCAAAGGGTTAATGTCAGGAGCTGGTCATGTATTGCAGAGGTGGTGTGGTGTAATGGCAGGGCTGCCGATTTTGGAACGGAGGAGCTGGGTTCCAATCCAAGCAACGAGAATGTTTTATTTTTTTTGGCCCCCAGAATAGCTTTTAAAATGGTGTCACAATAAACAACGATTTGCAGTCTGCGATTCTGCATTTAACACAATGGCTCTGGGTCAGAGGCTGTGATCACGCTATAATTTGAGGGCATTCAGAAGTGTAAGCCCAGGATTGGCTGATCCTATTGAAAGAATTGTACTATAGTATATCTAACCCAAACTGCGCTCTGCACGCGCAACTATCCCTGCTCTCACATTGAGCCTCAGGGGGAAGAGAGGCAGTGTTAACCCCCAGGGAAAATATTTCAAAGCTGTGCTCTTTCAACATACTGATTCTAGGGCAAATCACTTAGGGCCAGATATAGGTAAATACCATTTACCAATTCTAAAATACTGAATTTTAACAATTCAATATTTTAGAATGGGTAAATGGTATGTAGGTATTTATTCGTTAGTTTTTTACCGAATCGGTAAAATTCGATAAATACCAATTCGGTATTTCCGATTTGGTATTCCCTATTCATTGAATGAATGGGGAATACCGAACTGGTAAATACCGAATCGGTAAGAGGGGGAAGACCTACAAGGGTGACAGGGTGTCACATTGACACCCTGTTGCACCCTTGAATAGTGCATGGGTGCACATGTGGCACACATACATGCCCTAAGGGCATGTATGTCTGCCACATGGCACTGTTAAAAAAGCACAAAATTGATTTTTTACCGGTTTTTGTTATTTACCACCAACTTGTAGTTGGTGTTAAATAACGAATCCTTACAAGTGAAAAGCACTCACTTGAGTGCTTAATACATTAAGGATTCGGTAATTCACTGAATCAGTATTTAAGAATTTGGTAATTTACTGATTCCTTAAATTACTGATTTGGTAAATTACTGAATCCTTAAATTAGGCCCTACATCTCAAATGCCTAACACCGGTCGATAACGGCCGAAATTTGGTAATTTCGTCTGTTAAAAGCCGGTATTAGGCTTCCTACATCTGGCCCTTAATCTCCCCAAATCTTACAAATAATTCTTACTAATGAGTGTGTAATGCAACTGGTGCTCATGGAAAATGCTCCAGTGCCCTTGGGCCAAGTTCGCGCTATATAAAACTCCAAATACTAGCAACATTTGGGCAGTGGTGGCTGATGGATTTTGAAAGTGGTGAGACAGAAAATGTTGTACCCTAATGTAATAAGCGAGCAAGCGAAGCGAGCGACCCTGAACTGCAAAAGGAGGTTGCCGGTGGGAGGGGGTTCTCTCGCGGCAAGAAAATTTTGAAAAAAATGGATTCAAATGGTGGGCTCTACACCATATATTTACTGCAAATTGTTCAAAAAAAGGGGATCCAAATATAGCATTTTAAAGCACAGGTGTAAAGAAAACAGAATCAAATCAAAAATGTGCCCAATCCACCTAAATCTTGCCACAGCAATTTGCCATTGTAGTGCAACTTTGATCGGCAGTGCTCAGGAACTGCAGGTTTCTTCCTGAAATGCAAGCTTGCCTCATTCCAAAAATATCTCGAAGAGCTCAACACTAATGAGAGCATTTCTAAGCACGTTGCCCCAAAGGAAACAACCTGCACTTTAAAAAAAAATCAGAATGAATATGAAAAACAGCGTGCAGTTCTTCCTTATGTCTTCCTTAGCTAACTTGTTGATGTCCCTATTTATCACTTCCTGGATAATCCCAAATACAATTGGATCAACCGAGACGATCACGGCTTTTGCCAATCAGTGCAATCACGCACATTTGTTTATATATCTGGCCCGTTTCCGCGGCGGAAATTGGACCCAGTGCTATCTTACAGTCTAGTACTATCTGGCCCGCTCATGCAGCAAACTATGGATTAACTGCCCTCATGCACCCGTCGAAGCCTGCACCCTTGAGGCCGCTCAAGGCATCTTCTGGCCGTCCAACTTCACGCTTGTACTAGGCAATTGTCTTCAGGCAATAGTATTCCTAGTCCGGATGATGATCCTAATACTAATGTAAAGGATCGAAACAGCGTCAACAGAAAGTTCACCTTATACACAGTGATCTATACAAATGTATTATGCGTAAAGGTGAACCTGCTTTTATAACTTGGCTGCTCTATCGTGAATGTATGATACAGACACCCACATGCTGCCTGAGCCGGATCTATGACAGAATTTCGACAGACAGAATTTCGACCTACACAAATATCGGCGTAATTATATCGATAGCAAAAATATCGACGCCCTATGTACAACATGGTAAGTACCAAAATATCGAAAATTTAATATCGATGTAAAAAATATCGTTGTTAAATATATCGATTTTTTTTAATTTAAAATAACACAAAAAAAAACTGTGAATAATACATAATAATTACTTAAACATATTTAAATATATGTAATAATTGTTAAAAAAATAATAATACATATTTAATAAAAAAAAATCATATATAATATATAATTACTTAACAATAATTACTATTCCCACTCCAGTGGGTGCAACAGTAGGGAAAACTGACCCTGAACACTAAAAATACCCCTTTACCCAAAAACCTAAAACTGACCCTGAACCCTAAAAATACCCCTTTACCCATAAACTGAAAACTGACCCTGAACCCTAAAAATACCCTATTACCAAAGAACTGAAAACTGACCCTGAACCCAAAAAATACCCCTTTACCCAAAAACTGAAAACTGACCCTGAACCCTAAAAATACCCCTTTACCCAAAAACTGAAAACTGACCCTGAACCCTAAAAATACCCCTTTACCCAAAAACTGAAAACTGACCCTGAACCCTAAAAATACCCCTTTACCCAAAAACTGAAAACTGACCCTGAACCCTAAAAATACCCCTTTACCCAAAAACTGAAAACTGACCCTGAACCCTAAAAATACCCCTTTACCCATAAACTGAAAACTGACCCTGAACCCTAAAAATACCCCTTTACCAAAGAACTGAAAACTGACCCTGAACCCAAAAAATACCCCTTTACCCAAAAACTGAAAACTGACCCTGAACCCTAAAAATACCCCTTTACCCATAAACTGAAAACTGACCCTGAACCCTAAAAATACCCCTTTACCCAAAAACTGAAAACTGACCCTGAACCCTAAAAATACCCCTTTACCCAAAAACTGAAAACTGACCCTGAACCCTAAAAATACCCCTTTACCCAAACACTGAAAACTGACCCTGAACCCTAAAAATACCCCTTTACCCATAAACTGAAAACTGACCCTGAACCCTAAAAATACCCCTTTACCAAAGAACTGAAAACTGACCCTGAACCCTAAAAATACCCCTTTACCAAAGAACTGAAAACTGACCCTGAACCCAAAAAATACCCCTTTACCCAAAAACTGAAAACTGACCCTGAACCCTAAAAAGTACCCCTTTACCCAAAAACTGAAAACTGACCCTGAACCCTAAAAATACCCCTTTACCCAAAAACTGAAAACTGACCCTGAACTCTAAAAATTCCCCTTTACCCAAAAACTGAAAACTGACCCTGAACCCTAAAAATACCCCTTTACCCAAAAACTGAAAACTGACCCTGAACCCTAAAAATACCCCTTTACCCAAAATTAATTAATATTACAAATAAATTACTTCCCACCCTATTCCCCTATAAACCCACAACCCGCTCCAGTAGTAAAACATATAATTTAGTTAAAAATACACATAAATTATCAATTAATTAATCAATTAATCAATTAAAATAAATCATTGCCAATTAATATTTAATTGCAAAATAAATTAATCATTGAAAAATAATTATTTAATTACAAATAAATTACTTCCCACCCTATTCCCCTATAAACCCACAACCCGCTGTGGTAGTAAAACATAATTTAGTTAAAAATATACATAAATTATCAATTAATTAATCAATTAATCAATTAAAATAAATAATTGCCAATTAATATTTAATTGCAAAATAAATTAATCATTGAAAAATTAATTATTTAATTACAAATAAATTACTTCCCACCCTATTCCCCTATAAACCCACAACCCGCTGTGGTAGTAAAACATATTATTTACTCTTATATATTTTTAAATTATAAAAACATATTAAACACATATTATTACAATTAATTTAAATACTTAACTTATATTTCTAACACATATTAGTAAATCGAAATTACTTACATCGATATATATGCTATCGATATTAGTAATTTCGATATTACTTACCTTAGGGTCGATATTCTGGCCATCGATATTCTGGACATCGATATTCTGTCCCATCAATATTAGCAACTCGATATAAGTGTAGGTCGAAATTAAAAACTCGATATTTTGACTGTTTACCGCCTGAGCCTTGTGTTTTCTTTTTTGCAATATGAGTCCATGTATACAGGCTTGTATCCCACTGTTTATAAAATTCACTGCTCTTAAATTTAGTATTTTTTTGCAAATTAAACTGCCTTTATCCGGCTGGATAAATGGCTAAATATAGTGCTGACTTCGACTATATTGATTCTTATGTTTATTGTTTACTTAAACAGGGACCACTGTCCTCTAGAATAAGCTATTCCCCAAGGTCCCTGAGCTATAGCAAATCTGGGTGCCCTTGTTGTTCGAAAACACAGATGTCCCTATTAGTAGCAAATATCTAATGAAATTTGGTGGCAAGCCATGAATTATTTTGCAGGAGAATCCCACTGTCGAACAATGAAAAACAAACAGCACTTGTGTTAATGTATTTACCAGAGCAAAAAATCTCAGTCAGTTGCAAAAAATTCTGGTTCAAGAGTGATATAAAATTGTTCACTAGCAATGCAAAGTTGCCCAGCACTAAGACAACGTACATGATCACTAAGGTACAAATTCAAAACCATTTAAATCAGTGAAGAGGTACTGAAATTGAGGAGTAAAGCTGGAGACAGTTAGGTTAGTGAGCGTAGAAGAGTAGGCAGGAAATTGGCAGACTGGCTTGACAGAGCACAGGAAAAGGCGGACCCAATGGGCCCAGCAACCCATATCAACAGACACGCTCCATGTATCTGTGCCAAGGGCTAGGGGGCGCACAGGGCACCCCCAGGCATGCTTCAGTGAGCGGTTGTGCCCGGATCCCACACTCTGCTAAAGGCCGGCAGGTCTGCACAGTGGTATGCGTATTGCATAGATCAGTAGGTTGCGACCAGCAGAGGCAGCAAGCCCGTGCTGCCGGGTAAGACACCAGAGGAGACAACGCATCATAGGTCTACATACCAGAGAGAGTTTCTAAATGTTCCATGCTGGAGCACAGTCAGTCACATTAAGATTCACATCTGAAAGAAACGTTCGAATGTGGCAGCTGTTTCTTATTTGCTCTGCAGAAAGAAATGAGGGGCTAGCCAGTCTTTTATCATGGGTCAGACTTCTGCGGTGCCAGCCATGCCAGGCCAGGCCTACCGCTGAAAGGCCAGCAGGACTGGGGCAGACTACGTCAAGCTTAATTTATTAAAACCTGGTAACAAAGATAAATTCAGCATGCTAGACTCCAGCTGAAAACGACAGTAGGCCGAAAGTTGGGTGGGGGAAAGGCAAAGAGAACGGGTTGTTCCTGGGCACTGAAATATGAGGGAGTTTACTACAATATAATAAGAAATAATGAAATAAAGGCTGCTCTACTAGGGGTAATTGTGTCGGCCGGGCTTAGCTCCGCTGAGGCGCATTGAAGCCTACCTCTCCTCCTGTGGCGACCGGGCTTTGCACCGCTGAGGTGCTGCGACCTTTGTCCCCACTGCTTCCTCTGCTGGCCGGGCTCCGCTCCGCTGGTCCAGAACTATGTTTCCCAGCAGCCCTGCTGCCTTAACCCAGGATGCCGCCCTCCTCATCAACCTGCGCCAGGAAGCGCATAAAGCCCTGTTTGAGGCCGAGGACCTTGTGCTGCTCTACTGGGGGTAATTGCGTCAGCCGGGCTTAGCTCCGCTGAGACGCATTGAGGCTTACCTCTCCTTGACTCCTGTGGCGGCCGGGTTTTGCTCCGCGGAGGTGCTGCAACCTTTGCCCCCACTGCTTCCTCTGCTGGCCGGGCTCCGCTCCGCTGGTCCAGAACTACGTTTCCCAGCAGCCCTGCAGCCTTAACCCAGGACGCGGCCCCCCTCATCAACCTCCGCATAAAGCCCTGTTTGATACCTCGTCCCGCGAGGACGCGCCCGGGACCCACCGGGAGAAGCCCGGGACAAGGGCGGGACCGTCTGTGGCCGTCAGAGGCCGGATAAGGCTGGGCTGGGCCCCCCCTCTAACAAGGTTCGGACTAGTGTTATGTTGCCTTGATTCCTCCAATATGCACTATATTTTAATCATTTTATCTTTGCCTGTGTTTTTCTTTCTCTATCTGTTTTAATCTTGTGTTCGTCAAACCTTGCAGCATAGCTGGTTATTGTTGTTATTAAGCAACTTAAAGCAAAATCTTTGGGGAGATGTAGATTAGGCAATGGCTAGGCGTCGTGCTAATCGACAGATTGAAAACACATGCAATACTATTGACACATACCTAGTGAAGGCTGTGACAGCTCTCAATGATGAAATTAATTGCACCAAAAGGAGACTTTCTATTTCTATTTCTGATAACAGAGCAGGCCAGTACAAGTAGAACTCCTAGTTTTACTACTGAAGTCAATACAGATAAGTTAATGTCAGAGGATACGAACTATAATGGCACCGATGATTCATGTATTTCTAATTCACCTAGACTATCTGCTAGGGATGTCAGCCCCTCCCCATCATCCCCCCTACAGGTCAGACAAAAAACTAGAAACAAGAAAGCTGTAGGACTGGGCAACCCAAAGGGAAGAAGGGATAAAAAAGTTACTGCAGCAGGGAACATGGTTATCACCCGTACAAGGGCTAAATTAAAACCAGAGCTTCCATCCGGTAATCTCAGTTTAGAAGTCATTTTTGATAAAATGACTGAACTGATCAGACCCCTGCACGAGAAAGTGGACAACCTTGCTAGGGAGGTCCACAAACCGAGCACTAATATGGAGAAAATAATCATGAGAACACACCAAGACAGAGGAGCTAGTATACAAGAGAAAAATTGAACTAGAGTTAATAACAACAAAGGTAACGGATCCACAGCAACGCCCAATAATGGCCCAAATGCTGAGCTTAATTCAACTAACGTTTTAGCGAACAATATAATACCAGGACACCAGATAGAGAATATCCCTCTTAATATTGTTCAGGGTACCCGTGCAAAAGAAAAACCATCACCTGTAGAACGATCTAGCAGAGCCAATATTGATCCGATTAAGTACATTGACAGGCAAATTCCTACTTTCATTAACCTTCCACCAGAATGTGGTGCCTATGTTGTGGTACTTGTAAATGTCCCCAAATTAAGGAAAGGGCAAATGGAAACGAACGATGTACTTAAGAATAAAACCCTCCATGGGCTTTTTAATAAATGTAATTTTCCTGAGGTGGGAGCTAATCAGATTATACTAACTCAAATCTCCTTAGGAAAAAGTTTGACGGGGACTGTATAATTATACATTTCCGGTCCCCCCAATGGGCAAAGAACACTCTTGCCAATGCACCTCCTCCATCACCATGGGAATTCAATATGACTCTCCTTCCATTGGGATTTTATATAGGCATTTACTGGATCCTAAATATCACATTAACATTAACTCTATTACCAGCAGAACTACAGCACCACCAATGCTACTCTCCCGCTACACAATTCCAATACATAACAGATACCATGCTTTCGACTCAATTGAGGACAATGATTGACATCTATTGTTTAAGGGTACTCTACAAACTAAACCCCTCAATGGTCTACATCTGTTAGATCTAGTCGAACCAGGCAATGAGTTAGTGCCCAACTATTTTGAGCAAGATATATTAGCACTTGATGTGTGTAGTTATACTGATTGTATTGACAACAAGGATGAGCAATGTATTATATCAAAGGTGGCACCCACTGATTTAAAATCAACAACTTTAGTAACAGAATCTATTGTCATCTCTGTAGGAAGACCTGTTCAGCATGACCTGGTAAATGTTAATTTGAGGCCTGAATCAGGCTATAGGCTAGTGACCTGGAATGTAGCGGGTCTGAAAAGAAAGCTGGAAACTCCATTTTGGCAAAGTTTTATCACTGCAGGCTATGACTTCATCTGCCTCCAGGAGACTTGGTGTAAGGTACCCATTTTTATAGAGGGCTATATCTCATATTGGCTAAACGCGGTAAATTCTGTAGCTGAAAGGGCAAAGCGTGGCCTTCTTCTTTTTATATCGAACAAATTAACTGCTTGTAAAACTAAAAGTTACACCCCCGTCGATACGAACAGTCAGGTGCTTCGACTCAAATTCAGCAAAGGTAAAGATTTAATATTGATTAATTACTACAACAATAATTTCGATAATGACAGAAGGAAAATTCTTTACCCACTAGAAAGCGGAATTAATAAGGCCCTTGCATTGTCTCAGAAAGAGACCATTATCCTTTGGGCAGGTGATTTTAATATCAAACCCTGCCCACTGGTTGCTAGTAATTCTTGTGTCCTTAGGACCACTTCTAGTACCCATTGAAGAGCCAATATGGGTTGGTTACATTGAGAACCTGTATGCGAGTAATGGAACGGTGGTTGGAAGTAGTGGAACAAATAAGGACACCTCTCCATATGGACCGCCGTCCGAAAAGGACATTGAACTGGCTATTAAGGGTTTGCGTTCCTCTGGGGCAATGGGTCGGATGAGCTTCCCATTTCGGTCCTAAAACAAAATAGTGAAATGTGGAGCAAAATTCTTTTTCCGGTGTTTAGTTTATGTTTTTCACGCAAAATCGTTCTCCCTTCTTGGAAGGGGAGCATATTATTCCCCCTCTTCAAGAAGGGAGACCGTGATGCTCCACAAAACTACCGACAAATTGCCCTTTTGGATGCTATAGGTAAAATTGTCGCAAAATGCCTTCTGAAGCTAATCAATGATTGGGTGGTTAAGGGTGAAATTCTACCCCTCGATCAGACTGGGTTCAGGCTAAGGCATGGAACCATGGATAACCTAACGGCATTGCAAGTTATAACTGAAAAATACATCAAGGTCCGAGGAGGGAGAGTCTATGCAGCCTTCATCGACTTCTCCACAGCATTTGATAAAGTAGATCGTCCTTTGCTGTGGAGGAAATTATCGGATCTTGGCATGCCGACCACGCTTCTGGAGCTAGTACGGGCTTTCCACTCTGATACCTGGTGTAGAGTCTTGATGGGAGGGGAAAGGGGTCTTTCTCAAGCTATTCCCTCAGCTAATGGTTTAAAACAAGGTTATTTATTGGCCCCTTTACTATCCTCCCTATACATATCTGATCTCCCCTATGTCCTGTCTCTAAGTGAAGGTATTGCCCCTGCATTGTGGAGTAAAGCGATTGTCTGTCTGCTGTATGCAGACGATATATTAATTCTAGACTTAACTCCAAGAGGATTAAATAATCTTCTACAGGCACTACATGAATACGCAGAGGCCCACCACCTGAAGATAAATGTGTCAAAAAGTAAAGTAATGTGCATGACGGGAAGGAAAAAGTTGAAATATGGGAGTTTTGCTTGGTCTGTAGGTGGACAAAAGTTGGAAGTGGTAAAATCTTATGTCTTCCTCAGAAAAACAATAGCTGGCAATTTAAGTGATAAGGCTCATATAGCAAATAATACTCGGAAAGCAATGGCACAAGGCAAAAGTTTAATTTCTCTTTATAGATCTACAGGCAAAAGATACTTTGCCTTTTTGCTAGAGGTTTTCCGTGCTAAAAATCCCAGCTTCCCTACTGTATAGCATTGAATTACTAGATTTAGAAAAATTGGATTTTTAAAATACCATGGAGGGCAAAATCTTGCGGTATTTAACCACAGTTAACACTGCCTGTACTGTGGCCGCCTTTAGGTTGGAATTTGGCCTGCGCAGTAGTTGGGTTCAGGGCCTCGCAGGGATAGTGCGATGGGTTTTTAGCCTCGCAAAGGGAGAACCTGGTACTTTAAGACATCTTATTCGAAAAGAAATACTAGGAACTCTAAAAGAGTATTCTCTAATTGTAAAGAATTTTATAATTGCAGTTGATCTTTTACAATTAGATGAATCAGTACTTTTTACACTATCTGCATATCAGCTGAAGTACACTCTGAAACAGGCTTCCTGGAAATTAAGCTTTAAGATGGACAGGGAAGCCTGTATCTTAAAGAGAGGTGTTTCTCTGGCCATTGATTCCAGCCTAATAAGAAAAATACAATCTTATGTTACTTGGAATCTCCCTAATGGTGTACGCCGCTTTTGGTTTTTATTAAGGCAGGACCTTCTTGCCCTGAATAATCTATTGTCCAGATGGCATGGTTCCTCAGCTATGTGTAATCTTTGTAATAACTCAATTCAGGATATCACTCATGTGCTCTTTGTTTGCCCGGCTCTTCTTTTACACCGGCGTAAGTGGTTGAGACCAATTTGCCTACAATTAAATATCTTGTCTGCCACTGCATTCATAGATTCGAGTGAAACCCTATGACACAGTGAAAATATTTAAATCTACCTTAATTTAGGTGGTCATTAAACAAAAAGAGAGGCAGTGAAGATAGAAAAACGTATTATTTTCTAAAAGAACCCTCACTCACCCTAGAGGTGACATGCTTCATCATGGGGTTCAGTCACAGGTGGGGCCGACTATTCCCACCTGTGTGCTACCACGCCTGCAAGTGCAGCGGAGCTGGTATGTGTGAAAGGAGTGATCAGTGAAAAGAAGTGTGTTGTAAAAGATCACAACTGTGCCTCAACAAACTTTATTAAGGGCCAGTTGTTCACATTAAAAACTGTGGAGTCACTGGAATTTTGAATTAGAAACCCAGGGGCTTAAAATTCTAATTCAAAATTCCAGTGACTCCACAGTTGTGATCTTTTACAACATACTTCTTTTCACTGATCACTCCTTTCACATATACCAGCTGCGCTGCACTTGCAGGCGTGGTAGCACACAGGTGTGGATAGTCGGCCCCACCTGTGACTGAACCCCATGAGGAAGCATGTCACCTCTAGGGTGAGTGAGGGTTCTTTTAGAAAATAATAAGTTTTTCTATCTTCACTGCCTCTCTTTTTGTTTAATGACCACCTAAATTAAGGTAGATTTAAATATTTTCACTGTGTCATAGATTTCACTTGTGTCGTATTGGCGCTCTTTTGTTGATATTAGATATTGAATTAAGGGGTGGGAGAGTAGCCATTATTCCCTTCCTCTCTCGTTGTATATACACACTGCATTCATAGATGCCATTTATAATCCACCCAATGAAATGTTTTGTCATAAAAATTTTAACTTTTTAAAACGCTTTTTAGATATATATTAGAGGTTCATAAAATGTTTTCTCTTTTTGTATCTTTTATTGTGATTGTATGAAAATGTATATTCCTTTTAGTTATTCTTTTATATGGATCTCATCAGAGTTCCAAAATCATAAATAAAATACTTGACTTGACTTGTGGCCTTAGGAAGGAGACTGGTAAGGAGGAGGTCGGTGACGATTTTCACTTCCAGCACTGCTACTATGGTATAGCCTTAAATAAACTTTTAGGAACATTTATTCTGGATATGCTGGATTGCACTAAGGGTAAGGACAATATTGTTTGCCCTACTTTTACAGGCAGGAATGCAAATACAAATATAGACCATATCCTAATCTCCAGTAACATTGAATATTCAAACCTCTGGGTTATAGAGCCGCAAGTATTTGCATATCATTATTATGCTGGGGAAATAAAGAAGCTAATGATACTAATTGCATTAATAACATTGTAGCCTCTAGACCAAACGGCATGAGGATTAAATGGACTGGCATTGATCCCAAAAAAAACATATGGAGGTAGTGATGAATTGTAAAACCGAGATAGATTATTGCCTCAGTGATGAAGTTATTCCTAGTATTTTATTTGATAGTTTTGTTAAGATGAATGGTACTATAGAAGGTATTTTCAGAAAAATAATTAAAGGGAAAAGGGTCACAAATTCTGGCTGGTTCGATGGAAAGTGTGCCCAGGCCTTACAAGAATTAAATGCAGCATTGAGTGTTAAATCTCATGACAATGCTACCATCAAACTGCTGGGTACTGATTATAAAGTAGCAATCTGTAACAGGAAAAGAGAACTACAGGATGAGGCATGGTCCAATCTCAATTTAGCAGCTGATACAAACAACACCAAACTTTACTGGGAGACCATAAACAGTCCCTTTTTAAAGAATGATAATATGCCAGAATTAACATCCTATGTAGGATGTAATGATTGGATTGAGCATTTTATGAAGATTTTTAATCCAGATAGGTCTATTTAAGATTCAGCTAGAAGTAACGTCTCCACCTGGCACCCACTACCCTTATCAATAAGCGTAGATGAGGTATATGATGGCCTAATTAACAGCAAAGGAGGCAAAGCAACTGGCCCGGATGGGGTCCCAGTAGACCTCTATAAAATAGAAGTGGACCTCTTTCCCCCATCCTAGCAAGGTTTTTTAACGTGGCGGCAGAGGATCGACAACCGACATAATGGGGCCAATCGTTAATTATTCCCCTCTTTAATAAAGGATCTAAATCTGAGGCTTGTAATTCCCGCCCCATTTCTTTGCTAGATGCTTCTATCAAAGTGATGAGCAGAGTTTTATTAAAGCGGTTTGAAACATGGGCAGAAGAATGTGACATTTTATCTAAAGCGCAATATGGCTTTAGAAAGGGTTTAGGTACCCTAGAACAGTGTGTCAACCTTGATCTTTTGATCAATAAATACACTGTTGCTAGGGAGGGAAACCTGTTTCTTTGCTTTGCTGACTTGAGCAGCGCCTTTGATCTCGTGGATCATGGCATATTATGGCAGATCTTACTTGAACAGGGCGCGCCCAAGGAAATAGTACACTTTTTAGCGAGGCTTTATGAAAGATTATCTTGTAAAGTACGATATGGCTCATCTGGTGAATGCACACCTTTTTTTAGGGTTACACGAGGCATACGCCAGGGTTGTGTCTTGGCACCGCTTTTATTTTCATTATTTATTAATCAAATAGACTTAACCCTTGGACAAATTCCAGCAGATGCCCCATCTGTAGAAGGTGTAGCAGTACCAATTTTACTATATGCGGACAATGCCGTTTTAATTTCACGCATTCAAATCGGCTTACAACGCCTTATAGATAACTTTTCAATATTTATAAAAAATACGAAGCTCAAAATCAATAAAACAAAGACTGTTGTCATGTGGGGAAAAGGTTAAATCAGCCACCACTTTTTTTTTATAGATAATGAAAAGATGAAATCTGTTAAGACGTTTTGTTATCTTGGGGTACCTTTTTCTGGTGATGGAAAATGGACAAATGAGCATGACAATATAAACCTGAAAATGAGCATAAACATTAACAGCATATTCATTTTTTCGATCAAATTGGGGTCCAGAAGAATTATAGACATGTTAATTATCTATAACGCTAGATGTGTGTCATCTGCATTATAGGGGGCAGTAATTTGGGGCCATCAATGTGGGAAACTACTACAACGCGATGAAAATAAGTTTCGAAAGAGATTGTTGTGTGCCGCTCCTTCAGCCTCAACCGAACTTGTACACAAGGAAGTAGGCATAAATTACATCAGTGACTTAGCAGCATTATGCCCTCTGACACTCTAGCGATCCATATGGTTGAAAACTAAAACATTATTCACACAAAAAACATTAGAGACTGCTTGAGGCTTGATCATTTTTCCAAAATATTATGGCTGAAATATATCCATTATTGGTATAACCTCCTATTTGATTGTAACATCCTTTCTGCACCCGAGTTAGCAGCTACAATCACCAAAAAGGATTTAAAAGAAAAGTTCTTATTATATAAGAAGGAGGTCAGAGAAAGGCAGGCCAGGAAATTACCTACTGTCGTTTTCTATCTGGAATTAAATTTAAATGAAGGTTTCCAGGTTTACCTATCTAAGGTTACACGTAAATCCCACCAATTTGTCATAACTCGTCTTAGGTTAGGAATTGTGCATCATTTGGTGGCTTTTTCCACAAGTGAAAAATAGTACAAATTTGCCATGCCCATGCGACCATTCTTCAAGACAAAGCTGTTGCCACTTTTTACTGTTTTGTAAATGTAATCACTTTTTAAGGACATTTTATTTAAAACCTATCTTTTTAAAATATAATGTTCAATCCAATGAAATTAATGTTGTCATTAGAAAGTGAAGATATCTGTTTTTTTGTTGCGACATATATCATGAAATGCATAACTGCTAGAAAATCTCTAATTCCTTGATGTAAGTATCCACGGCAAATTGAATATATACTGCGCTATTGGAATGATTTTATTGAAGAAAGAATACTGCAGTTTCCTAATATACTGTTCTTTTGCACAGAAAATACTTTGTATAAACTTATTGTATTTGTCTCTTTGCAGCACAAGGTATCAACCCAGTTGTATTTTGCACTACTGCAGATTAGCACAAATTATTTGCATTCTTCACTTTGTTGGGAAATTAGCACAATACAAAAAAATTTAATATTTTAAGCAAATACTATAAAGGTGTTTTAGTGTTAGGGAAGGATGTATAGAATATTCTTTGTGAAGTATTTCTGGTCCTGTTCTGAGCTGTAATTGTGTAATTTGAAATTTTATATATTATTTTGGTTTAATGAAAGTTTGTTTTATTGTTTTGCTTATATGGCTTGTCCAGACTACCGGAATAAAAGCTTTTGAATTGAAATTGAAATAAAGAAAGAAGGGGACTGGAAAGTATGGATAAAGGAATTATAAGTGAAATTAGGGTAGGAAAGAAGGATGGGCTGGGTGAATGTAACAAATAAACTGAAGCAAGAAAGGTAGTGAAGCTTGGAGGAGTGTAGGAAAGAAGGAAGAAAAGCAAGACAAGGAAGGTGAAAAGTAGGGCAGGCAGGAATGTAGGTTGGGCAAAGAATGAAAATGAACAAGAAGGAAGCAATATGCAAGAGAACAAAGACGCAAAGAGGGAGGGAAGGAAAGCGAAAATAAGGGGAGAAAAGAAAGAAACAAAGATGAATAAAGGAATGACGCCTGTGAGAACAACTGAGAAAGAAACATTTTTAAAGTGCAAATGTAGGAAAAGAGAGAAGGATACTGGAGTAGTGAGAAACAACATAAGAGAAGGAGAAACATGAACTATGGCTGCTGTGTGAAACAAACACAAAAAGAAAAAGTGGAGCAGGTTGGAGTGCAGCGAATCCTCATAACCTGTAATCCAGCCGTGCTCCACATCGCATTCCCGCAGGATTTACAGAGAGCATCAAGGTGTGCACCCGCTAGGGTCCTCTGTGCCCTTTAGCTCGCCGGCTGCTCCTTTATTGGCCTGCTCCCGACCTTCAATGAGCATTCGCTAAATGTTAGTCTCCCCAGCCCATCCGACTTCGAGAGCCCTCCACAGTTTAGGATCTTCAACAAACCACTCACTTACAGCACCAAATACGTTTGTGGTAACCTCGTAAACAGTGGAGTACATTTAATGGCGCTGCAAGAAGCCACAACCGAAACAGCAGGAGTCCCGTAAAAAGATACAACACACCAGGGCACAAGTCGAGGTACCACGTGGGTGAACGGTGTACCCCACTTATTTTACCGGGTGGACACTCCCCCCTGCTCAAAAGCTGGGCTTCCTGTGATGGCATCACTTGCCCGCACAGCCGCTCCCAACGAGAGGGCCGCCAACCGCATAGTTTTAACACTCCCGGCTATGGGACTTTAATCCTTGTAAGGTTATTCTCTTTCCCAGTACAGGGCTCCCAGCTGTTCTCGGCACACATACGTCTTCCTTAAGTTCACACCCTTTCTCCCCAGATTCTTGTGTAGCGCGCGAATGTGCTACCTATTAAAATTATGCTTTGCCCTTTGAACCTGTCCCCATCGCCTTGTAGCCTTGCTGGGCTGCTGTTCAGCAACGCTGAAAGTTATGGAAAAAAGTTCTAGTCGGCAACATCCTGGACATGGACACCTACCTTCATGTCTATATGAAACAGTAAAGGGAGGTCCAGGGCCATGTATTTGCTCCAGCTTTTCATCCAGCGGCTGGGGGTGGGCACCAGAGGAGCAACTAGAGCCAGGTTTGGGGGGGGCTGATAAATATTTTTGGGGGGGTGGCTAAGAGTGGCAGGCCGAGTGGAGATGCACAACAAAAAGCTCATTACCAAGTGAATGGTCTTTTAAAGACCTGTGGAGTATTCAGGTGTGGCTGGCAGCTGAAAAACTGTCTGCTGTGTGCCCGGAAAGATGTCTCAGCCCGGGATGGCACACGAAAAGGGGGTGGGGGGTGCTGAAGCCCGTTGAGCCCAATGGGCGTTGCGCGCCTGGTGGGCACAGAGGACGAACATGTGGGAAACAAAATGCTGCACGGCGCAGTGGGGGGTGGGGGGTACCTCCCACTGTTGATGACTGAAGAATAAATTCATGCTGTTTACATTTATTGGGATAAGGAATGGTGTCCTGGTTTTTCTGACATACCTGGGTTTTTATTACTCCTTTCGTACCTTTTATGAATGCACAAGGTTTCCTCTTTAGTTAAGGCTTAGAGTTAAGCATGGGCGAATTTTGCGAATTTGCAATCCGCGAATTTGCGGATTTGCGAATTCACAATCTGCAAAATTCGAGAATTCGCGCGAATTTGCGGATTTTTTTATTTTTGCGAGTTCGCAGGTGTTCGCGGGGCACTTTGCGTGTTCGCTGGTGTTCACAAGGCGCTTTACGTTTTTGCCAGGGTTTTTTTTTTGCTGGTTAATCACTGCCACCCTCTCGTTTATTATGCCCATCTGCCCTCTGAATCACTCGTTTCTGTGCCCTTCTGCCCTCTGCCCCACTCATATTTTGTCCCCTTCTGCCCTCTGTCCCACTTTGTGCCCTTCTGCCCTCAGCCCCACTTAGAATAGCGCTGGCAAGCTGCCAGCGCCATTCTAAAATAGCTGCAGATAGCTTCAACAGGGAGCACTAATAGATAAAGTAAAGCAGGTGCTGGAGTTGAAGGTCAAATTAAGTTACACAATCATTAATCACCCCAAGTTTGGGGTGATTAATGATTGTGTAACTGAATTTGAGCAGCACCTGCTTTACTTTATCTATTAGAGCTTCCTGTTGAAGATGACTTTTGTAACTATTTTAGAATGGCTCTGGCAGCTTGCCGGCACCATTCTAAAAGAGTTACAAAAGTCAGCTTGAACTTTTGACCCAATCCGTTCCACTCTCGGATTTTGCGGGAAATTCGCGAATCTCGCGGATTGCGAATTTACCGAAAATCCGCAAAATCCGCGGGCGGAACGGATTTTTCGCCCAAGCGTGGATAGTAGAGTGCTACTTGCCAAAAGCGTTTCATCACCTCATCAGGGGTAGTAAACGCTATATAAAGGCAATTATAATATATTATTTATTTGCTTTACGATGTTTTTCTGTGATGTCACTTTTTCAACTGGTGTCAGAATGCTTTGCATGTGACATTAACTGCTTATACACAAGAAGCTTACAGCTGCACCGGCGTTAGAAACACCGCCGTAAAACTTGAAAGTTTCGCTGTAGAATGAAAAATAAAGAGGCACATCTTTTTTTTATTGTCCGGATTTGTTTCATGTTTCTTAAGGTTTTTCAGTGCAGTAGTTTTTGGCAGCAGCACTCACCTCTAAACATTGTCCTAGCACCATTGTGGAGATCATGTGTATGCACCAAGCCTCATATCACTACGCACTTCTATAGGTAAGACTAGTTCAGGTGTGGGAGCTTTCCAACATCACAACCAGCTCATGTTTGCTCTGGATCACTTGAGGAGCCTACAAGAACAAACTGCCAACTGAGGAGTAACAGAGTTGCTTAATAGTGTGGTCACAGCTTTCACACTTTATGCAGGCATGGTGGCGAGCACATGACTAGCACAGCTGCATTGATTTATTAATAATACTGGGATACTTTGTTCCCCTTTTAGTTTTCTTAGATGCTAACTTGCTGTCAGATGCACCTGCATCATTTAGTTAACAATGTGATCTAACCTCGTCTTGGATTTATCCTCATGTTTAGTGGTTGGGGGTGTTAGTAAGTACCGCCTTATCCAGAGAAGCATTAAAATGAAATGTCTTTTTTTCTGCATTTGGAATTACTGAAAGCACTAGCGCTTGTGCAGCTGTGGCTTGATGTTCACAAAAGGAGCAAGCAAGAAGAGGGCGAGCAGTGATGAGGAAGTGGGTGAGGGGACACTCAAGCGGCAAAGCGAGAGGATGCACTGGTACAGGTCTGATTAGGTCATGTGAGGGAGCTTTCCAACATCATAACCAGCTCATGTTTTCTCTGGAAGAATTCAGCAGCTTAAAGAACAAACTTCCAACTGAGGTAACCGTATAACAAAGTTGCTTAACATTTAGATAATGTTGTCACCCCTTTCACATGTTATGAAGACATAGTGGCGAGCACATGACTAGCACAGCTGCATTGATTTATTAATTTTACTTGGGTACTTTGTTCCCTTATAGTTTTCTTAGATACTAACTTGCTGTTGAGCTGCAATATGGCCCCACCTTGAGTGGGCTTTGCTTGCCGAGTACATCATCTGCCATAATCCAGCCACTGCGGGAGGTGCCACCCGCAAAAGTATAACGGGCAGGGCACAAGTCGGGGTACCACGTAGGTGGACGGCATCCCCCCACCTATTTTACCGAGCACTCTGAAAACTTGGCAGCTATTTGCTTCTGTTCATGGTGCCATGTTTTAGTATGCCTCGCTTACAGCACTTAATGTCTTTACTAATGTAGTTGTACACCAAACTTCATCCACAGTTGGGCTGTTAATTCCTCTATACAGGGACCTTAAGTCATAGGCTTAAGTAGTGAGCAGCTTCAATTGTTAAATCTTGCAATACGTGCAAATAATAGATCTGCTACACATGTGATGTCACTTCCTGTTGTGATGTCACTTCCTGTTGTGATGTCACGTCCTGTCATGATGTCAATTCCTGTCACACCACCTAACTTGGAGAGTCCCCCCAATTCGTTTTTTAGGACTTTTGCCCTGCTACACACCAAGGGTTGTCACCATTAGAGTGCAGTTGTGGGCCGCAGCTTGCATTGCGTGAGGCGGGTAAAATAAAAAACGAAAAATAAATAAAACGTACCTGACAGGTCCCACACCGCCTCTGCTCCTGGGCCGGGTCCCACGCACCTCTGCTCCTGGACAGGAACAGGCATGCTCCCTCCCCTCCTGTAAGCCAATCACAGCGCTGCAATGGCAGCGTTGTGATTGGTGGGGAGTCCCGGACCGCACCGAGCCGGGTGCCTGTATTGAAACAATTTTCTCTATGTAGGTTGCATGCTGCCTACATAGAGAAAATGTAGAGTGTGCGTGACTGCTTTGGTCGGCCCCAGGGTCGATCAAACAGTCAGGTCCCTCAAAGTGGTGCAAGCCACTCCCCCCCGACCCGCCCACCCGCCTGCCCCCAACCAGGCATACCCTCCCGCCCACCCCTAAAAAGGCATACCCTTGCCTTCTGCTGAAAATAAAATGTTTTTTTAAATACCATTTTATTTTCTGCTTCTTTCACTGCGAGAAAGCTGTGGAGTGGTGCTCCAACACCCTAATGGAGCGCCTGCCACTCCATTTGGGGGCACAATGCAGGAATGAAGTTTTTTACCTAGCATATATTTATTTATTGTAGATGAACTAGCCTGTAGCCGCTAGAGTGCAGCAGAGAGCAGCAAACGGCAAACGGGAAACACGAGGAGAGAGAAGCGGCGGCTCCAGCGATCCTGCGGCAGCGACCCTGCGGCAGGACTTTGAACCGACTGTGAACCGTAGAGAGGAGGTGAGAAGCGGTGGTTCTGGCGACTCTGGCATCACGACTGAGCACCACTGAGCACCGCGGGGAAAAACTGTGTGTTAGTGCCGCGGGTGCCGTGAGTGCTCCGCAAGTGCTCTGGAGGTGCTGTGAGAGCCGTGGGTGCCACAGGTGTGACGTGTGCCCTGAGTTTCTCACCTGAGTCCCCGCTCTTAGTCGCGAGGCCCTCCTGACTCCCGGCCAGAAAGCAACAACTCGAGCATTTTAGAAAAGGCTAAATAACCATAAGCAGCCAAGCAACCCAATTGAACAATCAAATAAACAGTACTCCACAAGAAGACTTATCTTGGCCATCCAGTTGCCGTGGTATTGCCGAACTGCTGAGTGAGACCTGTTTAGACACGGAGTCACAGAGCTCCCACATTCCGCATTACCAGATTATCAGCTTACCTTTCCAGTTCAAGGAGAGCCTTTCAAGGTTTTCGAACTCGTCAGAAATTGCCGGTGCCAGTAATCGCGTCTAGAGAGTGGAAGACTGCTCCCGGAGGAGCTCTCCTCTCGACGTGTTTCTTTTGGGCATTTCCTGTCAGCAGACACAGGATTGGAGCCACTGGGGTAAACACGTGAGCCGCTTCGAGCTGCGAGCCGCGACCAAGAGAGCAGGCAAGAAAACATCAAACCGGCAAAGAAAAAAAAAAAAAAAAAGAAAAAAGACAGCAGCAAGCCACCGTGGCACCGGGCGCTGCGCACTGGGCGGCACGCAAGTAAGCCCGTGTGTGTGTGCTCAAGGAAAGCCTCTACCCGGCTGTAGCCTCCGCCCCCCTCCCTCCACCCTGGCCGCTGCGATCCCGGCGCTGACGTTCGTGTTTCCCTGCCGTTTCCCTGCCGGAAAAATGGATTGACGGCAGAGGGGAACACAGGCTTTGCGCCTACAAGCACATGAGAAGCGCGACCCCCGACTTGGAGATCGTGCTGGGGAGCCGGTGTACAGGAGCACAGGAGAAGGCATCATAGGAGCCAGAGGAGCATCAGAGGAGGTGCAGAGCAGCACAGGGAGGCACTGAGGGAGAACTGCACTCCTGGAGCACGGTGACCCTGGTGTGCTGGTGTGCTGCCTAGGTGACCGGACCTGAGGTGACCTGAGGCGATCTGAGGTGAGCCACTCTAACAGCCACCCCCCCTGGCCCCCACCTCCTCCCCTCATTTTGCGTTCTCCCAACCACCCCACCAGCCACCCCACCCACCTCACTCACCTACTCCACTGAAGCATCTAACCCACCCCCATCACCGCTCCCCCAGCGCTGGAGGCTATTGAACATCGCCAAGGATTACCTAAAACCGCGCCGTGAAGAGCAGAAGCCACAATAAAAAGTCATAACAAAGATGAGGTCGGGGAAAGTAAGGAAGGCGGCATCGGTCCCAAAACGAAAGGGGACCAGGCAACCGACATCCGCCAAGGTTTCCCTTCCAGCCAGTGAAACCCTATCAGTGAATGGAATCTCACCTGAAGGGTGCCACAGTTCCTTCCAAAAGGCCACGACCAAGACTAAGTTAAAATCACATGAAGGAAAGCAATTGGATTTGTCAAATTATTTTTTAACTACACCCAAAATCTCTCAACAGCATCAGCTCCAGGAGGTAATCAGGAGCAGGAATCCGCCTTGGGAGTGGAAATTAACTTCCCCTCTCCAACAACAGTCGAACGCCCAGCCTTGGGAAGGCGAAAATAATAAGTCAGCTCAAGCCAGGGAGGTATTTACCTTTGGTGCCACTCCAATCAAACCACTGTCCAGTCTTGGAAGTCGGGGTGGTGCCAATCAAGAATCATGTAAAGTCAATTGCCAACAGGACATATCCTTGGGTGAGGCTTTGGGCCAGCAACCGGCTGTTCTGGCGGCAGTCACCAAGGGTGGTTCTCTGTCGCAAACTACATCAAAGAACCCACTGATAATGCTGACTGATTCCACAGCAAAAACCCAGAAACTATGCACTTTGGCAACCTCCAATGGAGAAGAAGAACCTGTCATTGTAATAGAAGACCGGCCGGACCCACATCGGAAGCTAATTTGTGCCCAAATCCACGCCCAAAACACCGCATTGAGTAATAGTACTGCTCAAACCCTTCATCCAATTAGTACACCTACTGCTCAACCGACGGAGCCAAGTTCATCGCCCACGGTTCTGCATTCATTTGTACCATTTGTAACATATGAATTAACAATGCCTCCGTCCCAAAAGACTCCTAATAAAACCGACCCAAGTGACCAGCTTTTAGCAGATCTGTCCTACTTTTTCAAAGATACCCAAAACCCCGCAAACGACTCTCCCACCGTCTCAAACCCTAATCATGACGTTTACACAGCCACCAGCGTTTGGCCCCAACTTTTGCAGACATTTCAACAAACAGTCAACGCCCTACACTACCATTCGGACAAACTGGATGTACAGGTTGATCTCCTAAACACGCTAGCCGTATTTACGGCCGGGATAGATAATAAATTAGACCAACTGAACAATCTAATTATAGGTGCCCAAGCGTCGACAAAACTAATTCAGTCCGTATGCTGCTGCTCCCCAATAATTGATTCTCTATCATCGCTTCCCGACTTCCTGGCCAGTGTACTAAAGGAGGTAAGGATGCTGAGGGGCAGCAATCCAGGCACCACACCGGGTGTTTCAACACAAAAGTCACCACATTGGACCCAGAATTATGCCACTTTCCAGCCAGACGCCAAAGAAGGCACCAAGCCAACTGAAGGCATAGACTCCCGCTTAAACCAGGCAAGGGTCCAACCAAATCCAGGTCACATACAATCTGACCAGGTAGAAGCCGAGCAGGGAAAGACGCACAGAGGTACCACCAGTTCGGTTAATTCTCCGAATGGCCTACTGATCAGCCCCCAGTGTTTGGCTCTTACCATCCAGGACAAACAGCCAGTGTTTGGACCTCAGTTAAGCAAAAGAGAATGTAAACGCCAACGCAAACAAAGAAATAAGGCCAAGGCATTAACAACTGCTGCTAACCCGGGATACTACCCGCTTTTTTCAACGGTATCAAGTAAACGGGCCCTGAGTGCGACAGACGCACCTCCCTTGCTAGGAAACCCCGCTGTGCCCAAGCCAAAAGAGGACCTACCAGTAACTAGTAATCAATCCATAATGGGGAGCCCCCAGGAAATAATTGATTCTCCAATGCGAGTAGCCAAAAAAGAGCCCGGTTCGGCCTTAGTAAATAAGGATACGACAAAAGTCAAAAAAGGGATATTAAGACCCAAAGAAATTGAAGTGTCCCAAAAAACAGGGCACGTCACACCCCCAGCGCAGGGTGATGTTTCAATGATGGGTCAGAACCTGACCAAAATGATCCACAACCAGAGACAAGACCATCTCATAAATCATTGCTCGACCTCAAAGATCAGGACTAACTTAACAGCCCAGGAGAACCAGCATAACGAAGGATAGACATTCAAGAAAAACACAATATGCCACCATCAAACTGAGACTGCCAAGGTCATATCGCACTCTTACATCATATTAGCCCCTGAATATAAATCAAAGGGCCGCCACGACATTCTTAACAGAGCAAACATACTCAAACTGACAGAGGGGATCCCCGGACTGGCGGGTTTAGTATCTAATGACATTGAGGCTATTGAGTTCATCCCACCAAGGGGAACACAACCATCGGAGGTAACTCTGGTGACATTCAAGGAGGCAAAGTGGGCACCCACGTTTTTGAATAACAAAGCAATTCTAAGGGAATGGGGTATTCGAGTCTACCCATACTCTATGCCAGGCTATCCAATTACACTCCTTAACCACCTAACTCCACCTCTAAAAAACGGGATAACAAGGCAGAAGGGTCAAGACAAAATCTACTCAATCCTAAAAACGCCTTAGGGCCAGAAAAAGACGGCAACATCCAATTTAGAGATGTAGCCATTAAAGACATTGGTGAAAGGTGGGACTGGCTCCCAGCAATTGTATCAACTAAAAGGCACGAATGACCATCTAACCCCAAGATCATGTCCACCGGCACAAAAATATCAGCACACCCACCACAGTCAGGAGCAGCATCCAATTTATTATCGGAACAAGTTACCTTATTATGCTCCTGGAATATAAGTGGACTACATCAAAAAATTGGGGACCCAGATACGCAATCCTTCTTGTGGAATCACTCAATAATAGCACTACAGGAAACCTGGACTTTACAGGGGTGCCCAGTGCTTGGGTTCACTGAGACATGGAATCCAGCAACCAGGGACAGTCGCTTTGGTCACTCGAAAGGCGGACTGGCAACGTATGTATCAAACTCTTTAAAAGCCCGGATTACACGATGGCCATTCAAGGAAGACTGGATCCTAGGGGTTAAGATCGAACCCTGGCGGAAACATCGTCCCCTCTTTCTTGTAAATGTGTATATCAACCCCAGTACCCGCACTAAAAAGGACCATCTGACTCGTCTAATCGAGATTATGAATGATATAGTCATGGACCAACCTAATTCAGACTGTATAGTCACTGTCACACTATCTAAGACGACGAAGTCACTAAAGAAAGCGAGAAATAAGGCCCTGCGGGCTCTGGCCAAATCTCTGGGAAATAGTGATTGCATATCCAATTATCAAATCTCGCAAAAATCACTCAAGCAAGCGATCAAAAAGGATAAACGGGCACATGAAAATCAATTCTGGAGTAAACTGGTGTGGGAAAGTAAGCAAAAAAACTCAAGGAAATTCTGGGCGCTTATTAACCACACCAGCTTAGGAACAGTGTGTACGGGATTGGCTAATATCCTGGAATCAGACTGGGCAAATTTCCTATTTAATCATTTTAAGTCTCCTGATTACCCAAACCCCACCGGAAACGCCAACGTAACCGAGACCAGCCAAGACCACAGACCCACGTGGAGTATAAAACAGGAAAGGGTCTCGAAATTATTGTCAAAAGCAAGATCGGATGGGGCGCCAGGCCCAAATGGCCTGCCACAGATTTGTTTAACTCAGATATCGCCCTCTGGTCAGGAACATTGGCCAATCTCTTCAACTACGCATTAAGAACAGCCATAATACCAGAGTCATGGCGGGGAGCCATAATACACCCAATTTATAAATCCGGATCTCATGCACATCCGAGCAATTATAGACTCATTGCCCTCTTGGACATAGAAGCAAAGCACTATGCTGGTCTTCTACTAGAGGACCTAAGGTTATGGGTAAAGGACAATAAGCTATTGCCAATGAATCAGACAGGGTTTGTGGCAAATTCAGGAACCCGCACCAATTTGCTAGCAATATCAACTGTAGTCGACAGGGCAGTTGTAACCTCAATATTAGTTAATTGCTGCTTTGTTGACTTCAAAGCAGCATTCGACAGAGTCCCCAGGGAGGCCCTATGGGCCAAACTAAAGATGTGGGGGATTCCAGAGAAATTACTAGAGGGAATAATTCAGCTCCACACTAGGACGTGGGTACGGGTGAAGTTGGGGACCGGCACCCATCTCTCACGTAAAATAATGACAACCAGAGGAGTGAAGCAGGGATGCGTGCTGGCCCCCCTTCTTTTTAATCTATTTGTAGCAGACCTGTCAGTGGCCCTAGACAACACTAATAGTCACTCTCCGAAGGTGGGTGGCATGATTCTAAGTAATCTTTTATATGCCGATGACTTGGCTCTCTTCAGTTTAACCAGGGTTGGGTTACAAAGACTCCTCGACAAATTGTTTGATTACACGATCAAAAACCAACTAGAGGTTAACCTGAAGAAAACGCAAGTAGTTACATTTGGTAAGAAACGATACACAGGGGGCGGTTGGTCATTCAACAATGTCAGTTTAGAAATTGACCAGACCTATTAATACCTAGGCGTCCACCTGGACTCAAAATGTGGCTACAAAAAACAGCGTAGAGAGATCAGAGCCAAAGCAGTGACCCTAATGGTGTCACTAGGCAAACTTGCTAAAGATCTTTCCGGCCCAACCTTAGCCCCTCTCTTGGAGGTGATGAGAGCAAAAGTTGGCCCCACTTTATCCTACGGGATTGAGATTTTCAGTGGTAAAATGAACACAACCCTGAACCAACAGACAACTAAAATTTATAAAAGGGTGCTTCGGCTGCCAAAGACATCCTCTGCAGCACAGATTAGGTTGGCGATGGGGCTGGCAAACTACGAGGCCTCAGCCACCGGGGCGTACCTTAACCTGTGTCACAAGTTAAGACAAGCTGAGCCAGGAACTTTAGAATTCCTAGTCTGGCAAGAAATCAGCCAGATTAACCCGGGGGGCTTGTACGGACTACTCTTTACAGACGCCATTAAGCAAATGTCAGCAAGCGATCTGTGGGCCCTAAACCCTGGCCAGATAGCTTTTAAAAAAGCCATAAAAAAATGTGTGAGAATGGCTTCTTGTCTCACTGATAAAGCACTTTTTCTGAAACGTAGCCACGCCTGGGCCATGATAAATTCCTACAGACACCCAGCCCCAGTCAGTTATTTGGCCAGCACATACCCATTATACTTGAAACGTGGCTTTATTGCCATCAGACTGGGTGACTGGCGTTTCTTGCAGGACTTACCATCATCTCTCCTGTAGAGGGTGTGGGAAAACAGCGGAAACCATGTTGCATGTAAGTTGCCTCTGCCCAGCCCTTAATACAGAACGCAGGTCCGGACTAAAATTAGAGTGGAATAGGCTGGGGGTTCGGACCTGCAGGCAAGCCATCATGGCAGCCTTAAACCCGGAAAACATAGTGCTAAATATAAAATCTACAAAATTTGTTCAGCGAGCATATTATATCTTTAATTTAAGGAGACCATGCTAAAGTGTCTAATTTTCCTTTCTCTCACACCGAAATGAGTAACAACTGGCATTATTTTTAGTAATGTTAGACATAACCTGGTGATACTCAATGCAAGCTGGTGCCCTGTTTCAATTTTTGTGATTTTAAAGTACACCATGAGTCAAAAATTCCTGTTCTTTTAAAGATTGCCAATGGATTGTGTTTTTATATTTATATTGTGTGGTTATTTCTTAAAAGTTTTTATCTTTATACTTGGTCAGGTTGTGAATTTGTAAATTCTTTTAAAGATATGTTTTATATCTAAATAAAGATTATCATTATTAATATTATTATTACCTAGCCTGTATTTCATCAACAAAAGTGTAGCTGCCCCTGCTAAGTGAGAGACTGTTTCTCAGATCGTGCTTAAAACCACTCACTTTTAATAAATAATTTCCAAATATTTAAAAGTAATAAAGAGAAACACACACAGAGCAAAGACATTCACTTTTTTGAATATTGAATGCAACCTTATCATGAACTTATCATATTCTAATATGATGTTTGTTGAATGTTTTACATTTCAAATATTTTTAAGGGTCAGCTCGTACACATAGGAGTGCAGCCATTTACATAAGGGGCTGTTAGAATCCGGGCCGTTATTAGAATGATTGGCTCAGTTGGGCCTTTATCCAGTGGATGCTGATCTTAAAATCACATGCACTTTTTTGCCAATTCATTGTGAAACCACTACAGAGACCTCATTGATGTGAAAACTCACAAATTAATGACAAAAGAAAGTGGGGGCAGTCACGGAGTCATGCAAACAAGAGTCTGGCTGTCAACTTATATTTTTTTAGAACTCTAAAGCAAAGAACTTGTCAACAAGGACACATGTGACAGTAAATATGTTCTGGCATAATTTATTGCAATGGCTGCATTTTAAAATATGGTATGGGGTTAAGACACCCTCATCAGAGATCTTTGTGTGCCCAGGAAATCTTAGGAGATAATAGTAATGGTCAGATAACTCTGCTGGTTAATGCAGTTGCTAGAGAGGTCTGTGTTTTATCTAGTTCCAGTTTTGACTCATTATGCTGCATAGAGGGTTAGTGCATCTCCTGTAAAGCACATCTTTCTCATTTTCTCGTATAATGCTGTTAAAAAGGATTCCTATGCATGGTAATACATTTTTATAAATGCAGAGAGCCCCAGCACCATTACATTCAAATCCATACTTTTTGTTTCTCCCAGATATGCACTCTTAACATATGCCTACCTCCTTAGAGTACAAAGTTGTAGCTTATAGGAAGGGTAAACAAAGTCATAAACCTACCTCAAATATTTATTTTAAGTACTTTACTTGTAAAGTGATACTTGTGTGCTTTTATTTAGCCTCCATTGTGTTGGAATCTAGGTGGCTTCTAGCCTGGATCAATCTTCACCAAAAGTAGGGCTGTTGGCCCTTTAAATGAAGATTTTGTTTTGGGCTAACTTAAATTGTAAATAAGAAAACTCCTTGACTCCCTGCAGATTCCTGCTCAGAACTGAAAGCAGACATTCTGTAGTCCCTGCTCTATGTGTTCCAGTGTTGGCAAATTACACTGGGAACATTTTTAGCATATTTCACTTGGTCTTGGATCCCAGTTAAAGATCAATATTAACTGCCTCTTTCTTCTGACTGCTTGCATTAACCCTGCTGTTCAGAAAATATTTGTAATGGTAGCACCTTCTGTGTCCTGTCTTGTTCTGAACCTGTACTGTAGGTGCTCCAGGAGTATGCAAATCATGTCACGAGGGTGTGTATCTACATTGCAAAACTGTCTAAAATAGCACTAAATGTGTGTGTAACGCACCTGTTTTGAACTCGTTGTCACCAAAGATTTGGAGTGGTCATTGTCACAGATTTTTATTTCTGAGTTAAGCACTCAAAGCGTGATCAGTTGTTTGGTGCACATAGCCATGGTTGCAGTGCACAGAGATCTTGGACTTCCGCACACAGAGGAAAAAAATTAGAGGGAACATTGGTTCCAACTCAAAGCCTGGGCTTTGTGGTTCATTTAACTCCATGTTGGTTTCTATTTAGCAAGCTAATGTTGATGCATTTTCCGTTGCTCGGGTTGACTGCAATGTCTGTAGGAAGTCCTGGCTATCTGGAACTCATGAGTTATTTTTCTTAAAACTGAAAAAGTAATAGCGTTTTTCATGAGCTGTACTCCTTATTGCGATACGAGATAAGGAATTCACGGTTTTTCTAACAGTCATTTCTCTCTTTGATAATACCGTATCTTGAATGGGCAAGCTTCAGAAATGAACTAATACCAGCTGTAGTTGTACGAGGAAAGTGTTCCACCCCTCAAAGGGTTTTAGTTAAGAGAATTCTTTCACAAAACCTTACCTCTAGTGAAAGATTTTTTCCACTATTTATATTAACTTTTTGAGGGGATTGAAAACCTTGGAAGTTGAAGAAATGTAGCAAACTTGCCACATTTTGGGAACTTGACGACGTTTGCCAACTTTGCTCAACCACTAGTGTGTACTTTAAAACTTTGTCGACCCTTGTAGAAGGTATTTACATCTAACTTATCGTGATGAACTCAACCTGTAACTAAACTAAATAAACCTATCCTTTTTATACACCTGGCTCAAGGATATTCTATTTACAGCAGTATCCTACACAATTGAAGGTAGTCTAGCTTTTTGAGTCATTCTCACAGTAACATACTAGTTACTGGGTAGTTTAGGATTAGAGCGCATATGTTAAGTCCCCTCTAAATTCTAAATTAGCTGAATTTTGTAATAAACAGTCGCAAAGTATGTCACAAAGAGCCACAGATGGTGACCCCCGCTTCTCCCCTCTTCAGGTGACTGCGTTTCATATCCTTTGCACCAAGCTTTGCACCAAGGGCACAGGAGGTAGGGCACTGTTGATTAATTTGTTATGAAAAAGTGACATGAGGATGGGTGGTGTTACAAGGAGGTGAGGGGTAGACTGAATACACTCAACTCTGGGTTTCAAATGTTTGTGGGTGTTGTTACTGGGGTGAGGATCACTCTACAAGTTGTAATAAGAGCAACCTCGCCTTACCAAGAATGTTTGTAACAGGGTTTATGTCCGAGGACTTAGTGCCAGCTACAGAGATGTGAGGTCAGAGGTCAACTCAATCCTGTAATGAGAATGTTGCATGCTTGTCATAACAGTGACAGAGAGCTGCCCATAGGATGTATCACAGGAGCTGGAGATGTTCTGAGGACCCAGCCTGCTGGTTCTCTGGCATCTTACCTGGAGAGAAGCTCTAAAGTCATCATGGCTCCACACATGTCAGGCATTAGACATGATATACTTATGGGCAGAGAAAAAACACTTCAATAACAACGTTGCTTACGTTAGGGCCTCAGTACAGGACTTTAGCTGCAACCACTTCTGTGAATTAGTTGAATGCCTTTCAATCCCCAGATAGTTCTGGGCAGCAAACAGTCATCTCCTTCAGTTCTTACCTGCCACTGCATGCCATTACCCAGGTCTGAGCTCCCCTGCACTGGGAAGCATGGAAGCCTTTTCATCCCGAAGCATATATGGAATGATTCATTTCCAGATGTTCCTATCTCTGGTCGCATCCACAATTTCCTATCACTTGAGCATATCACAGATTCTGAATAATAGGGCAAAGGTAGTGGTGGTTTATACAGTCGCACTTCCAATCCTATAGTTTGTTTTTGTTTGAACTGATTATATCTAGGCAGATTACTTCCTGTATAATATTGTTGCCCCTCAAGGTAACATTGACATCCCACTACCACAGATGTTGGCTTCAACTAAAATCCCAGGCGGGATCAGTTGTAAGAAACTGTTTAAAGATTTGTTGTACCTCGACACTCCAATGCTCGTTATTATAGAAGCATGTGCTTCTAAGGGAGTTTATTTCCTGTCCTGACCTATTTAAAGAGTCACGACTGCCAGTTGCTCATGTGGACATTACCAATATCTATCTATAAGAAGAGAACATAAAAAATGTGGAATTCCTTTGGTGTTTTAATATCTTGTTTCATGCAATTCTTATCTGTACAATGCTCTTTAACAGTACATTATACAAAATTGTTGTTGAAAGCTCTTCTGTGCTTTAATCCCAAAGAAATGATGCAGGCAGCAGACACGTGTTTCGTTACTGGAACGTAACTTCCTCAAGGCTGCAAACAAAAAATTGTCAGGATAAGAACATGGTCATGATACCAGGATAAACCGAAGAGTGATGTTCTCTTTAACAAACAATGTGCAAGAAGATGTTAAGGGAATAGGAATTTAGAAAAGTGATCTAAAGAGTGAAATTAGAAGGGATCCAGGTTAGACAGGAGTGTGACATTCCTTTTATCAAACGTGATGATAGTCAGCCAACCAGATTATCCATACAGGTAGCCAAAGAATACCTATATGTCTTGTAGTTGGGAAACGTCGAGAACGGGTTCAAAATTTCTCAAAGGCGCATAAGTTGTAGAACCTGCGAAAAATGAGAATTGCTTACTGTTTCACGTACGACGTGAGTGGAAATCCTTTCATTTAAACCGCAATACTAGAGTTACCTTGATTGAGAGGATAAGTTGCCTCCCAATCTTGTAAATTGACTTGCTATACCTCCAAACGCCAGAAGAATGTGGTTCTGTAAAAGATATCCAAAAGACAAATGTTTCTGGTGATTGTTTGCCAAACAGAAACAGTTTAGTTAAAAAAGAGACTACACTAGCTCTTAGTAATTACCTTTCCCGGAAGTTTCACTTGTCTGTGTGGAATTTATTTGTTACCAAGCAGTTTGCAAATAGTCTAAAAAATAAGTAGGTAGTCATATATAGACAGGCAACTAGAGCCAAATTTCGGGGGGGCTGAAACATATTTCTGGTGGGGGGCTAATTCTTCCAACCATAGACAGAGAGGTTTTTGTTGTGTGTTCGCCCCTTCTTGCAGCCAGTAATAAGGGGTGAACACACAAGAAAAGCCTCATTTACAAGTAAATGGACTTTTAAAGACCTGTTAAGTACTCCGGTGCGGTTGCAATTAAATGCTTGCCAGCCCTCAAAGCGGTCTCCGACCAGGCTGACACACACGACCGGGGGGGGGGGGGCTGAAGCCCTGTGAGCCCAATGGGTGTTGCGTGCCTGGTCCTATATGTAAGAATCAGGAGTTAAAAAAGATGTGTATTAACATTCTCGTACAAAACCAACAAAAAATCAAATTTCTCATAATGTTAAAAGTCTCAGAAATTCAGCAAAAAGAAATGTATATACATTGCTGAGAGGTGAGCCCATTAGGTGGATCGCCTACTGCATTTAAGAATGATCGCTAGTGTATAACGGAGAAATCTATGTTGAGGTTCAAGAACTGTGACAAATTTATTCTCAGATAGCTCCCCAAATGATCGTATTAAGCCAGATATGACATATTATCTACAAAAAAAATCCTTATTTATTACCTGAAAAGGCGACGGCGTGCAAGGTAAGTACCTCCAATATTAAGATTCCGATCAGTCCTATGTAGTCTATATTGGATAATTCTGTGTATTCAGTGACTTCCTGTTCCAAAAAAAATAACGAATGTTCGTACAAAATCAGATAGCATTGCACTGAACATGAAGTATTACTGGCCATTAATCTGATCGGGGGGGTAAGTAATTCTTTATTGTTTGATTATTTAAAATATTGCAAATACAAAAAATATACTATAGTAAATAAAACCAAAGCCATTATACCATAAAATGTATTACATTTCATTAAACCACTTTATTTTAAAACTTAATCTCCTAATTTTGTTTTCGCTATTAGTAGAAACCTTACAAAGGTAGCGTTCATACCTATATGATCAGATTGGAGACAACTTTTCAGAGCATGCCTACATGTCCGTATTCCTCGTATATTAAGAGGTAATTTAAGTAAAGTTCTTCTTTCATTTTGAAGTCCAGGACAAATACATAAAAGGTGGACAATGTTCTCCTCTCTATTTTTACAGAGTCTGATAATGTGCAATTTTCAGTGTTTTTCCATGGCGGGAGGTGACAAAGTCCCGGGAGTATTCCAAATCTCGCTTGAAGAAGAACTTGTTTATCTTTTTCCGACCAGGGTGTTTCCAAGTATTCTTGTACCTTCTTTTTTTTGTATCCATTTATTATTGACCAAGCGTATTTTCTTTTTGTCAGCCTATCTTTGTCATTTACGAGGGATAGTTGGTTTGTAGTTCGATTGATTATTTTTTTGAACGATGCGTTACTTATCGTGTTATTCCAGATTGGAAAACCGCAAACTCTTCTATTGCTTCCTTAAGATAATTCCATGCAGTTGACTTTACATTATTATGTATTTCTTTCCATAATAACTGTGATATTTGATTATCATGATCATTTTTTATCCGATTTCAGGTTTTAATAAAATGACCCTTTCTCGCATAGTATTGATTGTTTCAACCGAACTCCAATCTAATTTGTGCAGGCCAGGCATTAGTTGGGAGGTAGAATAATGATATATATGTTTTAGATAGAGCATTATTTAGTATTTCAGTATCCTTTCCCATTAATGATTCACTGCCATATGTAATCTGATCGAATAAGATGTCTTGGAATATAAATCACAGGTCAGGAGATATTTGGTGACTAAATGCTGGTTTAATAGATATACGTGCATAATTAGAACTAAAATATATGGAGAGAATACCTCCGAGTACGGTGGCACAGTACTGAATATAGTGTCTCTGTATGAGAGAGCGTGATTGAGCTTACAATTAACACGGAGCCATGGGGCAGTGACAAACAGCTATGTGTGATATGAGTAAAATAAACGATTTTGAAATAGTTGATAACGCAATGTGAAAGTTTCCAATTTAGGTGGTTTACTTTCACCTTAAAAAATCTAATTACACTCTGCTGACATTTTAGTTGTTGTATATTAAGGAACTAGTCCACACCCTGAAAAAGGTATATAGACTAAACGTTGAGGAACAGTTACACAGTATTACCCACATGAATCTCATTTTTGTGCTGTTCACACTGTGCTTACCAGTATATGTATCTTTCAGCAATGTGATGGGAACACTAATAAGCCCCTGAGCAAATTCTAGAGACAAAAAAACAAACAAGCATGCTCGAATCAGTCTACTTAGTGGTTACGAAGTTTGATTATATTCAGACAGTTGGTGAGGACCAGATTAAATAGTTTTCTGGGCAAGTTTCCAAGTTGAGTGGCTTGCTTTTGTATCATGTACTGTTAGAGAGCATTGCACTGATAAGAATTGCATGAAACAAGATATTAACACACCAAAAGAATGCCACATTTTTGATGTTCTCTTCTTATAGATTGATATTGGTATTGTCCACATGAGCAACTGGCAGTCGTGACTCTTTAAATAGGTCAGGACAGGGAATAAACTCCCTTAGAAGCACATGCTTCTATGTTAACTGGCATTGGAGTGCCGAGGTACAATATACCATAGATTCTATTAATATTAACTTATAAATGAACTAAAAGAAGCATGGTAGGAATTTGAGAACACACAACTTTCCTAAATTTAGGGTTATTTGAACTACAAAAAATAAATTACTGAGACGTTTTGTTATTTTGGAATCCTTTCAGGTACCAATGCTGGGGATGTACTTCTTCTCAAGTAGTTTACTTCTAGGATTAGTATTCCAACCAAATATGGCAACAAACAATGGTACTGATTACCTTCATTACCTTGGATTAAGTCAGCACTCGCCCAGCTGCAAAGCGCTAAACCAACTAAAGTCATAGTCAAACTTCAGACACAAAAATAGCTCTGTGACTCCTCGTTTCCTTGACGTGCAAAAACTTACAAAATGCACCACTTCCCATCAGCCAAGAGGTCCAATTTCATAGTTGATTTGGACACAACAACCACAATACTCCCAAGCTGCCCACTCTCCACCGAGAGGACCACATCCAGTCCTGTTTTTTGTTTGCTCTCTGATTCTTGTCGTTTTGCTCAAAATCCAAGACTGCGAGTGCAGTAACGGAATTCAAAGCCCAAATTAGAATTGGATAAACTACCCCACTTGGGAATGCTGAGGGAGGTCTCAAAATGAAGACCCGAAGGTTCTAATTGTGATTACACAGATCATGCCTACCTTTAGCAGAGGGTGGAAGAATGAGAATTTCCCAGTGGAAAGTGTTTGAAATAAGGGGTAATACACATGAGGGCAGATAGAGTTGAGATAGGTGCATCTAACTGCAGCAAAAAGACTGAATCCCATGAACATGGCACTTGGTGGTGTCTGAAGGCAATCTCTCTCTGTCTTCACCTCATCTACCACAAGAGAGAGAGGAGGTTACAGGAGGATTCTCTGCCTCGCCGGCACCCACCCCTTCTGTCATTTTGGTGATCAACCGCATGCCAAACACACTGCACCTGTATGTTTTTGGTTGCTGCTCGTACTTTGAACTTGCTTTTCAAGAGGCGGTGATGAACACAGGAATGTGCACCTCCCTGTTCCAACTCAAAGAAACTAGACCTTTTTTCTAAAGACATTTATATGGAACCAGTCAGTTCATTTCATTATCATATGTTTAATCTTGTCGCACCCGGGATCACACGAATGGCAATAGCACTACGCAAATATCAATGCTCCACTGCAAACAAAATAACAAAAGTAAAAAACATTGCCATTTTCAACGCCAAAAGCCCTAACTTTCACAAATGAGAGACTGATTGCATTGCAAATGCTTGTTTGGGATTGTGGTTCCCCTTGCATAAACAGACACTGCATTATGGGAAAATAAATGTTGACTCTTTTCTCTTCTATTGGGGGACAATAGTGCCCCATTCCTCCCTCAGTGCCTGTCCCTCAGAAGAGGAAATGTTAGCAGCCTTTTTCTCTATCTATGGTTTGTGTCTGGGAGCCTATAGTGCAAGCATGGCCAATGGCAGCGGACTGCTGTAGATGATCAACTAGAACACTTACTTGACTGCTTACATGTTTGTCTGACTAATATTTGTGCACACAACTGATCCTTGCACTGGATTGCATTCCCATTTGACACTTACACACACACTCTCTCTCTCACAAACGCACACACGCATACACGTGTTACCATCCTTTTGGTGACGATGTGTGAACACCTGCCTTGTGGAGACTAACACTACCCAATGTTTTAAAAATAACAGAAAAAATGTTAGGAAAAAATATATAATACTGGATCCTGCTTCAATTCTGCAAATATGTTATTTAATCAGGTACACAGAACCATCTTTGTGGGGACTTGAACATGTGTTACCATCCTTGCGGGACTTACTCAATAATTATCATTTGTGATTGAATATATTCATAATCAAATTGCTAAATGTTATTATTCAGTGCTTTACCTAAATTAGATGATCGTTTACTCAAATATGAATAGCTCATTGTGTTCTAGGAACACACAGAATATGGATTTTGATGATAACACATTTTTCAGCAGACAACAATAGCATATCAAGTGCATGGAAAGGTTTTCACAGATATCTAGCCTGTTACTGAGTGATCACACACTTTCAAGACTATGAGAACAACACAGTTAAATTAATTTAGAGGCGAAAAACCTGCAATCTGGTCAGTGGCAAAACCAAGTTACATCTGACCACCTAGATCTTTTTCATCAACTTCACCAATTGGCATCACGGTCGTACGGCTGTGCATTATTAGTTCCCAAAGATATGATACAAGATTATAGTAATGTTCTGGAGCTGACAGAGAGGGTGTGTGATGATAGACATATTCACTGCATGATTATATTGATGCCAGCTCTTCACAGATATAGTGTTTAATTACAGTTACTTTCAAGTCCCCATAAACATAGTGCGTATTGATAATTATATTGAAGTCATAAGGCATAGTGTGTCACTAAGGGGATTCCAAAATTGCCACACAGTGTGTGATTATAGTTTTGTTCAAATCTTCCAAAATATAGTGTCTGATTATAGTCATGCCCAAGTCTCCACAGATATTGTGTTTGGTTTTGGTGTATGATACAGTCATGCTGCTGGTCATGCAGAAAGAGTGCTATTAGTGTAATGCTCTGGTCCCACAGAGATAGTTTGTGATTATAGTTAAGTTCAAAAGATAGCAATTGGTTGATTATATGATTATATTGATGCCTAGGTCCCCACAGAGGTAGTATGTGATTATAGGGATGCCCGTGTTCCCACAGAGATAGTGTGTGAGTATATGGATGCCCAGGTCCACACAGAGATAGTGTGTGATTATAGGGATGCCAAGGTCACCACAGTGATAGTGTGTGATTATAGTCATGCCCAGGTCTCCGCAGATATTGTGCTTGGTTTTGGTTTATGATGACTGTCATGCTGCAGTTCATGCGGAAATAATGTTGTTAGAGTAATACCCAGGTCCCACAGAGATAGCTTGTGATTATAGTTAAGTTCAAAGATAGTATTTGATTGATTATAAGAATATCTTGATGCCTAGGTCCCCACAGAGATTTTGTGTAATTATATGAGTGCCCAAGTCCCCACAGAGATAGTGTGTGAGTATAGGGAGGCCCAGGTCTCCGCAGAGATAGTGTGTGAGTATAGGGATGCCCAGGTCCCCACAGAGATAGTGTGTGATTATAGGGTGCCCAGGTCCCCACAGAGATAGTGTGTGAGCATAAGGATGCCCAGTCCCCACAGAGCTAGTGTGTGAGTATAGGGATGCCTAGGTCCCCACAGAGATAGCGTGTGATTACTTGGATGCCCAGATCCCCACCGAGATAGTGTGTGATTATCATCAGACTCAAGCCCCCACATAGAAAGTATTATGATAGTGTTGTTCAAATATTCTTTCAGGAATGGTGTCATAACAGTATCTCCACAGATATAGCATGTAATTATGGCCACTCTCAAGTCCCCATAGACATAGTATGTGATTATATTCATGTTCAAGTCCCTTCACAGATGATGTGCAATTATTTTATTTCACATCTCTGCAGAGATCGTGTGTGAATATAGTCATGTTCAAGTCCCCGCATAGATAGAGTTATGATAGTAATGTTGAAGTTCCTGGAGAGATGATGTGTTATAATTGTCATACACAGGTCCCTACAGAGTAGTAAGTGATTATAGTGATGTCCAGGTGCCTGCACAGATAGTTTGTGATTAAAATCATGCTCTTGTGATGCAGCGATATTGTGTGATTTTTGTGAAGCCCAGGTCCCCAAAGCGTGTGATAATAGGGATGCCCACATGCCCCACAGAAATAGTGATTGTAGACCTGTAGAGAAAGTGTATTATAACTGTTGAGTTCTAGTCCCTCTGGAGCAGGGGTACTCATAGTATGGCCCACGGGCTGCCAGCGGCCCGGCAAGCCTTCCCTGGCAGGCCCGCGGACCTTGAAGACATTCAACAAGTGTTATTAAGAAAAATGTAAGAGTGTCCTGTGCCCGCAAACACTGCCAGTTGCAGCAGCGCTCTATGGGGCCGGGCGATTCCATCGAAGGTCAGAGTGGAGCTGCAGGGGCTCTAAGAAGGGGCTAAAGAACAACAAAGCCTCATTAACAAATAAGTGGTCTTTTAAAGACCTGTGAAGTACTCGGGTGCGGTGGGAAGCTGTCTCAGCCCCGGCTGACACGCACGCCAGGCGAGGTGGCAGAGGGAGGGAGAGGGGGGGAGATGGGGGGAGAGGTAAGGGGGGTGAGAGAGGCAGACAGGTGGGAGGGAGACAGAGAGTGACAGAGTGCTTTCCTCCAGTATTTCTGTAAACTATCTTTTTTTTTTCTAACTCGGGGCTCCACTTCTACGCATTTTAATTACTGATTGTGTCCAGAAGGCAGGGTTAGAATGGAGGAAGCAATTATCAGAAATTATGGGACCCCCTCAAGACTTGATCAAGACTTGATCAAGCCAGGGAAGGAGGGGAATAGAGCAACATGACATAGAGAACAGATTTCTCTTACCTACCACATAATTATAATACAGCAATAATTCAAATAATAATTGAAATATTGGTGACAAAGGCTCAACCATGACATACAATATTTCAAGAAATATATAATTTATTCCATATTTATGAATATAAATTCCATAAGTTTGCATCAGTTAACAGTCCTTTGTGAGTTTATCAAATATTATGAAATTTGCAATTTTTTATAAAGACAAGGCATTGTTTTTTAATAAAAAGTGTGAACACAGAAAAGTATAATAAAGTGCAAATAAGTCAAACATATATACCAAATTACATGGCTACAAGTTAATACATAATTCATTAAACCCCTGGTAAAAGAATTTATATTTATAAATATGGAATAAATTATATATTTTTTTAAATATTGTTTGTCACCAATATTTGATTAATTATTTGAATTATTGCTGTATTATAATTATGTGGTAGGTAAGGGAAATCTGTTCTCTATGTCATGTAGAATGGAGGAAGCAGCCTATTAAGTAACAGTGAAGTCTGTGTTTGTGCAATGTCCTGGAAGCGTGGCCACAACACTGTCACACCGTGGAGAAGTGTGGCTCAATGGTTAGAGCGGCAGACCCTGATGCAGAGGTCTAGCTCGGGACAAGGGTTCAATTGCCCGCCTCTGTGGGTCTTGGGCTCAAAATTCCACGGACCTGATAAATCTCGCCTCGGTGCCTATTCTAATCATAAGGTCTCACTCTGCAACTCTGGGCAATAGCTTGCTTAATCTCCACAACAGTCCCCACAACGCTAAGGATGCCTGGCCTTCACCCTGGGGGTGCCCAGGAGTGGACGCCTCACAGGGAAAGCCAGGACGGGCTCCACAGCGGTATTCGTACAAGCGCCTTGAGACCCTTGCGGGTGAGTAGTGTGCTATACAAGTATCAATTTACAATTTACATTTACACCGATGCAGGAATTATAAGTAGCTCGTGAAGTGGGGTGTTTGAAACGTGTCGGGAGCAGCTAAGGAAGACATACATCTAGATTTAAATAAACATGAAAAAGCAGCAGCAGTCTCCTCGTGAGGCCCAAATCATGTGAGGTACTTGAATGATAGAGTGCTCTTTCACTGGAGGAGCCCGAGACCATCACATGAACTGCGCCAAGAACATATCAAGAGGGGGAGGAATCTGAGGTGAGGACAGCCACCTGAGGTGAGCCGGAGAGGCCACCCCGTGGAGAGAGCGGGGTTCTCGTCACAACCTTAATGGTGAATACAAGTGGGGGGGAGAGGGGGCGGTCTGCTGAACCCCTCCCTAGAAAAGTTCCGGGGAGAAACTTTTCCTTGGAGGGGTGGTTTCATCTTCCGAAGACCCTCACAGGAAGAGCAACAGCGAGAAAGAACGATGTCCTGGATGGGGAAGGATTCTCGACAGCAAGAGACATTTCGCGGGAGAGTGAAGGCATCCGAAGGTGGGGAGATGTGAAAAAGCATCCGGCTAACACCTCACCGTGTTGGGTAGGGGAGTGATGGAAGGGGAGTGAGGAAGTGAGGGATGGGGAGTGAGGGAAGTGGAGTGAGGGAAGGGGAGTGAGGGAAGGGGAGCGAGGAAGGGGAGCGAGGGAAGGGGAGCGAGGGAAGGGGAGCGCTGGAAGGGGAGCGATGGAAGGGGAGTGATGGAAGGGGAGTCAGGGAGGGAGTGAAGGAGGGAGGGAATGAGGGAAGGGGAGGCAGGGAGTGAGGGAAGGGGCGTGAGGGAAGGGGCGTGAGGGAGTGAGGGAAGGGGAGTGAGGGAGGAAGTGAGGGAAGGGGAGTGAGGAAGGGAGAGGGGGATGAGGGGGAAGGGGAGTGAGGGTGAGGGAGGTAAGGAGATGAAAGGAGAGGGAAGGGAGAGGGAGGAAGAAGGTAGGAGAGGGAGGGAGAGGGAAGGAGAGAGAGAAGGAGATAGGGAGAGGGAGTGAGTCAGTCAGAGTGAGGGAGAGATAGGGAGAGGGAGGGAGTGAGAGGGAGTGAGACAGTCAGAGTGAGGGAGAGATAAGGAGAAAGAGGGAGTGAGAGGGAGTAAGACAGTCAGAGTGAGTGAGACAGAGGGAGACAGGGAGGGAGAGAGAGGAGGAGAGAGGGAGAGAGAGGGAGATAGAGGGATGGAGCGAGGAAGGCAGAGAGAGAGAGATAGAGGGAGGGAGAAAGGGAGAGGGAGAGAGAGAGAGATAGAGAGAGAGATATGTGTATGCTGGGTCTGGTGGCTCAGTGGACAAAGGCGTCCGCTGAAGGGACCTGTGTTCAACCTCATGGTCACAGTTTTTTTGTTGCTCTAGCCCCGCCCCTCCCCCACTGACCCGCCCCCACCCGTGCGGCCCTCGGACACAAACCACACTGTAAATTTGGCCCCGAGAGAAAGTTTGTGAGTACCCATGCTCTAGAGACAGTCCTTTATGATAGACATGATGCTGTGCCTGCAGAGATAGTATGGGATGACAGTCATATTTAAGTCCCCCCAAAGTGAATGTATATTGATGCCCAGGTCCCCACATAGATAGTGTGTATTTATAGACATACCCTGGCCCCAACATTGATAGTGTGTGATTATATGAATGCCCAGGTCCCCACAGAGATAGGGTGTAGTTGTAGAGATGTTCCGTTCCCCACAGATTTGGTGTATGTTTATAGCAATCCCACAGTCTCTGCAGAAATAGCGTGTGATGATAGTCTTGTTCAATTCCCCACAAAGATAGTATTTGATTGATTATATTGATGATGAGGACAGTACAGAGATAGTGTGTAAATATAGTCATGTTCAAGTCCCCACAGAGATAGTGGGTGAACACAGTGATGTTCAAGTACCTACAGTGATAGTGTGATTATAGTCCTATTCGAGTCTCCACAGTGATGTGTGCGAATATAGTTATTTTGAAGACCCAGAAGAAATAGATAGCATTAGTCTGGTGGCTTAGTAAACTAATATATCCACTTAAGGGATTTGTGTTTGAACACACACTCACATATTTATATCCTAGTGTCTCACTTAGACTTTCATTTTTCAAGGGTTGATAAAATGAGCACCCTTGACTTAGGTAACAAAAATCTATTGTTACTCAGCACCAAGACACCCCCAGGCAGGAGCGCATGCTTTATAAATATCCATCGGATGATGTGATGTGATAATAGTGGTATTCAAGTGCCTTTGAGAGCTAGAATGGAATAATTCCACATCAGCAATAACTGAATTGAACTGTGTTCATCCATGAAGGTCCACACTTCCCTATAAATCTAAACATCTGAGTTCTTCTGTCTTTCCTAGTTACCACCTTATCAACTAGTATCCATATAGAAGACAAAACTTCATTTCTGATTGTAACAAACTCCCAGCACTGATTCTTTCTAACCCCGTTGGTATATTACATTGTAGAAAAGATTAAAGGACTGGCACATCTTTGTTATTTGTGTGTCTACAATTCGATAACATTTATTTTATTTATTTATTGGATTTGTTTTGCGCATGGCTGCCCCAGCGACGGGGCGTCCCAGTGCATAATGGGCATCTCCTCCCAAAGCTCTTTTTCCTCTCTGAGTGTTTCTTCTACCTGCGCTTTGGGGTTCCTTCAAGCTACCTTGGCTCACACTCCATAAACAATTGTATGTACATACATAAACTTTGTTCAAAAAGGTTAAAATATTTGCTGTGTTTGGGAGCACAATTTCTATAAGTGGAACATACAGCAGGATTTCCAGAGTGAGCCTGATTGTCATTGTGTGCAAAACTATAAAACAACCGCATTGACAGTGGTATAGTATGACTGCCTTTTAATGGGAAAAGAGACAAATCGAAAAGTGCCCCTTAATAAAGTTGGAAAATAAATTTAGGAGGCAGGTTTTATATTTGGGTGCAATACAGGAGTTCTTAAACACTGCCTTCTTCATGAAAAAAGCACATTTCCAGAATTGCCCATGTTAACTACAAGAGTCTTCAACAGCATTGATGATTCAAACAAATTGAGTTCCTAAACTAGGCTGGTATAGTTGTTGTGTAAGAGTTGATAATTTCACCTTGGCCTACATACAGCTGCCCCCTTTCGCGTCCTTGTCCTGATGAAGACCCGCTAGCAAGGTTTCATCCTACACCTGCATCATTTTGGGTCGAAACGTCGACACTCCCTTTCATTTTCAGCATTTACCTGATGTATCCTTTGTGATCTTTCTAGGCATGTTTTTTGTCTCAATTAATTTATCAATTGTGATTTTCAGTTTGTTAATCAATTATTATTTCTGGTTTATTGAGGTCATACTGACCATTGCTTAGTCATCTCAATACCTTCACCATCCAACCACTACCCTTTCTCTTCCATTTCTTTAGGGGCACTAAATGTGATCAATTATGGATGTATTTTATGAATAATTCTCCATGATACACGTTGTGAATAAAAGCAATGTTGTTATATTTTCTTTTAATTTTTTCAAGTTATGTTTTATTCGTTCTAGTATCTGGGACCACCTTGTTTGTATCAACTATTCACCCAGGTCCCAGTGACTTATTGGGTTAACCCGTGTGTTTATAGCACATAGGAATCAATGGCATTACCGAATCGGTATTTACAGAATCGGTAAATACCTAACCTCAACGATTCGGTATTTACCGATTCTGTAATACCTACATCCCCCCCCCCCCTCCATTTTACCACTTCTTAAATACTGAATCGGTAAAATTCGGTATTTAAGAAGTGGTAAAATAAAATTACCTACATCTAGGCCTAGAAGATTTATTTACCAACTCTTCAGAAATAGCAAGGGGGGATCCATACCCTCCTACAGAGCTGAAGGAATAGCCTTCGCCATGCATCTGGAGTGTGAATCACCTAACAACTATAAGGCGCAACCTCTGGTTTGTGAACAGAATTGAATACGGAACCGCCGCACTCGTAGTTAGTACAATGCCAGAATAAGGTTAACTTGTGTATGTTGGTGCTGTTTGAGATCTACCTTCTGAGTCTTGAAAGTGATATAACTGTAGTTGGTAGTGCTATTCCGGCAGGGAATGACGTCCTCAAACGCACTCCGAAAAGAATTCCTTAGAACATTTTATTTAAATTTCAAATAAAGTTTTAATCAAAAACTTTAGCTCAGTTGATTATTAGTTTTATTCACACTCGTAGCAAATCATTTTTCACTGTCAATTATAATACAACGCCCAATGCATTTCAGGCAATTTGCCCTTCTTCAGGGGCATGGTTATTCTGTCGAAGGAAAATAAAATAAAACACAACTGTAATCACTTAAATGATGATATATGCAACATTGTTTCAGAATGGGTCTATCTCGAACCTTATATCCCTTTGAATTATGTTCAAAACAGTCATGTGAGGTCACGTCATTCAATCATGCCCAAGTGAAAAAAGTCCAAATAAACGTACATATAGCAAGAAAGTGAATGGTTTGCATAAAAAACATTGTGATCTCTAGATAAAGTCAATAATGATCCAAATGATATAAAAAGGCATCATACCTTTACTGCTAGACGCATTCGTATACAGTTGTAAAAGCCGTGAGAATAAAAATCACAAATTGTAGCCTGAAAGGAATAACGCAAAACAATTGTCGTGACCGCTGTACCAACGGTACTTGGTGAAATTATGACAGAGATTTTTTAAAAGGAACATACCCAGAGTTCCTGCCGTACGAAGCTTCCTAGATTGAATCGGGTAATTTCTGTCACGGGCCGTGTTCTAAAAAAACAAGAGAACTGGACCATTTAATGCATGTTGTGTAAAAAGCACGCAGGTCACTTCAGGTTATACTACAGCAGGATGGACTTGGGTAGCACTCACAGGGTAGATAAGTTTCATGCTCCCGTAACGTGTTTTCGAATCGTGGCACGCCGAAACAAGTTCCGGTGGTGTTTGTAGGAAGCGAGCTGCCGCTTTTAACCCGGAAGTGTTTGAAAAGTTCCTTGGGTTCGGAACAAAAATGAAGAAAAGACTAGTCCGTACATGAAATGCAAACAATGAATTTTGTTGCGAATTGGGAAATATAATAAAACCATGAGACCATGTTAAAAAAAGAGAAAGAATCTAAATCGAGTTGTTAAAAATACGGTGGTCAATATGACTTGTTTTATAAAAAACGCAAACTGGAGGGAGATCCCGGCTCCTCCTCTAGCGTCAAAGTCAATAGTCACAGTCTAAACACGTCCTTTGTCACGGTGAAATGTGCAAAGACATAAAAAATTGTAAATATTGATTAATGAGGGTACATATAAAGAACAACTGTTCAATATACCATAGTTATGAAGAGGAATACCTTACAGTAAACACTGTTCAATGGAATGAATAATAACACAATTCATAAAAAACAATTCAGATCCATACGGACATTAAGACCATTCGGTTGGCATGTGTTCAAAAAAGCCATCCAAAACACTTATCTACGCAATAGGTGTTGAGTATTGTCTCTGCCTGGTAATACTGGTACAGTCTCCAAAATAAGAAAACGCAGCTGGCTAGGTGAGTGATTGTGACTGTTGAAATGGTTTGCCAAAGGAGATTTAGAATTTCTTGTCCGAATATTGCTCTTATGTTCTATTATGTGTGTCTTAATATTGCGCTTAGTTTTTCCGACATATGCCAGACCACACGGGCATTTAATGAGGTAAATAACGTTCCTACTGTCGCAAGTCGCAGTGGCACGTAATGAAATAGTTGTACCTTTACTCGGATGTTTGATTTCTTTCCCTTTAATTATGGCATTGCAATTGCCACAATTGTGACAGGGTACAGTACCCTTATGTGATTCCAGCCTCTCTTGTGTTTTTCTGTTAAGCATTTCTTTGATATTTTTAGACCTTTGATATGCAAACCTCGGAGTAAATTGAAATATGTCATGAAAATCATCTTCCATTGTCAGTAACGGCCAATTTCTCATTATGATTCGTTTGATATTGTGGTACCTAATAAGTGTACTTGCATGTCATTTTTGGTTGACTATTTTCTTTGACAGATAGAGAAGTTGCTTGATGTTACTTTTGTTTAGACCCAGTAGTTGGTAATAAAGTTTCACTTTCCTCAATGAGGGAATATATTTGTTGTGTATCCTCCTCCATGAATGTAAAAGTTTCTGCTTTGTCATCTGTAATCCTAATAATGTCTTAATTTGAGGACGTCATTCCCTGCTGGAATAGCGCTGCCAACTACAGTTATATCACTTCCAGGACTCAGAAGGAAGATCTCAACCAGCACCAACATACACAAGTTAACCTTATTTTGACATTGTACTAACTATGAGTGCGACGGTTCCGTATTCAATTCTGTTCACAAATTGCCTATTCTGAGTCAACAGAACCATGCACCACCAATTAACAAAATGCAATTTGAAGACATTATTAGGATTACATATGAGAAAGCAGAAACTTTTAAATTCACGGAGGAGGATACACAACAAATCTATACCCTCATTGAGGAAAGTGAAACTTTATTACCAACTACTGGGTCTAAACAAAGTAACATTAAGCAACTTCTCTATCTGTCAAAGAAAATAGTCAACCAAAAATTACATGCAAGTACACTTATTAGGTACCACAAAATCAAACGAATCATATTGAGAAATTGGCCGTTACTGACAATGGAAGATGATTTTCATGACATATTTCAGCATACTCCGAGGTTTGCATATCAAGGGTCTAAAAATATCAAAGAAATGCTTAACAGAAAAACACAAGAGAGGCTGGAATCACATAAGGGTACTGTACCCTGTCACAATTGTGGCAATTGCAATGCCATAATTAAAGGGAAAGAAATCAAACATCCGAGTAAAGGTACAACTATTTCATTACGTGTCACTGCGACTTGAGAAAGTAGGAACTGTATTTACCTCATTAAATGCCCGTGTGGTCTGGCATATTTCGGAAAAACTGAGCGTAAAATTAAGACAAGCATAATAGAACATAAGAGCAATATTCGGACAAGAAATTCTAAATCTCCTTTGGCAAGCCATTTCAACTGTCACAATCACTCGCCTAGCCAGCTGCGTGTTCTAATTTTGGAGACTGTACCAGTATTACCAGGCAGAGACAATACTCAACACCTATTGCGTAGAGAAGTGTTTTGGATGACCTTTTTTAACACATGCCAACCGAAGGGTCTTAATGACTGTATGAATCTGAATTGTTTTTTATGAATTGAGTTATTATTCATTCCATTGAACAGTGTTTTCTGTAATGTATTCGTCTTCACAACTATGGCATATTGAACAGTTGTTCTTTATATGTACCCTCATTAATCAATATTTACCATTTTTTATGTCTTCGCACACTTCACCATGACTACTTTGTGACCAAGGACTTGTTCAGACTGTGACTATTGACTTTGACGCTAGAGGAGGAGCCGGGATCTCCCTCCAGTTTACGTTTTTAATAAAACAAGTCATATTGCCCAACGTATTTTTAACAACTCGATTTAGATTCTTTCTCTTTTTTTAACATGGTCTCATGTTTTTATTATATTTTCGAATTCGCAACAAATTCATTGTTTGCGTTTCATGTACGGACTAGTCTTTTCTTTATTTTTGTCTCGAACCCAAGGAACTTTCCAAACACTTCCGGGATAAAAGCGGCAGCTCGCTTCCTACAAACACCACCCGAACTCGTTTTGTCGTGCCACGATTCAAAAATGCGTTACCGGAGCATGAAACTTATCTACCAGGTGAGTGCTACCCAAGTCCATCTTGCTATAGTATAACCTGAAGTGACCTGCGTGTTTTTTACTCAACTTGCATTAAATGGTCCGGTTCTCTTCTTTTTTTAGAACGCGGCCCGTGACAGAAATTACCCGATTCAATCTAGCAAGCTTCGTACGGCAGGAACTTTAGGTATGTTTCTTTTAAAAAATCTCTGTCAAAATTTCACTCAGTACCGTTGGTACAGCGGTCACAACAATTGTTTTGCGTTATTCCTTTCAGGCTACAATTTGTGATTTTCCTTCTCACTGCTTTTAGAACTGTATAGAAATGCTTCTAGCAGTAAAGGTATGACGCCATTTATATCATTTGGATCATTATTGACTTTATCTAGAGATCACAATGTTTTTTATGCAAACCATTCACTTTCTTGGTCTTTGCACGTTTATTTAGACTTTTTTCACTAGGGCAAGATTGAATGACGTGACCTCACACATGACTGTTTTGAACATAATTCAAAGGGATATTAGGTTCGAGATAGACCCATTCTGAAACAATGTTGCATATATCATCATTTAAGTGATTACAGTTGTGTTTTATTTTATTTTCCTTCGATAGAATAACCAATCCCCCTGAAGAAGGGCAAATTGCCCGAAATGCATTGGGCGTTGTATTATAATTGACAACGAAAAATGATTTACTACGAGTGTGAATAAAACTAATAATCAACTGAGCTAAAGTTTTTGATTAAAACTTTATTTGAACTTTAAATAACATTTTCTAAGGAATTATTTTCTGAGTGCGTTTGAGGACGTCATTCCCTGCTAGAGTAGCGCTACCAACTGCAACCTCTGGTTTCCCATCTGATGTGAATAAAGAAACTGAGCTTTAGAGCCTGGGAAAACATGGGATTCAGAGCACTAATTGATTTGGAGCAGGTTTTCTTACCACCTACAAAGTAAGAAAAGAGCACAGAGTTCCAATGGACAGGAACAACGCCATTCCTTTTGGGTGATGGTATGCAGGGTCTTTGCCTGTTCTGCCCGTGACAGGCTTCTCTCAGAAGTGCCGCTCTAACACTCTGTGATTATGCCTCAGGATTTGGCACAGGTGCTGGGGACTGTAGAATGTAGATGACTGGCAGGCTCTTGAGGGTTGATCACGCCATCAGTCCACTTGTCTTCGCCCAAACCAAGTTGGCATATCAGGTGAGAAAAAAGTTACTTAAAAAGATAACCACCCAAAAAATACAATCTGGTAATAAACCTAGATTAGGCTTGCATAACAATTGTTCCCTTTAAACAGTAGAGAGGTGCACTGGTGCATAAAGGTTTAATAGCCAAACTATATTCCGCAACACAAGTCATAAAGAGTGCACTCAAAAAACATATGAACACCTCTGACGTTTAAATATCTGTAACTGCAGCAAAACAAAAGTTCTAAAAATAAATCATGGCCTATTCCATCTTGCTGTGGGTATCCTTCCCATTATTTACTGAAAGTTTTGCCGTAAAAGCCACATTTTTCATTCCTCTCAATGGTGAGGCCTGTGAGAAGAATGTCGACAATCATATATTGTACGCCCATCTCTTTCATCTCTAAAAGGTTGGTTAAACTGTTTAAAGCTGAGCCAGTGGATGCTTCACTTGCACAGCTGCCGACTCTATGTCATACAAATGTGCTGAGTCATTTCAAAGAGCATGTTTTGGAGAATGTAAAGTGCCTCTAGTGTGCTGTGTCATTGAGCTTACTACTCTACCTTATGTTTGTGATGTAGCAGCCCCTACAAGGTGTCCCTGATCACAGGGAGTACGGATGAGCTTTTAAATTGTGTACCAAAGGTAACTATGAGTGTTATCTGGTCATCTCCTGCATTCAGTTAGCAGGTTATTGGGCCTCGTCCTGAGAAGTGGCAGATGTATGCTCCTCTGCTGTGAGGTGTTGTGACATCTGGTTTTCCTAATCATCTGACAACCCCACTGCCTCACCACTCTCCTCCACCTCCTCCATACCTTCAGGTAGAAATGGGAATATATGCCTATGATGAGCCTGAACTTGAACCTCTTCAGGTGTTTCAAGGGGCACTGTATTGGTTGTTGTAGAGAGGCTGCTACCAGCACCAGCAAAGGCAGAGCTCTGAACAGTGGCTTGGGTTGTGTGGTTTCTGTTGGTACAACAGTCGTGGGTGTAGCTGGGTTGACTATGATGGACATCATGGAGGTGCTGGACTGATGGCCTCTAAGGTACGAGTGATGGTAGGCACAGAGGCAGCAATGGTGCTTGCCATAGGTGTGGTCATGGTGGTTAGCACTGATGGAGCAATTTCAATTAGCACAGTAGTGGTACTCATGAACAAGCATTATATGAAATTCATTGAAAGGGTGAACATATAGTGATGCCTAGGGCCTGTGCTGATGAATGGAATTTTTAATATGTCTAATATTCCTTTATACTGTTGTTCTGTAGTCATATGTGCTATCCCTGGTACAAATAATGTCACCCTGCTACAACGCCAGTGGAAATCTGTTGCATACCAATGTTGGATTGTGTGATTTTACTGTGAAACCCGTAAGAGTTTTTCAATGCCTGTTATAAAACTCAAAACCTGCATGCCAGTTCGCTTAGAGACAAGGTTTCTGTTCTCTGGCATCTTCTAACATATTTTACCACTGACAAATTACACAGACGCTGCCTTCTGGGTATTCTGAAGCACTAATCACAGGTGTTGTGGAGCGTGGATTGCAGTATAAAGTAATGAGTCACAAACTGATTTTCCCTTTCCACAGGTCTTGCTGATTGTACATGTGTGCCATGTTTCAAGTAGTGTCCTTCTAATCTTTCATTATGGGCTATTGGTATATCGAGGTTAGCATGCACCTTCTCTTCTCACAGTTTCAGATAAATGTGGTTTTGGGTCTTCCACTTTGGCCACGATCTCCTGTTTATGCCCAACAACAACATCTCGCAGCATGACATAATGTGATCCATGGTGTGTGGTGCTTTACAATCGCATTTCAATCTGTATTTAAGTCATGGTTTTAATTCACTCTCACTGAAGCTTGCCCCTCACTCACGCCGTTTGTAAACGCACCTTATCAGTTACTCACGCCCTATACTCAAGTTACCATTCACCCCTACAAGATGTCCGCCATAGTTGCATGCCCTGGTGGTTACGCCTTTCAGTCTCACGGGCACGTGACATAGGCTCTGGATCACCTGACTTTGGCGTTTTAATATGGCCGCGCACTGAATCCCAGGCGACTCGAGCGGCAAGAGCACCCCGGCGGACTCTCGCTGTCCTTGCCTGCACAACTTGACATTGTTCAAAAACGTGGTAAGTCTATTATTCCCTTGGCTGCCTGCCCCTCACCCCCACCACTCCCCGTAACCCAGTCCATTCTTTTCCCACAGCGGATCTACTCAATGTAAGACCGCCCGGAAGGACGCATAATTTTACACGATAACCGATCTCTCAACTAACTGAAGACCGGTTGGATTCTCGGTAGGTTTTCTGGCACCTCTACCGCAATGAGCAATGCATGTGATATCCCCCACATGTCAGATAACTTTAACTTCCTTGACTTCACAGCGCAAGTTAATAACTTAACTTGAACAACGGTCCGAAGCGGCGTATGCAACCCTAGCACTACGTTCCCTCGCACCCGAGGTAAGCCTTAAACCCTCCATCCCCGTAGTCCTTCACCAAATCGCTATAGATCGTATTGCACAACCCTTCTCTGCAGTCCTCTGTGAAGCATGGTTCAATACGCCATGCACGACGTTGCCTAAGACTCACTTTCCATATAATTGATGCCGTGATTAGTACTCTCGTCGCAATGTGGCCAATTCTGACCGGCACTCCCTTTTCAACGCGGCTCTCCAATTTATGACAGCCTGCACGCAGTAATTCTCCTTTTCACATGCCCTTATTAGTGGCACGACTTCCACCCGAGTAAAGCGTCAACACCAGCTCCGCCGTAGCCCCTCACTATAGACCGATATGCACAATGTATGACTGCGGCCATCTACTTAGCTTGGAGATATACGCTAGGCATGAAAAGGATGTCAGATGATGAAATTCATACCGTGGCTAGCACCCACTTCGCAGCGTGGTGACTCCCAGCACTCCCTTCACAACGCGATTACCATCTCGTGATTTGATGCAGTTTGCACACCCTAGACTCACTGTTGCACATGGTCTCACCAGTGGTACATCACCAGTGGGTTCACTGCGTTTCCAAAAAAATGCAAATATGGTAATACCGTCTTAAATGCTGACTTTTCTTTACCCTCTAAGAAAAACCTGTTGTTCTTTCTTCCCTGTTTCACTTTCTCAACAGGCGTACTATTCAAACAAGGCAAAATAATTTTATTTCTAGTCCTGATGATGATCCGTTTTTATTAGAGCAATGGATCGAAACGTCGTCGACTTTTTTAAGTGGACATACATGTAACCATTGTTTATTATTGTGTATAGTCTACGCTGGAGAACACTACCTACACTGATTTAAAAAGTGTCCAGGTTGCTCAGTTTCTTTGCCTGTAATTCCTCCTTTGAATTCTCTTTACTACTCTGTCCTCTTCACAAGTACGGTACAGGACTGTGCCCTACTTTCAGTAATTGTTGCCTTTGTATTCAATTTTATTCTTCTATCTAAATAAATCCCTGGTCCGGCTGGACAGGAGAACTATATAGTAACTATTGTGTTCTATATTACATTTGTTTACATCTCTTAAATGTGCTCAGGACCCTTGTCTCTTGAAATTACAATCTCATTGGTCAACACCTCCAGTTGTGGATTAGAGAACTTGCATTTTCCTGGCCTGAAGGGATCCACACTGAAACTCTCTTGTCAGCTTAGATCAGCCCATTCTTGATTCTTGTAGTGAAAAGATAGCATTGCCAGTTGGCTCCTGGTTTACAAATGGCTAACTTATTACTGTTTTCATAACATGGCAGTGCGAGGGCTGCAGCTGGGTCAATCTGAGAAATAAAGAGGGTCATGGGTATAACTTTGTACACAACACCACTAGATAACCACTAAACTTATGCTAACCAAACAGTAGCTCGCACCATTGACAAGCTGTGAAAATATATCATAGGCTAGACTCTCCATTTCATGATCTGAGTTACTACAGAGCTGCTAAGCAATACCAGCATTGTCTGCGCAACCTGAAGTAGACAAAGATGCCAGTGGTTTAAAGATGAATCTGTGAGTGCTATCTGAAAAGCCCATAACTCTAATTCCAGCCTGCCTTGTCATTGAATGGCAAGGAAACTTGCAGTTCATGGTGTATGAAGCTTGAACAAACAACAAGGCTGCATCACGGAATTCAATGGCTGCTGATTTTGCACTTAGATTTGCACAGTAAGTGCACTCAGTCCAGTGCACTAAACCCTCCCCACCGAAAGTGAGACACAAAGAATAGAAACGAAGGTGCTCAGTTATAAATGCTTTTGATAACCCAAAATTCAGAAATGTGGGAAACTGCCTATCCCAAAAAACAATCACTGGGTATAATGTATATAAGTATTATTTCATGTATTATGACTACGGAGTCAAATTCTGTAACATGACAAGGACAGCGGAGACACAAGAGCATGCACCAAAGCGTGCTGACTTTTAAAAGTGCAACAGTTGTGAAAGTACGGGCAATTGCTGTCCGTTGTTAAATGAAAAATGGACAATGGGCATTAGAATGCAATCGTCTGGAAAAAAAAAAACCTTAAATGTTGTTTCTCTTCGTTTTCCTCTCTCACCATTAAATTACACCAACCTGTTATTTACAGAATTTAAAAAGCTGCAGAAATGTGCCATAAAGCTCCTTATAAAAATGCTATTACTGCAGGGTCACGCTGAAAGCAGAGGCACTGCAATGCAGTTGTTTCCAAAATAAAAGAAATGAAAACCTCCACTCTTTTCAGGCAGGGAGGAATCCTTATATTTACAACTCAAAGCTTTCTGGGCCGTGCACTTGAAGGTGTTAATGTATGCAGATTGCATACTTTGGGCCCCATTAGGATGGCGGGCGGATCGCCCCGCCAGGCTGGCGGCAGGGGGATCCGCCCGACATCCATGCCGAAATGACCCCCTCCGCCATATTATCATGGCTGGGGGGTCAGCGACGGGCTGAAAGACTGTCCGACACTTTTCTGCCCCGGTCGCCTTGCGACCGGGCGGAAATGGGTTCTATATGGTGGCGCTGTCTATCAGACACCGCCAGCCATATTAGTATGGGCATTTTCCAATGCCTTTTGGCAAGGCATGCAGAGTCTGCTTTGGGGGCCTGTTGCGGGCCCCCAGGGACTCCGGGGGGGGGGGGGGGGGGGGTTGCAGTGCACATGTGGAGTACCTATGGCACCCCCTTGCAGTTCCATGCACAACATGGCAGGCACAGCGCTGTGCCTGCCATGTTGTGCATGAAAGTGCACAGCATGCCTTCCTGGCATTGTGGCGGGCGGTGCTGAGTGCACCGCCTGCCACAATGTCAGGAATGCTGGATGCATCCTAATTGCAGGCACGGGACCCCCGCCCTTATGGCAGGCGGTCCCTTATACCGTGAGGATGGGGGCGGGCAAATTCCGCCCGCCATCCTAATGGGGGCCTTTGTGTTTCAAATCCCCGGCTAGGAGACAGAGGTTAAAGTCAAGATACTGAGCCTCGGAGCACCTCCCGCATTTCCTGCTGTCCCAAATACATTCTGGAGAAATTGGAAACCTCGAAGGAGGAAACAGCAAGGCTAGTCTGTAAGAAATGCCTGGGGTAAAAGACGCACAGTATTTACTAAAGGTTAATAAAAGTTCTGTTTTCTGGTAACTGTTGTTTAAAAAAAAACAAAAAGGAACTGATTATCCAAATCATTCTATTACTCTTCAGCCCAAATTGACTAAAAAGATGGGCCCTTATTTATGAGGCCTTGCGTCAGCTTTGCGCCACCGGTGCGTCACTTTTTGTGACGCACCAGCGGCGTACAAAATGCGCCTTGTTGCGCCATATTTAAAAAGTCTAGGTAGATGCGTCACTTTTTAAACCCCTGTGCCACATTATACCTGCGTCAGGTATAATGTATGCATAGGGGGCGTTCCCCCGCAAAAAGCCTCGTAATAGTGACGCAGTGAAATCTATGTGATTTCACTGCGTCACTTTTAGGATGCTGTTGCGTCAAAATCTTGCGCCTGCCTCACAGCAGGCGTAGGACTGACGCAAGCCCTTTCACATGGGGCTTTCCCCATGTGAAAGGACGCATTGCTGGAGTTGCGTCACTTTTGTGACACACTCCAGCAGTGCGTCACTTTTGCGCTTACAGATGCGTCAGAAATACTGACGTATCTGTAAGTCCTTGCGACATGATGCGTCATACATTAAATATGACGCATCTTTGGTGTCGCAAGGAGTGCGCAGTGAAAAGTGACGCATCGCTGTTTTCACGCAGCGATGTGTCACTTTTCATAAATGAGGCCCATGGACTGCATAACACTGCGTGAAAGTGTACAGTGCTACATTGTGCAAATAGTAAAAAATATTTATGTCCAACGTCCTCATCCAAGGATGCTAAGCATTGTCACGCACAAAGGTCTTACATGAAATTCGTTCTAAAGGTACACCATCAAGTAAATGGCTATGTAAAGACAAACAGCCATCCAAAACACACATTACAAGTTATATTTAGGGAGTGTCATGCTACATTCTGCTTGCTCGCTGTTTACATTGGGTTTTATTTGCTGCTTGGATTTCACCCAAAGCCTGATCATGTTAGTTTAGTAGGCCTGCCTTTACATGAAATCATCGAAGTGGGATTTAACACTTTAACTCATGTAAAATGTACAATGCAAGGAATTTGTGCACACTAAATTTGATCCTCACTGTAGTGTACACCTGCTTGCATTGCTTCTGCATCATCTGTGACCAGGGCCACTGGAATAGTGCATCAGGGCAGGACCAAATTGAGCAGCAAGGTTCGATTAAATTATACAGCATGAAAGGGAAAATTATATGACATAATGTTGCATATTTTGTGGCAGTATTAATTCACTATTTTATTATTGTTACACATTGTAACACTGTGTGGACGAAGGTTTCACTTCAGTAGTGGCAGTTTAATACTTAAATACAGCAGTCAGCAAACATAGGTGACTGCACAAAAAAGGGCTTGCTACTGCGCAGCAAAAGACGTGGCAGTGTTTTCATTAACATATTGTGTTTTTTAGTAAATCCTTCAGGTTGCTGGATAATGTGGCAAGAGCAGCAAATCTATAACTAAGCTAAAAGGCACAATTTTGCGCAAAATTCCACAGGCCCTGCCTATGATCCTCAGTGGTTGATAGGAAAGGCATTAGAAGTTGAGGTGTAGATTCAAATCTTTTGCACATTTTTCCCGAACTTGACTTTTTTACTTCAGAGACTCACTATAATAATTTAAACATGTAGTGACAAAGGCCTATAGGTCTGGTTTGAAATGCATCCTTGCCTTTCAAAGCCTTCTCATCAATGCCAGGTACATGGGCTTCGGAATTAAGGCTTCAAAGGAGCACTAGGGAAAGACAATGGTATGCCATCCTAATCTACAAGTGTCCATCTTTCCATTCAGTACACCTGGAACTGCTAAGACCAAGCACATTTCAACCTTATGGTGGGCCTGGAAGGAGTATCACATGTTCAAGGGCTTGCAGGCTCAGCCCAAAGTTGGGAACTGACACATCAGGCTGGCCTGGGTCATGGGTTTGGACAAATGGGAGAAGTCAGAATAGACAGATTTGCTATGTGTCAAAGGCAACAAGGTGTCAGAGAAGTAATTAAATAGAAAGCCATATCATCATTAACCTGAAGGTTTGGTGAAGTGGTGGGAGTTTCTTTTCATAGAGCTACTTCTCTACTTCCCATACACCTGACTACTATTAGACAATTCTTTATAGGCCACACCAAGCTGATTGCTACTGAGCAGGCCATCTCAGGCTTCTCGGTTGACAGCATAGCCTCAGTTGCCAGCCAATTTGGGCGGCCATTCCTGTGGCTCCTGAATTGAGCACCGCATCACTGCTGAGACATGCTGGTTTAACTCCATTCTAAATTCAAGAGCTTCAGAAACCCAACTCCTCCAATCTAAAGCCCACCATTTGGTATATACTATAGAAAAAAACAAATCACCCACACCCTGCTTTCCAATTTTAATCCTGCAGCTGACATGGCAATATATGTATGGATCGCTGTGACTCCAATGCCTTTCTACTGTCACTCACGTGTCCTTAATTCCATTACCACCTGGGGCATCTCTGCTATTACCTGGTGATATGAATTAGCACATGATGGCATGGGTACCTTGCATCTGACAAATTTGGTTCTCCATAACAAACCAAAAAGCGGTACCAATATTGCCACACTACTTTTGTTATGGATCACGGGTGATCGCTCAAATTACTGAATGAAACAGTAACTCTCAAGGAATCTTATTTCTGAATGAATCAAATTTGTTTTATTTTTAACTTAATGCATATATCAATCAATGTGCACCTTTTTTCTTTTTTTCAATAGAAAAATATTGAAAAAAAGAAAAAAGGTGCACATTGATTGATATATGCATTAAGTTAAAAATAAAACAAATTTGATTCATTCAGAAATAAGATTCCTTGAGAGTTACTGTTTCATTCAGTAATTCGAGCGATCACCCGTGATCCATAACAAAAGTAGTGTGGCAATATTGGTACCGCTTTTTGGTTTGCTATTGTTCTAGTGAGGCTTGTCCTTATTGCCAGGGAGCCCAGGCCCTGTTTTTGGTGTAGAAATGTGTTTCTCCATCAGGGATGTGACATTTCTCACTCTAGGATAAGCAGTCATTGAATTTTTGTGTAAAGTCCAAAGATCAAATGTTACTAGTGATGCATCAGTCCTCAACTATTAGAATGAGAAGCATTTCATAGATTCTACATCTGCATATTGTCAACTGCCCCTTATACTACTGCTGAGGGATGTATGACGTTACATCACATTCCGTTGTAAAGCATGCCTTTACCACATACACGATGCAATGCAAATTCAATTACTTCTTGAACCTTTATCACACATATTTTTTAAAACAATATGCCTTTACCATGCATGCCTTTACAACAAAATATGTTGGTAAAGCATGTATGATAAAAGCATGCACGTAGTAAAGATTTCCCTGACCCATACCTTAAACTCTAAACCCTGGTCCTTGAACACCCGACTACCGGCCCCCTACCTTTCTAAAATAAAATACCCTTCCCCTGACCGAAACCCTAAAACCCTATCCCAACATAACTCTCCCTGGCCCCCAGCCCTTCTCCTGCCCTAAAACCCTTCCCCTGCGTAGCACCCGTCCCCCAGCCCTTTCCCTACCATAAACCCTAAAATCCCTACCCCTGCGTGACCCCTCCTGGCCACAGCCCTTTCCCTACCCTAAAGCACTACCCTTGCATTACTCACCCGGCCCTGAGCCTTTCCCTACCCTAAACCCTAAAACACTATCCCTGCATGACCTGCCCTGCTCCCCAATCCCTAAAATAATACCCCGCCCACCCTAGGACCAATCTCACTCACCTCTCCCCTTGTGGCTCGTGCAGGCAGCTCGTCAGAGGGGCTGGTGCACATTGTAGTGAGGAAGAGTCTCTCCGTTTCCTCTATCAATGCTGATTGCCTACCAACAAGGCTGCTTCCAAGCATTTGCATCTATTTTTTACTACAAATATGCCTTTACCATACATACCTTTACCACATAATTTGTTGTAAAGGCATGCGTAGTAAAAGCATATGTGTAGTAGATAAATGCATAGTAAAGTCTTCACGTTGTAATGACGCATGCATTGCAATGCTTGCATTGTAATGGTATGCATGGAAACAGCTGCGTTGTAATGGTTGTTTCCCACTGCTGAGTATCATCCCCATATGGGTTATTCTGGCACTTCAATGTCTGTGTTGACCTAAGGGTTTTTCTGTGAGTCCTGCTTAGCGTAATGATGGCAGCAGGACTTAAGAATTCTGCAAGGCATGAAGGATGTCAAACTTGAGCTTCTTCATTTTAGGCCACTCCACTCTATTTATGTTTTTAACCTTGTATACTTTTATGGTGTTTCGTACAAATGACCAAATAATCTATTCTGAAATGCCACTTCGCTCTATGACACTCTCTGCCACTTAACTGTAGGGCACTCTACTCCACTGTACAATACTTCACTCTGCCACATGCCACTCTACCATACTCTATACCACTCCACTCTACATCACTCTAAGCCCCTCTTCCCCACTTTATTCCACTGCACTCTATGGTATTCCACTCATACCATTCCATGGCATTCCACTCTATGCCATTCGATGGCATTCCACTCTATGCCACTCCATTCTATTCTACTCCAAACTATTCTACTCCTCTCTTTGACACTCTGCAACACTCTACTCCATTCTGCACCACGTCACTCTATGACACTCTGTGCTGGTATACACCCGTTACAACGCATCTTTTACTCCGCACTACCATTACAACGCGACTTTTACAACGCATACCATTACAACGCATTGCGCCGGGGGGCGCTCTAGGATAGGGAATAAGTTTAATTTACTATCCAACACCTTCCCTAGGGTCCACGGGGACTGGAGTTAGAATAGTAAATTATACTTACCACTATCCAGCACCTCAAAGCGCTATGCGTTGTAATGGTATGCGTTGTAATGGTCGCGTTGTAACGGTAGGTAGTTGTAATAGTATGCGTTGTAACATGGTACATCCCTCTGTGCTACACTATGCCTCTTCACACTATGCCCCCCCTACTCCACTCTATGACACTCCACTTTATTCCACTCCACAACACTCCATTATGCTCTACTCCATGCCACTCTGCACTACTCAACTCCAAAACACTCTAGGCCACTTACTGCCACTCCACTCTACACAGACAAGCATCCTGTGGAGCCACCTCAAGATTTTCCATGTGAGCATTCGATGGAGATCTATATGGTGCCTGATGTAAATGGGAAAACCAATCACCACTTTTATTGAAGTTGTTCTTCTGAAAGAACAGCTGGGAAAACCCAGAGATGGTGATTGAGCAGGTGCAGTGGCGCTGGGGATAAGAAGTTTGAAGAGCCCTCTGCAGCCTGCTTCCTGCACAGAAATGCAGCCAACATTAGTGCTGAAGGTAGAGTCAATCCAGGGATAATGATGTAAGGAGCCCAGTGCAACTTACTTCCATTTCCCAGATGGCTGAGGACCACAGTGCAAACTGTTCTCAGGTTAGAGTTATTACTGCTACAGTCCGGCTCCAGAAATTATTTCTAATCATCACTCACCATTCCCCTTAAACCTTTAAACACTCAAAACATGCATCAGTGGGGCCCATAACACAGCACATGTACCCTGTTCACTTACACTTGGCTTCAAGGCTTCCGGTGAATCGCATTAGAGAAATGCTGTAACATTTGGTGGAGCGTCTAAAACCTATTTAATATTTACACTAAAAGTTCAAAACAGTTTACCATGGTTTCATAGTAAAGACTTATATTCAGACACACCACCATAATGGCAATGGGTCTGCTAGAACGAAAATTAGGCGTAGGAAGAAACAAAGACCAGCTTTTAATTCTTCATTTATCTAATTTTTATTCAATGCAAACTTTTAGTATGTCCGACATTATGCAATTATTTATTCTTTATTCAATGATTCTTAAACTTTATTTCAAAACATGATCATTTTATTAAGAGCTCAGAAAATCGCTGTTAGACGGACCTGGAGGGTCGGCCGAGGACAAGGGGAGAGGTCTCCGGGGAGAGCCGTCTCCAGCGATCGTACAGACGAGTAACTTCCCCCCCACAGAGGTACACCACACAAAGATAAGGTTTAACGTTCTTTATAAGCAATCTTTAGGTACGGTAGAATGGTACAAGGAGGTCAGGACTCAGGGGTCCCCTCGATTCTAGTCTCTTGGATGGGAAAGGGGGTAGCGGGACAGTCTTGGTACCAATCTGGTAGATACGATGATATGATGGATCGCTCACAATCCTCGAGCTCGGCGTTCTAGGTGGACGGGCCGCGGCAGCGCCGGCAGGTCCCGAGATGATCGTAGGTAGCGACGGTCCGCGGCGGCGCCAGCAGGTCCCGGTGAAGGTGGTAGTTACAACGGTCCGCGGCAGTGCCAGCAGGTCCCGACGAGGATGAAGGGTGCAGAAGGTTGCGGCAGCGCCAGCAGGCAGGACGATAGTTCACAAGGCAGTGCTATGGCAGCGCCAGTAGCCCGTCAAGGATGAGTTCTTCACGGTGTCTCTCGACTCCAGGATACAACTGCCTTCCTGCTCTGGAGCTGCCCCAGTTATAGGTCTGGCGCCCTTTGATGTCCGGACCCTCGCACTTGGAGGTCGGGAGGTCCGGGATGAGGGAGTCCAGACACCCAGCAGGGGGGTGGAGCCAGCGCCCGGGGGAGCTGGGGGCGATCGGCACCTGGCGGGGGAGAGCCATCGACACTTCTTTCTCCCATTGACCTGCCAAGTGGTCCGTTCACCTCCTGGGAGGATGGTGGTGCCGGGATGTCGGGGCCTGGCCAGGCCCAGGGTTAGGGTCGAGTCGAGGCCACGCGGCCTCGTGGTGCAGTGTCCAAGATGGCGGCCAGGCAGGGCGATGGAGCTGGTAGTGGCTCGGCCCCATGATACAGCGATGTCCGGGGGCAGGAGTCCCGTAGGGGAAGGGGTGCGGGTTGCTTCTGTGGGTACCACCTGGAGGGCCGTGGCTCGGGCCCTGTCATGCGGGGAGGGAGCAAGCACTTCATGTGGCCTGTCCAACATGCGTCCCCCCCAGCTGAAGGCGGGGAGAGTCACCCATCCTCTTGGGGACTCTCCTCGTCGAGGCGGAAAAAGCGTGACAGGCCATCCGCGTTGGCGTGGTCATGGCCAGGTCGGTGTTCCACAGTGAAGTCTATCCCCTGCAGGGAGATGGACCAACGCAGTAGTTTGGGATTTTCCCCCCGCATCTGCATTAGCCACTGCAGGGGCCGATGATCTGTTTGCACCCGGAAGTGGGTACCGAAGAGATAGGGCCGGAGCTTCTTGAGGGCCCACACTACTGCGAAGGCCTCCCTCTCGATGGTGCTCCAGCGCTGTTCTCGGGCCAGTAGGCGTCTGCTGATGAAGGCCACCGGTTGGTCAAGTCCTTCGGGGTTCAACTGGGAGAGGACCGCCCCGATGCCATGGTCGGAGGCATCTGTTCGTACGATGAATTCCCGGCTGTAGTCGGGGGCCTGGAGCACAGGGGCAGTGCACATGGCGGCCTTCAGCTTCTCGAAGGCCGCTTGACAGTCTGGAGTCCAGTTGACCTTCTTCGGGTGGTTTTTGGATGTGAGTTCTGTGAGGGGCCCCACAATGCTGCCATAGTCCCTCACAAACCGCCGGTAGTAGCCGGTGAGCCCCAAGAAGGCTCGGACCTCGGTTTGCGTGACTGGAGGTTGCCAGGACTGGATGGCAGCGATCTTGAGTTGAAGAGGGGCCACCAGACCGCTTCCCACTTGGTGTCCGAGATAGGTCACGGACCCCTGACCAAGTTGGCACTTGCTGGCCTTGATTGTGAGGCCGGCCTGTTGGAGGGCCTGCAGGACCTCTCGGAGGTGGCGGAGGTGGTCTGACCAGTGGCGGCTGTACACAGCGATATCGTCCAGGTAGGCAGCGCTGAACTCCTCGAGTCCCGCCAATACCTGGTTCACCAGTCGCTGAAAAGTAGCTGGAGCGTTCTTCATGCCGAATGGCATGACTTTGAAGTGGTAGTGGCCATCGGGGGTGGAAAAGGCGGATCGTTCTTGAGCCCGGGGTGTGAGACCGATCTGCCAGTAGCCCGCTGTCAGGTTGAAGATGCTGAGGTAGCGGGCAGCCCCCATGCGGTCGATCAGTTCATCTGCTCGGGGGATGGGATGAGCGTCGGTTCTGTTGACAGCGTTCAGGCCCCGATAGTCAACGCAGAATCGGAGCTCAGGAGTGGTGCCGGGGGCAGCAGCTTTGGGGACCAGCACGACCGGGCTGGCCCAGGGGCTGTCCGAGGGCTCGATGACCCCGAGCGTGAGCATCTTTGACACTTCTTCTTGGATGCAGGCACGTACCCGATCTGGTACGCGGTACGCCCGATGTCTGATAGGGGGACTGTCCCCAGTGTCCACGTCGTGCAAGCACCAGGGGGTGACCCCTGGGGTGAGGGAAAACAGGGTCGCAAATTGCAGCAGGAGGTCCCGGCAGTCTTGGCGCTGTTCCGGGGTGAGGGCATCTGAGAGTCGGACCCCGTCTGCGGATCCATCTTTCTCACGGGTCTTTAGGAGATCAGGGAGAGGCTTCGAGTCTTCTTCCGCTCCACTGTCTGTAGCCATCAGGAGGCTGAGCCCCGAGCGCACAAAGTGGGGTTTGAGTCTGTTGGTGTGGAGGACCCGGAGGGGGTTCCGAGGAGATTCCATATCGATGAGATAGGTGACGGGGCTCTTGCGCTCGACCACTTTGAAGGGCCCCGTCCACTTGTCCTGCAAGGCACACGGTTCGGTGGGGGACATCACCCACACTCGTTGGCCAGGTTCGAATTCGATGGAGGAGGCATTTTGATCGTACCATTTCTTCATGTCCTCCTGACTGGCCTCAAGATTCGCTTTTGCCATTTCTCTGAATCGTCTGGTCTGATTGCGTAGGGTCAGGAGGTACTTGAAGACGTCTGGAGGGGTCTTCAGGGGGGCCATCTCCCAACCTTCTTTGACTAGGCTGAGGGGCCCTCGAACAGGGTGTCCGTACAAGAGTTCGAAAGGGCTGAAGCCGAGGGACTTCTGGGGGACTTCTCGATAGGCGAAGAGGAGGCACGGGAGTAGCACATCCCACTGGCGACGGAGGGGCTCTTCCAACCCCCCAATCATTCCCTTGAGCGTGCGGTTGAACCGCTCGACTAGTCCGTTTCCTTGAGGGTGATAGGGGGTCGTGAATCGGTAGGTGACCCCGCACTGTTGCCAGAGGGATTTCATATATTTTGAAATAAAGTTTGTGCCTCTGTCGCTGACGACTTCTCGGGGGAAGCCCACCCGGGAGAAGATCCCCATTAAGGCCCGGCCGACCACCGGGGCTGTTACAGTTCGCAGGGGAACAGCCTCGGGGTAGCGGGTGGCGTGGTCCACCAGTACCAGGATGAACCGATGTCCTTGTGCTGTTCGGGGGTCCAGGGGCCCCACAATGTCTATTCCCACCCTCTCGAACGGGGTGGTGACAACTGGGGAGGGTTGCAGAGGGGCTTTGAGTTTGCGACCGCTCTTCCCGCTGGCCTGGCACGTGGGGCAGGACCGGCAGTGGTTGAGGACGTCGTTTCTCATCTTTGGCCAGAAAAAGTGGGTCACCAGGCGACTGTAGGTTTTGTCCTGTCCCAGGTGTCCAGCCAGAGGGACATCGTGGGCCAAATTCAACAAGAAGTCTCTAAAACGGAGGGGCACCACCAACACTCGACTGGCACCTAACTCCGCGATTCTCTGTTCACTATACAACAGGTCGTTGTCCCAATAGATCCAATGGGCTCCGGCGGTGTCTCCCGTGCTCTGGGCGAGGGCTTGCTGTCGCAGTCTCTCGAGGGAGGGACAGGTCTTCTGCTCTTGACGGAACTGCTCCTGGGTGGGCCCCCCTTCTTGACGCCACTGAGCCAGGTCGGGAAGGTCCTGGAGCTGAGTGAGCCCTTCGGGGGTTTGCTCAGGGGGGTTGGTGTGGTCGGTGTCCTCCACTGGAGCGACCGGGGGAGGAGGTGCTGGCCATTCTGGTTCCTCAGGTCGGGAGATGGCACGGGCGGCCATGGACCGGGTGGTTACGCATGCCCAGTCCGGGAGGCCCAACATCCCGAGGTGTTCTCTTCTTTCCACGGCGGCCCACGGGGAACTCTCAAGATCATTCTCCAGGAGACAGTCCACGGGGGCATCATCTCGGACCGTCACCTTCAACATGCTGGAGACTCCTCCCCATTCGAAGGGGACGCAGGCCATCCGACACAGACTCTCGGAATTGTCGGCTGAACGGACGGGGCAGAGGATGTTCGGCAGGATCTGTTCTGGGGTCACCAGGTGACAGCGGACGGCCGTCACACTGGCCCCCGTGTCACGTAGTGCTTCGGCCCTGCGCCCATTAATGTTCACCCACTGACTGTATTTTCTGGTGTTGGCGGGTAGGGGAGCCCGCGGGATCATGTCTCTTCCCCCTAGGCACGCTAGAACCATGGCGGCCGGTTCCCACTCTTGTTGTTCGTGCTCGCATTCTTCCTGTTCTTCGGAGATTTGCTCTCCCCCCAGGGCGGCGGCAGCTACCTGGCGGGGCCTCGGAGTCTGGTTCTGTGGACAGTTCGGGTCATTGGCGTAGTGGCCGACTCGCTGGCATCGGTGACACGTGACATTGGCTCGGAACCCCGGGCGCATCGGGGGGTTGCCCCGGCTGGCCGGGGGCGGGGTGCTGGTAGCGGGAGCGGCCGGGGCGGTGTCTCTTCCCCGTCCCTGGCCTCCTCCTCCTCCTCGGGGACGGTGCTGACCTTGGTTGTTCCTGTTCTGTTCGTGCGGCCCACTCCGGCCTACTTGGGTGCTCTCCCATCGGTCAGCCTCGGCGGCGAGCTGCCGTGGATCAGTCAATTTACTGTCGAGGAGGTGCTGCCTGAGCTCGACGAAGCAGTTGTTGGAGAGGTGCTCCCACACCATGAGATTAAAAAGTTGCTCGTAGGACGTTACGTGGCTCCCCTTGATCCAACCCTCGAAGGCTCGGCTGAAATAGTTTACATATTCCACCCAAGTTGTACCCGGGATCCGGGTGCAGTCTCGGAACCTCTGGCGGTACATTTCGGGTGTGAGCCCATATCGAGTGAGGAGGGCAGCCTTCATGTGGTCATAGGATGTCATCAGATGGTCGGGGAGCTGTAACAGGGCATCGCGGCCTTCATTGACGAACCTCCCCCATAGACCGGCTCCCCAGTCACTTCGGTCGATCCGGTGGGAGGTCATGGCGATCTCGTAGGCCTTGAACCACTGTTGTATGTCGTCGTCTCGGAAATACTCTTGGACAACATCCTTGGGGATGTGGACCTTTTTTTCTGTCACTCCTGGGGTGCGCGGTTGCTCGGGCACCCCCAGATCTTTGTTTTGCTTCCGTAGGTCTAATTCTGCCAGTTTGCGCTCGTGTTCGTACGCTAGTCTCTTTTCTTCGAGTTCTCTTTGCCTCTGTTTTTCTTCCCGTTCTTCTCGGAGCCGCAGATGTTCTAGGTTCAGTTTTTGTTCGGCTAATTTTAGTTCACCGTCCATTTTGAGCCGTGCCATTTCTAACTCATGTAGTCTGCTTTTTTCTCTCTCTTGGATCTCTTCCCGCGAGAGACCTGTGCTTCTCTCCTCGGGAGCCGTGGTGTTCCTTTCTGATGCTGCAATGTTTTGGTCCGGGGGTCTGACGGCCCCGGTTTTTGCCCAAGACTCAATGGCGTGCTTGAAATCGTCTTTAGTGCTCAGACCGGTGGTAGCAATGCCTAGTTCAATGCAAAATTGTTTCAACTCACGATGGCTGTACTCTTCCAATTTCTCTATCTGGAATTTCTCGGTGGATCCGCTCTCTTTGGTTGTCATTGTGGTTTAGTCGTGGGGTGAGCTACTCTCTGTACGATTACGCGTTGATTCGGATCGCGCCGCTGGCCACCAATGTTAGACGGACCTGGAGGGTCGGCCGAGGACAAGGGGAGAGGTCTCCGGGGAGAGCCGTCTCCAGCGATCGTACAGACGAGTAACTTCCCCCCCACAGAGGTACACCACACAAAGATAAGGTTTAACGTTCTTTATAAGCAATCTTTAGGTACGGTAGAATGGTACAAGGAGGTCAGGACTCAGGGGTCCCCTCGATTCTAGTCTCTTGGATGGGGAAGGGGGTAGCGGGACAGTCTTGTTACCAATCTGGTAGATACGATGATATGATGGATAGCTCACAATCCTCGAGCTCGGCGTTCTAGGTGGACGGGCCGCGGCAGTGCCGGCAGGTCCCGAGATGATCATAGGTAGCGACGGTCCGCGGCGGCGCCAGCAGGTCCCGGTGAAGGTGGTAGTTACAACGGTCCGCGGCAGCGCCAGCAGGTCCCGACGAGGATGAAGGGTGCAGAAGGTTGCGGCAGCGCCAGCAGGCAGGACGATAGTTCACAAGGCAGGGCTATGGCAGCGCCAGTAGCCCGTCAAGGATGAGTTCTTCACGGTGTCTCTCTACTCCAGGATACAACTGCCTTCCTGCTCTGGAGCTGCCCCAGTTATAGGTCTGGCGCCCTTTGATGTCCGGTACCCTCGCACTTGGAGGTCGGGAGGTCCAGGATGAGGGAGTCCAGACACCCAGCAGGGGGGTGGAGCCAGCGCCCGGGGGAGCTGGGGGCGATCGGCACCTGGCGGGGGAGAGCCATCGACACTTCTTTCTCCCATTGACCTGCCAAGTGGTCCGTTCACCTCCTGGGAGGATGGTGGTGCCGGGATGTCGGGGCCTGGCCAGGCCCAGGGTTAGGGTCGAGTCGAGGCCACGTGGCCTCGTGGTGCAGTGTCCAAGATGGCGGCCGGGCCGGGCGATGGAGCTGGTAGTGGCTCGGCCCCATGATACAGCGATGTCCGGGGGCAGGAGTCCCATAGGGGAAGGGGTGCGGTTTGCTTCTGTGGGTACCACCTGGAGGGCCGGGGCTCGGGCCCTGTCATGCGGGGAGGGAGCAAGCCCTTCATGTGGCCTGTCCAACAATCGCTTTATTATAGAATTCAGTAAAGTTTTAGCAAAGAACAGATAGTTCCAAAATTCAGTCTCTCCTAACATCCCTGACTAACACCCTCATCTTATCCTAACAGTCCTGTAAAGCAAACAAATAAGAAAATCATAGGAGTTCTTACATTCAGGAATCGATCAGCAAACGGGCAGCATCTCCGATAGAAATGGAAAAAGCGACCCCAACATTACAAGTCCAGTGGTTTTTATACCCTAATTCTCAACTTAATCTATCTAGAAAAGTAACTAACATCACCATCTTGTGTTCTGATTGGATACATTTGGGTGGATGTGCACTTCCTCACCATTACAGCATTTGTTATTCACATGATTCAGCTAATTTAATAAATGTCATTGTTTAAGCAGTCCGTGGGGATGTACCATGTTACCATGCGTACTTTTAGCACGCATACCATTACCACAGATTTTTTACAACGCAAGTCATGTTACAACGGATACCATTACAACGCAATACACTACAACGCACATACTATTACAACGCATACCATTACAACGTAAGTATAGGTAAGTATATATATTTTATTTAAAAATATTTTTGTAATATTTAATTTAATAATTCATTAATATATTTAAAATAATTATTTTTTAAATATTTAATTTAATTATTTATTATTTAATCATTAAATATTTATATAAATGAAATTATTTTTAATTGTAAATTTTTAAAATATATATAAAAAATACCCCTATACCCCAAAACCCATACCCAGCCTTAAAACCTAAAAATACCCCTGTACCCCAAAACCCAATCCCAGCCCTAAAACCTAAAAATACCCCTCTACCCTAAAACCCAAACCCAGCCCTAAAACCTAAAAATACCCCTGTACCCCAAAACACAAACCCAGCCCTAAAACCTAAAAATACCCCTGTACCCCAAAACCCAAACCCAGCCCTAAAACCAAAAATACCCCTGTACCCCAAAACCCATACCCAACTCTAAAACCTAAAAATACCCCTGTACCCCAAAACCCAAACCCAACCCTAAAACCTAAAAATACCCCTGTTCCCCAAAACCCAATCCCAGCCCTAAAACCTAAAAATACCCCTGTACCCCAAAACCCAAACCCAACCCTAAAACCTAAAAATACCCCTGTACCCCAAAACCCAAACCCAGCCCTAAAACCTAAAAATACCCCTGTACCCCAAAACCCAAACCCAGCCCTAAAACCTAAAAATACCCCTGTACCCCAAAACCAAAACCCAGCCCTAAAACCTAAAAATACCCCTGTACCCCAAAACCCAAACCCAACCCTAAAACCTAAAAATACCCCTGTACCCCAAAACCCAAACCCAACCCTAAAACCTAAAAATACCCCTGTACCCCAAAACCCAAATCCAGCCCTAAAACCTAAAAATACCCCTGTACCCCAAAACCCAAACCCAGCCCTAAAACCTAAAAATACCCCTGTACCCCAAAACCCAAACCCAACCCTAAAACCTAAAAAATACCCCTGTACCCCAAAACCCAAACCCAGCCCTAAAACCTAAAAATACCCCTGTACCCCAAAACCCAAACCCAGCCCTAAAACCTAAAAATACCCCTGTACCCCAAAACCCAAACCCAGCCCTAAAACCTAAAAATACCCCTGTACCCCAAAACCCAAACCCAACCCTAAAACCTAAAAATACCCCTGTACCCCAAAACCCAAACCCAGCCCTAAAACCTAAAAATACCCCTGTACCCCAAAACCCAAACCCAGCCCTAAAACCTAAAAATACCCCTGTACCTCAAAACCCAAACCCAGCCCTAAAACCTAAAAATACCCCTGTACCCCAAAACCCAAACCCAACCCTAAAACCTAAAAATACCCCTGTACCCCAAAACACAAACCCAATACCCCAATACTTACCTTTAAACTTACCTACATATACGATGTAATGGTATGCGTTGTAATAGTACCTGCGTTGTAAAAAAATGCGTGGTAAAGGTATCCGTGGTAATGGATCCTGCGTGGTAATGGATCCGTGGTAACGGTACTGCGTGCTACAAACTCCGTGGTAACAGTAAAATACCGTCCGTGGCCTAGGCACATTGCATTTTAGCAACATTGCCCTTCTTTCCCATTATTATTATATTTCTTATATAGCGCCAGAATCGACCCCCAAAGGGGTATCTCCGCGCTTGCCTTGGGAACCCGTCCTGGTTTTTCCCTGTGAGATAGACCCTACAGAGCATCCCCAAGGTGAAAGCCAGGCATCCCGCCGCGGGGGGGGGCGTTGTGGAGATTAAGCAAGCTTAATGCCCAGAGTTGCAGAGTGTGAACCCATGATTAGGTCAGGCACCGAAGCGAGAATTATCGAGTCCGTGGACATTTGAGCTCAACACCCTGTCGCGTCGGGAATCGAACCCTGGTCCCGGGTCTGACCTCTGCTTCAAGGTCTGCTTGCTCTAACCAGTGAGCCACACTTCTCCATGGCTTGGATATGCTCTTATAAATGCTTAGCACTCATCCTAGGTTCTGGGTATTGAAACCTTGAACTTCTCCCTAAAGCATAGTCAGCTCACTTGCGCTGGCAGAAATCTTTGGCGCGCCTGCGCAGACCAATACCCACTCGCAGTAGCTCAGAGCGGCCATTTTCTCACTAGGCCTCACAGGCCACATTCGGAACTATCATAGAAACAAACAGAAATCCATGTTAATTTTAATAATGAAACACTTTCTGTTTACCTCCCCCATGCTAATGTTTCCCATTAGTCGTTACCTAGCAATATGCCACACAAATGTCTTTTATACTTACACAATCGACCTCTCTTTTCACAAAACATATACAAAAGCACATTTAAATAGCATTTTGTTTATATCAAAGCTATGCATTAATCCACAACACTACAACAATACATATTAACTAGTATTATTGCAACATGTAAGCAGAATTAGTATTTTCCGTGTGTAATTTAAAACAAAAATAAAAATAACGTGTGCATCTTATTCTATAGTTGGTTATTTTCACAAAACATGCAATTGGTAAAAATTATAGTTATGGGACATTGACTTAATGAGGGGTACACAAAATTTTGTGTTTGCCACCACGCTCCATCAATTCCCTCATCTGGTAATTTTATCATCAAATACCTCCCAAAATTTTGTAAAATGTACTTGAACATGTTTCAGTTCCCTTTATTGTTAATATCATCTATACTTTTGTCTCTTTCTCTTTTGAATCTTTGAAAAACCTTTCCTATATTTCTTCCATTTCTATTTCATTCTTTTCTCTCATTCTTGCCTGCTGTGCTTCATTTCTTTTCTTTATTGACCTTCTAAAATCTTGTCTACCTTTATATATACAGCATAATCTTATCATAAAAATCACTATTACTATGACTGTTATTGGAATTAGTATTTTACCTATAATTGAACTACCTATCTCTTGAAACCAATTTTTAATTGCTGGTAAACTTTTCCCAGCTTTTCGAGGACACCCTCAACCTCCAGTGGTTCAATTACTCCATGCTAATCTGTAATGTTTATAATATATTTTTCAATATTCTGACTTTTATCTGGGATATAAGTACAACAATGTTGCACTTTCAAAATCCCACAGACTCCTCCCTCTTTTGCTAAAATTATGTCAAGAGCAAGTCTATTTTGCAAAACCATAGTTCTCATAGCAATCATTTCAGTATTCACCATCAGGAATCCTCCTGCAGTGTCTGTTGATAATCGATCAACAATTGTGAACAATTATCTAATTCTATTTGCATTGAACGAAATTCACACTGCTGGTATCAGTGCTCCAAACACATCACCTATTATTTCTAACACAGTTTTTCTTCTTTTTCGACTTAGAACTTTACCTATCCTATACTTTCCATTAGTACCTCTATCTACATGAAAATTTTTAGGAAAGACCAAACCCACATAACATGTCCCATACCAGTGGTTAGGTAACCTATAATAGGCTCTGTTCCCACAAATAAAATAAATTCCAGGAAAAACAGGATCATTTCCTCCTTTAAATCCCCAACCCCCTAAATTTCTATAAGTATCTTCACATTGACTTGCACCCACAAAATAATTGTCATACATGGTGTTATCTCTTCTGATACAAAATTTTTCAATCATTGGTGCATCTATATTTATTACTACATTCACATTTTTATCCTCAATATTCTCATCATCAAACATATAATATTTTGATTTTTCATGTTCCATTTTCTCTTTTTGTTTATAAGCAATTCTTCTTTCCTCAACCATGCCTAAAATAGTTTTCTCTTCAACTCTCATTTTACATGTCAAATTATGAGCAAAAGCATATTCATGTGTTAATTCATCTAATTCTAGGAAATATTCTCCCATCACCCATGCATGCTTTCCCTTATTCAATTTATTGTCAGTCTTTAATTTCGTAAATATTTCATCCACATTGGAATGTTGATATTCCAGCTTTCCAGTTTTATAAAACAAGCTTGCAATTACACTACAAGTTACTCCATATGTAAGAGGAAGGTAGTGAGAGGTCACCCCTTCTGACACTGACGCTGGTAATTTTATGCACACATAGCAGTCATCTACATTCATAGTTTTAATATATTCAAGCAGTAATTTCGATTTTTTTTTTACTATAATCACTAATAGATCTATCTTGATGCAATTCTGGATTGTATACATGAGTCTCAGGTACCTTTCCTTTCTCAACTTGCTTACTTGAACTTGCATCCGGTTTTAATTTTATCAAATTAGTTTGAAAAGGAATCACAATAGCTAATATTGTCCATATTACTACTAACAAACTCATACAAATAGTAAACCACCTACACCATTTTCTAAAAATAGAACATTTCGTACGGTGGTTATTCATTGCCATTTTCCCTAACAACGTTTCTTCGACCTTATGTCACCTACAAGTTTCACACTACTCAGCACTCTAACAAATTTTCTTCGACCTTGTGTCAGTTCTATTCTAAACTAAGTTATATTTAAGTTTTCTAACAAGTTTTCTTCGACTTTGTGTCAACTCTGACCCTTTCTATATTTACAAATCCGTCTCACAGGACTTCAGGCTTTTTACTTTAATATCATATACTTTGAGCCCCTAAAATTTCATTTCTTAATCAACCTTTTTACTCACTTTTCCCAATTGGCTTTGGGTCGTACAGATTTTCTTGACTACTATTTACTTCAACAATTGGTGGCAGGACAATGTATGTCCATTCAGGTGATTTGTACTTCTGATTTGGACGTCTCACTCTTTTTGGCCTTTGAATGATCTCTATTATCTTTCCCAGTGTTTCTTTTTGACTGGTAATCTCTTTTACTTGATCTTCTTGCTCATTTGCTGTATTCACTATTTTGAATTTAAAAATCCTCCAGCTCCTTTAGGCCAGTTGTCTCCTTTGCAGACTTTCTTAGTCTTTGGCTCTGTTATATTATGCTCCACTCTCCAAGCTCTTTTACTTGTGCTTTTTCTTAATGGAGACTCGTCTGCACTTTCATCAGTTTCACTTTCAGTGTCTTCTACTGTATCATTAATTATGATTTTCACAATGTCTTGGTCTTCATTAGGTTTATTTTTCTCTACTGTTACTCTGTTAGGAACACCTTTATAACTGGTATTTGGAATCTCATTTTCATCATGAGTTACTTCCTCTTCCCCTGTTTCAGGATTTTCGTTCCTGCTTCCAGAGTCTTCAGTTTTCGGTTCAGTTTTCCCCTCTTCAGCAACTTTCTTTTCACTTTCTGTTGCGTCTTTACTGGTGCTTGCTTCTACCGATTCTCGATCATCAAGTTGATCTTCTGAATCTGGTATTTCAACAATCTCCCTGTCACCTTCACCTCCAGATGCAGAACTGGCTTCTGATACTTCCAGATACAGACGTTCTTGTCGATCTTCAGTATCTGGATCCTTAGCTGGTTCACCTTCAGAATCAGAGTCAGTTGTACTTTCACAATTGTATCGGTATTCAGGTTCTGGCACACGGATTCTGTGACTCGCATGAACCCACCTCTTCAATCCAGCACACTTGACTGCAGTAGTACTGACCAAGATAACTTGTTGTGGTCTTTGCCACCTTGGTACCAAACAATTCCTCCTACTGTCAACTTTCACTCTTACCCAGTCCCCAGGGACCTAGGGCCAGATGTAGGTGGCCCAATACCGGTCGGTAACGGCCGATATTACCGATTTTCGGCCGTTACCGACCGGTATTGAGCCATTGGGCTGTAGGAGTCCGAAAACCCTCCGAATCGGTAAAGTTACCGAATCGGTAAAGTTACCGAATCGGAAAAATTACAGAATCGGTAAAGTTACCGAATCTGTAAAATACCGAATCGGTAAATATACCGAATCGGTATATCGGGTGCCGCTCGCAGACGATTTTTGGATTCTTGCCTTGCCGTTTCTGTATTGGAGGTGACTTGCCTTTGCTGGGACAGTGATCGCGCATTAGAACTTTGCCTATCTGCATGAGACCGGGACTGCGAGGCCCACCAGGCAGTGCGTTCTCCACATCCCGCACACCTGCCACCTCTTCCCGTGTCTCCTCCCCTCTGCTGTTCTTGCTACCTGGCCCTTTAAAACACGACTCACGGCCCCCGCTCCGCGGGAGCCACTCGCAGACAATTTTTGGATTCTTGCCTTGCCGTTTCTGTATTGGAGGTGACCTGCCTTTGCTGGGACAGCGATCGCGCATTGGAACTTTGCCTATCTGCATGAGACCGGGACTGCGAGGCCCACCACGCAGTGCGTTCTTCACATGCCGCACACCTGCCGCCTCTTCCCGTGTCTCCTCCCCTTCAGCCTGTTTCCTGTATTTTAGGCGGTCCTATTGCGCGTTAGCGAACGCGTGTGCGGGACGCAGCCTGGACAAAGGGCAGACAGCCTGAGACAGTCCGAGACTGACCGTGACTGGACTGGGCCAGGAACCTCATCCGTTGCCTTCGTGGTCCTCCCGCGACATCTTCATCGTAAGACTTATTGCTGTTAATATCTTCGAGTATTGTTTGTGCTGCGTTTTAACGCTAACTGTTAATCTCTGTTCCCCTGAGCTTCCTGTGTAACTGTGCTACCATCCCATTGAGAGCAACATGTCCAAACAAAAGCCATCCTCTGTTTCTAACACTATGGATAACTACCTAGTGCAGGTAGTAAGTAAAATAAACAGCACAAGAAGGATATCATTGGGCTTGAGCTCCACACCCATAATCCCCACACAGAATTCCTCACTAGAACCAAATCTGGTCAAAGTCCCGATACAGGTACATTGTAGTGATACCCCAGATATTGTTTTCTCCCAGGACAATAACCTTGACCAAACCATCCCTACTGCCGTTAATTTGGTCAATGACTCCTTAGATCAATCTAACATGATTATAGAAAATTCCCCCTCCCCCTCCCTATCCCCTATGTCCATACCAGCAACCAGAGCAGTTAGAGCATGTAGAAAGGGCCATATCAAGCGTGGTGGGTTACGCTCTAGTAGGAAAAGGATTGCCTCCCCACCTAAAACCATGGCCACAAAAGATGCAACAGGTGGGAAGGTGACACTGGAGGACGACCAAATTAAAAAACTTGTGAGCATGATTGATTCCAAGATCAAATGCATTGTTAAACCGTTGATAGCTAAAATTGACCATCTAACAGCAGAGGTAGATAGGCTAGGGGGAATCATAAATAAGACCGTGGAAGTGGTGGGTAATATACCAACTGCAGCTCTAAAGAGAGCCGAATCTATAGCAAATGTACCAGGGGCTGGGATAGAGGGAAGGGATAAAGTGGCCTCAATTCCCCAAACGCCCCATTACCAAGTACCCAATAATGTCCAGGGAACAACTAACGAAGCCCCCCCACCTAAATTTGCGGGTATAGGACTCGAGAAAGGCCCGGTTCAACTTATTGTAGAGGCCTCCCCCTAGTCTTGGTCCTGGCCAATGTACCTCCTTTAAAGCCGGGCCAAGTGGAATCTACTGCTTCCTTGATTAGCAAAGCTTTTCACTGGTTATCCAACAACATGATAATATCCCCATGGGGTAAACAGCAGTTAGCTGAGGAAATCACTATGGCAAGAAGGGTGGATTGGATAAGGAATGGTGTTAAAAAATTTAAAGGAGACTGTCTAGTATTGCATTTTCTAAATCCAGTTCTCCCTGATGTTTTGAGAAACCTATTCCCTCCACAACGTAGGAGCACAGACATCATTCCGTTAACTTTTGACTTCTTCTATCATAGAGGTAAAATAGGGAATCCGAGTATTTTAAAGACTAAGTGGAACCCGGTGTCACACAAGTGGGGCAGGGTCCCCCAATCTAGCGAATGGGAAATCAATCTTGAAAACAGATTTGGGGCACTGTCAGACCTGAACGAATGTGATTGACTTAAGTCGATTGACAGTGTAGTGTTTAATGAACCAGCTGAGCTAAAAAGCATAGACACTCCCATAGAGAAGGGGCCTGGTCTCACAAATGTTATTTCCTTGATTCCAGGGAAAAGGGCAGATGAAGCATCTACTCTAAGTAATAGAAATGAGAATAGACCCTCGGAGCCACAGTCTGTCCCTTCTGTGGTAGAACCATGTCTTGCTCCTGGTCTAGTTGCATCCGCAATCGAACCTTTAGGCCACCATCATACTACTTTAGTATCAGAAACTGGGTTGGAGGATGAATCACAAGGCATTTTTCCACCTCAGGTCCTGCTAGGTCTAGTAGCGGAAGAAGTAGTAGAGACAGGGTTGTCCTTTCTTTCCTGGAACATCGCTGGAATTACTAACAAGCTGTTATCACCAGAATGGTGTAAATTTATAGACCAATTTGATATCCTACTGTTCCAGGAAACATGGTCAGTGATCCCAATACACCACCTGGGGTACCTACATTTCCATATCCCAGCTACAAAAAATCTCAAGGGTTGTCCTGCAGGGGGCCTGATAATCTGGGTCCGCCAAAATTTATGCTGTAGAATCCAGCAAAGGAGCTCCCTAATAGATGACATATTGTCAGTCAATCTTACTTGGGCTAATGGACGGGGGATGGCCATATTTAATATCTATGCCAGGGGAGTAGCGGGTGGTAAAACATCAGAAGTAATAACCGCTCTCGACCACAAGCTTGAAGTTCTTCCAACACAGCTGCCTTTCATTGTTGGGGGCGATGTAAACACTACTTTTGAACCGCTTGGCCATGAAGACCAAACTCTAACAGAAGAAGAGGACAGCAAGTGGGGTATCCCTCAGTTGGAACTTCCCGTAGTTAAAAGATGGACAGCGGTGGCCATTCAACTGAAGGCCCTGTGCCTAGCAAGAGGACTCAGAGCAGTAAATGGACGCACCCCTTTAGATCATATAAAATGGGGTAGACTAAATGAGAACACGGAGAGGTTAGAGGAGCTTAAAAAAGTGGTGCTCATAGAAGTGGATGAGATAAGCTCACACGTTAAAAAGCAAAACTTCCCTGAAATTATGCTTCATGCCCATATGACTTTTTTTACTAAGCTCCGGGAGTTTTTCAAGAAGCTGAAGAAACCAGGAAATGCCCATAACAAATTGCCCAAGATAGGATGGTACGATAAGACTTGTAGAGTAGCCCGCCAGAATCTTAGCACTAAACTTAGAAATAAGAATATTTTAGGTGTGAGAAAAGCAAGGGATATTTATAGGAAGGTACAAAAAGAAGCCAAGAAAAAGTGGGACGAGGCCCACTGGCGTGATCTTAAATCCATAGAAAATACCAACTTTCAGAGGAGGGTCAAGGGTAAATAGTTTATAGACCATCAGAGTCGAAACCCCTACTCAGACTATAAGAAACAATAAAAAACTTGACGGTCTGACCGTCAAGTTTTTTATTGTTTCTTGTGATCTTAAATCCGCCTGTGACGCAAGGAATCAGAGACAATTCTGGGCCCTGGTCAAATGGGATAGAGGAGGGGTGGCACAACCCCCACAAAACAACCTAGCTAAAAACCAATGGGTTGATTTCTTTAGACCACAATATGCTCGTGTTTTAACTGAATGGAAATGTACCTTACCTCCAACAGTTTTCTATCAATGCCAGTTATTCACCTTAAAAGATGTTAGCATAGCGCTGGATTGCGTGACAGGGGGCCGTGTTCGAGGAATGGATGCCATACCTACCGATGTGTTAGTGGAGAAGTGTGGCTCAGGGGTTAGAGGCGGCAGACCCGGAAGCTGAGATCGGCCCTGGACCAGGGTTCAATTCCCCGCCTTGGCGGGTCTTGGGCTAAAAAACGCCACGGACTCGTTAATTCTTGCTCTGGTGCCTTCTCGACTCACGGGTTCACACTCTGCGACTCTGGGCAATAGCTTGCTTAATCTCCATAACGGCCCCTCGCGGCGGGATGCCTGGCTTTCACCTTGTGGATACCCTGCTGGGGTTATCTCACTGGGGAATACCAGGACGGGTTCCCTAAGCAAGCGCTTAGATACCGACCTCGGTCAGTGATTTGCGCTATATAAATACGTGTACATTTACATTTACATTCCTAAGTGATCGTCCATCCTGGTGTCAGTACTTTGAGTGGCTAGCTAATTCTGTGGCCAGAGGTGCACCAATACCGACCTCTTGGAAGGGTGCAGAAATAATCCCAGTTTTTAAAAAGGGAAACAAATCATTACCCAGCAATTATAGACCTATCAGTCTTATAGACTCTGCTCAAAAGATTATAGGTCGTCTAGTACAAAACAAACTACAAACCTGGATTGGTGAAAAAGATATTTTATCCCCTTATCAAGCTGGGTTTCGTCCTTGCACAAGTTCAGTTGACCAGGTCTTTTTTTTCGTAGCTCTCTACTGGAGGAACGTGATGCTAACCAATGAAACTCTCTACGCTGTTTTTGTAGATCTAAAATCAGCTTTTGATTTAGTTCCTCGTTCTAAGCTCTGGGGGGGTGCTTGCCGAAGCTGGGATGGCCCCAGAACTACTGACGCTACTGGTCCGCTTACATGAGAACAATTACGCTAGAATCAGGTGGGGGGCTCAGGGTGAGGTGACTGACACATTCCCTCTCGAACGTGGGGTTCGGCAGGGGTGTGTCTTGGCACCGACACTGTTTTCTATTTACATCAATGGCATTGTAGACCATCTAAGCCGCTCTCCCACCGATGCACCGATTCTAGCAGGGGCACGTGTGCCTGTTCTCATGTTTGCGAACGACACGCTCATATTTTCCCGTACACCGAGTGGGCTCCAGAAGGCAGTCAACACCTTCGGTGAGTTCTGCATAGCACGTGGACTTGAGATAAATACATCCAAAACCAATTTCATGTGCTTGAACCAGCAGAACACCTTCAGGGGCTCAATAAATTTCAATGGTACCCCCTTAGAACAGGTTGAGGCCTTCATGTACTTGGGAATAAACCTCCAATGTAACTTGAGCTGGAAAAATCCCATTGACATGGCTGTCTTAAAATTCCACCAGCTGGCAGGTGTAGTGGCCCATAATCATAAAGTCTCATTGACCAAGCCCATCACCCCTGCCCTAGAAATTTACAACATGAAGGTGATCAGTGCCTCCCTATACGGTTCGGAACTTTGGGGTTTTTCCAACTTGAAACAGCTGACATGGTGGAAAACAGTGTTTTTCACCGTCTGACTGGGGTTCCCCAAAGTACTCCTACCGTAGCACTGGCATATGATCTAGGCAGGAAAAACATCAAGGACTTGGCACGGCTACGTCCCTTATTATACTGGAGACGCATTATGACCACTCCTGAACTCGTGCATTATGCAACTGCCCTAAAGGATATCATCAGGGCAGATCGCTTTCATTCGATCTTGTGGTTAAAAGAAATAAGAGGGTTGCTTAGTAAGCTGGAATTAGACCATCAATGGAATTCTTCCAATGTTGAAAGCTTTCCACCAAAGGCTACACTAAAGAACATGTATTGGGAAATGGTATGGTCTTCCACTCAAAGCACAGGTTCTAATACAAACCTAACTGGACGTTATTTGGATATCAAATCTGTACCATCTTGTGAGCTTTACTGGGACATTATTGAAAGGCCATTTGATAGAAAACTGTACTTCCAATTTGGAATCGGGAAGCTTCCTACAAAAGTGTTTACCCGCAAATGTCAGTAAACCAGGATGATAAATGTCCCCTTTGTAAAGATTTGATAGAGAATACTGCCCACATACTGTTTGTATACCCCCTTTATGTTAATCCATGACGTAAATGGATAAAACCAGTGTGCTTAAATCTAGGAACGCGCAGGTGTACAGAGGCGGTAAGAATACTGGAATCGGACTGTACACCTTACTTGGCGATTGCTGTCGCAAAATTCCTAGGTTGGTCATGGACTATACGCACCCGCACTTTACAACAGCTAGATACTGTTTGATGAAATAATTGATACCGTTGATTCGTTTTGATCCTATGTATTTAAATCTATAAAATGACAGCACCTCATTTAATGAGTTTCTTAAAAGATAATGATTTTAACATTGTTGTAGTATTTATTGTGTAGTGTAGGATGCAAAAATTGCTTTTATGACTTGCTGTCGAATAATGTTTTTGAAATTTACTGAATCAGAAAAGTTACAGAATCTGTAAAATACCGAATCGGAAAATAAGTAGTGGTAAAAATGATCATTGAGATGTAGGTAAGCACAGAAATACCGAATTAGCCTCAAAATCGGTATTTAAGAGTCGGTATTTACCATGGTTTGGAATCAGGTGGTAACCAGCTGCAACCCACAAAAAAGGAACCAAAATGCAATTCTACTTGCACAATGGCGGCATTTTATGTAATTGCAAGACGGCAGAGAGAGGAGCAGGTCTACAGAGAGAGGATCACCCTGTTCATGCTCACAGAGGCAGAGATCCTCCAGAGGTACAGGTTGGACTCAGACACCATTTTGGACCTCATCAGGGACCTCCAACCACTGTTGAAGCACACCACCCCAAGGGCACACGCTATCCCACCGCATGTGCAGGTGCTATGTAGCCTACACCTGCTTGCGTCTGGCAGCTACCAGAGTGTGGTTGCTGCGGTAGGTGGGGTGACCCAGAGCAGCCTGTCAAGGTTTTTCCACAAATTCCTTGACGCCATGTTACAGAGGATGGACCAATACATTTCTTTTCCTGCAACCCATGCGGAACTGGTCCAAACAAAAGCAGACTTCTACCAGATGGCACGATTCCCCAATATCATTGGCTGCATTGATGGCACGCACATTACAATTTGTCCCCCTGCTGCCACCGAATACATATACCGGAATAAGAAGTCAACGCACACCATCAATGTGCAGGTGATTTGCAATGCAAAGTGCGCCATCACTGACCTTGTGGCAAAATTCCCTGGGAGTACCCACGACTCCAATATATTTCAAAACAGCGGCACCTATGCACGTCTGACTGCAGGGAAATTTGGTGAAGGATACCTCCTAGGTAAGACACAGTGTCTGACCCCCATAATACTGATTGCAGTATGAAGTACATGTATGCATGTGAGTAATGTCTTCCCTTTTCCTTCTAGGAGACAGTGCATATGCCCTCTGCTCATTCACACTCACCCCCTACCTCAACCCCTCAACACCCAGCCAAAGGAGATATAACCGGGCCCACAAAAGCACAAGGAATGTGGTTGAACGGACCTTTGGCATCTGGAAAAGCAGATTCAGATGCTTGCACAAGAGTGGAGGTGCAAGGCAGTATACCCCCATCACCTGCTGTAAGATCAATGCTGCCTGTGCCATGTTGCACAACCTTGCGGTGAAGAAGGGTACTGAGGTGGAGTTGTCAGACTACGAGGATCATGACGACGACATTGCTGTGCCTGAAACACAACCTGCTGGAGTGTCAACACCAAGTGATGGCAGATACACACGTGGAAAGATTACTCACAACTATTTCTGAGTGAGTAATGCGACGCAGACAGGTTGTGAATGAGAAGAACGAAATTTAATGTTGCCACAACGTTCATGCACTGATGCGCAACAAAACAAACTAATTAAATGTGGGGACTGTATGTCCCGGGTTGCCTCACCCACACCGGCAATATCATTTGCGGCCGCGCTTCCCAGAGCCACTGGGATGTTTCTCGCTGCCTTCTGCATGGCCTGCAGGCTCAGCTGAGCGCATGGTGCTCCTGCGTGGCTCAACTACAGTGCTTGCCAAGCTGCTGCGGCTACTGCTGTCGTCTGCCTCTGCCACATCCAGGGCAGGATTTACAGCAGTATGTAAAATTATCATCACCTCCAGGGCACTAGTGATCCTGGCAATGCCCCTGGTGACCACTGCTGTGTTCTGCGCGAGGCTCTCCTGCATATTGATGCCTCTACGGCATAGCTGGGATGTTGCAGTGGCCAGCCAATTCATGGCCCTATTGTGCACACGCGCATCCTTGCGCCTTGTGTGTTCCAGGCTGTCCATTTTTGTGCAGAGCTGGGTGATGGTGGTGCTCATTTGATGCATTCCTGATGCAATGTCTGCGTTTGTCTTTGCAACCTCCCTATTAATGTCTACGATGTCACTGATGCCCTTCCCCATTTCTCCTATTTGTTGGTTTAGGACCTGAATTGGCGGTGGCAGGCCTGTATAGATTTTCCCTGCATGCACTGAATGCGCACCATGCTCCCCTCCAGGCCACGGAACACAATGCCATCTCCAGGTGCACCTGCACTGCTGGGTCTGCGTTGGCGTCTGCGCAAGGTGCTCGACTGATTGGTGGACTGCAGTGCAGCAGGAATGACTTGTACAGTTGCTGGAGCCTCACCCTCTGCTCCCTCCATTACTGGCAGTGGGGCCACGATTCTCCTTCAGGATGGTGAGGTTGCAGGTGCAGACTGGGACATTGATGGTGAGAACACCAATGGAGGGGATTGAGAAAGGTTTGGGGAGTGGGGAAACTCGAGGGACTGTACAGTATCATCCTCATTGAAGATGGCAGTGGTGTCTTCTTCCTCCTGCGAGGCTTGTACATTGCTTGGCCCTGCCTCCACACTCTCCTCCCTCGCTGGTGCAGCCCCTTCTGATGCTGATGCTCGACTGCCTGATGTTGCCCCTAGGTATAAAGAAGCGTATGTCAATTGAGTGCTAATGTGTCACAGTCACTACAATAAATGCTTTGCACATTTAACTTTCATTTATCTGATTTGCTTTCAGTGCCTTGCTGATGTCTGTGCTCTTACACATGGTCCTACATTTGCTGACTACATTTCCCATAATGCATTGCTCATGTATAGTGCTAGCAGTACTGGATTGGGGTTGGCCTGTACACAAAGGCTAAAGGGAAGCTGGTTGCTATGGGGTGTCAAGCTGTGCATGCCTCTTACCTTTTCTTGTAGCTCTGGCTGAGCTGTCCACATCTCCTACTCTCACAACACTGTCAGGCTCGATGGTTGAGGCCACCAGTTCCTCCAGGTCAGTCAGGGGGGGCGCTGGGTTCCTGCCTCCACCGATGACACCAGCCTGCCTATGAATTTCTGCCATCTTCTTTTTGGTGAGGCTCCTGATATCATAAAAACGTTTCTTCAGGTCCTCAATGTTCCTGATTGTCGCACCCACTGCATTTACCTTCTCTCCTATAGGAAGCCACGTTGTTCTTTTTGCTTACTCAGGTACAGTGAGGGACTGAGCTGTTTGTGGACTCTCACCACTTCCTCCACCAGTAACTGCAGCTCCATGCTGCTGAACTTTATTTTTCTTTTTCTCTCTGCCTTCTGGCTCTCAGTGCTACTTGCCATTTTTCTTGTATTTCACTCCAAACAAACTCTCCCTGCTGCTCTGTCTCTCTGCTCAGCTCTGACTGCCTCTCCAGAACCTTCTAATGAGTTGCAGCTGCCTGGGTAGCCACTCCCTGGTAGGGAGGGGGAGGGTGGTAGCACCTGATTGGCTGTTTTCATTAGTTTCACTTTTGCTTGCTTTCCGATTCGGAATTTACCGAATCGGTATTTACTGATTCGGTATTTACCGATTCGGTATTTCCAATGCATTCCTATGGGCCTTTTGGCCCATAGGGATGAATGGGCATTACCGATTCAGTAATTACTGAATGGGTAAATACTGATTCGGTAAATACCGAAAGTCCGATACCGATTTTTCCCAATTCGGTATTTGATACCGATTTTTTAACTACATCTCATTTATCGATTCTTGAATACCGAATCGGTAAAATTTGGTATTTAAGAATCGGTAAATGACTTTTACCTACATCTGGCCCCTAGTCATGAGCTGGATTTTTCTCTTTGGAATTTGCTTTAGTTCCCACCTGGTGGAGCACAGAAGTTACCACATCAGATAGATTCTTGCAGTAATCCCGTATGATGTTATCATTAATGGCTAACAGCTTATTAACTGGTACATAAGCCTGTATTATCACCCTCCCCATCAAAATCTCATGAGGGCTTAATCCGTTTTTTCTGTCGGGTATGCCCTCAATGTCTTCAAAACAAGCAGCAATGCATCTGGGCATTTCATTCCTGTTGCCAAACACATTTTTGCAATTCTATTCTTAACTGTTCCATTCACTTGCTCAACTACCACTGAAGCCTCAGGTCTATATGCACAATGCAGCTTCTGGCGAATATCCAGAGCTTTGCAGTTCATCTGCAGAAGTTCATTCTGGAAATGCGGGCCTCAGTCCGATTCAATTGTGACCGGAAACCCAAACCGTGGTATTATCTCACGTAAGAACAGTTTTGCAACGCGGGATAGGATCCAAGATGGCGGAGTGAGGATCCGTGCCGGCTGACTCACCCTGTAGGCTCCGTTCTCCTCTCCTTTCCAGAGCTTACCGAAGAAGCAAGAAACCCAAATGGAATTATTTTTGCACTGAGCTGTGCATGTAGAAAAAATCACAAGCATCGCTGACTCTTCCCTCATGGGAAAAATCGAAACTTTGTTGGCGGTCTCTCTCCTCGTGACAAGCCGATGCTTTTGCTTTCTGATCCCGCTTGGCTGCTTCGGCGGCTGCTACTCGAACGGATCGGCAACTCAGGGATCGGCTGGTTTGGTCCTACCTTCAACCGGCGAGTGACTGCCGGCGTACTGTGGCTTAGAAGGATGTCTCCGAAGAATCCGAACCCAATCCCGCCACGCCAAACGAGGAATAGTAAACAGGCGGTGGTGGCGGCGGTCCCCCCTGCAGCTCCTGCCGTTACTGTCATCACGCCCGCAGCAGCAACATCAGCGTCCACCACGGCAGCAGTGGCTTCTTCCCCGCCGATTGTGGAAGCGCTCATCGAGGACATCACATTAGAGAACAGCGGGGGTCCTGTTCTACCGGAGGAAAAGAAAACTTCAACCACAGCGGCTAAACAGGTACTGAGGCCACCTATTTTTTCAGCCAGTCACAAACCAAGGGCTCGACCCCTAAGGAAGTTAAAACGGGGCTTAAATCGACAGTTAAAACAGGGGGGGCAGCGGGAGAGATTGCTGCACAACCTCTGAAAAAAGCCTTTACAAATCCCAGCGCAATACAGAAGGGGGGGGAACAGTAATGATCCCAAGTGGCCAAGATGCTGATTTTAATGCCAAAGTTGATACTGGTGTGGAAAAATCCTCTATTGATCCCTCGAGTGCACAGCCTATGGAATTGGAGGCCAACAATGATGACTGTAATGTTGAAGTTGTACAATCACTGCTTAAAGGGAGTAACCCTTCTTCAATCATAGCTTACGAATTACGGCAGGATTCTGCAAATGCCACCAGGCCTGCACTTTGTGACTCAACCCCAAATAATCTAGAGGGGATTTCAGAAGCCCAGTCGGAGGACATTGAATGCGGGATACAAAATGAAGCCGTAGCACATACTATGGCTTCAGTAGATACTGAGTTGGACTCCTATGAGGATTATGAGGTTGAAACAGAGACTGAAGATGACATTTCTGCCAATCACTCAATGGGGGGAAGCACTTCTAAGACTAAATCCAAGGGCAAATAAAAGGCAAAGAAAAGTAATAAGGCTGATGCTATCTCTAAACGGCTAAAGCTAAAGACAAACAATAACCTAGCTTTAAGGAAGAATATTTCAGATAAAAGCCCGCTTAGAAAGTGGATCGAAGCAAAAGGTCTGGTCAAAACCATGACACTAAGGCTATCAGGAGCGAGTCCTACAGACTCTATACCAATACTGATCTCCCCTGATAAGAGTATTTTGATCGACCCGGACAATACACCCCTGGTGGACCGGATAGAAGAATTGCAATCTCAAGAGTAAGATAACGGGCCGTCTGATGATTTGGAGTTAACACCAGCGCATGAAAACAATGCTATACATCCAATCACTCAACTATCTGCCCATGTAATAGCTAGTCCTCCTTCTTTGGCGGAGCTACCCTCCGGTTCCGCTCCAGTCTCTCCTTCATCTGTTATAGTAAAAAACAGGGGAAACCCACTAGACAAGGGATTATTGAATCACGACTTAAGAAGGGAGGGAGCAAATACCTCCTCTTTAGATGAAATACTAACGATTCTGAGTAAGCAACTGAGTAACCAACGGGCGGAAGCACAGGAACACTATCTTCAACTTAGGGAGGACAATAACAAGATGCAATCCTCTCTATTGGATCTCACTACTAAAATTGGGGGGATATCACAAGAAACCACGGAACTACAGCAACGGGTGGTACAAGTAGAGGAGTCAAACACTAAAATGGCAGGAGCAGTGGAAAAGCACGACGATCAGTTGAAGGTATTACAGCTAAAGGTCGAGGACTTGGAGAACAGGCAAAGGCGATCCAACCTAAGACTTTTTGGTATCCCGGAGAGATCAGAGGGTTCAGACCCCAGGGCATACATCGTAGGGGTGCTTCAGAAGGCCTTTCCCGACTTGGCAGATTGGGACTGGGACTCACAAATCCAGCGGGCCCATCGTCTGCCTCTGTTTCAGAGGAATAGAGAAAATCAGTTCCCACGTCCCTTTCTAATTTATTTTGGCAACTTTCTTTTACCCCAAGCGGTTTGGGAGAGAGCCTGCCTTAATTCTCCAATAGCTATAGGAGAGTTTTCGTTCTTTGCACGATCTGATCTCAGTAGGGATACTATGGAAAGGAGGTGGCAGCTTCGTAAATTGATGGATCCCATTAAGGCCTGCGGAGGGCAGGTGTTCCTCCAAGAACCTGCTCGCCTTAAGGTTATGAGAAACGGGCGAACTCACACCTTCAACGACGTCAAGGAAGCAGAGATCTATCTTTCTAGCATTAGCTCTAGCCAGAGCCAGAGCTAAAAAAATAACCAGTACCAGCCCCGAGGGTGATGAATAAGCTATTTAAAGGGAGGTTGAGGAGCACAAACACACAAAGAAGGGGGAGGCAAAGGCGGACTAAAAAGGGGGAAAAATAAGAAAAAGGAAGAGAAAGAATTATGTCACTTTTGCTTGGTATGCACAATGACGTTTGCTAAAAAAAAGGGGGGGCAGGAGTCTTTCAGGGTGTGCCACCACACAAGCTGCCTCACCAACGGCAGCTGTCACTGGAGGGCGGTTCTTCCCCGGCTGGGGTGAGAGCCAGGGGGGTGGGAGGGGGTGGGACTCCATCTCCGCAGGTTGGGGGCAAGGGGAGCTAGGGGGGGGGGGAATTCAATAAAAACTGTTTGCTGGCTGACAGGGGAAAATAACCTGAAGAATGTGATAAGGACTGTAAATCATTGTTTATCGAATGGATTATTGATTGTTTTAGATGCTCGAGAGATCAAGACTTATTATTTGACTACTTGAAGAGGGGCTCAATATTTCCACTACCATTTAAATGCATTTAATAAAATGCCTAGCCTGGAACGTAGCAGGGCTCAATAGCAAAAACAAAAGATCTCTGGTGTCAGGAGAGCTAAAATTACATAATCCCCACTTTTGTTTATTATCAGAAACCCACATCATATGGAAAGATAGGAAAATATTAAGTCAAATGGGATATGACATTCTGGTCTGCTCTACTTTTGTGAGTCCCACAAGCGGAGTTGCTATCCTTAAGGATAAGCGATTTAGGGCCGAAGTAATGCAAACTGCTCACGATAAGGACGGTAGATGGGCTATTGCGCAAATCAACTATTGCAAACACCAAGTATGTTCTATGTGTGGTTTATGGTTCAAATTTAGATGAACCAAGGCATTTTGACCAATTAAATATGAAACTTTAGGACTGGGAAGGGGGAAATTATTATAACGGGGGATTTTAATTGCATCATGGACTATAAAATTGACACAACCAAGCTGTATGCTCATCATAGGATGCACAAGACCAGGATATCTATATTGGACCTATGTCGGACACATAATATTAAAGACGCTTGGAGATATCTGTATCCAAATATACCAGGGTACACATATTACTCAGCGCCCCACAAGATGTGCACTAGATTAGACATGGCTTTAGTCAGCGACAAGCTACTGCAGACTGGCTCCTTGATTCTTTGCCCCCGAATAACCTCCGACCACAACGCACTAATAATGACATTTGACACACTAAGCATCAGGACACCTCCCAGACCATTCTCTTTCCCTAGACACTTAATTTCAGACCTAACTTATGTGACGCAGCTCAAAGCTCATCTCAATGAATTTATAAATATTAATAAAAACTCAACTGGGTGCTGTATGGTATGGGACTCCTGCAAGGCAAGCATTAGGGGTTTTACACAGGCCTGTGTGTTTAGGCAAAACGCAGAGCGGAGGCAACACAAGATCACACTATTAGCAAATATAACTAAACAAGAAGAATTACTAGCCAAAGCTCTACAGTTCAACCCCCCCAGCAATTATAGAAATCAATTTAAAACTTAGTGCACTAAAACCTGACATAAAATCTAACTTTATTCAAAAAAGCAGTGCAGGGATCCATAAATTCAAAATTGCGCAATATGAGGGGGGGGGGACAAAATTGGTAGAATTCTAGCCTATAAAGTTGCAGAAGACAGAGCAGACACCTTAATTTCTAACATTCGAGGGCAAGGGAACAAACTATATAATCAGCCACAAGATATTCTTGACCAATTTGCCGAATATTACAGAAACTTATACACTCCAGATAGCCCTGTAGATCAAGACCTAGTTCGGGAATATGTCGATGAATATCCAGTGAGCACAGAGAACTTATTAGGCTTGGGCTACCTGTCTAACGACATATCACCGACAGAATTACATCAGGCTATTAACTCCCTACCGACCAGAAAAGCGGCAGGAGAGGATGCGATACCCTTGGAACTTTATAAAATTTGCAGATCAGAATTAGAGCAGCTACTACTGGAAGCCATGCAATCAATTGGGCTAAATGGAACGGCTCCCAAATCCTGGAACAGGACAAAAATAATTTTTTTTTTAAAAAAGGTAAGCCCAAGGAGGAGAGAGGGTTATATCGACCCATCTCCCTGATAAATACCGATGCGAAAATATTCGCTAAAATTATGGCACTTAGATTAGCCCCATTCATGCCTAAAATTGTTAACCCACAACAACACGGGTTCATCTCTGGGAGGGATACAACGACACATGTAAATATGGCCATTACGGCGTTCGATGTCGCGGGGACTGAGTCCACCCCACTCAACATGATCTTATTAGATGCTGAAAAAGCCTTTGACCGAGTGGGGTGGGACTATCTCTGGAGTGTGCTGTCCAAAATGGGTTTTGGGGGGAACTTTTTGAAGGGTATAAAAGCACTTTATGACAAACCTACCGCCTGTATTAGCTATGGGGACCTGACCTCATCAGAATTTCCCATTATGCGTGGGACCCGTCAAGGCTGTCCCCTTTCACCCCTCTTATTTGCCCTCTCACTATAACCATTCTTGCTCGCCCTTCACTCTCAAATCCTGATTGTGCCTTTCAGCTCCGGCTTACAGGAACTGAAAATGACAGCCTATGTGGACGACATTGCCGTATATACCACCGACATCGCCGAAGCGCTGAAAGGAATTTTTATAGAGGCTGGGAAATTTGGGAAGGTGTCAGGCTATAAGCTTAACCGACAGAAGACACAAGTTATAGCTAATTACTCCCCTACTGTGGCTATCCCTGAGATCTGTAAAGAGGCAACCTACTTAGGGGTTAAATTAACGGCCAAACTACAAGATATCAATAATATAAACTATAATGATTTGATTAAAAAAACACTCTTCTATTGAAAAAATTGAATAAATTGCCCCTGAATCTGATTAGCAGAATTAATCTTATTAAGATGAAAGTTTTACCAAAGTTTGTTTACTTATTCCGATCTATCCCACTCGCACTAAATAATACATTTTTTCAGCACCTAGACGGGCTCCTGAGTAGCTTTATATGGAGTTACAAAAAGGCTAGAAGGTCACTAAAAATGTTGAAAAATAATACAAATAAGGGAGGAATGAACTTTCCAGACTTCAAATTGTATTTCTGGTCTGCGTTTTTTACACGCCTACGTTCCTTATTGCATGGAGACAGAGCCCTTTTTTTCCATTTTTTTATGTTGAAATAAGACTCACAATTTTTTTTGCTTAGAGTTAATGACCTGAATTATTACAAGAGGGTGAGATTTAAGACTGCTAGAGACATTGCTAGGATCTGGGTCAATGTACTAAAATTTTGTAAAACAACTTTTTTTCACCCGAAAATACCGTTGTGGGGCAACCCAGGTCTTCCGTCTATTTTTACGGATACTATTACTTATAACTGGGCGGCTCTTGGGATTAAGACATTGGCGGATCTGTACGGCTTTCAGGGGTTTCTAGAATTTAACACGCTCAAACAGCTATAAGACTTACCGGAAGCCACAAGATACAAACACCTGCAATTGCACGACTATTTGATTAATAAGAAAAAGATTCAAAATATTACTGAATGTGACATATGGACTTGTCCATATTCAAACAAAAACAAATCAGTTATTAGCGAAGCCTATAAAACACTCAGTACGTTTAAAACGAATGATGGCGATAAACTGGCTGCGAAGTGGAGCACCCAATTAAGTTTAAATATTACTCCAAACCAGATCGAGCACTCCCTGGCTAACATTAATAACCTTGTACGATCATCCAGCCTTCGGCTACAACAATTTAGAACGGCCTGCATGCTCTATTATACACCCGAAAGAATCTCTAGATGGTCCCCCAACGCCTCTTTTAGTAATCGTACTAAATGCCCTAAATGTTCAACCGATGCAGCCAATCTAGTACATATGCTGTATTTCTGCCCCAAACTTAAGACCTTTTGGGGGATATACAGAATGTTCTTAGATTAAAAAACATTTTGCTCCCCACCATCACGGCTGCCTCGGTCTTACTAGATTTCAATCCCTCTTCACCCCCACAATCAGCCCTAGCCACTATACTTATCTCTTGTGCCAAATTAACCTTGGCTAGGGCCTGGACTGATCCGGAACCACCGACGGTTTGGACGTGGTGGACACTAGTAATAGAGATACATGCCATGGAGCTAGCCCTAGCAAATCTTAGGGGAACACGCTCACTGATTAAATTTAATAGAAACTGGGGTACCTTCCTAGAGTAAAATCTTATCTAAACGTTGCATAATTGCTAATTTTCTCTTGTTTCGTTTCTTTTTTTTTTTGTTTCTGCAAAGAAGAATATGTCTATAGTTTGATTTTGTAATAGGAATTCTTTGATTGTCTCCTTATATCAAATTATTTGGTCTACAACATATATACTTTAAATGTCTCTCTGTACATGTATGAAACCATTTATGTATTTTTTTGTCTTCTTCTTTTTCTGTCAGCGGGCTAACAATAATAAAAAATTTAAAATAAAAATAGAACAGTTTTGCAACAGTAATTCTATCATTTCTCTGTGTAGGAAAAGCTTCAATCCATTGTGAAAACAAACATATTATCACAAGAACATATCTGAGTCTGTTACATGGAGGTAGCTCAATAAAATCCATCTGAACTCTTGTGAATGGGCCACCCTCACGTCCTATGGTTCCCAGACTTACAACAGTTTTTCTGTTTGGGTTAAATTGTTGGCATACTAAGCACCTTTGGCACAAACTTTCAGCAATCATTCTAAATGTGGGATTATACCAAGTCTGTCTAAAAAGACGAATCATGGCATCTCTTCCAATATGGGCCTGACCATGGTACATTCGGGCCGTATCTGAAATAATGCTATATGGCATTACTGGTCTTTCATCTTTGTAAACCCAAATTTCATCTTCTTCCCTCTGTCTACATCCTGATTTTATCCAGACATCTTTCTCCTCTGTTCCTGCCTCTTCCTGCATCTGTTTCACTTCCTGCCAGGTCTCAAGAACAGTGGTTAGCATCAAAAGACTTGGAACATGTTCCTCAGCTTTTCCCTGATTTCTTGAAATTTGGATTTTAGCGCAGTGCATTTGCATAGTTGTTTTCTCTGGTTATATAATCATCACCTTTTTTGTGAGCAGAACATTTCACCACAGCCAGTTTCTTAGGCAATTGAATCACATCTATCAATGTCTTCACAAATTCTGCATTCCGTATAGGCGTTCCTGCAGAGGTCAAATAACCTCTTTGGGACCAGAACTGCCCATAATCATGAACAACTCCATAACCATATTGACTATCTGTCACTATGGTTACTCTCACTTCTTTTCCCAACTCACATGCTCGTATCAAATCAATCAATTCCGCTATCTGAGTAGAATGAATTCCTTTCAGACAAGATGCTTCCAACACTTCTGCTACTGTACAAACAGCATATGCAGCACTTAGAACACCACTCTCTGTTCTTATACATGATCCATCCACACACATTACAAAATCTGATTCAATCAAGGGCTCATCCTTAATATCAGGGCGAGGTTTGGTACAGTATTCCAAAACATCCAAGCACTTCTGATCAAGCTCACCTTTGACTTCTGCTTCAATGGTTTCAGGTAACAACGTAGATGGGTTTATATTCACACATCTTGCAATTGTCACATTTTCAGCTCCTAAAATCACTTTCTCATAATGGGTCAATCTGCTGTTAGTCATATACTGTGTTTTTGCTCTTGTGAGGAGAATCTCTACTGAATGAGGTACATACACCCCCACAGGCAATCCCATCACAATTCCTTCACTTTGTTTCAGACTAACACTTGTTGCTGCTACTGCTTTCAGACATCCTGGCGAAGCTTTTGCAACAGGATCCAAAACAGCTGAGAAATACGCAATCGGTTTTCTCATTCTCCCATATCTTTGGATAAATACTGACAGAGCACATCCTACCCGCTCACTGCAGTACAGTTCAAACTCTTTCTCATAATCAGGCATTCCTAATGCTGGTGCTTCACACAGTTTGTTTTTTAATTGCTCAAATACTTCCATCTCTGTCTTGGTCAGAACAATTGGGTCTCTGATATCTGCCTTTGTCAGTCTCTGCAATGGTTTTGCAATTAATGAAAATCCACTTATCCACTGTCTGCAATAGCCTACCATTCCCAGGAACATTCTTACCTGTCTTTGAGATTTTGGTGGTTGCATTCCTTGTATCATTTTAATTCTTTCAATGGTAACTTGTCTGATTCCTTTAGCAATCTTGTGACCTAAATATTGTACCTCTTTCTGACAGAACTGCAATTTCGATGGAGACACTTTGTGTCCCTCTTGAGCCAAATGATTCAACAATGCCACTGTATCAGTTACACAAGCATCCTTTGTTTGTGATGCGACTAGTAGGTCATCAATATACTGCACTAACACAGGCTCTCCAGGCTTGCTCAAAGTTTCTAATGATTTCTTCAATAGCTGATTAAAAATTGATGGACTTTCAGTGCACCCTTGTGGAATTCTACACCATGCTAAAATACAATTTTGGAATCGAAATGCAAAAATTGGCTGACTTTCTGGATGCAATGGAACAGTAAAGAATGCATTGCACAGATCTATCACTGTGTACCACTCTGCATCATGAGAAATCTGATACAAAATCACTGCTGGATTGGGAACAATCGGACAACATGGAACAACAATCTCATTATTTTTTCTTAAATCCTGCACAATCCTGAATGTTCTGTTTGGCTTTTTCAGTCCCATAATCAGTGAATTACATGGACTGCTCTCAATTTATCTCAAAATTCCCTGCTCAATCATTTTGTCAATTGCTGGAGTAATTACTTCAATCACTTCTGCAGTCATTTTGTATTGTGGTGTATTCAGATAACTAGCACCTTCTTTTATGGCCACTTTCACAGGATCAACCCCTTTCATTAAACCTATATCCTTTCCAGTGAAATCCCACACACTTTCTTTTACTGCCTCTTTTAGTTCAATAGGAATATTCTCTTTATCAAACACAGGAAACAATTTTTCCTGTTCTGCTTCAATCATGAGCACGGTCAATTTATACAAACTATCTTCATCTGAAGTCTGCAATTCTATGCCATCTGGTGAACAATATATGGCACAGTTCATCTTACACAATATATCTCTTTCCAACAGATTAACAGGACTACTGTCGCACACCACAAACCGATGCATATCCTTGTATGTCCCAATCTCTATTTCAACTGGTTTTGTCAAGGGAGTATTTATTTGTCTGTTGGCTACACCTATAAACTGGATCGTTTCACCGAGAGAGGAAGATTTTGAATTTCCACTGATCTAACAGTAGAACGGGTAGCACCAGTGTCTACTAGAAAAGTTATTTCCACATCATTCACCTTTCCGCTCACAAATGGACCTGACTGATCTACCTCAAGAGTGGCTTCAAGCATTCACTCTTCTTCCTCCCTCAGGCACCGTCAGAAACTTTCATCCGGCTCACTGCCATTCTCTTCTTGCAACCAATATTGCGGACACGCATTTACTCTTTGCGGTCTTTTTACCTGCTCACCTCGGCTGAATCCTGTCTCTGCAATGTACTTCTGCTGATTTCCACTATTTGGCAGTGGCAGTTTTGGCACCTGACTTTGCTGATTTGCTATCTGCTGTTGTTGTGACTGCTGCTGATTTACCTCAAACTGCACCTGTGGATTCAATGATGTATGTTCCCCATTAACTCTAGGCGGACATTTACACTCTCGTTTCCAATGCCCTACCTTGCCGCAATTAAAACATTGTGTTTTCTTTTTCATTTCATCAATGCTTCCCACCAATTTAGGTTTGCCTTTAAACCCACTCTGATCCCCTGCATTCTTGTTCCCCATCTGCGCCACTTGTTGTTCTGCTACTTTCACTTGTGCCCACATAGATTTCTCTTTTAATTTCTTTTGCTTCGCTTCAATCTCTTCACTACAGTATTTTGCTTGTCTCATTTGTATTGTATTGTATTGTATGTTGTATTTATATAGCGCTTATAACCCAGGGGTCTCTAAGCGCTTGCCTTGGGAACCCGTCCTGGCTTTTCCCTGTGAGATAGCCCCTACAGGGCATCCCCAAGGTGAAAGCCAGGCATCCCGCCGCAGGGGGCCCTTGTGGAGATTAAGCAAGCTTATTGCCCAGAGTTGCAGAGTGTGAACCCATGACTAGGTCAGGCACCGAAGCGAGAATTATCGAGTCCGTGGACATTTGAGCTCAAGACCCTGCCGCGTCGGGAATTGAACCCTGGTCCCGGGTCTGACCTCTGCTTCAGGGTCTGCCTGCTCTAACCAGTGAGCCACACTTCTCCACAATACCTTGTCTACAGAACTCAATTGCCAATCCATCATGCTATGTCTAATCATATCTGAAATTTCTGGCCTTAATCCATATATAAATCTATACACAAAGTGGCTCATATCTTTCTCACTCAATTCCTCATAACCACTATACTGATGAAAACCAACAACAACCTTTCATAAAAAGAATGCACAGTTTCTTTCGGCTCCTGAGTGGTCCTGTCTATCTTTACCCAATCAGTCTCTTTTGGAGGTATTTTGTTTTTCAACCACACTATCACTTGTTCATACTTTCTCATCACATCCGGCGATGGAGCTCCTTCTTTGGATCCCTAGGATACTCCTCCCTTGGCCAATCCACAGATATTTTACATTCTGTCCACAAATCTGCTGGCAGCACTATGTCAAATAATCCTTCTAAATCAATCCACAAAACCTTTGACACCTTTACAAATCTGTCAACTTGTCTGTACCATTCTACTGGTTTTTCTCTTAATCTAGGGAAATCATTTGTAAATGACAATATATGTTTCTGCTCCAAGGAACATGTACATATCCTCCTCCAGGAACTTCTCTCATAGGGAATTCAGTTACCTATGTTTCCTTTTTCTAACTGGAAAAGCTAATGTTGATTTATCACTATTCTCCTCTTTCTTCTTTGCCCATTTGACTCGCTATTTGCCTATATCACCCCATTTTCGCAAATTAAATCCTTTATGTGAATTATTCTTCCAGCAGTATTCATGTTCTCAATGTCTCTTTCTGCAAAATCCACTCTATAAGTTTTCTGCAATGATTTTATTTTTGCAAACTCTATTCCATATTCACTTGCCACTTCTTCCAATTGATCATACATTGTTTTAGCTCTCCATGTTATACTTTTATATAAAAACATGAGCTCATCATCCTGGTAATTCTTTAATCTGTCTGTCCCAATCGTTCCAATTATTAATTCCTCCATATCTACTTTTAGTTTGGCTACATCCAGCACTTTTGATTCCTGCTCTTTTAATTTTAGCGTTTTAATCTATTTACTCAATTCTCTGTCTGTTGGATCTCTAGGGGTTTGTGTTAAATCTATTTTGTCTGTACTTCTCTCTGGAGTTGCAGAGTCAGATTCTGTTCCTGTCGGGAATGTGCATGTCAAATTTTTATTAAAAGTTAATTCTGGTGGATTTACACTTGTATTCTGTCTTATTTCTGATAAATCTGGATAAGTACTTTCTCTCGCTCTCTGCAAACTTTATTGTAATGGGATTGTTAGTCTTGGTTCTCTTCTTTTCCGATCATCAAATACTGGTATCACAGGTCCTACCGTTACTGGAACAGTTACAGCTTCCATATTTCTAGTTAAATTCTGAACTAACTCATGTGCAGATCGTTCATATTCAGACATACTTGGCTGCTCATTGTTTTGTCTTTCTGGACTCAGAACAATCCTGTGTAAATCATTACTTCGCACAGGTGTACATGTAATTCTAGCTTCTCCTATTGGTGTACTCGGGACATATCTCGTTTCTACTCTTTCAGGAAAATCTCAAAAATTTGATGGCTGTTTTGGTGTTTCATTAACTTTTTCTTCTATCATTGGGGCATTCGGAGTAGTCCGTAAAGGACTTGGTTGGTATGGTAATGGTCTTCTATTTAATATTTCCTCTAGTACAGCATCCTCTGATTCACTATCACCATAGCCTTTATTCCCTGAATCAATATTCCTTCTTTTCTCTACACTTTTTCGTCCCTCATATTCTTCTACTACTCTGACCAGATACATGCCATTGCACATATTACTGTCTCTCCATCTCCGCATCCTAGTCTCATTAGTCTCTCCCCACAAATCTCTACCTCTACCTCTCGGTCTAAGATGCCTCCTCAGCCTCTCACTTTCCATTTGATGCATCTCATCTTCCCACTCAACCAATGCTTCAAACTGAGTTGGTCTAGGTCTCGGTTCAAGTTTCATCATTTTGTCTCTCAAATTCCTCAAAATTGCCACATCTAACGATCCTCCCTCCGGAAAGGCTAACACACCATCATCCTTGGTATACTGTACCCAATTATCCAACCAAACACACGTATGATATCCATATTTTGACAACATGTAAGAAGCAGGTGTTTTCGGCGAAGGAAGTATTTTTCCCTCTCTTGTCACTACCTCCTTGTCTTTTACAAACACGTTTTTCAGTCTTTTGAACCATGAAGGTTTCTTTTTGTCATCGTCATAATAATAATATGACATTTTCGAAAAACTTTCCCTTCTCTCAAAAGATTGCGCACTATTCTGTTGCTGATTCTGTAACACCAACCTATCACAGCGCGGTTCGCACTAATGCACCAGTAAGAACACAATGCGTCACTATAGTGCTTAACCAATAGCTTCTGCTGCTTTCTGTGATGAACCAATCAGCTCCGACTCTGACTTGGTCACGCAGACCAATCCCAGGGCGACACTTTTGACGTCATCAGCGCACCGGCTTCTGCAGCGCCGACTGACCCCTCCTTTACAGGGTTTTTTCAGAAAGCCGTATTGACAAGATATTTTACAAAAATCAGTTAGTAACTCACACAAAACATTTCCACTAATCTGTTTCGCTATTAAAGAGATAGAATTTTCAATCGCACAAGTATTCTGTAACCGGTTTAGACGACGCTTATCTCCTCAGAATTTTTAGACTCGCCGATAAAGCAACACTACTGGCTTTACCTTTCTATCAGGCAATAACGATCTTGCTTCTCTAGGAAAGCACATACAGAGATCTTTTTCACCTCCTTAGAGACAATCCTAGAGTTTCGCTTGAACGCGTATTGCAATTACATTTACACACGTTCATACAGAAAATGCTATTCATATATACATAAACTCTGTGTTACCTGTAGGCAGCGCGTCCACTAACCCACCACAGAATTCCTCTATTGATAGCAAAAGAGAGACGCCACTCCCTTTACCGTTCAATCAAGCTCGGGTTAAGACCTATTACTCTTCCAGCAGTAAGTTTTAGTCGGGAAGCACTGAATGATCCCTATACTTGAAGGCTGAAATTTTGTAGACTGTCCTCACTATACATTTGTCCTTTCACACCTAAAGTCCCTAAACTGTGATATACGCCGTTACCACAGCAGTATATGACAATACTACTTTTTGAAACAGACTGATGCACTGTGTGACTTAACCTTGCCACACTTCCTCCACCTGCAGTCGGAGGCACTGGCTCCACCCTACTCTATGAAGCCTATTCAAGACCACATTTAACATAGTACAAACTCAACAGATGTTAATCATAATTCTGCACATTAAACTATATATGTATAGCACCTTATACATAATCCTAGCTAATTTCCTTAGCAACCACTACTCTGCTACCAAGTTATTACTGCTACAGCGCGGCTCCAGAAATTATTTCTAATCATCACTCACCATTCTCCTGAAACCTTTAAACACTCAAAACATGCATCAGTGGGGCCCATAACACTGCGCATTCACCCTGTTCACTTACACTTGGCTTCAAGGCTTCTGGTGAATTGCAATGGAGAAATGCTGTAACATTTGGTGGAGCGTCTAAAACCTATTTAATATTTACTCTAAAAGTTCAAAACAGTTTACCATGGTTTCATATTAAACACTTATATTCAGACACACCACCATAATGGCAATGGATCTGCTAGAACGAAAATTAGGCGTAGGATGAAACAAAGACCAGCTTTAATTCTTCATTTATCTAATTTTTATTCAATGCAAACTTTTAGTATGTCCGACATTATGCAATTATTTATTCTTTATTCAATGATTCTTAAACTTTATTTCAAAACATGATCATTTTCTTAAGAGCTCAGAAAATCGCTTTATTATAGAATTCAGTAAAGTTTTAGCAAAGAACAGATAGTTCCAAAATTCAGTCTCTTCTAACATCCCTGACTAACACCCTCATCTTATCCTAACAGTCCTGCAAAGCAAACAAATAAGAAAATCATAGGAGTTCTTACATTCAGGAATCGATCAGCAAACGGGCAGCATCTCCGATAGAAATGGAAAAAGCGACCCCAACATTACAAGTCCAGTGGTTTTTATACCCTAATTCTCAACTTAATCTATCTAGAAAAGTAATTAACATCACCATCTTGTGTTCTGATTGGATACATTTGGGTGGATGTGCACTTCCTCACCATTACAGCATTTGTTATTCACGTGATTCAGCTAATTTAATAAACATCTACTGTTTAAGCAGTCCGTGGCCTAGGCACATTGGATTTTAGCAACATTGCCCTTCTTTCCCATGGCTTGGATATGCTCTTATTCATGCTTGGCACCCATCCTAGGTTCTGGGTACTGAAACCTTGAACTTCTCCTTCAAGCACAGTCAGCTCACTTGCGCTGGCAGAAATCTTTGGCGCGCCTGCGCAGAACAATACCCACTCGCAGTAGCTCAGAGCTGCCATTTTCTCAATAGCCCTCACAGGCCACATTTGGAACTATCATAGAAACAAACAGAAATCCATGTTAATTTTAATAATGAAACCCATTCTGTTTACCTCCCCCATGCTAACGTTTCCCATTACTCGTTACCTAGCAATATGCTACACAAATACGTTTTATACTTACACAATTGACCCTCTCTTTTCACAAAACATATACAAAAGCACATTTAAATAGCATTTTGTTTATATCAAAGCTATGCATTAGTCCACAACAGAGCAACAATACATGTTAGCTAGTATTATCGCAACATATAAGCAGAATTAGTATTTCCCGTGTGTAATTTAAATAAAAATAAACATAACGTGTGCATCTTATTCTATAGTTGGTTATTTTCACAAAACATGCAATTGGTAAACATTATAGTTATGGGACATTGATTTCATGAGGGGCACACACAATTTTGTGTTTGCCACCTCGCTCCATCAAGAGCTCAGGGGCACAGCTATCATTATTGCAGCAGATACACTGGCGGTACTGGCACCAGGACTGAAGGAGAAGAAGAGCTCACTGCAGCCAAATCCTAGTCTGAGCATGGAGCGCAAGCGCAGCAGTTGCAGTGGTTTCAGGCACAAGCGGGGTTAAGAGCCAATAGCAGCCTGCTCCCAGTAGTAAGGACTGGGGTGCTGCTATCATTGAATTGTATTATACTAAAGCTCTTACCTAGCGCTTCATACTCCTATGTGTGATGCTGAAGCACATTTTTGGATGGGTAGCATGATACACCATCAGGGAATGCATGGCTTGAAGAATGTTGTATTTATCACCCTATGTGGGAAGTGGTTTTTGTTGTGTGTGAGTTACCAGAGAGGTGCTTTTATTTTGTTCTGGGGAGTAGTGACTATGGATGGAGCACGGGTGTGAGAAATAGGCACACAAATTATAATATTGTTTGGAATACAACATATCTATAGTCAGAAAAACAGTGCTAGCCTAATCAGAAGGACAGTGGCGTTCTGTGTTCTTGTACACCAAAGAAAGGGGACAATAAGAGAAAGCCTAGATATCTAATTGGCAGTATGCACAGGGCAAAGAGCTTGTCAAATGAGAAAAATGAGAGGGGTATACGAAATTTGCTTTTGTGTAATTACATTACTTTTTAGAAAAAAAATGCATAATAATGCAAAATGTGAATCCATCATTTAACTCTACATTTTAGCGTGAAATATGTCTTCAGGTCAATTTTGATGCACGGACATATTTCGAGGGAAAAAACACATAAAAACACAGGTGGAGAGAGCAACAGCAGCTTTTGTTCTGGCCATATGCGTTATCCCCATATGTTTGCGGTAACATTTTGCTGTCAAAAACACATACTTACGCAACATAGAGAAATGGCATCATTTCAGGACTTTCGAGTAACAAGAAATCCCAAAATTGCACAAATTACGACGGTGTGTTTTCAGTTTCGCCCAGTCCTAAAAATTATGCCAGATGGGCAAGAATAGAAGTTAGTGATCTGAGCAGTAGTAATGCAACGTTTTATCAAAGGCGGGGATACTACCTACTAATGTGGCTATGTCATTGACCTTGGAGCAGAACACCACGAGATGTGAAAGATTTCTGAATCAAACAAATGGTACTCATAGGGTGTTCGTGTAAAGGTATATTATTTCGGAAAAAGGACCAATAGACTGTAAAGGACATGTTTAAAAAACACACACACAGACATTGGCACATTGGCAACATTTGTGCATAAATTAATGTTTAAATCTGAGCTATCTATGGCAAAAAAAAATACCACATCGAAATGCAATATGCATTTGTTTTTGGGTGGATTTGCTTCTGTGGGGCTAAGCCTCATCAGATAAGGTAAAGAATGTTACAAGTTGCTGGTTTGAAGACATTTATTTTTCACAGCAAAGTATGACTTGCTTTTAAAATTGTGTTATTAGCTAATGTAAGTGGACTCCAGTCTGAGATGATGCTGCAGTTGGTAGACATCTACAGACACTGGGGTCTGGGGGTTAAAGCAGCTCAGCTGGAGCCGGGAGTCTCTCCCCGCTCAATATATTACCGTGTTGAAAATAGTGTCAAAAATCACTTAAATTTGTCTTTGAAAAATAGCAAAGAGACTCGCACCAATAGTAGTTGTCATCTCCTTAGTTGTTCCTAACAAAAACCTAGCCTTAGTTAAAAAGAGACTCAACCAAATATGAAAAAACAGACTATGCATAGAATCAATCAGCCACAGTTGGAGGGACAGAGTCCTAATGGGAGGGTGTCCTGCAACCATTGATAAACTAGAGTGGACTGTGTCTAGCAAACAAGATTACTATCAAAGTTCAACAGTCAACAAGTAATGGGCAGAGGAGGGCCCGCGCATGCGCACTCCGTCTTATGCGCTGTGCGCATGCGCGTTCAAAATCGCACTATCGGGATGCCAAGCGCACGCGCAATACAGCGCTGGCACCCGATGTCCATAGCGATCGCTTTGCAAATTAACACCAGCTGTAGCCAATTAACGGGCATATAAACACACGTACACGCTCAGCGTCGGTACCTCCGTTCCCACTCGGACGTCTGCAGCGAGGTACCGACGGATAGGTAGGTTATCAGACCTTCTTCTCACCACTTTATAGGGAGAGCCCCTTTCACTTGCTTCAAGCACGAGCTATAGTTACCTTGGAGAGTGGTAATTCCAGCCTCCCTCCTCTGCCCATTACTTGTTGACTGTTGAACTTTGATAGTAATCTATTTTTCAAAGACACTTTTCTGTCCATTCTCTTCCCTAACTAGAGCGGGCCTCCCCTTTTTCCCGAGTGGGTTCCGGGTGAGGTGAGGCGTACTCCCACACAATGCTGGGTAAGTCACTAAGCTCATTCAAATTTAAGTGATTTTTTGACACTATTTTCAACATGGTAATATATTGAGCGGGGAGAGACAGTCTCCACCGCCCTGTCTGTGTGCCTAGTATATTGTGCTTGTTCTCCCGAGACCTGTTGTGCACTACATGGTTTTTTCACGCTTATGTCTCTTTAGGAGATACATACAGTTTTGGACTTCCTGCAGCATCCATCTGGGCTCAGAGGAACTGGTAGGATTTATCCATTGTACATCAGCGTGTATCACTGATTTTTTAATTTCTATTTTGCAGTCGCAGTTTCTTTAATGGTCCTGAAGAAAGCTAAGACCAATAGTCAGTACAGCTGAAACATGTCGACCTTCACTTACTCTGCCCACACATAGTTATAATTTCAAACTATCTTGGCAGAATTTTAATCTTGACCCAAGCGCCATACTGATTAAACTAATTTTGGCCCTCGGAGTCAATTTTATCTTCACGTTTATCATTTTCATTTTTTGCACTGCACCCCATTAGCATCACCAGTGAAGCCCATTGGTCTGTATTTACACCATGGTTAATCCATCCAACTCTGCACCATGACTAGGTGCACTGTTTGAGAATTGGATTGGTGACATCTCCCACATGACGACATTCCACCACATGGGTGGGCTGATGGGAATTTTTCTAACATACCTGGGCTATCACTTCTAGTGCTTCTAATGGTTTCTGGTAACTAGCTCAGTTGCGGCACACGAACAGGTTTCTGACCAGGCCCCTCTTTTTGTTTGTTGTAGTTCTCTTGGGGCATGAGTGGTTCTGGTCGTTAAATATAGCCCTAGTTGACCCTCCCTACGTCTATTTTTTGTAACTGTTATAATCTGCACTTGGTACGACCCACCACCCCTCTTCCTCCTTCCCTGTTGGTCCTTGCCTAATCATGCTGTACTGAACATTCCACACCTGACTGGAACCTGTGATGGTGAGAAGAACGAATAAAGAAGAGTCTACAAGTATTCTGTCACGATGATCGAGCTCCTCAGGGTCAGGATGATGCTCAAAGGGGTCCACCTCTTGATTTCCCTGTACTCTGGAAAATATGTAGATATATACAGAGTATAGAAGTAATCAAGCAAGGGATAGGGATAGGATTGGAACAGCGGTGAAAAAGAGATTCCTGCAGCAAAAGAAACAATACATTAACAAGATGTAAATACCTAACTACTCTCATACATTTCTCGCTATGTGTGTATCCATACCTTGTAGATCAATCAGGAGATGAACCCTTCCTCTCACTTCACTACGACAAGATGCCTCTCTCACCGCATAAGAGGACTCACCTATAAGTCAAAGTACACCGTTAAAACTGTATGGCAACATTGTCTGATTTATGTAAACATGCCACCAATTCACATACGTACCATCTGTCATCCACCCTAAAAATGTAAACAAAAAGCCAACTCCAGCACCAGGAAAAGGGAACCAATATCAGTAGAGTTCAGGTGCTTGGACATCAGAACCTTCCCACAAGATAAGGCATATGCTGAGTTTATCTGGATCCAGAAAGAAGGGGAAATTATAATCCAGGAATATTTCAGCTGACTAGCCTATTCTTTGAATGCCATGGATGAATGTCTGTGAAAATTAAAAGTAAAACAAGTCTCGAATCAGACCATCCATACCAAATGATGCTGATCTTACCAGGGCTCCAGGAACACTGCTACTCTCTGTGCCTTTGAGAGCACACCTGGACACGCTTCCTGAAAGAGTTTTCACAAGAGCCAAAGGTTAACAGAAACGGCTCCCTGATCTGTCACTTATGAACCTGAAGGCAAGCAAAGAAGGGGATACACGCTCAGCCGAGCGGTATTTGTGAATGGCACAAAGAGTTCCCTCGACAGGCCACGGGAGGGGGCAATCCCAAGCGTTTCCCCGTGCCACCGAGTAACGAGAGAAATCCAAAGGCAGGATCAGCGTTCAAACTCAGCCGAGCGGAACGTGCATAGAAAATCTGGAGTAGCCACCAAAGGAACTGATGTCTCAGACGAGAACTCCATCCCGAATATGAACAAATCCGTGGGAACAGGGCGTGTCACATGACTAAATACAATTTCAGTTCCTCCCAGAAGGTTGGCCTTCTGGGAGATGTAGTCTGGCCTGTATCACATCCAGGTAGGCATGCCAGTCAAGCCCTGACATATTCCGTGTCAACTGTTTCCTTATAACAATGGCGATGCACAACCATGTGGGGACGGTTCACAATCACCCCCAATACGTAATCCAGTTACAGCTGATACCAAGACTGTACAAAGAATAAGTAAGTTACTTGTCTTACCTGAATTACTGATTATGCGTGGAGAATTGCTACAAGGATTGCTGGCTGCTGCTGCGTGTCAGGCAAATATTCTGGTGGTTTCATGCTTGTGACAAGGGAAAAGCTTCACAAAGGATTGCAGTTTGGAACTGCTGGTGGGGCTCATGGGAGTTGTCTGTAGCAGGGGGCTGAAGGGTCCTTCTTATGAACATTTGGAGTGAAGCTGCTGTGGAGAACAGAGTGGGGCGGAGGTTGCACGGAGCGTTCTTCAGTCTGCCAGTGTGGCAAGCCATCCGACTGATTCTGAGGAAGTTTTATGTGATGTGTTGAGGCTGAAGACTGTGTGGTCTTCCCGCAGCTGCTGAAGTGATCACGTGGCACATCGTCTCCGCTGGTGTGCTTCTGTGGGGAAACGCTGTGGAGCGGAGGTCGCATAGCTGGAGTCCCTCGTATTACCAGCGGGCCCCGGTGATTTCCCTCAATGTAGGCTGTTCTGCCTCATCACTGTCCGTATCCAGCGGGGCCCGGTGACTGACTTCAATTAAGCTGTGGGGTGATCGTGTGCCATGTCTCTTCACAGAGGGGATTGCCGCTGAGGGGAACTGCTGTGGAGGGGAGGTCCCGCAGCCTCCTCACTGTCCTGCTCACAGCCTCCTCAAGCACCCAAGGATCCATGGTGCACTCACCGATGCTTCGTATTCCTGTCAGTCCCTGTCACAATTTGCCGGATTCAACATAGCCCAATGAACAATAAAAAGAAAATCAATCGGAAACGTTATTTCAAACGATTCAAAGTAATAGTGACAAAACTCTTTCTGAAGCAATGCTTGTTGATTTTGCAACAATCTAACATGGCTGACGCTCACGCCACAAGAGTGGGGGGGGTCAGCGTTCTAGTGTCCAAGCGGTTGGCGACAAGCCAGGTGCTGAAAGCGCAAGTTACCTATTGAACTGCGCACTTCAACCGTTGATTTAACGAAGCAAGCAGCGTTCGTTAAAACTGTCAGTTGTTACCTCAATCTCAGTTTTGAGTAATTATTCCTTTTTTCTAGAGTCGCATTAGCGAACATTTGTTCTAGTAGTTTTGAGTTTTGCAGCCAGCAACGCATGTGCAACGTGGGACAATGTGGAACTCACTAGGCGGAAAATTTCTTCAACGAAGAGCTCGTGTCAAGATCCTAGCGCATTTCTTTAAAATAGTTCTGGAGGTGGCGGTGGTAAGAGGTGTCAGTAGACACCATCTACATTCGTCATTTTATGATACCTTGTTCATTAATCGGACATGATCTGAAGAAAGACAAGTCCGAGCTGTATCGTTCTCAGTTGCTGTTATGCTAATAATAATAATAATAGCAGAAGAATAGACAAGAAAGGGTTCTAGGTTCAACAATTCACCCGTTGCCTTTTAGGGTAATTAGCAAGATAAATACCAAACTCTATGAAATGCTCAGATAAAAGACAGTGTTAATAATTCAGTGTCTCAATTCCAGATGCATCAATACTAATGCAACTCCAACATTATAGAGAGAAGCCATATCCTTAAGCCATTTGGTAATTTAGAGTTGAATAAATATATATATATATATATATATATATATATATATATATATATATATATATATATATATCAAAACACCACAGTTGCCCATGTGGGGAGCCACACACCTCCAGAATCACACCACTTCGTGGGCGGCCGTGGTAGCAGCAGGCACTCAGCGCTCCTAATCGCCATACGCGTTTCGAGCTCTTGGCAGCTCTTGTTCACTGGCATGAAGAGGCAGGAAGCTGGTAACAAAGAACAGTACTTTATTAAATGATTGGAGTCCCGCCCCAGTGGGCGTGTCAAACAAGTCATGCTGGTTATAGTAGCAGACAGAGTAGCAGCCTCACTCATGGAGACATTGGAGGTGGACAGCCGCGAGACACATGCAGCTCTCCTCCCTACAGGGACTTTTTATCATAGTGAGTGGCAGGACTGGGGCCACTTGGTAAGAGAACTTGAGGAGTCTGAGGCAGTACCTATGGACTACTATAACCAGCATGCCTTGTTTGACACGCCCACTGGGGCGGGACTCCAATCATTTAATAAAGTACTGTTCTTTGTTACCAGCTTCCTGCCTCTTCATGCCAGTGAACAAGAGCTGCCAAGAGCTCGAAACGCGTATGGCGATTAGGAGCGCTGAGTGCCTGCTGCTACCACGGCCGCCCACGAAGTGGTGTGATTCTGGAGGTGTGTGGCTCCCCACATGGGCAACTGTGGTGTTTTGGTTTATAGCGGCCTGCCCGGTCGCGGGGAGCCCCGACGTTGTAAAAACGGACCCTGAGTGCTGGAATACACCGGCACTCGATGGACTGACAGAGCCTCACTCGTGGAGACATTGGAGGTGGACAGCCGCGAGACACATGCAGCTCTCCTCCCTACAGGGACTTTTTATCATAGTGAGTGGCAGGACTGGGGCCACTTGGTAAGAGAACTTGAGGAGTCTGAGGCAGTACCTATGGACTACTATAACCAGCATGCCTTGTTTGACACGCCCACTGGGGCGGGACTCCAATCATTTAATAAAGTACTGTTCTTTGTTACCAGCTTCCTGCCTCTTCATGCCAGTGAACAAGAGCTGCCAAGAGCTCGAAACGCGTATGGCGATTAGGAGCGCTGAGTGCCTGCTGCTACCACGGCCGCCCACGAAGTGGTGTGATTCTGGAGGTGTGTGGCTCCCCACATGGGCAACTGTGGTGTTTTGGTTTATAGCGGCCTGCCCGGTCGCGGGGAGCCCCGACGTTGTAAAAACGGACCCTGAGTGCTGGAATACACCGGCACTCGATGGACTGACAGAGCCTCACTCGTGGAGACATTGGAGGTGGACAGCCGCGAGACACATGCAGCTCTCCTCCCTACAGGGACTTTTTATCATAGTGAGTGGCAGGACTGGGGCCACTTGGTAAGAGAACTTGAGGAGTCTGAGGCAGTACCTATGGACTACTATAACCAGCATGCCTTGTTTGACACGCCCACTGGGGCGGGACTCCAATCATTTAATAAAGTACTGTTCTTTGTTACCAGCTTCCTGCCTCTTCATGCCAGTGAACAAGAGCTGCCAAGAGCTCGAAACGCGTATGGCGATTAGGAGCGCTGAGTGCCTGCTGCTACCACGGCCGCCCACGAAGTGGTGTGATTCTGGAGGTGTGTGGCTCCCCACATGGGCAACTGTGGTGTTTTGGTTTATAGCGGCCTGCCCGGTCGCGGGGAGCCCTGACGTTGTAAAAACGGACCCTGAGTGCTGGAATACACCGGCACTCGATGGACTGACAGAGCCTCACTCGTGGAGACATTGGAGGTGGACAGCCGCGAGACACATGCAGCTCTCCTCCCTACAGGGACTTTTTATCATAGTGAGTGGCAGGACTGGGGCCACTTGGTAAGAGAACTTGAGGAGTCTGAGGCAGTACCTATGGACTACTATAACCAGCATGCCTTGTTTGACATGCCCACTGGGGCGGGACTCCAATCATTTAATAAAGTACTGTTCTTTGTTACCAGCTTCCTGCCTCTTCATGCCAGTGAACAAGAGCTGCCAAGAGCTCGAAACGCGTATGGCGATTAGGAGCGCTGAGGGCCTGCTGCTACCACGGCCGCCCACGAAGTGGTGTGATTCTGGAGGTGTGTGGCTCCCCACATGGGCAACTGTGGTGTTTTGGTTTATAGCGGCCTGCCCGGTCGCGGGGAGCCCCGACGTTGTAAAAACGGACCCTGAGTGCTGGAATACACCGGCACTCGATGGACTGACAGAGCCTCACTCGTGGAGACATTGGAGGTGGACAGCCGCGAGACACATGCAGCTCTCCTCCCTACAGGGACTTTTTATCATAGTGAGTGGCAGGACTGGGGCCACTTGGTAAGAGAACTTGAGGAGTCTGAGGCAGTACCTATGGACTACTATAACCAGCATGCCTTGTTTGACACGCCCACTGGGGCGGGACTCCAATCATTTAATGAAGTACTGTTCTTTGTTACCAGCTTCCTGCCTCTTCATGCCAGTGAACAAGAGCTGCCAAGAGCTCGAAACGCGTATGGCGATTAGGAGCGCTGAGTGCCTGCTGCTACCACGGCCGCCCACGAAGTGGTGTGATTCTGGAGGTGTGTGGCTCCCCACATTGGCAACTGTGGTGTTTTGGTTTATAGCGGCCTGCCCGGTCGCGGGGAGCCCCGACGTTGTAAAAACGGACCCTGAGTGCTGGAATACACCGGCACTCGATGGACTGACAGAGCCTCACTCGTGGAGACATTGGAGGTGGACAGCCGCGAGACACATGCTGCTCTCCTCCCTACAGGGACTTTTTATCATAGTGAGTGGCAGGACTGGGGCCACTTGGTAAGAGAACTTGAGGAGTCTGAGGCAGTACCTATGGACTACTATAACCAGCATGCCTTGTTTGACACGCCCACTGGGGCGGGACTCCAATCATTTAATAAAGTACTGTTCTTTGTTACCAGCTTCCTGCCTCTTCATGCCAGTGAACAAGAGCTGCCAAGAGCTCGAAACGCGTATGGCGATTAGGAGCGCTGAGTGCCTGCTGCTACCACGGCCGCCCACGAAGTGGTGTTATTCTGGAGGTGTGTGGCTCCCCACATGGGCAACTGTGGTGTTTTGGTTTATAGCGGCCTGCCCGGTCGCGGGGAGCCCAGACGTTGTAAAAATGGACCCTGAGTGCTGGAATACACCGGCACTCGATGGACTGACAGAGCCTCACTCGTGGAGACATTGGAGGTGGACAGCCGCGAGACACATGCAGCTCTCCTCCCTACAGGGACTTTTTATCATAGTGAGTGGCAGGACTGGGGCCACTTGGTAAGAGAACTTGAGGAGTCTGAGGCAGTACCTATGGACTACTATAACCAGCATGCCTTGTTTGACACGCCCACTGGGGCGGGACTCCAATCATTTAATAAAGTACTGTTCTTTGTTACCAGCTTCCTGCCTCTTCATGCCAGTGAACAAGAGCTGCCAAGAGCTCGAAACGCGTATGGCGATTAGGAGCGCTGAGTGCCTGCTGCTACCACGGCCGCCCACGAAGTGGTGTGATTCTGGAGGTGTGTGGCTCCCCACATGGGCAACTGTGGTGTTTTGGTTTATAGCGGCCTGCCCGGTCGCGGGGAGCCCCGACGTTGTAAAAACGGACCCTGAGTGCTGGAATACACCGGCACTCGATGGACTGACAGAGCCTCACTCGTGGAGACATTGGAGGTGGACAGCCGCGAGACACATGCAGCTCTCCTCCCTACAGGGACTTTTTATCATAGTGAGTGGCAGGACTGGGGCCACTTGGTAAGAGAACTTGAGGAGTCTGAGGCAGTACCTATGGACTACTATAACCAGCATGCCTTGTTTGACACGCCCACTGGGGCGGGACTCCAATCATTTAATAAAGTACTGTTCTTTGTTACCAGCTTCCTGCCTCTTCATGCCAGTGAACAAGAGCTGCCAAGAGCTCGAAACGCGTATGGCGATTAGGAGCGCTGAGTGCCTGCTGCTACCACGGCCGCCCACGAAGTGGTGTGATTCTGGAGGTGTGTGGCTCCCCACATGGGCAACTGTGGTGTTTTGGTTTATAGCGGCCTGCCCGGTCGCGGGGAGCCCTGACGTTGTAAAAACGGACCCTGAGTGCTGGAATACACCGGCACTCGATGGACTGACAGAGCCTCACTCGTGGAGACATTGGAGGTGGACAGCCGCGAGACACATGCAGCTCTCCTCCCTACAGGGACTTTTTATCATAGTGAGTGGCAGGACTGGGGCCACTTGGTAAGAGAACTTGAGGAGTCTGAGGCAGTACCTATGGACTACTATAACCAGCATGCCTTGTTTGACACGCCCACTGGGGCGGGACTCCAATCATTTAATAAAGTACTGTTCTTTGTTACCAGCTTCCTGCCTCTTCATGCCAGTGAACAAGAGCTGCCAAGAGCTCGAAACGCGTATGGCGATTAGGAGCGCTGAGTGCCTGCTGCTACCACGGCCGCCCACGAAGTGGTGTGATTCTGGAGGTGTGTGGCTCCCCACATGGGCAACTGTGGTGTTTTGGTTTATAGCGGCCTGCCCGGTCGCGGGGAGCCCCGACGTTGTAAAAACGGACCCTGAGTGCTGGAATACACCGGCACTCGATGGACTGACAGAGCCTCACTCGTGGAGACATTGGAGGTGGACAGCCGCGAGACACATGCAGCTCTCCTCCCTACAGGGACTTTTTATCATAGTGAGTGGCAGGACTGGGGCCACTTGGTAAGAGAACTTGAGGAGTCTGAGGCAGTACCTATGGACTACTATAACCAGCATGCCTTGTTTGACACGCCCACTGGGGCGGGACTCCAATCATTTAATAAAGTACTGTTCTTTGTTACCAGCTTCCTGCCTCTTCATGCCAGTGAACAAGAGCTGCCAAGAGCTCGAAACGCGTATGGCGATTAGGAGCGCTGAGTGCCTGCTGCTACCACGGCCGCCCACGAAGTGGTGTGATTCTGGAGGTGTGTGGCTCCCCACATGGGCAACTGTGGTGTTTTGGTTTATAGCGGCCTGCCCGGTCGCGGGGAGCCCCGACGTTGTAAAAACGGACCCTGAGTGCTGGAATACACCGGCACTCGATGGACTGACAGAGCCTCACTCGTGGAGACATTGGAGGTGGACAGCCGCGAGACACATGCAGCTCTCCTCCCTACAGGGACTTTTTATCATAGTGAGTGGCAGGACTGGGGCCACTTGGTAAGAGAACTTGAGGAGTCTGAGGCAGTACCTATGGACTACTATAACCAGCATGCCTTGTTTGACACGCCCACTGGGGCGGGACTCCAATCATTTAATAAAGTACTGTTCTTTGTTACCAGCTTCCTGCCTCTTCATGCCAGTGAACAAGAGCTGCCAAGAGCTCGAAACGCGTATGGCGATTAGGAGCGCTGAGTGCCTGCTGCTACCACGGCCGCCCACGAAGTGGTGTGATTCTGGAGGTGTGTGGCTCCCCACATGGGCAACTGTGGTGTTTTGGTTTATAGCGGCCTGCCCGGTCGCGGGGAGCCCTGACGTTGTAAAAACGGACCCTGAGTGCTGGAATACACCGGCACTCGATGGACTGACAGAGCCTCACTCGTGGAGACATTGGAGGTGGACAGCCGCGAGACACATGCAGCTCTCCTCCCTACAGGGACTTTTTATCATAGTGAGTGGCAGGACTGGGGCCACTTGGTAAGAGAACTTGAGGAGTCTGAGGCAGTACCTATGGACTACTATAACCAGCATGCCTTGTTTGACATGCCCACTGGGGCGGGACTCCAATCATTTAATAAAGTACTGTTCTTTGTTACCAGCTTCCTGCCTCTTCATGCCAGTGAACAAGAGCTGCCAAGAGCTCGAAACGCGTATGGCGATTAGGAGCGCTGAGTGCCTGCTGCTACCACGGCCGCCCACGAAGTGGTGTGATTCTGGAGGTGTGTGGCTCCCCACATGGGCAACTGTGGTGTTTTGGTTTATAGCGGCCTGCCCGGTCGCGGGGAGCCCCGACGTTGTAAAAACGGACCCTGAGTGCTGGAATACACCGGCACTCGATGGACTGACAGAGCCTCACTCGTGGAGACATTGGAGGTGGACAGCCGCGAGACACATGCAGCTCTCCTCCCTACAGGGACTTTTTATCATAGTGAGTGGCAGGACTGGGGCCACTTGGTAAGAGAACTTGAGGAGTCTGAGGCAGTACCTATGGACTACTATAACCAGCATGCCTTGTTTGACACGCCCACTGGGGCGGGACTCCAATCATTTAATGAAGTACTGTTCTTTGTTACCAGCTTCCTGCCTCTTCATGCCAGTGAACAAGAGCTGCCAAGAGCTCGAAACGCGTATGGCGATTAGGAGCGCTGAGTGCCTGCTGCTACCACGGCCGCCCACGAAGTGGTGTGATTCTGGAGGTGTGTGGCTCCCCACATTGGCAACTGTGGTGTTTTGGTTTATAGCGGCCTGCCCGGTCGCGGGGAGCCCCGACGTTGTAAAAACGGACCCTGAGTGCTGGAATACACCGGCACTCGATGGACTGACAGAGCCTCACTCGTGGAGACATTGGAGGTGGACAGCCGCGAGACACATGCTGCTCTCCTCCCTACAGGGACTTTTTATCATAGTGAGTGGCAGGACTGGGGCCACTTGGTAAGAGAACTTGAGGAGTCTGAGGCAGTACCTATGGACTACTATAACCAGCATGCCTTGTTTGACACGCCCACTGGGGCGGGACTCCAATCATTTAATAAAGTACTGTTCTTTGTTACCAGCTTCCTGCCTCTTCATGCCAGTGAACAAGAGCTGCCAAGAGCTCGAAACGCGTATGGCGATTAGGAGCGCTGAGTGCCTGCTGCTACCACGGCCGCCCACGAAGTGGTGTTATTCTGGAGGTGTGTGGCTCCCCACATGGGCAACTGTGGTGTTTTGGTTTATAGCGGCCTGCCCGGTCGCGGGGAGCCCAGACGTTGTAAAAATGGACCCTGAGTGCTGGAATACACCGGCACTCGATGGACTGACAGAGCCTCACTCGTGGAGACATTGGAGGTGGACAGCCGCGAGACACATGCAGCTCTCCTCCCTACAGGGACTTTTTATCATAGTGAGTGGCAGGACTGGGGCCACTTGGTAAGAGAACTTGAGGAGTCTGAGGCAGTACCTATGGACTACTATAACCAGCATGCCTTGTTTGACACGCCCACTGGGGCGGGACTCCAATCATTTAATAAAGTACTGTTCTTTGTTACCAGCTTCCTGCCTCTTCATGCCAGTGAACAAGAGCTGCCAAGAGCTCGAAACGCGTATGGCGATTAGGAGCGCTGAGTGCCTGCTGCTACCACGGCCGCCCACGAAGTGGTGTGATTCTGGAGGTGTGTGGCTCCCCACATGGGCAACTGTGGTGTTTTGGTTTATAGCGGCCTGCCCGGTCGCGGGGAGCCCCGACGTTGTAAAAACGGACCCTGAGTGCTGGAATACACCGGCACTCGATGGACTGACAGAGCCTCACTCGTGGAGACATTGGAGGTGGACAGCCGCGAGACACATGCAGCTCTCCTCCCTACAGGGACTTTTTATCATAGTGAGTGGCAGGACTGGGGCCACTTGGTAAGAGAACTTGAGGAGTCTGAGGCAGTACCTATGGACTACTATAACCAGCATGCCTTGTTTGACACGCCCACTGGGGCGGGACTCCAATCATTTAATAAAGTACTGTTCTTTGTTACCAGCTTCCTGCCTCTTCATGCCAGTGAACAAGAGCTGCCAAGAGCTCGAAACGCGTATGGCGATTAGGAGCGCTGAGTGCCTGCTGCTACCACGGCCGCCCACGAAGTGGTGTGATTCTGGAGGTGTGTGGCTCCCCACATGGGCAACTGTGGTGTTTTGGTTTATAGCGGCCTGCCCGGTCGCGGGGAGCCCTGACGTTGTAAAAACGGACCCTGAGTGCTGGAATACACCGGCACTCGATGGACTGACAGAGCCTCACTCGTGGAGACATTGGAGGTGGACAGCCGCGAGACACATGCAGCTCTCCTCCCTACAGGGACTTTTTATCATAGTGAGTGGCAGGACTGGGGCCACTTGGTAAGAGAACTTGAGGAGTCTGAGGCAGTACCTATGGACTACTATAACCAGCATGCCTTGTTTGACACGCCCACTGGGGCGGGACTCCAATCATTTAATAAAGTACTGTTCTTTGTTACCAGCTTCCTGCCTCTTCATGCCAGTGAACAAGAGCTGCCAAGAGCTCGAAACGCGTATGGCGATTAGGAGCGCTGAGTGCCTGCTGCTACCACGGCCGCCCACGAAGTGGTGTGATTCTGGAGGTGTGTGGCTCCCCACATGGGCAACTGTGGTGTTTTGGTTTATAGCGGCCTGCCCGGTCGCGGGGAGCCCCGACGTTGTAAAAACGGACCCTGAGTGCTGGAATACACCGGCACTCGATGGACTGACAGAGCCTCACTCGTGGAGACATTGGAGGTGGACAGCCGCGAGACACATGCAGCTCTCCTCCCTACAGGGACTTTTTATCATAGTGAGTGGCAGGACTGGGGCCACTTGGTAAGAGAACTTGAGGAGTCTGAGGCAGTACCTATGGACTACTATAACCAGCATGCCTTGTTTGACACGCCCACTGGGGCGGGACTCCAATCATTTAATAAAGTACTGTTCTTTGTTACCAGCTTCCTGCCTCTTCATGCCAGTGAACAAGAGCTGCCAAGAGCTCGAAACGCGTATGGCGATTAGGAGCGCTGAGTGCCTGCTGCTACCACGGCCGCCCACGAAGTGGTGTGATTCTGGAGGTGTGTGGCTCCCCACATGGGCAACTGTGGTGTTTTGGTTTATAGCGGCCTGCCCGGTCGCGGGGAGCCCCGACGTTGTAAAAACGGACCCTGAGTGCTGGAATACACCGGCACTCGATGGACTGACAGAGCCTCACTCGTGGAGACATTGGAGGTGGACAGCCGCGAGACACATGCTGCTCTCCTCCCTACAGGGACTTTTTATCATAGTGAGTGGCAGGACTGGGGCCACTTGGTAAGAGAACTTGAGGAGTCTGAGGCAGTACCTATGGACTACTATAACCAGCATGCCTTGTTTGACACGCCCACTGGGGCGGGACTCCAATCATTTAATAAAGTACTGTTCTTTGTTACCAGCTTCCTGCCTCTTCATGCCAGTGAACAAGAGCTGCCAAGAGCTCGAAACGCGTATGGCGATTAGGAGCGCTGAGTGCCTGCTGCTACCACGGCCGCCCACGAAGTGGTGTTATTCTGGAGGTGTGTGGCTCCCCACATGGGCAACTGTGGTGTTTTGGTTTATAGCGGCCTGCCCGGTCGCGGGGAGCCCAGACGTTGTAAAAATGGACCCTGAGTGCTGGAATACACCGGCACTCGATGGACTGACAGAGCCTCACTCGTGGAGACATTGGAGGTGGACAGCCGCGAGACACATGCAGCTCTCCTCCCTACAGGGACTTTTTATCATAGTGAGTGGCAGGACTGGGGCCACTTGGTAAGAGAACTTGAGGAGTCTGAGGCAGTACCTATGGACTACTATAACCAGCATGCCTTGTTTGACACGCCCACTGGGGCGGGACTCCAATCATTTAATAAAGTACTGTTCTTTGTTACCAGCTTCCTGCCTCTTCATGCCAGTGAACAAGAGCTGCCAAGAGCTCGAAACGCGTATGGCAATTAGGAGCGCTGAGTGCCTGCTGCTACCACGGCCGCCCACGAAGTGGTGTGATTCTGGAGGTGTGTGGCTCCCCACATGGGCAACTGTGGTGTTTTGATATATATATATATATATATATATTACCTACTGGCGGTCGCCAGTAGGTATATATAGTTAGGATTTTTTCTCTATGGGATTTTTGAAAATTCTATGTCTAATAACTTTGGCGTTTGTGGACGGAATCGGCTGAAATTTTCAGGAAAATGGCACATTTTGTTTCTGAGCAGCTCCTGGAAATTTGGGGGGGGTTCGTCAAGGGGGGGCCGAGAAAAAAGGGGGGTCCCAAAACGCGTTTTTCCCATGTTAATTTCCATAGGGCGGTTGGCCTCACTTTTAGCCCGAACGGCTGAATGGATTTCCACGAAACTTGGCAAAATTGTAGGGACTGTTAGCCCGATGTGCCTTTGCTAGGTCTCAATATATGTGCTTCAGTGAATTTTGAGAAATTAACGTTTAAAACAAGATATATATCTGTAACAGCGCTCCGGGCTGCGCTCCGGTCCGCTTACTTTTCGCGAAACGGAACTTTGCGATGCGAAGCTGATTGGCTCTCCGGTGTCTGTCAACATTCTAAACAGTCCGGAGCGGCCGCCATCTTGTCTCTCGGTAGGATCGAGAGAGAGGAAGAGGTCAAAACAAAGGGGGAAATTACCATAAGGGGGCATAGTAGATCCTCGTTGACCCCCTAGGTTTTATGTGGAGGTTTTAAAAGGGCCCAGGAGGGTCAAAAAAAAAAATATTTTTTTGGCGTGGTGAGCGCCAAGTTCGCGAACAGGGAAGCGTTCTGGGCAGCGTAGTATAAGGATAAAAGAATGATAGACTTTTCTAATACTGTATGTTAATTGTTTGTTGTTTTTGTTGTTTTTTTTTGTTTTCTTTATTTTTAAAGTATTTTTTTTATTTTGATTGTGTTTCATAATTCATTAAATTTTCTAACATTTCAGTGTCAGAAATTTCAAAATTGAATATAGGGTGTAAATTGTCCTCATTTTGAAGCAGGTTATCCACTGCTTCAACACATTGTAGTAGTTCCTGGTCTCTACTTTGATCCATAAAATCATCATTTTTTTCTTGGCTGCTCTCCTCCAGTACAATTGTAAATTTAACTTGTTGCTCGCCTTCCATTTTGCCTGAAATTTTGATTAAAAAAATATATATTAGTAGAGATAGGGCACTGTTGGGATTAATTTTAGATAGGCAGTTTTTATCAGTGAATTTATCTTTTGGCAGTGTATAGTATCAGAGTGGAAATAGGACTATAAAAAAGTGTATGTGATTTAACCAAGACAAGCCTAACTCCATTCATAACTATAACAGAGAAGTCTATCTAAATCTATAACTACTATAGAGGGATAGTATATATCTATCAGAAAAAGTCTACCATATTAGGTTATAGTGCACAATATACATCAGTTTTAAAAATAACAACTTACATTCACAAACAAGTTGAATTGTTTGATAGCTATTCAAATGTGATGTACAAGTACAACAAGAAGTAGCAGTCAAAATGGCTGTGTTTTCTTCTCCTCCTTTATATATATACAGATATATAACCAATCAAATGTCAGATAATAAAAGTAGAAAATGAAAGCAACATTTTCATTGGTTGTCAATTCCAACACTTCAGATGGGTTTTGTGAAGTAATTTACCTCACGGTACTTAGAGAGGTCTACAGGCTTAATGGCTAAATGGAATTTCAATCAAATTTGTGAAAATGAAAGGGATTGTTATGTAGTATGAGCTAATCCATATTTGGTGAGAGTGTCTCTAGTCGTTTTTCTGTAAATTACTTTCTCACCTTTTTTTTGGACCGCTTCCCGGGAAGCGGCTCGGTTCGCGAACTTTAAGCGTCACGGGAGTCCACCATTTTGTGTTTCGGTCGCATTAAGATACAAGATGGAGGACAAATAATGTTTAGAATGGGTAGAAGGGGTCATGGTAGACTTATCTTGACCCCCTAGGTTTTCTGAGGGTGGCTGAGGAGGGTTATATGTGCGGAAAAAAAACATTTTTTTAAAAAATTCCGCGAGGTTAGCTTTCGGTTCGCGAACCGGGTAGCGCCCCGGGGAGCGTAATTTGTGGAAAATTAGTGAAAAAAGTTAGAAAAAAATAATAATTGTGAGTGATCAGATGAAGGGTAGCTCTGAGAAGAGCTTTTGGGTTTATGGTACATTTAGGTACTTATAAGTAGGTACCAATGCACAGTCTTAAATTCAGAATGAAAATTCTGTTGCCCTCATCTGAGAAGTGAACTCCATCTCCTCTGTAGATATCTTGCATGTAGTAACACAAGTTATTGTTGTACAAGGAGCCCATTCCATGGTCTCTCATGTAAGCTGAAACAGATTTGTTTACATGCTTCCTCGCTTTCTCAATTTGTGGACAAAATTGGTTGGACCACCTCCATTTCTGTCTTTGGCATATATTGAAATATACCAAGGCAGTTTGAGGTAAAAGTGCAAATAATTGCTCAAAGGTGTCCTTTAAAAGCATTTCCAGACCTACTCCAGTCAAAGTGCCCAAATCATTACCTCCACAGTGCACAATTAACAGGTCAGGTTTTGGCAAATGCATAAAGGTTTTCACCAATGGTATCAATTGGTGACATTTTAATCCTCCTTGGCCCAACCACTTAATTTCCACATCTTGTAAATTGAGGTTAGGTAAATTTCTGTTCTCAGCATACCTTTGAGCCCAGTGGATGTAACTATGTCCAACAATCCAGACTTTAAACATGGTGAGAGAAGGTTGTGCTGCAGTCAGATAAAGTGTGGTAATGAAAGGGCAGTTGAAACAGTAGGAGTTTGTAAAGAAAAAAAACTTTGGAGTTTCAGTGCTAATGATTAATTAGCAGTGATTGGTGGATTTCCATTTCTGAAAACAGAAGGTTAGGGTGCATGGATGTGTTCTTTGAAAGATGCAATTTGAATGGTCAAGGAAAAAACATTTAATGAAAGATTGCACTGGATACGCAGGTGCACTGAGAGTTCAGAGTTCAATTGAAACATTGTTGTGTGAATTTGCAAACATGAGAGGTCTTCCAGGAGGTGGTTGCTATGGAAAAAAGGCAGAGAGGGCAGCGGGGGGAAGGGTTTTGATTTGAAAAAAGTGAGGGAAGAGTTATGATTGGCTAATATGAGAGATATGTGTAATGAATATCTGTATTTCTGTGCTTTCAATAGCTGCAGCCTCTGGAGTGCATCCTGTTTGATCTGCTCAAGACAATTTGGTGTATTTCTGAGACTGTTTTGAAACTCAAAAAGTATTTGCTAAGGTGAGAAAAGATTTATTTAATTTAGAAGGAGAATAGTATGATTTAAGGAGAAAATGATGAAGAAAGCTGTGTTTTTAAAATGTGGCTTTGTCTCAAGTGAAATACAAATAGATTTTGTTTCTTTGAGAAATTGTAATTGCATATTCGGTTTAGCATTCTGGCATGAAGTAACACAAGTTATTGTTGTACATGGAGCCCATTCCATGGTCTCTCATGTAAGCTGAAACAGATATGCTGTGTTTAAAAACGATTTTTGAAAAGAATTACATTTTTGGATATGTTCTGCTAGAGCTTCATAGGTTGTTTGGGTCATATTTATAAGGCATTTGAGTGTCTAGGATGTTATTTTTCCCTTTTTAAATGGAAAGCGTTCTTCATGGGGCAAGTTTGTTGTAAATATGCTCCCACCTGTGCTTTGCAAATTTAGATTTTGATTATGGGAGTTACATAGCCATGTTAATAATGTCCCAAGAAAAGTGCAAGGGCATTCAATAAAACGCTTTCATGTGTCTCAAGGACATTTTCAGTCATTTCTTCTTGAATGCAGGTATACAATTGATTTATATGCTGTGTTTAAAAACTATTTTTTCAAATCAATTACATTTCTGGATATGTACTGCTAGAGCTTCATAGGTTGTTTTGGGTCATATTTATAAGGCATTTGAGTGTCTATGATGTTATTTTCCCCTTTTTCAATGGAAAGCGTTCCTCATGGGGCAAGTTTGTTGTAAATACGCTCCCACCTGTGCTTTGCAAATATAGATTTTGATTATGGGAGTTACATAGCCATGTTAATAATGTCCCAAAAATGGTGCAAGGGCATTCAATAAAACGCTTTCATGTGTCTCAAGGACATTTTCAGTCATTTCCTCTTGAATGCAGGTATACAATTGATTTATATGCTGTGTTTCAAAACGTTTTTTTGAAATCAATTACATTTCTGAATATGTACTGCTAGAGCTTCATAGGTTGTTTGGGTCATATTTATAAGGCATTTGAGTGTCTATGATGTTATTTTTCCTTTTTTAAATGGAAAGCGTTCTTCATGGGGCAAGTTTGTTGTAAATACGCTCCCACCTGTGCTTGGCAAATTTAGATTTTGATTATGGGAGTTACATAGCCATGTTAATAATGTCCCAAAAATGGTGCAAGGGCATTCAATAAAACACTTTCATGTGTCTCAAGGACATTTTCAGTCATTTCCTCTTGAATGCAGCTATACAATTGATTTATATGCTGTGTTTAAAAAAGATTTTTTTAAATCAATTACATTTGTAGAGATGTACTGCTAGAGCTTCATAGGTTGTTTTGGGTCATATTTATAAGGCATTTGAGTGTCTATGATGTCATCTGCAACCGTGTGTTGGCCTCACCTCAAACAAACAAAACAGGTGATCGAATGTGGATCAATGACACCCATTTACCCCAGTCCAAAGATCTGGGCCCAAACAAACCTCTAGATAGGCCACACTTTATCGTCAACGTGAATAAATCATTTAAAATGTTAGGGAGAGATTTTTGATTGTTGTATGCCTGTTTTATACCACTGTGTGTCATTTTTGTGACGCAGTGGTGGTGCCAACGATTTGCTATGTTATATAATAAGTAGGGCGTTAAGTTTATGATGACTGTTATCATTTACTGTTTGGTAATAGTGGTTAATAACAGTTTTTTATTATATTTTTCCACAGATTCAACTGCACATCATTTCTAAATTGAAAAAATGCCAAGTAAAAATCGTATTACAAAGGCGAGAAAACGTCAAAGACAGCAAGATCATGTATTATTGCAGCAGTCCTCTATCCAAAATACTCGTGAAATCACCAAGAAAGCTCCGGGTAAGAGCACGAAATCATTCATAAGAAATATTTGTAGTAAAAAAAGTATTTCTCCCAAAAATGTTTTAGTCCAGAAAAAGAAAAGCAATTTAAATGGAAAGGAAAGACCCATCAAAAATGTTAGTGGTAGAGGAAGAGATAACTCTGTGCATGATAGTAGAAGGAAACAACAGTTTAGGGACATTCGAAAACGAATGTTCCGCAACAGAATAATAGTTAATTTATTAAAAAATATTAAAAAAGGCCAACAGAAAGTGGCATTTTATAAGAAGAAGAAAAATGTAGAGAAAATTATTGATCATGCTTTTGAAATTAAGCGAAAGTTGTTTATTTTGATAATCAATAGAATTAGGAAACTAAACAAGGTAATTTCTGATTTCAAATCAAATAGTAGATGGAAGAGAGTAGTAAATCGTAGTAACTTTTTTGAAGTTTTTTCTGGAAAATGGATACATAGTTCAAGTTGTGAGGCATTTTTTAATGAGGAGAGTTATTTTCAGGATAATGATTTGGTGTTTGCAGTTGACACCAGTGGTCGAGCTTATGAAGTGAAGGATGGTTGTCCAGTTGAAAAAGAAAAACTTGTGACAACAGAGGCAGACAAGGTGTTAGGTAATGAGGTTTTAGGAAGACGTCCTAAGCGTCCTGTGTACACCTGGAAGTGTAGTTCTATTTGCAGTGTGCGACAGGATTCCATCAATTTGCTTTGTGATTTTGTACGGACATTTAATAAGAAAAGTTTGAAGCAGAAAATGAAGTTGTTGCAAGAATTAGATCCTTGCAGAGTGAGAGAAGCGACAGGTTTGCATGGTAATTCACTGGCTTGTCTTTCCAGGAGAGTATGCCAGAGTGTTTTTCATCATTTCAGGATGCTAGCAGTGCATCATAATAAAGTCAGGAAAATAGTGAGAATGTTGTATCATGCTAAGAGTCCAGCAATTATGCTTAAACAATTATGTGCTGCTCTTTTGCATGGTTCTGAAATAGATGTCAAGAATATTTGTGAAGAAATTGAGTTTTGTTACTTTGGAAATAAAGATGAGAATGTTCAAATTGATCCAGAAGTAGAGGGTAATGTTGAAGATAATGTACAGGTTTCCAGTACAGATAATTTTCAGAAGGAAATTGCCACGTTTCAGATGAAATCAAGTGAGAGGCCTAATTTCACTTGTGTGTGTTGTCGACCCACTTATTATAAGAATCAGACTAAGTTAGTGGATTTATATGCAAAAAGTGAAAGGGAAAATAATAGTGAATGGAAGGATTTTGCCACATACTTGATGGTAGAAAATTCTTTTAATTTGGGATCGGATCAACATGTGTGTACTTATTGTTGTAACAAATTAAACAAAAACCAGATGCCTGCTAGGGCGGTTCATAATAATCTTGAATTAGTTGAGATTCCTTCTGAATTGAAGGATTTAAATACTTATGAATCTATTTTGATTCAAAGTATTCATCCCTTTCAGGCTATTGTAAGAATGGAGCCAAAGACAGGGAAGTTGCCTCCAGCAGATTTACAGAGAGGATTAAAGCGAAGAGTTGTTTATTTGCCTCTAGATTTGAACAAAAACATTAACACAATTGGAGTAGAAAAAGTTGAAGAGGAACCTTTGGTTATCTTGGTTAATGGTGTTCCGACAAAGAATAAGAAAATATGGCAAGATTTAGTGGATGTTAGGAAAGTCAAAAAGGCACATTGTATTTGAAGAAAAATAATAAGTACTATATAAATGTATATGTTGCAGAAGAGGAAGTAAGTGATGAAGAGGATAGCGATTTGTGTGCTGGCCAAATTGAGAAAGTAGAGGCCTCTAAAAGTGAAGAAATATATGAACATTATAGTGTTCATCCTTTGCATTCCAAGGAAGTCATGGGGAATGCAATTGAGTTGTTTCAAATGAAACAAGCCAAAGGGAGTCCCATTAGTGTTTGGGAGGAAAGTTTGGAAGCTCGGTGTTTCCCACAGCTATTTCCAACAGGTCAAGGAGGAAGATATGATGAGCGGCCTCATCAAATTCCTGCGTGTGAATACCGGACTTTACGATTGTATGCAGAAGATCCTAGGTTTCGTCAATGCATTCCCTATTTGTTTCATCTCTTGTTTGAAAGCGATCTGTCTGGACTGTCATATGCAGTGAACCACATCTTAAAAAGTGGTATACAGATGCGAAACATCTCGGCAAGTGACTTTATGCATAAAGTCAATGTCCAAGACAGTATTTTGGATTCTCACCTAATTAATCTCATGGCGTGTCAGCGTGGTACTAATGAGTACTGGTATCGTCGTCATGGTGATTTAAAATGTATGCTGAGGAACTTAGGAACTCCAACATGGTTCCTTACTCTGAGCTGTGCCGAGTATGGCTGGGAAGACTTACTTGAATTTCTACGAGAGGCAAATGGAAATATTGAAAACATTGAATTCAAGACACCAGGAGAACTGTGTTCTTTGGATCCAGTGAATGTATGCAGGTACTTCAATCATAGATTTGAAGCTATGATGTCTTTCATCACACATAAGAACAATCCACCTCTTGGAGAGGTGTTGGGTTTCTTCTGGAGAAAGGAGTACCAAGCAAGAGGTGCTCCTCATATACATATGTTGCTGTGGATCAAGGATGCACCTAAATTTGGAACAGATCCGGATGACTTAGTGATGAACTTCATAGAACAGTATTCTACGTGTGCTGTTCCAAACGCAACGGAGAAGAAAAGCCTAAGAGAACAAGTTCTACGTTTCCAAAGCCATCGTTGAGGAAGGTACTGTCGTCGTAAATTCAGAAACAAGGACAAGTTCTACACCAAATGTCGTTTCAACTTTCCACGACCGGTGATTTCTAAAGGAAGAGTGAACAGTTTGATGTCTTCGCTGCGACATAATGTCACAAGGAAATCACCCAAAAATACATACAGTTTGAAAAGCAACGAAGAGTCCAAGTACATCAACGACTACAACCCAGTGATTTTGTCCATGTGGAATGCTAACATGGATATACAGTTTGTGGCTGACAACTGTATGGCTGTGGCTCGGTATGTGACATCTTACATCACCAAAAAAGAAAAGACAGAACTGAAGGATATGTGGGAGGACATTTCCCATGAAAAGAGCCTCAGCAAGAAGTTGTACAGTTTCAGTCTGAAGATGTTGTCGCATCGAGAAATTGGAGCTTATGAATGTTCTGACCAGTTGTCTTCAGCAAGTCTCTATGCCAAATCCAGGAGTATCGTTTGGGCGAGTCTTGGTCTTGCTGCAACGCGAAATCGAGTTCTAAAACCTGTCCGGGAAATTGAGTATTTGGCAGAAAAGGAACCAAACAGTACCGACATTTTGAAGACCAACATGTTGGATACATATTATCCAAATCGAAGCAGTCACCTTGAGAATGTTTGTCTATATGAGGTTCTACAAAATTATATATTCAAGAGGAACATCAAAGAAGATATTGAGAATGGAGTGTATGCTGTAATTGGAAGTGAGGGATGTCTGGTCAAGCAAAGAAAATGCCAATTAGTAAACCATCGAAAATTGAGTGGCGAATCTCCAGAAAAAAAGGAGTTTTTCTTTTTAGCACTTTTGCAACTTTTCAAGCCTTGGCGTGCAGAAGAGGAACTGCTTGGAGATTTCCTTTGTTACGAAGACTCTTTCACTGCTGTTAAGGAGACCATAGAATGTCCTGCTTTTCCCAAATATCAAGAAATGCTAACTTTGGAAATTGAGCAGGAAGCAACGATTGCAGCCGAGATAGCCAGAGACAGCTCTCAGGACAGTCAGAGTTCTGTTTCATTGAGTCAAGATCCACTTGGAGGACCTATTATCGAAAAGGAAGCTGCCACTGCTATGAATGAAGTGGAAAGAGCCATGGCACATGCTCAGGAGGATTCAGTAAACTTAGAAGACTTGGAAAAACAACTCAACGTTGAGCAGAGGAAAATATATGATGAAGTTACCAAGCAAATTGAGCATGGATTCAGTCATGAGAAGAAAGAGTGCTCATGTACATCGTTGAAGCCTGTCCGACTGTACGTGAGTGGAGAAGCGGGAACTGGAAAAAGTTTCCTCATTAAAGCAATTTCTTGTTATTTGCTGGAAAGGACTGAGTCATCGCTGTCTTGTGTTGTCACCGCTCCAACTGGACTGGCAGCACATAACATTAAAGGTATTACTTTGCATCGTCTACTGATGCTGCCAGTGGAGCATGACAACAAATTACAATACCACAAGTTATCTGGGGATGCTTGTTTTGAAGTTTCAAGAGTCTTGAGGAAAATGAAACTTCTTATCATTGACGAAGTAAGCATGGTTTCCAATGTCATGCTTGCCTTTGTGCATTTGAGAATGCAAGAAGTTCTTAAAACTGAGTATGATGTGTTATTTGGTGGCAAACACATCATTGTTTTCGGAGATCTTCTGCAGCTGACACCAGTAAAAGGTCAAACTGTGTTCAAAATACTCACGCATGAAGATACCAGGAAGTGCCTAGGGAGCATTGGCAACGTCAATATATGGTTAAACTTCAATTATGCTGAACTGCATGAAAATATGCGTCAGGCGAAGGATGAAGATTACAAGAATATTCTACAAGATATTAGAATTGGAAAAGTGACAGAGCATGGAAAAGAAGCTTTAAATGCACGATTACTTTCAAATTTATATCCCGAACAAGACATTGGGCCTGAGAATATTTTTCAGAAAATTACTGAGAAGAAATCCGGAATATGTTTGATGCCAACTCTTGCAGAATGTGCCATCTTCAACAACAAAATGTTGAATTTAGAAAAGCAAGAGATTGTGAAACTTGAAGCTATTGACAAAATAGAACATATGGGATCAACAATTATTTTGTCAGAGAATTTGAAATCAAAATTGGATTCATTAGAGAAGACTATATCTAAAACAGAGGGTTTTGAAAAGACTTTAAATGTGTGTTTAAATTGCCGAATCATTTTGAGAAGGAATTTACATGTTGAAAGAGGTCTGGTAAATGGATCAATGGGTAATGTTGTTGATTTTGAGAAATACAGAAATAGAGATGGAATAGAATTTTTAAAAATTAAATTTGATGGCATTGAGGAAGTACAGCTAATTGGTCGTTGTTCTGCTAGGTTTTTGCTTGGTAAAGACTTATATGTTCGCCGTAAACAGTTTCCTGTTTGCTTGGCATATGCGGTGACAATCCATAAATCGCAAGGTTTAAGTGTAGACACTGCTTTGGTGAATATTGGCAGTTCTGTGTTCAAGGAGGGTATGGCATATGTGGCATTGTCACGAGTTAGAACTTTATCGGGATTGTACTTGATTGACTGTGATGTCACAAACATTTGTGCGGATCTAGATTGTGTTAAGGAATACAATAGGTTAAGAAAAGAGTATGCGCCACATTTGCCTCAATATCCTTTGATTGAGAAACGTGTGGTAGGCCGTAAACGAAGAAATATCAGTAATAGTAGGGAGGTTGTAGCAAAAAGACCAAAAGTCGATGAACTGAAAATTGTTAGCAGACAGAAAGTGGATTCTGTTGAAGATGTTGTCGGTTTTCAATTTGAAAACAGTTCTGGTGTCAACTGCTATGCAAATGTAGTGGTTAATGTTCTCTTTTCACTAGAGACTTTAAAAGAACAGATTGTGTTCAATTCGGAACAAAGTTTATGCTGTTTGTTGAATTCTGTGTTAGAGAAATGTAGCACTGATCGAACAAAAGTAGAAAGTGTGTCTGAAGTTCGTTATCTGTTAGATGAATGTTCAGGTCAAACAGACTTCTCTGAAAATAATCAGCAGGATTGTCAGGAGTTTTTAATGTATATGCTTGATGTATTGCAAGATGAGGGTGTAGATGTAGATCACCTGTTTGGGCTTTCTTATCAATGGCAGCATGACTGCGAGAACTGTAGGGTATCAAGTACTACTAGTGTAGACTCAGAAAGATTTATATATTTAACTTTGCCAGACAGTAAATCAGTCTCCTTTAATAAGCTAGTAAATGCAGCGGATCACAACATGGAGTGTAGCCAATGTAAATCTGAAATGCTGTCAACATTATTTATTCGAAGATATGGCCAGTATGTCATTTTAATGATCCAACGATGTAGGCCTGATGGATCAAAATTGTCAACTTTAATAAAAAATGTTGTTGCTTCTCAGCTGTCAATATCAGGAAGGACTTTTGTAACTGTAGCAATTATCTATCACGATGGTCCTTCAACAACATCAGGACATTACACAGCTTATTTAAAGTCTAAAAACGGCTGGTCATTCTGCAACGATTCTGTTGTAACTTTCAAAAAAAAATTGCCGTTTGACCTTAAAAATTCTTACCTGGTGTTTTTAAAACCAAAATTTTAATGAAAGAATCTCGGGATTTCCTCTGAGGAATTGCAAAAGGTTCATCAAGTAGAGGGAATGTAAGTCTGCAATGCTGTCTAGATTATTGGTCCAAAACTTTTAATTATAATGTCGATTTAAAAATCCAACTATATAAACCTGATGCAAGTAAGTCTGCTCCATAGACAGCCCAGAAGGACGTCTGGAGTACAGACGGGCAGAGCGGGGCTCCCTGTTACCTGCGCTGATGCCGGGTGAGGTGAGGCGCAACTCTCCTTAATAATAGTCCAGGAGAGCAAAAAGGTGATATTGTTTACACTTTATTTACTTTAAAATTCCACTACAAGCAGTAGAATGTATAGGTCCTGAAGAAGCAGTAGGTGACCTCTGGGCCCAAGGTAAACACTGCAGAAACATGTCGACCATAAGAACTGTCAAGGTAGTTATTTGCTGAAGCTACCTTTTTTCCACTGTTTTTAATATTGGGAAGGGAAGGTCTTTATTAAATTGCTGTCCGTCCTTTACCCTATTTTAATGGCACCACTACCATTTATATTTAATTTGTTTAATTTCACGTTTTTTGCACTGCTTGTGAGCAACCCCTGTTATCTACTCCTCGATTAAGCCATTCATTGGGGTACAAAAGAAACACGACTAGAGCACTATTGTGCGTGCTCGCACACTGAGCGACTTCCAGTGAGCCTCAAGATGTTTGTCCCAAATGATGAAGGGCGGTACAGGTTGGTTGCCTGATGGGAACACTACCAGTAGGTCTGAGAGTGCCCAGTGTACGACTCCTGTAAATAATTCTTTCACACCCTGTAGTCATTTTTCTTGGAGACATTGACCTAATGCTACTCTGTTGTTGGTAGAAGTTCAGTTTGAGGGCTGTAGCATTGTAGGTCAGTAAAATTCCCTCAGACCCCCCTGTTGTATGTATTGTAGATGTAGATCACCTGTTTGGGCTTTCTTATCAATGGCAGCATGACTGCGAGAACTGTAGGGTATCAAGTACTACTAGTGTAGACTCAGAAAGATTTATATATTTAACTTTGCCAGACAGTAAATCAGTCTCCTTTAATAAGCTAGTAAATGCAGCGGATCACAACATGGAGTGTAGCCAATGTAAATCTGAAATGCTGTCAACATTATTTATTCGAAGATATGGCCAGTATGTCATTTTAATGATCCAACGATGTAGGCCTGATGGATCAAAATTGTCAACTTTAATAAAAAATGTTGTTGCTTCTCAGCTGTCAATATCAGGAAGGACTTTTGTAACTGTAGCAATTATCTATCACGATGGTCCTTCAACAACATCAGGACATTACACAGCTTATTTAAAGTCTAAAAAAGGCTGGTCATTCTGCAACGATTCTGTTGTAACTTTCAAAAAAAAATTGCCGTTTGACCTTAAAAATTCTTACCTGGTGTTTTTAAAACCAAAATTTTAATGAAAGAATCTCGGGATTTCCTCTGAGGAATTGCAAAAGGTTCATCAAGTAGAGGGAATGTAAGTCTGCAATCCTGTCTAGATTATTGGTCCAAAACTTTTAATTATAATGTCGATTTAAAAATCCAACTATATAAACCTGATGCAAGTAAGTCTGCTTCATAGTAAGCAGTATCAGTGTCATAGGAAAAGGAGAACATGAGTGAGAAAGAAGGGTAAGATATTAGTAGTCCAGGATTGTGAAAATAATCTTAAATGTTTTCTTTTTGAAAGTTGCAAAAATAGAAAATGACGGGATTTGATTGGAAGAATTACAAGAGTTGTGAATCGCTGCAACATGATTTGGCCAAGTGGAAACATGTGGTAGAATGTGAGAAGTCTTTTCTTGTATGTAACATATTTTTCAAAACGATGGAGGTTTTCTTTCAGAAAGTGGCGGGCTGAAAATATTTATAGCACAACAGAGTGGACGCTGTTCATAGGACATCCTTCGACGTCATTGAAAGTAAGTTAATTTTAAGGAGTTTTGAATTCAGATTTCTTAGGTTGAATGGGTTTTTTAAACACAATCATTTTGATTGTGGTTTTTTTTCCCCGCTGTTACATGATGAATACCTTCAAGTCACTGATTTAAGTGAAATTTAATACATTCTGAGAACAGCAAAAATAAACCATTTAACATGTATAATTAATGTTCTGCTTTTTGTACTTATGATATACATTTAGAAATGTGAGGTAGATATGGAGAAACTGAGTCTTCTGTAAGTGTCAAAGTTAATGCTTACAGTGCAGTACTTCTGGGTACTGTTTTCTTAAAAAAAAACTGAATATGCCTCACCTCAAAGAAACCTCTTGAAAGAACACATCTTATTTGCATCCTGAAACAATCATTTACAATGTTAGACACAATTTTATGATGGCTTTACATCTCTTTTGCGCTGCTATTGCATCACTATTGTGAGACATCAGCAATGCAAAAGAAGCACCATGTTCCAAAATAGGCCTCACTTCATCAGCATGAAGATACTGTTTGTTTAAAATAAATATCTTTAGGATTGTGTAGGGGACGTAGAGAAGCAGAGGCTTCTGTAAGTGTCAAAGTTGTTGAAAAACTGTTTCTTCTTGAACCTTTTCCCTTCTTTTTTCTAATTTTTAAATACATGTTTTAATATTTTTGGAAATGTTTGTTCTCTCTTTTACAGATTGAAAGTATGAAAAAATATTTTTAAAAGTTAACAAGAATTATAAGGTAAATGTTTTCTACTCTTTTTACCCGCAATGCACTGTTGATGATGTCACTGACCATGTCATGAATGATGTAATAAGAGGACATGACTTACTTCATTGGTAGGCCTTCACATGTATTATCTCCTCTGTATTCTTCAACAAGCGTAAAATTGATATGCAACCCTGAGTAGGCCTCACCTTAAACAAACCTCAGGAGACACCACACCTTATCGTCATCCTGAATTAATTATTTAAAATGTTAGGGACAGATTTATGATATATGTATGTATGTTTTGCGCCACTGTGCGTCAGTTTTGTGACACAGTAGCGGTGCAAAAGATATGTTATGAGGCGTCGAAATTACAAATTGATGCATTTAGGCAAATGTGTCATGCTGTTTTAAAACCGTGCCACATGAAACCGATGCAGCACTGATGAAAAAGATGCACCATGTTGCAAGACAGGCCTCACAAGGAGTCATATGTATCAAGCTAATTAGAATACTTTTGCGACATATTTCTGCTGATAAAAAAAGCAAAACTTTTATTGCCTATGTTGATGATATGGCTCTATGTTATTTACATTTCTTTGCTGTTTCAATTAATCTTTTTCAGTTATTTCTTCTTTTCTGTTTTCTATTTTTTCTCTCTGTTATTCCACATGTTTTAATCTTATTTTGAACATTCACTCACATTCTCCAAGAAACTCTTCTTTGTTATTGTTCTACTCTCTTTTTTTCTTTCACTTCCTTATCCATTTTGTTTTTCGCAATTATACCCTGTTCCATCTTTTCTTCATTAAATAGATCTATTAAACAGTATCTCTGGTTTACTCCCTATAGCTGTCTTTCTTTTAACATTACTCTCTGTTTACTTCCCTTATACTAACTCTTCTTTTTTTTAAAAAAAAAAATTTTGGTTCGCTTCTAGTTCGCGAACCGGGCAGCTAACTGGAAAGCGAACCAAAAGAAATAGAGCTTGCCAGAGTGCTAAACATTCTAGCAATTTTATTTGAAAGGGGAGGTAGTTCTGAAAAGAACTTTTTTTTATGTTTTTGTTGTTTTATTATTTATTTATTTTTTTCTAAACATTTTTTGATTTTTTTGTATTTTTGCACAGTTTTATATATTTTTTTGTTTTTGATGGAGGGGAAACAACAAAAAACAGGCATTGAAAAAGGCTCAACAGGAGCAAAAAAAAAATTACTGTTTGGGTGGGTGATGTCACTGACCATGTCGTGAATGATGTAATATGTGACATCATCAGCAGTGGATTGCGGGTGCGCGATATATAGTTAGCGCAACTAACTATATTTGCGAATTTCAATGGTTTTGTGCGAGTAAATTAAGGTTTTGTAAATGCTAATTCCTAACTATATATGGTCTATAACCTATGGTTTTTTCAGTGAATTTTCAAGGTTTTGTAAATGCTAATTCCTAACTATATATGGTCTATAACCTATGGTTTTTTCAGTGTATATATATATATATATATATATATATATATATATATATATATATATATATATATATATATATATATATATATATATATATATATATATATATATGTGAATTTAATATAGAGTTTTGAGGTTTCTTGTTTATAATATCTTACTTCACTGCAGGCACAGAGCTAAGAAGTGTACCAATTTGGCTGAACCAACTGTGTAGACAGCATCAACAACCAGGCTGTCTCTCTCTTTTCCACTTCCCCTTTCCCCTCTATTGGTGTACTGCCCTGAGCTTATAGTCCTCGGACGATGCACTGGTGGTGCGGTGTTGGGACCATCATCGACTCCTGTGGTTCTGATTTGGCGCTTGACAGATTGAAGTGCCAATTGATTTCCCCCTGAGTCGAGATGGCTGAGGGCTTTGATTTTAAAACTTTTGCAGGCATACTCGATGGGTTACAAACTCAGTTAACGCAAACTGCTGAAGAGAATAGGAGTCTAAGAGAGGAAGTTCAGAGATCACACCAAGAAACTCAACAGATTAGCTTAAGAATGGAGGAATTGATGTCAGAAGCTTCTTCCTTACCAAAATTGGGTTCAGATAGAAGGTCAGCCTCAGAGGTAGCAATATAAGTCATTCATCCAGTAGCGCCCATAGTTCCCTTAGCTACCCCTGAAAGATTTGCTGGTGATCCACATAAGGCCCAAATATTCCTCACTCAATGCTCCCTGCAATTTTTATGAGGTCCAGCAGTGTTCACAGAAGATCAGACTAAGGTTGCATTCATGCTGTCCTACATAAGCTGTGATGCGGCAGCTTGGTCAATGCCTATGATCTCACGGAATGACACAGCGGTATTTGATTTTGACCAATTTAAAATGGATTTTTTTAGGATACTTGACAGAAGAACTGCGAGTCAAGCTACAGACAATGAGTCGCTAGACTTGAAACAAGGGAATCATGATCTGGTGGCGTACATTGCTCAGTTTAATAAACTAATTGTTGAAACCGATTGCCCAGAGAGCAAACGCACAGCCATTTTCTACCGTGGGTGAAAGAATAAACTGAAAGACGCCTTAGCCCAAATATCCAACAGACCACAAGAAATTTCTGAATTAATTGATCTAGTACCACAACTTGAACATCGTCTATTCAAAAGAAAGTCTGAAAGGAGAAAATATTACCGTGGCTATGTTCCACGATTTGATCGTGTCAAATCAGAGAATATTAAAACTGATCCTTCTACAGGTGAAGAACCAATGCAAATTGGCTCAGTTCGAGGTCCACTTTCCAAGGACGAAAAAGAGTTAAGACGATCGAAAAACTTGTGCCTGTATTGTGGTGCATCAGGGCATTTGTGGTGCATCAGCGACCCTTGACCCAGTCACCAGGCAGGTCGCCCCTTAGCCACCGCGTGGTCCTCCCCGTGCTGGGTGCTGCACTGTGACCGCTGTTGGATTCCTCGTTCTCCCTTTTGCCTTGTGACCTTGTGCCCGTGATTTTTTTGGCGTGTTAACCCTCATTTTGCCTTCTGTATTTTGTTGACTCTGCACCCCTTGCGCCCCCCTTTGCCTTCTGTTACCCCTCGTTTTGCCTTGCATTTTGTTGATTTCACCCCTCGTTCCCCCCTTTGCCTTCTCTGCCCTCCCGCTTCCCGCCTCGCCCTCTGCTTCCCGCCGCTGCTCCCTGCGGCCCCGCCCCCGCCGTACCCATTCGCCACCCCGCTCCGGCCTCCCAGCTGCTCCTCCCTCCCTCAGCCACTCATATGGAGGCCGCACGGTGGTAAAGGGAGCGACCCTTGACCCTGTCACCAGGCAGGTCCCACCCTAGCCACCGCGTGGTCCTCCCCGTGCTGGGTGCTGCGCTGTGACCGCTGTTGGATTTCTCGTTCTCCCTTTTGCCTTGTGACCTTATGCCTGTGATTTTTTTGTCGTGTTAACCCTCATTTTGCCTTCTGTATTTCGTTGACTCTGCAACCCTCGCGCCCCCCTTTGCCTTCTGTTATCCCTTGTTTTGCCTTGTATTTTGTTGATTTCACCCCTCGTTGCCCCCTTTGCTTTCTGTGCCCTCCCGCTTCCCGCCTCGCCCTCTGCTTTCCGCCGCTGCTCCCTGCGGCCCGCCCCCCGCCGTTCCCATTCGCCACCCCGCTCCCGCCTCCCAGCTGCTCCTCCCTCCCTCAGCCCCTCATATGGAGGCCGCACGGCGAACGCGCGCAGCGGGCGCGCCAATTGTGCGCCGAAGGCACGCCAAAGGCAAGCCCTTCTACGCCCGTCCGCGCCTGGACCGCGCCCAGCGCCAGGACCCCTGGTCCTCGTCGATGCCAGCGCACCCGATGAACTTATGACGCCGCCACCCTCCACGCACTCAACGCCGGCCGAAACACCAGCTGCTACCAAGCCACCCCGAGGCACACACACGGACCCTTCACCTGCCATGCCTGCCAATTCACCTGCCTCAGGACCTGCCCGGCACCCGCCAAGCCGAGCACCAGCAACAACCACCTCAAGTGTGTCCTGCTCAACACCCGCTCCCTCCACAGACACGCCGTCGAACTCTGGAACCTCCTCGACACAACATCATCAGACATCGCCTTCCTCACGGAAACCTGGATGAATGCCTCCTCAGCCCCCGACATCGCCATAGCCATCCCAGAGGGCTACAAGATCACCCGGAGGGACCGCATCAACCAAACTGGAGGAGGCCTCGCCATCGTCCACAGAAACACCATCCGCATCACGACCAACTCCGATGACCCCCTCACCACCGCAGAACACCTTCACTTCCAGATCCACACAGACCCCAAGATCACCCTCAGAGGCACCCTCATCTGCAGACCCCCGGGACCACGCACACAATTCAGCGAAGCCATCGCAGACTTCGTCAGTTCACATGCTCTCACCTCCACAGACTACATCCTCCTAGGGGATCTCAACTTCCACCTGGAGAACAACAAGGACTGCAACACCGCCGCCCTGCTGGAAAACCTTGCCAACCTCGGACTCAAGCAACTGGTGAACACCCCCACCCACTGCGCCGGCCACACGCTTGACCCCGTCTTCTCCTCCAGCAAGCACATCTCCATCAGCCACTCCACCGGACTACACTGAACAGACCACAGTTGCGTTCACTTCAACTTCAGGGGAACCACGACCCACCACCACCCGCAACAGGTTCCCCGCTGAAGCTGGAGCAAGATCACCGCCGAACAGCTCACCACCTCCCTCAGCCAGAACCCTCCGACCATCACGACGGACCCCGAGGAAGCAGCCCGCAACCTCACACAGTGGCTCACCGACTGCGCCGACGAACTCGCACCACTGAAGAACCCTCCCAGCAGACCCAGCAGCAGGAAAGCCTTGTGGTTTACCAATGACCTCAAAAACTCCAAGAAAACCTGCAGCACCCTCGAGAAAGCTTGACGCCATGACCAGACAGCAGAACGTATGACCGCCCTCAAGAACGCCACCCGCAAACACCACCAGCTGATCCGCACCACCAAGAAGACAGCATTCAAATAATGACTGGACAACAACACCCACAACAGCAAGGAGCTTTTCAGCATTGGCAAAGAGCTCTCCAACCCCAGCGCCTGAAACAACAACATAATCCCCTCGCAAGACCTCTGCGACTCTCTCGCCTCGTTCTTCCATCGCAAGATCGCCGACTTACACAATGGCTTCGGCACGCTGACCACGCACCCAACCACCGAACCAGCGCCCCCCACCACCACCCTCTGCACCTGGACCCTTGTCAGCACCGAAGACACTACCCGCATGATGAACACCATCCACTCCGGCTCCCCTACCGACCCCTGCCCACACCACATCCTCAACAAAGCCGACTCCATCATCGCACCCCAACTCCGGAACATCATCAACAGCTCCTTCACATCCGCCACCTTCCCGGAGAGCTGGAAAAATGCCCAGCTGAGCGCCCTCCTGAAGAAACCCACCGCGGACCCCACGGACCTCAAGAACTTCCGCCCCATCTCGCTCCTCCCCTTTCCAGCCAAAGTCATTGAGAAGACCATCAACAAACAACTCTCCGCCTTCCTCGAGACCAACGGATCCCTCGACCCCTCACAGTCTGGGTTCCGAGCAAACCACAGCACCGAGACCACCCTCATCGCAGCCACCGACGACATCAGGTCCCTGCTCAACAACGGGGAAATGGCTGCCCTAATCCTCCTGGACCTCTCAGCAGCCTTTGGCACCGTATGCCAACACACCCTGATACAACGCCTCAGCAACACCGGAATCCAAGGAGGGGCACTGCAGTGGATCATCTCGTTCCTCGCCTGAAGAACCCAGAGTGTCCGCCTCCCCCCGATCCGATCTGCGGCCACCAAAGTCATCTGCGGCTTCCCGCAAGAATCCTCACTCAGCCCCACCCTCTTCAACATCTACATGAGCCCTCTCGCAGCCATCGCCCGCCAACACAACCTCAACATCATCTCCAAGCCGACGACACCCAGTTGATCCTCTCCCTCACCAACAACCGCGCCATCGCCAAAGCCAACCTCCAGGAAGGAATGAGAGACGTTGCAGAATGGATGAAGATCAGTGGTCTGAAACTGAACTCAGACAAGATGGAAGTCCTCATCCTCGGACCATCTCCCTCCGCCTGGGACGACTCCTGGTGGCCCCCTGCCCTGGGCAGCGTACCCAAACTAACGGACCATGCACGCAACCTGGGCTTCATCCTGGACTCCTCCCTCACGATGACCAAGCAAGTGAACGCCGTCTCATCATCCTGTTTCAACACCCTGCACATGCTCTGAAAGATCTTCTAATGGATCCCCACCTAAACCAGGAAGACGGTCACCCAGGTCCAGCCGTCTGGACTAGGGGAACACCCTCTATGCTGGAACCACAGCCAAACTCCAGAAAAGACTCCAGCGCATTCAGAACGCCTCAGCACGACTCATCCTGGACATCCCTCGCCGCAGCCTTATGTCTGCCCACCTGAAAGACCTTCACTGGCTCCCCGTCAACAAGAGGATCACGTTCAGTCTCCTCACCCACGCACACAAGGTTCTCCACAACATGGGCCCGAAGTACCTCAACAGCCGCCTCACATTCTACACACCCACCCGTCAGCCTCGCCCTGGCCTCCGTCCCACGATTTCGGAAATCCACCGTCGGAGGAAGAACCTTCTCCTACCTGGCAGCCAAGACATGGAACTCCCTCCCCACTCACCTACGGCTGACCCAGGACCATCTCTCCTTCAGGAAACAACTCAAGACCTGGCTGTTAGAGCAGTAGCATCCCCCCCTCAGCGCCTTGAGACCCTTACAGGTGAGTAGCGCGCTTTACAAATTTGGTGATTGATTGATTGTTTGATTTTGTAAAAGAATGTCCTAAAAAACCTAAAAGTAATCAAGGGTTAAAAGACCGATCCCATCAGTAGAAGGGGTTGCCCTGGTAGGATTGAGTAAAGAGCCAATTCAAGAATCGCAGCGATTAGCTAACACTTTACAATCAGCTTTGCCACACTTGACTATGTCTTGTACCGTAAGGATTGGAGTCCGGGAGGTAAAAGGTGTGTCTGTCATGATAGACTCAGGTGCAACTGGCAATTTTTGCGATTTAGAATATGCGAAGGAGATTGGATTTCAGGCAATCAAGAAGAAACATTTGGAAATGGTGAAGGCTGTAGATGGTTCGAATCTTACGTCTGGTCCTATTCCTGAAGAAACTGAAACTTTAGAGTTAATTGGATTACAGGGTCATCATGAGTTTATCAGATTCAATCTGATTGACGCCCCGCAATTCCAGCTAATTTTGGGATTGCCTTGGCTGTCGGAACACAATCTAAGGATTGATTGGGAAAAGAAAACAATGGAAATTACTTCCGAATACTGCAAGAAAAACTTTTTCACTCAGGGCTGTGTAAAAATTGCGAGGTCACCAGCTACAGAATTAGCGCCAATTAACCATCAAATATGTGTTGTTGATTTGAAGGAAATTCCAAAAGACTACCAAGATCTGGCCAGTTTCTTTGACAAAAGAAATGCAGAGCGCCTACCACCATATAGGGAGTACGATTGCAGGATAGAACTGGAGCCTGGGGCCAGATTACCGTGCAGTCGTATATATGCACTAACTGAAGCTGAAAATGCATATTTGAAAGAATATTTGGAGGAATATCAGAGGATCAGGTTTATAAGCCCATCACAGTCTCCAGTTTCGTCACCACTATTCTTTCGACCTAATAAGGATGGAACTCATCGCTCATGCATTGATTACAGGGCCTTAAATTTGGTTACCATAAAAATTTGGTTTCCTCTTCCTTTGATTTCTCAATTATTGGATGAGGTCAAAGGAGCCAAAGTTTATGCTAAACTCAACCTCAGAGGGGCCTATCACTTGGTAAGAATTGCTGAAGGCGACGAATGGAAGACAGAGTTTCGTACAAAATATGGGCTTTTTCATTACCAGGTGATGCCTTACGGATTGAGCAACGCTCCTGCTGCCTTTCAGCACCTAGTGAATGACGTCCTTCGAGAATTCCTGGACAGACTGGCAGTGGTGTACATTGACGACATCTTGATCTTCTCCGATTGCATGGAAGATCTCGTGAAACATGTGCGAGCCATTTTGCAGAAACTATTAGAAAACCCATTCTATGTGAAACTGGAGAAGTGTTCATTCCATGCGAAACAAGTGGAATTCCTTGGATTTGTGCTATCTGCAAACGGAGTAGCCATGGATCCTGCCAAGGTGATTGGTTATCTCCAAAAAATGTTAAAGAATTCCAAAGTTTCCTTGGCTTTGCTCATTTTTATCGGAGGTTCATTCCTAATTTTTCCACTAAGGTTGCTGCAATCACTCAGATTTTAAAGAAAGGAGTCAAATTTGTTTTGTCAGAAAATGCAGAGAAGGCCTTTTGTTTCTTAAAAGCTAGGCTTTCATGACAGCTCCGATCTTGTCACATCCAGACCCGGAACAAGCCTTTTTTGTGGAAACTGATGTGTCGGACTTTGCCACCGGAGGAATTCTGTCTCAAAGAGACAATAGAACAGGACAACTTCATCCAGTCGCCTATCAGTCCAGGAAGCTAAAGGAACCAGAAATCTACTATTGCATTGCGGATAAAGAATTGTTAGGGGTAAAAGAAGCGTTTCAAGATTGGCGCCATTATCTGTTGGGAGCTAAACACTGCGTCACAGTATTTACCGATCATCATAATTTGCAGTTTTTAAAATCAGCCAAAACATTGACTCCCCGTCAGTTGAGGTGGTTGTTGTATTTCTCTGAATTCGACTTTGTAATCACATACAAACCAGGAGCAAAAAATGGAAAGGCCGATGCATTATCCTGATTGAATGTACCGGATGAAGTAAAAGTTCCCTCAAATGAACCAATCATTCCCAAGAAAAAAATCATAGGTGTTATCCATTTAAAAGAATTTGCTCAGGAAATCCTCGACCATTACTCGCCTCAGAAATTACAGGATTGGGCCAGAAATGATGAAAAGAAAACTATCAAAGAAGGTCTTCCATATTACGAGGTAGCTTTATATCTACCAACCAAGAATTTGCAAGAAAAGGCTCTACATCACTGTCACAATGAACTATTGGCATGTCACAAGGGCATTAAAAAGACCTTAAATCTGAATAAAAGACATTTTTGGTGGCCAGACGTGGCGGCTCATGCGGCACAGTATGTATTGACTTGTGAACTAAGCATTAAAGGGAAACTAAACAGACAAGCTCCGCAAGGGTTGTTACAGCCCCTTCCCAACGCACCACACCCTTTGCACACGGTGACCCTAGACTTGATTGTAGATCTCCCGCCTAGTCAGGGTTACACTACTATTTTAGTCTTGGTAGACACATTTTCCAAAATGAGTAATTTTGTGCCACTCAAGTCTCTCCCTACGGCAATGCAGTCAATCCAACTGTTCAATCAACATATCATTCGGGCTCATGGGGCTCCACAAGTTCTCATTTCTGATAGAGGAACTCCATTTGTGTCTAAATCCTGGAAGAAATATATGCAGGGTCTAGGAGTAGACACGCGCTTTTCCACCAGTTTCCACCCTCAGACCGACGGACAAACAGAGAGAGTCAATCAGGAACTTGAGCAGTATTTGAGACTCTATCTGTTGGAACAGGAGGGAAACTGGTCAGACTTATTATGGACGGCAGAGTTTGCGTACAACAATGCAGTACACGACTCCAATGGGTTTACACCATTGCATTTAAATTCAGGAAGGCATCCTAATTTAATGACTGGAAGAAAAGATGAATCAGTACCTGCGATTAAGAGCTATTTATTGCAGTTAGAACACTCTCACAAACAAGCTCAGGAGAATTTGCAAAAAGCTAAAATATCTTATAAGAAGCAAGCAGACAAAAAAGGAAGAGTAGGTACAGACTTTAACATGGGAGATCAGGTTTGGTTGTCCACTAGGCATTTAAAATTGAAAGGATTTAGGAAGTTTCAACCCAGGTTTATTGGTCCATTCAGAGTTATTAAAAAAATTAATCCTGTAGTGGTCAAATTACAACTTCCAAAACAGTTAAAAATTCATCCGGCTTTTCATTTCTCACTCCTTAAAAAGAACCCACCAAATGTGAGACTTAAGAAGCTTCCAGTGTCTATACATGTAGAGACAAATGAAGAATATGAATTTAGCAAGATATTAGATTCAAAATGGGCTAGAGGGAAACTATATTATCTTGTAGAGTGGAAGGGTTATGGTCCAGAGGAACATTCTTGGGAGCCATCCTTAAATATCCATGCCCCCAGACTCTTAAAGAACTTCCACAGATGTTATCCAGCAAAGTACAAAGAGAAGGGACCCCCTTTGGAGGGAGGTACTGTCACGATTTGCCAAATTCAAGATAACCCAATGAACAATAAAAAGAAAATCAATCGGAAACGTTATTTCAAATGATTCAAAATAATAGTGCCAAAACTCTTTCTGAAGCAATGCTTGTTGATTTTGCAACAATCTAACATGGCTGATGCTCACGCCACTAGAGTGGTGGGTCAGCGTTCTAGTGTCCAAGCAGTTGGTGGCAAGCCAGGTGCTAAAAGCGCAAGCTAACTATTGAACTGCGCACTTCAACCGTTGATTTAATAAAGCAAGCAGTGTTCGTTAAAACTCTGTCCGTTGTTACATCAATCTCAGTTTTGAGTAATTATTCCTATTTTCTGGAGTCGCAATAGCAAACATTTGTTCTAGTAGTTTTGAGTTTTGCAGCCAGCAACGCATATGCGCAAAGTGGGACAACGTGGAACTTACTCGGCAGAAAATTTCTTCAACAAAGACATCATGTCAAGATCCTAGCGCATTTCTTTAAAGTAGTTCCGGAGGTGGTGGTGGTAAGAGGTGTCAGTAGACACCGTCTCCATTCGTTATTTTATGATACCTTGTTCATTAATCGGACATTATCTGAAGAAAGACAAGTCCGAGCTGCATTGTTCTCAGTTGTTGTTATGATAATAATAATAAGAGAAGAATAGACAAGAAAAGGTTCTAGGTTCAACAATTCACCCGTTGCCTTTTAGGGTAATTAGCAAAATAAATAACAAACTCTATGAAATGCTCAGATAAAAGACAGTGTTAATAATTCAGTGTCTCAATTCCAGGTGCATCAATACTAATGCAACTCCAACATTATAGAGAGAAGCAATAGCCTTAAGCCATTTGGTAATTTAGAGTTGATTAAATATATATATATATATATATTACCTACTGGCGGTCGCCAGTAGGTATATATAGTTAGGATTTTTTCCCTATGGGACTTTTGAAAATTCTATGTCTAATAACTTTGGCGTTTGTGGACGGAATCGGCTGAAATTTTCAGGAAAATGGCACATTTTGTTTCTGAGCAGCCCCTGAAAATTTGGTGGGGTTTCGTCAAGGGGGGGCTGAGAAAAAAGGGGGGTCCCAAAACGCGTTTTTTGCATTGAGTTTTCCATAGGGCGGTTGGACTCACTTTTAGCTCGAACGGCTGAATGGATTTGCACGAAACTTGGCAAAATTGTAGGGACTGTTAGCCCGATGTGCCTTTGCTAGGTCTCAATATATGTGCTCCAGTAGTTTTTGAGAAATTAACGTTCAAACCAAGATATATATCTGTAACAGCGCTCTGGGCAGCGATCCGGTCCGCTTACTTTTCGCTTATCGGAACTTTGCGCGCAGAAAGCTGATTGGCTCTCCGGTGTCTGTCAACATTCTAAACAGTCCGGAGCGGACGCCATCTTGTCTCTCGGTAGGATCGAGAGAGAAGAAGAGGTGGAAAACGAAGGGGGAATTTAATGAAAGGGGGCAAGGTATCCCCCTCTTGACCCCCTAGGAATGTTGTTGGGGTTATTAAAGGGTCCCGTGGGGAAAATAAAAAAAAAATGATTTTTCACGGTAGAAGCGCGGCCGCGAACTGGTAGCGAAACGGGAATTCGCCATTTTGTGCTTCGTAAATTAAATTACTAGTTATAAGTGGGTGCGGGAGACGTATCCTAATCCCCTATGTTTCCTGAGGGTGGGTGAGGAGGCTGATATATGTTGATACATCTCTTCCAGCGGCTGTGCGTGAGCTTTTTTTTTTTTTTTGCTGCGTGACAGTCCGGAGCGGCCGCCATCTTGTCTCTCGGTAGGATCGAGAGAGAAGAAAAGGTGAAAAACTAAGGGGGAATTTAATGAAAGGGGGCAAGGTATCCCCCTCTTGACCCCCTAGGAATGTTGTTGGGGTTATTAAAGGGTCCCGTGGGGAAAATAAAAAAAAAATGATTTTTCACGGTAGAAGCGCTTCACGGGCCGCGAACTGGGCCGCAAACTGGTAGCGAAACGGGAATTCGCCATTTTGTGCTTCGTTAATTAAAGTACTAGGTATAAGGGGGTGCGGGAGACATATCCTAATCCCCTATGTTTCCTGAGGGTGGCTGAGGAGGCTGATATATGTTGATATATCTCTTCCAGCGGCTGCGCCATCTTGCCTTTTTTCGAATGCCACAATTTTGTCGTGCACGGCAGCCATTTTAGATGCCAGGCTGGTCCCAGGCTATCACCTACCCCTGCGGATGTAGTTTATGGCCCCAGCTGTAGAGAATTCAGACATGCCAATCCTCCTGATTCAGGCGTGTGAGTACTGATTTCAGTGCTAGTCTCCCGCCTCCCGATTTCTGCAAGCAAAAACCCGGGGGCATATTACGAACAACTAGCGATAATTTTTGTCTATAACTTGTTTAGAGACAAAAATTATCGCCGCACATCGGCGATTTTTATCGCAGATAAACCTTGCTATTATCGCAGAAAAGTCAGCGATATTCATGTATTATCGAGCAAATGCTCTTAGCCATGTTATCCACCTCCCATTGGATAACATGGCTAAGAACTGCTCAGGGCAGGTGTTAGATTTTGGAGATATTCGCGCTTAGCGCGAATATCTCCAAAAGTTGGTAATAGAAGGTAGCGATGTTAGGGACTGTTTCCAGTCGCTAACATCTTGGCACGCCACTTTGCATGTCATTAGTGATAAGTATCACTGACATGCAAAGCCGGGCCCAAGATGGTCGCTATCTCCTTTTAGGTGTCACTAACTGGTGTTAGCGACAGCTTGATAATAGGGAAATAATTTTATCTCCGCTTTCATGGTTTTTAAAGCCAAAAAAGCGGAGATAAACCCCCTTGATAATATGCCCCACGATTCCTTGGGGGTTTCAGCTGACAAGGCTTGGTATTGTGTTACATGGTAATTTTTCCATGAAACGTCAGAGGGTCGATGTAGGGGTTCTAGAAGAGGTGATAAACCATTTAAGCCTCATGAACAAGCGCATGGTCTTTTAAAGATTTGTGAAGTACTCGGGGCGGCGGTGTGTGTGTGCCCTCTTTCAGGAGCGGGCGGGGGGGCACTGCCAGCAACTTGCCAGGTCAGGTAGTGTTCAACACGTGCATCACCCTTTCTCTGCCTGCTATTGCGCTCCATGCTTCGGAAAGGTAAGAAAAAGAACGTGCATTTGAGTTTGAAATGTCCGATCCTGCAGCAGCACACTTCCAAAGCCCACACATGACAATAACCCGATTCAAGGCCCCATTCACCCGTTTTTCAAAAAATAGATAACACTCCAACAAATTAAGGTTATAAAACTTTATTAACTTTTAACGATAATGAACAGAACAAAAACTAAAAACATTTAAACATTTATTAACACAAAAAGCAACAATGGTTAGAAGCTGTCTTTTGTGCGAATAGTCCCAAGGCAGCACAACGTGCAGAGTTCTGGACGGCACCCAGGTGATGTCGCCTGGGTGCCGCACTGGTTTAGGGATCCTACAATGCTGCTCCGAAAATTGGCGTGGGGCGTCCCGGGTGGGGCGGGGGGAGGCCTCGTCAGTAGCGGTCTGCTGTGCGAATAGTCCCAAGGCAGCACAACGTGCAGAGTTCTGGACGGCACCCAGGTGATGTCGCCTGGGTGCCGCACTGGTTTAGGGATCCTACAATGCAGCACAGAAAAACAGCGTGGGGCGTCCCGGGTGGTGCCGGGGGAGGCCTCGTCAGTAGCGGTCTGTGTCCAGTGTCACATGGCTGACACAACATGTACGACAGGCACCCAGGTGATGTCCAGTAAACTGCCGCACTGGTTTTGGTATCCTACAATGCTGCTCCGAAAATTGGCGTGCGGCGGCCAGGGGGGGGGGGGGGGAGGCGGCGTGAACGGGCCTCCCCAGGTGGCGGCCATCCAGCTGAGTTGCGCCCGCTTTTGCGGCTACAGCGTCTCGCTCACCATGTTGTTGAGTTGCTCCCACTCTTGCAGTGCAGCGATAGGCGGCTGCCACATGGCTGTCAAAATGGCGGACGGCTCTTCGGTTTTGGGCCTGGTCCACTGAAATGGCCCTGGGACACCTTGGAAGTCGGACGCTTGCCTGCTAGGGCTTGGGCTCCATTCTCGAAAAGCGTCCCCTCAGCCGTGAAGATTGTATAAAAGTCTTGGGGGCCCCCGACTCCCGCAGGCTTCCGGTGGGGAGCGGCTGCCATGATTGCTCGCGGAATGACCACGACGGAGCCACGAGATGGTGGTGCTCTCATGCTGACGCCAGCTTCAGTCTGAATGATCCAGAAACAAGGTGGGGCTTTCATCGTTTGGGAAAAAAAAATGTTCTAAACCAATGAAAAGTGTTATTTTTAGGTCATATGACCAAGCCTTCCATCTTTAGGAAACCAAAAGTAAAATGAACCAATGAAAAGTTTTATAAACAAGTCACATGACCTGTTATGCGACATAGGGCTACAAAAAGCGTAGAAAATCCGTTGGCACGTGAGGCGGCGTCAGTAGCGGACCGATGTGCGAATAGGCCGAAGGCAGCACAACGCGCCGAGATACGGATGGCACCGAGGTGGTGTCCAGCAAATTGCCGCACTGGTGTGGCCATCCTACAATGCTGCGCCGAAAGACGGCGTGTCCAGCAGAATTGCGGTCACTGTTGCGGTACAGTGACTCGAACGCGCCGAGATCCGGATGGCGCCGAGGTGGTGTCCAGCAAATTGCCGTACTGGTGTGGCCATCCTACAATGCTGCGCCGAAAGACGGCGTGTTCAGCTGAGTTCCGGTTACTCTTCCGGCACAGTGACTCGAACGCGCTGAGATCCGGATGGCACCGAGGTGGTGTCCAGCAAGTGGCTGCACTGGTGTGGCCATCCTACAATGCTGCGCCGAAAGATGGCGTGGGGTGCCCCGTTGGCTTATGAGGTGATGTCAGTAGTGGACTGATGTGTGAATAGGTCGGAACCAGCACAAGGCGCCAAGATCCGAATGGCAAGTCCTGGATGTTGAGTGCCTCAGTTGAGATTTCTGAGCAGTGCTTGTAGAACTGTCTGAAGCTTATTTGCACCTGCTGCAGCTTCACTAGGTCCGGCGGAACTTGTTGCCTTTTCCTTTGTGCTTCTTTTCCTACAATGCGTTTCTTCTGAAGACACGACCAGGTCCCTGAATGTGTGCAGGGGGACGCTATTGAATGAATGAACGCGCCGAGATCTGGATGGCACCGAGGTGGTGTCCAGCAAATTGCCGCACTGGTGTGGCCATCCTACAATGCTGCGCCGAAAGTCGGCGTGGGGTGCCCCGTTGGTTTATGAGGTGATGTCAGTAGCGGACCGATGTGTGAATAGGTCGGAACCAGCACAAGGCGCCCTGCACTGTTGAGCCTTTTTCAATGTCTGTTTTTTGTTCTTTCCCCTCCATCAAAAACAAAACAAAAATACAAGGCGCCAAGATCCGAATGGCAAGTCCTGGATGTTGAGTGCCTCAGTTGAGAGTTCTGAGCAGTGCTTGTAAGACTGTCTGAAGTTTATTTGCACCTGCTGCAGCTTCACTAGGTCCGGCGGAACTTTTTTCCTTTTCCTTTCTGCATCTTTTCCTACAATGCGTTTCATCTGAAGACACGACCAGGTCCCTGAATGTGTGCAGGGGGACGCTATTGATTGAATGAAAATGGCGGCTTGACACAAAGCTGACTCAAGCGTTACTGTTGGTGCTATACAGACAAAAATTGGTTTTCAGTTTGTACATTCTTCAGGTTTTTTTTTCCATCCAAGTCTGATTGAGAGTTTGTAGAAAAATGGCTTCAGATTTTCCACATACTACTCTTCAACATTCTTCCTAAATGTAACAATGTGAGACTCACTAGGAGAACGGCTGTTTATCTTTCCTTTCAAAATGCTGCCAACAATATTTTCTGAATGGAAGACACCATCTTGTAACATAAAGGGCCGAAAGGGGTTCTGGTCTGGCCGATGGTTGGTGGAGACATTTTGACTATATCTTGGACCTGCCCGGCCTCGCCCAAAATGGCGCCGGTATAAATGGGACTCGTAACTCTTTGCCCGCAAATGTATATCTAGAAAATGTTATTGTAAGTGGCCCTGTCGTATTTTAATTACAAAATGTACGTCCACCGATTCCGCAACTGTTAGACACCTTTGTTCTCGTCACCTAATGGCCCGCTCGTTACGTTCTTCTACAGTGTAAATGTCTCCTCATCATATACGATTTGAGTTTGCTCCGTGGCCGGCCCACGTGGTTATAGGCCCGTATTTGTATACTGACATTTTCACAATAAAGGTTTTTAAAACAAAACACGGTAGTAGTATTTTCATTTGTAAAGTTTTTACTTTTAGTGACTGTTTTCGAATCAGTAAAAGGCAAGTGAAATAAAGCAGTCCAATTACATGACGGATAAAAGGTATAATATGTAGGAACGCAGTAAAGATAAATGGTCAAGGGCAGTTGTGTTTTTCATGTCTGCAACATAAAGTGATCGATAAGAATCTGATAATCAGGCGTATCGGCGACTAAGACAGCAGGCCGAATCTCTTTTACTCAACGGCTCCGTCATGGAAGGAAGAAACGCCCTTTTTCTCGAAAAAGGAATATATTTTACTTGCAAGACAGTTGTAAATTTTCCGGGAAAGTACATTAGCTTGGAATATTATAACATATGTTTGAAAAAAAAATATTGTTCGAAAATAATAAAAAGCGTAATTTTTAGGTCATATGACCAAGCTTTTCATCATTAAATTAACAAAAGTAAAATGAACCAATGAAAAGTTTTATTAACAAGTCACATGACCTGTTATGCTTACGTTACGCGCCGCGCCTCGGATCACTTCCGGGTGCGCTAACGCGGCGTGTCATAAAACGCATTACGCGACAACGTAGGTCAAGAATATAGTCTAAATGTCTCCACCAACCAGCGTTCAGAACACAACCCCTTTCAGCAGTCCAAAAAGTTCTGTTAAATGACAACAGAGGGGACAGGCAACAAGAACCATCAGTCAAAGAGGGGAGGGCAAGTTCTTCTCTTCCGGGTCATGTTGGGGCGCTACCGGAACTGATCGAATTGGTAGTCTACAGTGTTTCTGGATGTTTCAGACTAAAGCTGGCGTCAGCATGAGACCACTACCATCTCGTAGCTCCGTCGTGGCCATTCCACGAGCAATCATGGCAGCCGCTCCCCACCAGAAGCCTGCGGGAGTCGGAGGCCCCCAAGACTTTTGTAGAATCTTCACGGCTGAGGGGACGCTTTTCGAGAATGGGACCCAAGCCCTAGCAGACAAGCGTCCGAGTTCCAAGGTGTCCCAGGGCCATTTTAGTGGACCAGGCCCAAAACCGAAGAGACGGCCGCCATTTTGAGAGTCCTGTGGCAGCCGCCTATCGCTGCACCGCAAGAGCGGGCGCATCTCAACTACATGGTGAGCGAGACGCTGTAGTCGCAAGAGCGGGCGGAAAACAGCTGAATGGCGGAAGAGGCACAGTGTAGCAAAAGCGGGCGGAATGGCAACTAAAACGATAAAGGGGCGCCCCACTACAGCTTGTCTTCAGGTCAAACGGATTGTGGGACAAGGTCCAGAATTGAAGAGTCAACAAAAGGCAAAAAGTACCGCCGGACCCCGGGAGCCGGCCGCCTATGTCGGGGGCGATCTCAGGCTACACCAGTGCTATAAGACTTGGGGAGGGTGTCGGAGCCAAGCGTCTTCTCCGAGTCCATGGCCATCACAGCGCCCCTCAGGGGCCTCCGTCAAGCTGTTTAGGAAGGTAACATATCACATTGTTTTCTAATGCAGTCAGGTCCACAAACGACACTCACTTACTTTGAGAATAGTGAAGCTGCAGTAGGTGGAAATAAGCTTCAGACAGTGTTACAAGCGCTGCTCAGAACTCTTAACTATGGCACCCAATATCTAGAACTTATGCTATTTGAGAATGGTAGTGACATCGAAGCATCTCAGGGACCAAAACCATTAACGTACTTTCACGTATGAAAATCTTACTTGGGGAGGGGGCAGGAGCGAAGCGCCCCCTCCCAGTCAGCGCCACCACACCGTATGTTGAAAATCTGAAGCCATCGTTCTACAAAGTCAACCAAACTTGGATTGAAAAATCTAGAAAAATGTACAAACTGAAAACCAGTTTTGGTCTGCATAGCATCAGTAGCAACGCTTGAGTCAGCTTTGTGTCAAGCCGCCATTTTGATTCAACAAAGCACAGGCATTGATAAAGGCTGAAATTCAGAACTCTAAACTATGGCACCCAACATCCAGGAGCTTGCTATCTGGATCTTGCAGCCTTGTGCTGTTTTCGATCTATTCACACATCGGTCCACTACTGACATCATCTTATAAACCAACGTTATGTAAATAGTTTTTTAATAAAATGTTTTACCCTGTTTCTTTGCTGGTGTGTTGTTTATATTTTTAATATTTGCATAGGGTTTGTCATTATTTTGTGCGGGATGGGTGATGGAGCCGAGCTGTCTTGCAGCCCTCATGGTGTGGAGCTCAGTTCATCTCACTATTTTCGTATTTCTCAAGAAGGGTTGTTCCTAATATTTCTATTTTAGCGAGGTCAAAAAGAGATCCAATTAGTGGCCTACTGATTTTGCTCGATTACTTTTATTTTTTTACACGATTTTTCACTATCTGCAAAGACTAAACAGAGTATTGCGACTTTGTGCTTGTTTGTAAATAGAGAATGATCCAAAGAGAACCAATTCTAAAACAGTAAATGCTTGGACAACAATCAATCAAATGGAGAGACAAGGAGGTACGACGGATTACAACGGGGGTAAAGGCCTGCGTTAACTACCCTTCTGTATCTGCAAAGAGAGAGTACTACTAAGGCAAAAGAGGGGAGGGGGGGGGCAGCGTTCAAAGCACATCAGCGTGCATAAATACGAAAATGTTTTTATCTATCACGTACTTGACATTTTAAAGCTTTTCATATTTGCTATTAAAAAACCAATGAAATTCACAGAAAAAACCATAGGTTATAGTGGATATATAGTTAGGAATTTGCATTTACAAAACCTTGAAAATTCAATGAAAAAACCATAGGTTATAGGCCATATATAGTTAGGAATTCGCATTTACAAAACCTTATTTTACTCGCATAAAACCATTGAAATTCCATATATAGTTAGAAGCGCTAACTATATATCGCGCACCCGCAATCCACTGCTGATGATGTCACATATTACATCATTCATGACATGGTCAGTGACATCACTGATGACATCACTGATGACATCTCAAATGACATCACTGATGACAACTCAAATGACATCACTGATGACATCTCAAATGACATCACTGATGACATCACTGATGACAACTCAAATGACATCACTGATGACATCTCATTTGTCATCACTGATCACATCACTCATGTGATAATACAATGAACCTCTTCAGACTCTAATATAACCTTACATACACTCAGTATAAACAGACACTCACAGACTGTCACTCATCCATGGAGTTACTCACACACCTAGTCAGTCATGCAAAGAATCAATCACACCTCCATTTCCTCAACTATAAAGTTATACACATCTTACTTATTCAAACATATAATAACACATATTTATTCTCTTATATAATCCCTGATACAAGCTCACAGTGATCGATACAGCCACTCACACATTCACTGGCTCTTATGTTCAGTTATTTATATATCTCAACTCTCACATGTATTGTGTTTTACATACGTACTTACTTGCACATGTAGCAATGAGAAATCCATTCACTCACCAACACACCCATGCACAGTCAACCGCCCATATAGCTGTTTCCACATGCACTCTTGAACTCATACTCCTAGTGAATCAACTGCTTACACATCTATGCACAGAGTCACGCACCTCCCAGCCACCCACACACACACTCAGCCTCCCATTCAAATACTTGGGCAACCAATCAATAACCCATATGGCCACTCTTATAGCTACTGATCAACACATGCAGCAGCTTACACAACAACAAACATACTGATGCACAAATTAAGACAGTTTAGTCACTAACCCATGCACTCAGTGAGACACATTTAATCACTCACTCATACAGTCAGTCATGCACCTACTAAATTCTTCATCCAGACACTTATACATCCACTCATTCTTCAATATGTGAAACATATTTAAACTTTACAGACACATACAATCACTGGATGTTGTGATCAGTGATGTCATCAGTGATGTCATTTGAGATGTCATCAGTGATGTCATCAGTGATGTCACTGACCATGTCATGAATGATGTAATATGTGACATCATCAGCAGTGGATTGCGGGTGCGCGATATATAGTTAGCGCTTCTAACTATATATGGAATTTCAATGGTTTTATGCGAGTAAAATAAGGTTTTGTAAATGCGAATTCCTAACTATATATGGCCTATAACCTATGGTTTTTTCATTGAATTTTCAAGGTTTTGTAAATGCAAATTCCTAACTATATATCCACTATAACCTATGGTTTTTTCTGTGAATATATATATATATATATATATATATATATATATATATATATATATATATATATATATATATATATATATATATATATATATATATATATATATATATATATATTCACAGAAAAAACCATAGGTTATAGTGGATATATAGTTAGGAGTTTGCATTTACAAAACCTTGAAAATTCAATGAAAAAACCATTGGTTTTAGGCCATATATAGTTAGGGATTTGCATTTACAAAACCTTATTTTACTCGCATAAAACCATTGAAATTCCATATATAGTTATAAGCGCTAACTATATATCGCGCACCCGCAATCCACTGCTGATGATGTCACATATTACATCATTCATGACATGGTTAGTGACATCACTGATGACATCACTGATGACATCTCAAATGACATCACTGATGACATCACTGAAAACATCTCATTTGACATGACTGATAACATCACTGATGATATCATTCATGTGATAATACGATGAACCTCTTCAGACTCTAATATAACCTTAGATACAATCAGTGTAAACAGACACTCACCGACTGTCACTCATCCATGGAGTTACTCACACACCTAGTCAGTCATGCAAAGAATCAATCACACCTCCATTTCCTCAAATATACAGTTATACAAACTTTACTTATTCAAACATATACTAACACATATTTACTCTCTTATACAATCCCTGATACAAGTTCACAATGATCCATACAGCCACTCACACATTCACTGGCTCTTATGCACAGTTATTTATATATGTCAACTCTCACATGTACTGTGTTTTACATATGTACTTACTTTGACATGTAGCACTGAGATATCCATTCACTCACCAATACACTCATGCACACAGTCAACCGCCCATACAGCTGTTTCCACATGCACTTTTGAACTCATACTCCTAGTGAATCAACTGCTTACACATCTATGCACAGAGTCACGCACCTCCCAGCCACCCACACACACACTCAGCCTCCCATTCAAATACTTGGGCAACCAATCAATAACCCATATGGCCACTCTTATAGCTACTGATCAACACATGCAGCAGCTTACACAACAACAAACATACTGATGCACAAATTAAGACAGTTTAGTCACTAACCCATGCACTCAGTGAGACACATTTAATCACTCACTCATACAGTCAGTCATGCACCTACTAAATTCTTCATCCAGACACTTATACATCCACTCATTCTTCAATATGTGAAACATATTTAAACTTTACAGACACATACAATCACTGGATGTTGTGATCAGTGATGTCATCAGTGATGTCATTTGAGATGTCATCAGTGATGTCATCAGTGATGTCACTGACCATGTCATGAATGATGTAATATGTGACATCATCAGCAGTGGATTGCGGGTGCGCGATATATAGTTAGCGCTTCTAACTATATATGGAATTTCAATGGTTTTATGCGAGTAAAATAAGGTTTTGTAAATGCGAATTCCTAACTATATATGGCCTATAACCTATGGTTTTTTCATTGAATTTTCAAGGTTTTGTAAATGCAAATTCCTAACTATATATCCACTATAACCTATGGTTTTTTCTGTGAATATATATATATATATATATATATATATATATATATATATATATATATATATATATATATATATATATATATATATATTCACAGAAAAAACCATAGGTTATAGTGGATATATAGTTAGGAGTTTGCATTTACAAAACCTTGAAAATTCAATGAAAAAACCATTGGTTTTAGGCCATATATAGTTAGGGATTTGCATTTACAAAACCTTATTTTACTCGCATAAAACCATTGAAATTCCATATATAGTTATAAGCGCTAACTATATATCGCGCACCCGCAATCCACTGCTGATGATGTCACATATTGCATCATTCATGACATGGTTAGTGACATCACTGATGACATCACTGATGACATCTCAAATGACATCATCCAGTGACTGTATGTTTCTGTAAAGTTAAAATATCTCTTACATATTGAAGAATGAGTGGATATATAAGTGTCTGGATGAAGGATTTAGTAGGTGCATGACTGACTATATGAGTGAGTGATTAAATGTGTCTCACTGAGTGCATGGGTTAATGACTAAACTGTCTCAATTTGTGCATCATTATGTCATGTCTGTTGTTCTGTAAACTGTTCCATGTGTTGATAAGTAGCTATATGAGTAACTATATGGGTTATTGATTGGTTGCCCAAGTATTTGTATGGGATACTGAGTGAGTGTGTGTGGGTAGCTGGGAGGTGTGTGACTCTGTGCATAGATGTGTGAGCAGTTGATTCACTAGATGTATGGTTTCAAAAGTGCATGTGGAAACAGCTGTATGGGCGGTTGACTGTGTGCATGAGTGTATTGGTGAGTGAATGGATATCTCAGTGCTACATGTCAAAGTAAGTACATATGTAAAACACAGTACATGTGAGAGTTGACATATATAAATAACTGTGCATAAGAGCCAGTGAATGTGTGAGTGGCTGTATGGATCATTGTGAACTTGTATCAGGGATTGTATAAGAGAGTAAATATGTGTTAGTATATGTTTGAATAAGTAAAGTTTGTATAACTGTATATTTGAGGAAATGGAGGTGTGATTGATTCTTTGCATGACTGACTAGGTGTGTGAGTAACTCCATGGATGAGTGACAGTCGGTGAGTGTCTGTTTACACTGATTGTATCTAAGGTTATATTAGAGTCTGAAGAGGTTCATCGTATTATCACATGAATGATATCATCAGTGATGTTATCAGTCATGTCAAATGAGATGTTTTCAGTGATGTCATCAGTGATGTCATTTGAGATGTCATCAGTGATGTCATCAGTGATGTCACTAACCATGTCATGAATGATGTAATATGTGACATCATCAGCAGTGGATTGCGGGTGCGCGATATATAGTTAGCGCTTATAACTATATATGGAATTTCAATGGTTTTATGCGAGTAAAATAAGGTTTTGTAAATGCAAATCCCTAACTATATATGGCCTAAAACCAATGGTTTTTTCATTGAATTTTCAAGGTTTTGTAAATGCAAATTCCTAACTATATATCCACTATAACCTATGGTTTTTTCTGTGAATTTCATTGGTTTTTTAATAGCAAATATGAAAAGCTTAAAAATGTCAAGTACGTGATAAATAAAAACATTTTCGTATTTATGCACGCTGATGTGCTTTGAACGCTGCACCCCCCCCCCTCCCCTCTTTTGTCTTAGTAGTACTCTCTCTTTGCAGATACTGAAGGGTAGTTAACGCAGGCCTTTACCCCCGTTGTAATCCGTCGTGGCTGCTTGTCTCTCCATTTGATTGATTGTTGTCCAAGCATTTACTGTTTTACAATTGGTTCTCTTTGGATCATTCTCTATTTACAAACAAGCACAAAGTCGCAATACTCTGTTTAGTCTTTGCAGATAGTGAAAAATCGTGTAAAAAAAATAAAAGTAATCGAGCAAAATCAGTAGGCCACTAATTGGATCTCTTTTTGACCTTGCTAAAATAGAAATATTAGGAACAACCCTTCATGAGAAATACGAAAATAGTGAGATGAACTGAGCTCCACACCATGAGGGCTGCAAGACAGCTCGGCTCCGTCACCCACCCCGCCCAAAATAACGACAAACCCTATGCAAATATTAAAAATATAGACAACACACCAGCAAAGAAACAGGGTAAAACATTTTATTAAAAAACTATTTACATAACGTTGGTTTATAAGATGATGTCAGTAGTGGACCGATGTGTGAATAGATCGAAAGCAGCACAAGGCTCCAAGATCCGGATGGCAAGCTCCTGGATGTTGGGTGCCATAGTTTAGAGTTCTGAATTTGAGCCTTTTTCAATGTCTGTGCTTTGTTGAATCAAATTTGCGGCTTGACACAAAGCTGACTCAAGCGTTGCTACTGATGCTATGCAGACCAAAACTGGTTTTCAGTTTGTACATTTTTCTAGATTTTTAATCCAAGTTTGGTTGACTTTGTAGAACGATGGCTTCAAATTTTCAACATACGGTGTGGTGGCGCTGACTGGGAGGGGGCGCTTCGCTCCTGCCCCCTCCCCAAGTAAGATTTTCATACGTGAAAGTACGTTAATGGTTTTGGTCCCTGAGATGCTTCGATGTCACTGCCATTCTCAAATAGCATAAGTTCTGGATGTTGGGTGCCATAGTTAAGAGTTCTGAGCAGCGCTTGTAACACTGTCTGAAGCTTATTTCCACCTACTGCAGCTTCACTATTCTCAAAGTAAGTGAGTGTCGTTTGTGGACCTGACTGCATTAGAAAACAATGTGATATGTTACCTTCCTAAACAGCTTGACGGAGGCCCCTGAGGGGCGGTGTGATGGCCATGGACTCGGAGAAGACGCTTGGCTCCGACACCCTCCCCAAGTCTTATAGCACTGGTGTAGCCTGAGATCGCCCCCGACAAAGGCGGCCGGCTCCCGGGATCCGGCGGAACTTTTTGCCTTTTGATGACTCTTCAATTCTGAACCTTGTCCCATCCAGCTGAGTTGCGCCCACTCTTGCGGCTACAGCGTCTTGCCCACCATCCAGCTGAATTGCGCCCACTCTTGCGGTGCAGCGATAGGCGACTGCCACAGGACTCTCAAAATGGCGGCCGGCTCTTCGGTTTTGGGCCTGGTCCACTAAAATGGCCCTGGGACACCTTTGAACTCGGACGCTTCCCTGATAGGGCTTGGGTCCCATTCTCGAAAAGCCTCTCCTCAGCCGTGAAGATTCTACAAAAGTCTTGGGGGCCTCCGACTCCCGCAGGCTTCTGGTGGGGAGCGGCTGCCATGATTGCTCGTGGAATGGCCACGACGGAGCTACGAGATGGTAGTGGTCTCATGCTGACGCCAGCTTTAGTCTGAAACATCCAGAAACACTGTAGACTACCAATTCGATCAGTTCCGGTAGCGCCCCAACATGACCCGGAAGAGAAGAACTTGCCCTCCCCTCTTTGACTGATGGTTCTTGTTGCCTGTCCCCTCTGTTGTCATTTAACAGAACTTTTTGGACTGCTGAAAGGAGTTGTGTTCCGAACGCTGGTTGGTGGAGACATTTTGACTATATTCTTGACCTACGTTGTCGCGTAATGCGTTATATGACACGCCGCGTTACCGCACCCGGAAGTGATCCGCGGCGCGGCGCGCAGCGCGCAACGTAAGCATAACAGGACATGTGACTTGTTAATAAAACTTTTCATTGGTTCATTTTACTTTTGTTAATTTAATGATGAAAAGCTTGGTCATATGACCTAAAAATTACGCTTTTTATTGTTTTCGAACAATATTTTTTTTTCAAACATATGTTATAATATTCCAGGCTAATGTACTTTCCCGGAAAATTTACAACTGTCTTGTAAGTAAAATATATTCCTTTTTCGAGAAAAAGGGCGTTTCTTCCTTCCATAACGGAGCCGTTGAGTAAAAGAGATTCGGCCTGCTATCTTAGTCGCCGATACGCCTGATTATCAGATTCTTATCGATCACTTTATATTGCAGACATGAAAAACACAACTGCTATTAAGCATTTATCTTTACTGCGTTCCTACATATTATACCTTTTATCCGTCATGTAATTGGACTGCTTTATTTCACTTGCCTTTACTGATTCGAAAACAGTGACTAAAAGTAAAAACTTTACCAATGTAAATACTACTACCGTGTTTTGTTTTAAAAACCTTTATTGTGAAAATGTCAGTATACAAATACGGGCCTATAACCACGTGGGCCGGCCACGGAGCAAACTGAAATCGTATATGATGAGGAGACATTTACACTGTAGAAGAACGTAACGAGCGGGCCATTAGGTTGCAAGAACAAAGGTGTCTAACAGTTGCGGAATCGGTGGACGTACATTTTGTAATTAAAATACGACACAGCCACTTACAATAACATTTTCTAGATATACATTTGCGGGCAAGGAGTTACGAGTCCCATTTATACCGGCGCCATTTTGGGCGAGGCCGGGCAGGTCCAAGATATAGTCAAAATGTCTCCACCAACCATCGGCCAGACCAGAACCCCTTTCGGCCCTTTATGCTACAAGATGGTGTCTTCTATTCAGAAAATATTGTTGGCAGCATTTTGAAAGGAAACAGAAACAGCCATTGTCCTAGTGAGTTTCACATTGTTACATTTAGGAAGAATGTTGAAGAGTAGTATGTGGAAAATCTGAAGCCATTTTTCTACAAACTCTCAATCAGACTTGGATGGAAAAAAAAAACCTGAAGAATGTACAAACTGAAAACCAATTTTTGTCTGTATAGCATCAACAGTAACGCTTGAGTCAGCTTTGTGTCAAGCCGCCATTTTCATTCAATCAATAGCGTCCCGCTGCACACATTCAGGGACCTGGTCGTGTCTTCAGATGAAACGGATTGTAGGAAAAGAAGCAGAAAGGAAAAGGAAAAAAGTTCCGCCGCACCTCGGGAGCCGGCCGCCTATGTCATGTGCCACCTTTGGCCACACCAGGGCAATAGTGAAGCTGCAGCAGGTGCAAATAAGCTTCAGACAGTCTTACAAGCACTGCTCAGAACTCTCAACTGAGGCACTCAACATCCAGGACTTGCCATTCGGATCTTGGCGCCTTGTGCTGGTTCCGACCTATTCACACATCAGTCCACTACTGACATCACCTCATAAGCCAACGGGGCACCCCACGCCGACTTTCGGCGCAGCATTGTAGGATGGCCACACCAGTGCGGCCACTTGCTGGACACCACCTCGGTGCCATGCGGATCTCGGCGCGTTCGAGTCACTGTGCCGGAAGAGTGACCGGAACTCAGCTGAACACGCCGTCTTTCGGCGCAGCATTGTAGGATGGCCACACCAGTACGGCAATTTGCTGGACACCACCTCGGTGCCATCCGGATCTCGGCGCGTTCGAGTCACTGTACCGCAAGAGTGACCGCAACTCAGCTGGACACGCCATCTTTCGGCGCAGCATTGTAGGATGGCCACACCAGTGCGGCAATTTGCTGGACACCACCTCGGTGCCATCCGGATCTCGGCGCGTTCGAGTCACTGTACCGCAAGAGTGACCGCAACTCAGCTGGACACGCCATCTTTCGGCGCAGCATTGTAGGATGGCCACACCAGTGCGGCAATTTGCTGGACACCACCTCGGTGCCATCCGAATCTCGGCGCGTTCGAGTCACTGTACCGCAACAGTGACCGCAACTCAGCTGGACACGCCGTCTTTCGGCGCAGCATTGTAGGATGGCCACACCAGTGCGGCAATTTGCTGGACACCACCTCGGTGCCATCCGAATCTCGGCGCGTTGTGCTGCCTTCGGCCTATTCGCACATCGGTCCGCTACTGACGCCGCCTCACGTGCCAACGGATTTTCTACGCTTTTTGTAGCCCTATGCCGCATAACAGGTCATGTGACTTGTTTATAAAACTTTTCATTGGTTCATTTTACTTTTGGTTTCCTAAAGATGGAAGGCTTGGTCATATGACCTAAAAATAACACTTTTCATTGGTTTAGAACATTTTTTTTTCCCAAACGATGAAAGCCCCACCTTGTTTCTGGATCATTCAGACTGAAGCTGGCGTCAGCATGAGAGCACCACCATCTCGTGGCTCCGTCATGGTCATTCCGCGAGCAATCATGGCAGCCGCTCCCCACCGGAAGCCTGCGGGAGTCGGGGGCCCCCAAGACTTTTGTAGAATCTTCACGGCTGAGGGGACGCTTTTCGAGAATGGAGCCCAAGCCCTAGCAGGCAAGCGTCCGAGTTCCAAGGTGTCCCAGGGCCATTTCAGTGGACCAGGCCCAAAACCGAGGAGCCGTCCGCCATTTTAAGAGCCATGTTGCAGCCGCCTATCGCTGCACTGCAAGAGTGGGAGCAACTCAACAACATGGTGAGCGAGACGCTGTAGCCGCAAGAGCGGGCGCAACTCAGCTAGATGGCCGCCACCTGGGGAGGCCCGTTCACGCCGCCTCCCCCACCCCCGGGCCGCCGCACGCCAATTTTCGGAGCAGCATTGTAGGATACCAAAACCAGTGCGGCAGTTTACTGGACATCACCTGGGTGCCTGCCGTACATGTTGTGTCAGCCATGTGACACTGGACACAGTCCCATCAACATCTCAACGCGTTCTGCTGCCTTGGGACTATTCGCACAACAGACCGCTACTGACGAGGCCTCCCCCCGCACCACCCGGGACGCCCCACGCTGTTTTTCTGTGCTGCATTGTAGGATCCCAAAACCAGTGCGGCACCCAGGCGACATCACCTGGGTGCCGTCCAGAACTCTGCACGTTGTGCTGCCTTGGGACTATTCGCACAAAAGACAGCTTCTAACCATTGTTGCTTTTTGTGTTGAAAAATGTTTAAATGTTTTTAGTTTTTGTTCCGTTCATTATAGTTAATAGTTAATAAAGTTTTATAATCTTACTTTGTTGGAGTGTTATCTATTTTTTTTAAAACGGGTGAATGGGGCCTTGAATCGGGTTATTGTCATGTGTGGGCTTTGGAAGTGTGCTGCTGCAGGATCGGACATTTCAAACTCAAATGCACGTTCTTTTTCTTACCTTTCCGAAGCATGGAGCGCAATAGCAGGCAGAGAAAGGGTGATGCACGTGTTGAACACTACCTGACCTGGCAAGTTGCTGGCAGTGCCTCCCCGCCCGCTCCTAAAAGAGGGCACACACACACCGCCGCCCCGAGTACTTCACAAATCTTTAAAAGACCATGCGCTTGTTCATGAGGCTTAAATGGTTTATCACCTCTTCTAAAACCCCTGCATCGACCCTCTGACGTTTCCTGGAAAAATTACCATGTAACACAATACCAAGCCCTGTCAGCTGAAACCCCCAAGGAATCGTGGGGCATATTATCAAGGGGGTTTATCTCCGCTTTTTTGGCTTTAAAAGCCATGAAAGCGGAGATAAAATTATCTCCCTATTACCAAGCTGTCGCTAACACCAGTTAGTGACAGCTAAAAGGAGATAGCGACCATCTTGGGCCCCGCTTTGCATGTCAGTGATACTTATCACTAATGACATGCAAAGTGGCGTACCAAGATGTTAGCGACTGGAAACAGTCCCTAACATCGCTATCTTCTATTACCAACTTTTGGAGATATTCGCGCTAAGCGCGAATATCTCCAAAATCTAACACCTGCCCTGAGCAGTTCTTAGCCATGTTATCCAATGGGAGGTGGATAACATGGCTAAGAGCATTTGCTCGATAATACATGAATATCGCTGACTTTTCTGCGATAATAGCAAGGTTTATCTGCGATAAAAATCGCCGATGTGCGGCGATAATTTTTGTCTCTAAACAAGTTAGAGACAAAAATTATCGCTAGTTGTTCGTAATATGCCCCCGGGTTTTTGCTTGCAGAAATCGGGAGGCGGGAGACTAGCACTGAAATCAGTAGTCACACGCCTGAATCGGGAGGGTTGGCATGTCTGAATTCTCTACAGCTGGGGCCATAAACTACATCCGCAGGGGTAGGTGATAGCCTGGGACCAGCCTGGCATCTAAAATGGATGCCGTGCACGACAAAATTGTGGCATTGGAAAAAAGGCAAGATGGCGCAGCCGCTGGAAGAGATGTATCAACATATATGAGCCTTCTCAGCCACCCTCAGGAAACATAGGGGATTAGGATACGTCTCCCGCACCCCCTTATACCTAGTAATTTAATTAACGAAGCACAAAATGGCGAATTCCCGTTTCGCTACCAGTTTGCGGCCCAGTTCGCGGCCCGTGAAGCGCTTCTACCGTGAAAAATCATTTTTTTTTTCTTTTCCCCACGGGACCCTTTAATAACCCCAACAACATTCCTAGGGGGTCAAGAGGGGGATACCTTGCCCCCTTTCATTAAATTCCCCCTTAGTTTTTCACCTCTTCTTCTCTCTCGATCCTACCGAGAGACAAGATGGCGGCCGCTCCGGACTGTCACGCAGCAAAATAAAAAAAAGCTTACGCACAGCCGCTGGAAGAGATGTATCAACATATATCAGCCTCCTCAGCCACCCTCAGGAAACATAGGGGATTAGGATACGTCTCCCGCACCCCCTTATACCTAGTAATTTAATTAACGAAGCACAAAATGGCGAATTCCCGTTTCGCTACCAGTTTGCGGCCCAGTTCGCGGCCCGTGAAGCGCTTCTACCGTGAAAAATCATTTTTTTTTCCTTTTCCCCACGGGACCCTTTAATAACCCCAACAACATTCCTAGGGGGTCAAGAGGGGGATACCTTGCCCCCTTTCATTAAATTCCCCTTTTGTTTTTCACCTCTTCTTCTCTCTCGATCCTACCCAGAGACAAGATGGCGGCCGCTCCGGACTGTTTAGAATGTTGACAGACACCGGAGAGCCAATCAGCTTTCTGCGCGCAAAGTTCCGATAAGCGAAAAGTAAGCGGACCGGATCGCTGCCCGGAGCGCTGTTACAGATATATATCTTGATTTAAACGTTAATTTCTCAAAATCCACTGAAGCACATATATTGAGACCTAGCAAAGGCACATCGGGCTACCAGTCCCTACAATTTTGCCAAGTTTCGTGCAAATCCATTCAGCCGTTCGAGCTAAAAGTGAGGCCAAAGGCCCTATGGAAAAATGAATGGGAAAAACGCGTTTTGGGACCCCCCTTTTTTCTCGGCCCCCCCTTGACGAAACCCCACCAAATTTTCAGGGGCTGCTCAGTAACAAAATGTGCCATTTTCCTGAAAATTTCAGCCGATTCCGTCCACAAACGCCAAAGTTATTAGACATAGAATTTTCAAAAATCCCATAGGGAATTAATCCTAACTATATATACCTACTGGCGATAGCCAGTAGGTAATATATATATATATATATATATATATATATATATATATATATATATATATATATATATATATATATATATATATATATATGTGAATTTAGTATAGAGTTTTGAGGTTTGTTGTTTATAATATCTTACTTCACTGCAGGCACAGAGCTAAGAAGTGTACCAATTTGGCGGACCCAACTGCGTAGGCAACATCAGAAACCAGGCTGTCTCTCTCTTTTCCACTTCCCCTTTCCCCTCTATTGGTGTACTACCCTGAGGTTTTAGTCCTCATGCGGTGCACTGGTGGTGGGGTGTTAGGACCATCATCGACTCCCGTGGTTCTTATTTGGCGCATGACAGTTCCTGAGGTCGAACAATGCCAAAATGGCCTCTGGGGCGTTCCTCAAAGAGGAGGCGAGCGAGATTAACTCTTGTGTGCCCGTCTCCTTAACAACGCCGGTTCAAATTCCAAGGAAATTCTTCTTCCACACGACAGATGCCTCAGTCTCAAGGGAGCTTTAAACGCTTGTCACCATTGCTACACGCTGACAAGTACAGCAGTTGTATAGCAGTCTATATGGTAGTCACAATTGGTCAAAAGACACTTAAGTTGTATACGCTTGTCGCTGTTGCCACACGCTGACAAGGGCAGCATTTCCTTTACATGCCACACGCTGGTCACGATTGCTACATGCTGACAAGAACAGCATTTTTTTACATGTCACACGCTGTCTGACACAGCAGTTTCCACAGGTGTCACCTTTGTTCATAAGACGGCATACAACGTCCATGATCCATCCTGCCTGCCTTGCACACGCTGACAGGCACAACAATCACCATCAGCTCCTTAACTGCTAGCCCTACTGGACACAGTGCCTTTCAGACTGCTTCACACTTCCCACCTGATCCTTGTTTGGGTCTTATTGTTGCATTGTTCCTCCCTGTACTGCAAATTCATTCACACTGACCTGAATCTTGTGCCCAGTAACAACCATACAAGAAGGAAGGAACATGGGAACTTCAAATATGTCCCAACCCCCTACTTTCTTTAATGAAGTGGGAGAACCTCTCTTGCCATGGAAGGAATGGTTTGGACTAATGGAATTGTACTTAATCGCAATAGGAGGGGTAAAATTCTCTTCCTTGTGCAAATTACATACTCTACTTTATAATTTAGGCATTGAGGGGCGGAAAAGTTACGACAACATTACAACATCAGCAGAAGCAGAAAATGATAGCGATGATGATGACAATGTGTTATTGGTCGCTGTTAACAGACTAGAAAAAAAGATTGGTAAAACTATTAATGTCATATTAGAAAGGCATACATTATTTTTAAAGGTACAGGGCAAGAATGAGAAAGTCATGACGTACATAGCAGCCTTAAAGGGCTTAGTAAAACACATGTGAATTTGAAACACTGCAAGATTCCCTCATCAGAGATCAATTAGTGAGGTGCACGAACATCACTAAAATACAAGAGAGGTTACTTGTTGCCAATCCAGATCTTAAACAGGACATTCAATCAATCAATCAATCAATCATTACATTTGTAAAGTGCGCTACATACCTGTGAGGGTCTCAAGGCGCTGGGGGGGTGCTGCTACTGATCAAAAAGCCAGGTCTTGAGAAGTCTTCTGAAGGCCAGCAGGTCCTGGGTCTGTCATAGGCTGGTAGGGAGAGTGTTCCAGGTCTTGGCGGCGAGGTAGGAGAAGGATCTACCACCGGCAGGGGTTTTTTGGAAGCGTGAAACTGTGGCGAGGGTGAGGTTGGCAGAGCGGAGGCTGCGGGTGGGGGTGTAGAAGCTGAGTCGGTCTTTGAGGTATGCTGGTCCGGCTTTGTGTAGGGCTTTGTGTGCATGGATGAGAAGTTTGAAGGTGATCCTGTTGTTGACGGGTAGCCAATGCAGGCTTTTCAGGTGGGGTGTGATGTGGCTGCGTCGGGGGACATCGAGGATCAGTCGAGCCGAGGCATTCTGGATACATTGCAGCAGTCTCAGGAGCTTGGTTGTTGTTCCTGCGTAGAGGGCGTTCCCGTAGTCCAGCCTGCTGGTGACGAGGGCCTTGGTGACGGTTTTTCTCGTGTCGGAGGGAATCCATTTTAAGATCCTGCGGAGCATTCGGAGGGTGTTGAAGCAGGAAGCGGAGACGGCGTTGACCTGCTTGTTCATGGAGAGGGCGGAGTCGAGGATGACCCCCAGGTTGCGTGCGTGGTCAGTGGGTTGTGGGGCTGTTCCTAGCGATGTTGGCCACCAGGAGTCATCCCAGGCTGAGGGGGTGGAGCCGAGGATGAGGACCTCCATTTTATCTGAACTCAGCTTCAGCCTGCTGTTCTTCATCCATTCGGCAACAGCCTTCATTCCTCTGTGGAGGTTGGCTTTGGCGGTGTGCGGGTCTTCGGTGAGGGATATGATCAGCTGGGTGTCGTCGGCGTAGGAGATGATGTTGAGGTTGTGTTGTCAAGCGACGTGGGCGAGTGGTGCCATGTAGATATTGAACAGCGTCGGACTGAGGGATGATCCCTGCGTAACGCCGCAGATGATCTCGGTGGACTTGGAGCGGAAGGGTGGGAGGCGGACACTCTGGGTTCTGCCGGAGAGGAAGGATGTGCTCCAGGCCAGCGCCTTTTCTTGAATTCCGGCTACATGGAGGCGTGCTGTTAGGGTGCGGTGGTAGACCGTGTCGAAGGCTGCTGAAAGGTCCAGCAGGATGAAGGCGGCCGTTTCTCCTTTGTCCATAAGGATCCTGATGTCATCGGTGGCGGCGATGAGGGCGGTCTCAGTGCTGTGGTTGCTGCGGAAGACGGACTGGGATGGGTCTAGGATGTTGTTGTCTTCAAGGTAGCGGGTCAGCTGTCTGTTGACGATCCTCTCCGTGACTTTCGCCGGGAAAGGGAGGAGGGAGATGGACCAGAAGTTCTTGAGGTCGTTAGGATCCGCGTTGGGTTTCTTCAGTAGGGCGCTGATCTCGGCGTGTTTCCAGCTCTCTGAGAGGTTGCTGTCTCGAAGGAGATGTTGATTGTTTTCCAGAGATGGGGTGCGATGGTTGTGCTCGCTTTGTTGAAAACATGCTGAGGGCATGGGTCAGATGGAGATCCAGGGTGGATGGAGTTCATGGTCTTGATGGTGTCTTCGTCGCTGATGTTGGACCAGGCGGTCAGGTGACTGGTGCAGGTGGTGGTCTCAGGGCTGGTGGTCTCGGCGGTGGATGTGGGGGTGACGGTGTTGAAGCTGTTGTGGATGTCGGTGATCTTGCGGTGAAAGAAGGTGGCCAGTGAGTTGCACAGGTCTTGTGATGGTGCTATATCGTTGGTGATGGAGCAGGGGTTGGAGAGTTCTTTCACGATGTTGAAGAGCTCTTTGCTGTTGTGTGCCTTGTTGTCTAGGCGGTCCTTGAAGGCGGTCCTCTGGCAGTCCTCTGGCGGTCTTGATGAGTTTGTGGTGTGTGCGGGTGGCGATCTTGTGGGCTGTGTAGCTCTCTGGTGATCGGTCGCGGAGCCATCTCTTCTCCAGCTTCCGACAGGTGCGCTTGGAGGTTCGAGGTCTTCGGTGAACAATACGGCTTTCTTGTTGGTGTGATTTGTGGTGGAGGTCTTGAGTGGGGCAAGGGTGTCGGCGCAGTCGTTGATCCACTGTTTGAAGTTCATGGCGGCGGTGTCGAGGTCAGTGGGGTCGGCGGGTGGTCCCAGGGTGAGGGTGGTGGCCAGTTGGTCCTCGGTGACCTTGCCCCAGCAGCGGCGCGGCCTTTCTTGGGTGCGGTGGTGTGTGGTGGGTTTCCTGAAGGTGAAGTGGACGCATCTGTGGTCTGTCCAGTGAGGTTCGGTGGTGTGGTTGAAGGAAACATGGGGACTTGCGGAGAAGATGGGGTCCAGTGTATGTCCAGCGGCGTGGGTGGCTGTTGTCACGAGCTGTTTGAGTCCGAGGTTGGCGAGGTTGGCGATCAGGACGGTGGAGTTGGCGTCGTTGTTGTTCTCCAGGTGGAAGTTCAAGTCCCCGAGGAGGATGTGGTCCATTGAGGCAAGGGCGTGGGTGCTGATGAGGTCGGCGATGGAGTCGCTGAACTGTGGTCGGGGTCCGGGTGGTCTGTAGACGAGTGTTCCTCAGAGGGTGGTGTTGGGGATGGTGTGGATCTGGAAGTGCATGTGTTCGGCGGTGGTGAGGGTGTTGTGCGTGTTGGTCGAGACTCTGAGGGTGTCCTTGTGGATGATGGCGATTCCCACTCCGTTGGTGCGGTCTCTGCGGGAGATCTTGTAGCCTTCTGGGATGGCTATGGCCTTAATCTGATGCTGAGGTGGCGTTCAGCCAGGTTTCCATCAGGAAGGCGACGTCGGGGTGGTTGAGTCTAGGAGATCCCATAGTTCGATGGCGTGCTTGCGAGCGGAGCGGGTGTTTAGGAGGATGCAGCAGAGGTGGTTGGGTTCTCTGATTGATCGTCTGGCAGGGCGGATGCTGGTGGTCCAGTGGTTCTGGAGTTGGACGTGGTCCGGGAACGGACAGGTGCAGACGGGTTGGCCTTTGGCGCACCTTTGGCGCGCCAGCGGCGCACCTGCTGAGCGTTCTCGCTGTTCGTGTCCATTGCGCGGCCTCCATATGAGGGGTTATGGGAGGGAGGAGCAGCTGGAGGCGGGAGCGGGGTGGAGAATGGGGCACCAGGGCGCGGGCCGCAGGGAGGCAGCGGCGGGAAGGGCGAAGTGAGGGGAGCGGGTGGGGGCAGGGGGGAGGGCACAGGCAACAGTGGAAAGAGGAGCAGAATGGGAAAAAACATTGAGATAGCGGTGAATATTGAGCACACTGCAGATTGCATGGCAGCAATGAAGGAAGATGTGGATAAACATACTGAAGCTAATGCTATAAGTAAGCAGGAGATCAACAAAGAGAGCAAAAAAAAATACTGAATGTTCTTCCAGCGGGTGCTAAACTAAAGTGCTACCGGTGTGGTAGTCCAAGTCATTTAGCAAATTACGTAGGGTGTCAAGCCAGGTCGATCACATGTCATAAGTGCGGTAGAAGGGGGAATTTTGCTAGGGTTTGTCGTGATCAAAGTCCTAAAGCAGTAATATCCATTGAGCAAGAGCCACCCCAAGAACCCAAACATGTGTTTCAACTGAACGACCCTGAAAAAAATGCTGAATTACCGTTGTGTACTGTCACCCTAGACAAGAGAGAGGTCACTGTATTTGCAGATTCTTACTCACCCTATAACTTGGTGCAAGCTGAGGTTTTCTCAAAAATGTTTCCCTTAAGGCAACAAAACTTTCAGCCCCCAGACATCCATCAGGCGCAATCCAGCACCTAGATTGGCTGCCTGTAGCCAGGCATATAGAATTTAAAGCTCTTTACATGACTTTTAAAATCTTGAAACTCTCCTCCCCAAGTATCCTGACCAACGTACTGGTACCAGACATACATACACGCAACTTGCGCTCTCTGGAGTCATACCTTGCTGTTGTTCCATGGGTAAAACGCATGCGTGCTGGGGGACGCTCTTTCTACTGTTTGGTGGCCAAACTGTGGAATTCTCTCCCCATGCGAATCCGCAGCCTGGATAATTATTTGACGTTTAGGAAGGCTTTAAAAACTCATTTTTTCCCAGCGGTTTAGGCTCTAGTGTTTGGTCTGCCTGTAGTAAGCGCTGGGACGCCTCTTTGCTGAGGCAGCTGTTGCGCTATAAAAGTCTGTCTAACAACACATAACATAACATCCAGGGGGGTACAATGGTGACCCTATACCCTTGGTAGGTATGACCACCATGAACTTAGGAATTAAAAGAGAAGCACAGTTGGAAAGATTTATATCACGCAGAAGGGATCCAACTTATTAGGGTGGAAGCACCAGAGAGAGCTAGGTATCAAGCTAGATCCCAACAGTCCGGACCAAGTCCTACTAGTAGATCTGTCGGTAGGGGGCACCGAAGTCCTTACAGAGAAGTTAGGGCTGTTGAAAAACTACCAACACTCCATCAAGCTCAAAACCTATTCTAAACCAGTTACTTACAAAGTCAGACCCATACCACACATGATGCAGGCCCTACGAGCTGATTTAGATACACTGTTGTCACAAGGGGTTATTGAACCTATAGAAAGCTCACAATGGTTGGCTCCCATAGTTCTTACCACCAAATCATCCAGCAAGGAGATTAGGTTATGTGTTGACCTGAGGGATTTAAATGAGAACATTTGGGTGGATAGGCACATTTTGCCACGGATACATGAAAATCTTACCCTCATCAAAGGTGCAAGTTACTTTAGCGTGTTAGATCTATCATTGGCGTACCACCAAGTGGAGCTGCATCCCGACTCCTGTCATCTAACATCGTTCATTACACCTCTTGGGGCATTCCAGTACATCCGCATGCCCTTTGGGTTGGCTTCAGCAGCTGCTGCCTTCCAAAGGATCATGCAACATGTATTGAAGGACCTCCCATGTACACTATGCTTCCAGGACGACATTCTTATTTATGGTAAAGATTTAGAGGTGCACAACACCTTTCTCAGAAATGCATTAGTTGAGCTGGAGGCAGCAGGTCTAACCTTGAAGAAAGAAAAGTGCAGCATAGGGGTGGGGTCTGAAGAGTACTTAGGGCACACTATTTCTGAAGACGGTATAAAGCTCAAGGCAGACTTGGTGGAGGCCATTCAGGGCACACCGGCTCCCATCTGTGTCGAAGATCTCAAATCGTTTTGGGCTTATCTGAATACTATGCTAAATTTGTCCGTAACTATGCAAGTATTGTGGAGCCATTGAGAACACTGTTAAATCAAGAACACCTTTTGTGTGGAATGAAGAGTGTTAGTCAGCGTTCATCACAGTGAAGAAGAGTATTGCCCCGCCCCATCGTGGGGCAGATTCGAGCCCACCAAAACCATTATCTTGTGCACTGACACTAGCAATAAAGGGTTAGGCACCAGTCTTACACAAGTGGTCGACGGCAAGGATCATGTGGTCGCCTTTGCTTCCTGCGCCCTTAAAGGAGCAGAAGCAAATTACTCTGTGGTGGAAAAAGAGGCACTTGCATGCGCTTGGACCATTAAACACTTCAGTTTCTTCTTATGGGGTATCCCCTTCACTGTGAATACTAATCACAAGCCCCTAATGTATGCATTCACTACAAAAGGGTCAGTGAAAACCACACCAAGGATCGCAAGCTGGATCCTGGCACTGGAGGGATACAATTTCACTGTTAAGTATTTGCCAGGCAATAAAAATGTCATAGCAGATTTTCTATCTCGATCACCACCTGATGTTGATGATTATGAAACTGTAGTGGATACTGATAAAATGATACTGAAACTGACCTGCCTCAACAAAGAGGAATGGAACAAGTGCTTACACTCAGGTGAGGAAATGAAGGCACTCAAAGACTTCATGTTCAACGGCTGGCCTAACGATAAGAAAGAAGTTACCACGTTGCTTAGCGGCTACTGGGAGGTGAAATTGGAGTTGAGCATTCAAGGGGGAACGGTTTGTAGGGGTGAAAAGATCGTTCCACCTATACAATTGGGACAAAAAATTGTAGACCTTGCCCACATGGGTCACCTAGGGCGCAGCCTCACCAAAAATAAGATCAGGTTGGACAATTGGTGGCTGGTCAGTGTTGGATACTATGGCTGAACAAACAGTACGGGACTGTCTAGAGTGTAGTCACTCTGACAAAATTAATCAAACATGAAGACCCCCACTGTCCCCGGTGGCTGTGCCAGACATGCCATGGTCCAAACTATCCCTCAACATTATTGGTCCCCTTAATCTCAAAATGTTAAATGAACTATTCATACTTGTCATGGTAAACTACCACACCCATTGGATAGTTTACAAGTGTGTACACCAAATAGACACCAAGGTTCTAATTAATTTCCTTAATAATGTGTTTTTTGATGAGGGCATCCCCAACATCATGGTAACTGACAATGGGGTACAATTTACTTCAGAAAGCATGAGAGAGTTTCTTTCTGAAATGGGCATTACCCATCATAAAACGGCACTATACTGTCCCCGGGCCAACGGGTTGGTGAAAAGTATGAACTGATTGGTGAAAGAATGTCTACAACGAGCAGAAGTTTTAGGAATCTCTGCAAAAGAAGCATTACAGCATACACTTTGGGCTTATCGATCAACCCCTAATTCAGTTACCGGGGTTTTCCCCTCTAGGTCCATGAAGGGAAGAGTCCCCAAAAGCAGACTTTCACCTCCTTGGAAACGATCATATACCTGTAGAGTAGACAGGGATGAAGTGGACAAAAGAATAAGTGTTCATCAGTCTAAATTTAAAAACCGGTATGATGAAATAAAACATGTGAAAGTGCGCTTTTTCAGAGTGGGCGATTGGGTTCGCATAGACCTACCTAAACCACGTAGAAGGGAGGCCACAAGGTTCTCAGAACCTATGAAGGTAACTCACGTAGGCAGAAATGTGATTCAACTTGCAAATGGCCAAACATGGAGCATGGACAGAATTGTTTCTCACTTGGAGGGTGCTGTTCCTCAGGTTGTGGCTCAGAGGGATGAGAAGGATCTTGATGGTCCTAGAAGATCCCTAAGGTCCAGGTCCACATCGAGGTGGACTAAAGACTACTGTACTATGTAAATTGCATTGTTCAAATGTTGTATTATCCGGTATGTTATGTTATTTCATATCAAGGTCTTGCCCATACTGCCTTGGAATCCCAAACCCCCCTTTCCTTCTATCCTCCTTTCCTCTCCCTATGTAAGGAGATTTGTTATAATCTGCACTTGCTATGCCCTGGCACCCCTCTCCCTCCTCCCCTGTTGGTCCTTGCCTAACCATGCTGTACTGAACATTCCACAGCTGACTCCAGCTGACTGGAACCTGTGATGGTGAGAAGTACGAATAAAGAAGAGTTTACAAGTATTCTGTGTCAACTGCTTCCTTATAACACTAACCATGAGTGCTATTGCCACTTCATTGTACATTGCCAAAAGGTAATATTTCCTTCACGGCTATACAAGTCTGTAATTCATAAAGGAGTATCTTGGAAAATATTTTGGTAGGTAGGCATAGCAGGACAAGCAGTCTGTAATACAAAGTAATAAACTATTGATCCTCTTTAATATAGGCACCAATAGTGCTCCCTTGCATACTTGCAGTGCATGGAAGGCCGTCTAGGATGACTGGAAAAAGTGAGACTAAGACCATGGTGCACCAAATACGAGCTTGCTTTACATTCTTTTTTATTTAGGCCATCTGGTTCTATTAATATCGAAAAATCCCCTTAATCAATTGGCATAGTCACTCTCACGTTTTAATTTGTTAACCCAATTGCAATAAGAACAGAACTGTAAAATATGAGCACAGGGGCTTTGCTGTTATGAACACCTAATAGTTTAGTTATATATTCTACCCAAATGGTTTGAAGGATCTCTTCCTTGGATAGAGTACATTGCTCCACCAATATGTCTTTTCAGATTAATTCCTATATTCTTTTAGTGCCCCTATAGTCTCTAACATGTTCACTATAGTGTTCCAGTTCCTCATCACTGTATTTCATTTCTTGTGACTAATCATATTTTTAAGAATCAGGTTTTCTCTTGATTTGGAGGTGAATGAGTCAATAACTTAAGGAGGCTCCCATTTCCTACACACTTTTCTGAGGTGTTCTAGCTGATCAATGGAAATTAATCTCTCAATCAAGCAGGATTTATAAAGCATGGTTAATCACCTGTGAGGGTATCCAGGTGCTAAGGGACTTGTTGCTTCGGGTGGGTTCAGTTGAACAGTCAGGTCTTAAGTGCCTTCGGGAATTCTAGGAGAGAGATCAAGGTCCGGAAGTGAAAAGCGAGGCAATTACAGGATTCAGGAGCAAGGTAGGAGAAGGAGCACCCTTCACTGTCGCTTCAGCAGATGCAGTGGCTGTGTGCAAGATGGAGGGAAGAGTAGCATAGGTGTCTGCAGAGTTGGTGGACGTTCAGGTGGTAGTTGATTTATGCTAGTCCTTAGCTGTGTAAAAATAAAAAATAAATTGTAAATTGATACTTGTATAGCGCACTACTCACCCGCAAGAGTCTCAAGGCGCTTGTACGAATACCGCTGTGGAACCCATCCTTGCTTTCCCTGTGAGGCGTCCACTCCTGGGCACCCCCAAGGTGGAGGCCAGGCATCCTTAGTGTTGTGGGGGCCGTTGTGGAGATTATGCAAGCTATTGCCCAGAGTTGCAGAGTGGGACTCCATGATTGGAATAGGCACTGAGGCGAGAATTATCAGGTCCGTGGAATTTTGAGCCCAAGACCCGCCGAGGCGGGGAATTGAACCCTGGTCCTGGGCTAGACCTCTGCATCAGGGTCTGCCGCTCTAACCATTGAGCCACACAGTGTAGGGATTTGTAGGTGTGGATCAGAATTTTGAATTGAATTCTCTTCTGTATGGGGAGCCAGTAGAGGTGAGGGGTGACGTGGTCTATTTGGGAAGGTAAAGGATGGGTCTGGCTGCTGTGTTCTGTATGGTTTGCAGTCTGTTTGGGAGGTTAGTGGTAAGTCCTGCATAGAGTTAGTTGTCATCGTCCAGTCGGCTGATGACTAGGACTTGAGTGATGGTTCATCTGGTACTGATGGGGATCCATTTGAAGATGTTCTGGAGCATGCAAAGAGTGAGGACGCAGGTGGATGAAACTGCATTGATCAGGCTTTTCATTGTGAGTTTGCTGTGCAGGGTTATGCCGAGGTTGTGTGCATGATCTGTTGGAGTTGGTGCAGGTCCTAATTTGAGGGTCATGAGGAGTCGTTCCATGGGGAGGTGGTGTTGCTGTAGATTAGCTCTTCTGCTTGTCTGTGTTGAATTTCAGGCAGTCGTTTTTCAGTTAATCTGTGACACTCATCATACAACTGCTGATGTTGGCCCTCGTGGTGGTGAGGTCTTCTTAGAGTGAGTGGATGAGCTGGGTCTCGTCTTCATAGGATATGATGTTTAGTCAATGGGCTCTGATGATATTGACCAAAGGGGCCATGTAAGTGCTGAGCAGTGTGCAGCTGAGGGATGTGCCCAAAGGATGCCGCCAATGATGTTCTTGAGTTCCAAGGGCAACAAATGAAGGCAGATTCTCTGGGTTCTTCCAGTGAGGAAGGAGGCAATCCATTTGAGGGCATCTCCTTGGATTCCGATGGGATGATGTATTTTGATTAGGGTGTGGAGGGATACAGTGTTGAATGGTGCACAGAGGTTGAGGAAGATCAAAGTTACCATTTCTCCCCGGTCAAAGAGGGTTCTGATGTCGTTGGAGGCAGCGATCAGGGCAGTTGCAGTGCTGTGGTTTGTGTGAAATCCAGATTGGGAGGTGTCCAGAAGATTGTTATTCTCCAGGTGTTCTGAAAGTTGGGGGTTGATGTTTTTTTCAGGAACTCTGGCAGAGTTCTTGAGTTTAGTGGGGTCGACAGATGGTTTCTTCAGAAGGGGTTTGACTTATGTGTGGTAAATGTCCTCTCCACTGCTCTCCTTGGATAGACTGTACTATGACATCATAGAATGCCTGGGTGTCCCTCTGGCTCTAAGTGGCTCTCTATAACTTACTTGTCAGTTGATCTACTCAGGCTGAGCTGATGAGAGCTAGCTCCTGGTGGGGTCCTACTTGTCTACTCCTGTACTTGTCATCTTGGAAAGAACCTACTAATAAAGAATCCTACATACACAGTGGACTGTGCATCTTTGTTTACTACAGTTTGGCGACGTTTTAAAGAGGATGAACCTACATGTGAAATAAGGAAGCTTCTACAGGAAAGGAACTAAAGACATTTTGCTATTGCTTCTACAAGGAAAAGAGCTAAAGACATTTTGGAATTTTAATTAAGCTGAAAGGTAACGCCCGACTGACCCCACCAGTGTCCAGTTTCACCTTGGACAGCCTGCACCTGGGCGTTTGTTTGTGAAGGAGCTTATCACTGTGAAAGTACTCTTTGTCTTCTTGCTGTCATCTGGATTGTCTTCAGCAACAAAAAGTCTCTGAAACTCATTTGGCCTGATCACCCTTTTGTTTTTCTTCGACCTTTTTAGCCTTGACAGTTCGCAGTTTGGTCATGTTTGGGTATCCTAAGACCATGTGATGTGCCTACTTTTACAGATCTGCTCAACCCCAGCAGTTCTCTTCACAACAACTACCTTTGACTCAAGGACCATCCGTGAGTGCTTATAATTTTGCAGTGTACTTCTATTTTGTCACCCTGCAAGTGAGCTAATTCGCATTTTTGGAAGGAAACGCTCTACATCTTACCGATGGATGGGAGCATTTCGGTTTCCAGCTAGCACCATTTGGCCTGCGTGAGATGTCAGCGCCGGCTTTTGTGGAGTTGTTTGGAGGTTACAAACTTCTTCTGGTGCTCAGGATTTGTCAAGAACTGTCTGTCATCTGAAGCCTGACAGACATCCCTAGTCAGCCGCGCTGGTGTGTGCAGAAGGAAACGCGTCTGTACGCTATTTTTGAAAACCAGACACGGGCTATGCGGTCTGTGTGAAGGAGGAATTTTTACACTTTCGTGCTTTGTCTGCTAAGGTACAGTGTATTTCATAACTTTTCTTTAGTCAGCTTTCGCTTTATTTGCGCCGCGCTGCAAGTGACAGTTCAACTGTCACTGACTTTCAATTAACTGTGCGCGCGCTAAGCAATGCGCTCGAGGCTTACCTTGTTTTCACGTCGAGCACCTCGCTGGCCATTCTGACGTCTGCCTATCTTAGCTGCTTGAACGGGCATACGTTTGCCCAGCACTAACGTGCCGAGAGCCACCCTGGGCAGCGTATCCTGCGTGCCTCCATCTTAGGATTGTTTTTTTTTTAGTTTGGCTCTGCAAACCACGTTGTTTTCCTCAATGCAACGTTCTGGGCGACATGTTAGACACAACCAGTTTCTGCTCGTCAAGGTGCATTACGGAGCTTTTGTCTTTCCTACCCTGGGTGACTTTTATGACATTTATGAACATCCACATCGCTGGGTGCATTCCAGACTTGCCTTTTCCATGTGGAGGTCTTTACAGGAACCCGGCTGAGACATCGCTCATCATTACGGAGCTTTTCTCTTTCCTACCCTGGGTGACTTTTATGACGTTTATAAACATCTACATCGCTGGGTGCATTCCAGATGGAGGTCTTTACAGGAACCCGGGTGAGACTTCGCTCCCCGGAGCTTGTGTTACCTGTTATTTAATGTTTTAGTTTTTTTTTCTTGCTGCATATTTTGTCTGCGTTTACACTCTGCTGCATGTTTGGAGCTTTACAATTTCATTGTTTTCACAATGCCTGTTTTTTTTGTTTAATTGGGGTTGTGTCGGCGGTTGGTATAACAACTCTTTGAACGGTTGTGTTTTAGGTAGGTGGTGTATTTGTGGGTAGTCAATGCCCATTTCCCAGGTTCTCTACCCTGCGGTGTACCCTACTTAGGGGAAGTTGTGTTTTAGGTAGGTGGTGTATTTGTGGGTGGTCAATGCCCATTTCCCAGGTTCTCTACCCTGTGGTGTACCCTACTTAGGGGAAGTTGTGTTTTTAGTAGGTGGTGTATTTGTGGGTAGTCAATGTCCACTTCCCACCTGCGGTGTACCCTACTTTGGGGATGTTGTGTTTTTAGTAGGTGGTGTATTTGTGGGTGGTCAATGCCCATTTCCCAGGTTTTCTACCCTGTGGTGTACCCTACTTAGGGGAAGTTGTGTTTTTAGTAGGTGGTGTATTTGTGGGTAGTCAATGTCCACTTCCCAGGTTCACTATCCTGCGGTGTACCCTACTTAGGGGATGTTGTGTATTATATAGGTGATGTGTTTCTGGGTAGTCAATGTCCATTTCCCAGGTTTTCTACCCTGCGGTGTACCCTACTTAGGGGATGTTGATCTTTTGTGGGTAGTCAATGCCCCGTGTCACTGCCTTGGTGGGCTATACTTTGGTGTACCCTACTTTGAGGTGGTTGTGATTTTAAAGGGTTAGTACCCTGTGTTTTTTTTGCTGGAGTTTGTTAAACATCATTTATTTTTGACACTCTGCTTCTATCTTAGTCTACCTGCCTGAGATTCGTGGCCAAGGGTTTCATGTCGGTGCGACTTTGTAAGAAGTTTTATCATTTTCTTCACTGTCACCTTGTTTTGTAAAGGGTTTGTGTCTACGCTCGCCTTTGTTTATCAGGGTGTTTACTCCCTTTTGTGAGCATGACCACCTTTCTTTGCTACTTTGGTTCTCTTCCATTTTGAACCATGCTTTTACTCTAAGGGAAGGGGATGTGGCATATAGTAGCATTTAGTTGTTTTTGTTTATTTATAATCTAGCATGTTATTGTATCTGTTCATGCTAATATTATCTCATACAGTACTTGTTGCCTTTAAAGTACTTTGCCGAATTGTTTCTTATTTTGTTCTTTCTCCTTAAGGGAAGAGGATGTGTGGTAAATGTCCTCTCCACTGCTCTCCTTGGATAGACTGTACTATGACATCATAGAATGCCTGGGTGTCCCTCTGGCTCTCAGTGGCTCTCTATAACTTACTTGTCAGTTGATCTACTCAGGCTGAGCTGGTGAGAGCTAGCTCCTGGTGGGGTCCTACTTGTCTACTCCTGTACTTGTCATCTTGGAAAGAACCTACTAATAAAGAATCCTACATACACAGTGGACTGTGCATCTTTGTTTACTACATTATGCATGCTTCCATTATTCAGGGCAGGTGGTGGTGGCAATGGATGTCTTGAAAAAAGTAGTAAGCTTACTGCTGATTTACTTGCTCCGGAGGTTGCAGATGTGGTAGGGTCAGTAGTCTATGAGGGCTGCAGTGTTCTGTGTGGTATGCTGCTCCCAGGAAGTGAGTAGGTGGTCAGAGGTCACAATTGTAGGAGCGAGGTGACTGATGAGGTCAGAGAGGGTGGGTTGGGGTTCTAAGTTTTTGTAGATGGTGGAGATCTTGTCATGGAAGAAGTTTTTAGGGTGTCACAACGTTCCTGGGAAGGGGTGAGGATGATTTTGGTGGCTGAGGGATTGGAAAACTCTCTTGCATTGTTGAAGAGTTCTTTGCCATGGTTTGGGCTGGCTTTAGCCCGGTCTGCCAGGGTGCTGGTCTTCATCTCCTTCAGGAGCTTGTGGTAGTGGTTGAAGGCTGTCTTGAAGGTTGCTCTGTCTGTAGAATCCTTGCGAGTGTGCCATTTACTTTCTAGTTGCTTGTAGTTGCGTTTCATGGTTGTTAGTAACCATGGGCGTAGTTCACCTAGTCGCGCTACGTGAAGCTACGCAAAGATGTTCATGCACTACGCAACCTTCGCGTAGCTTCGCAAGCGTGCGTAGTTGCTTGTTGCGCCTGTTCGCAATGCATTTTTCTTTTTCGGTAGCGTGTTGTGCATGTTCGGGGCGCTGTTTGCGTGCTCGGGGGATAGTAGCTGGTGAACTTACCCATGAGGTCCCCTATGGGCGTGGCCATTTTGTTTTTTCAATTGTCCCGCCCGCTTGCGATGCCTTATTTCCTGTTCCTGGTTGCATATAGCGTGTTCGCAATGCGTATGTCATGTTAGGGAATGCTATCTGCTTGTTCACAACGACTAGTGTGTGCTTGTTGAGGAAATATAAATTTTATGGTCAAGTTGTGTTCCCTAGCGAGTACCCCACCGTATCCATGTATCAGCTTAAAGTGCATGTAACTTCCCTCCTGTGTCAGCTATGAAGACGCAAATACATTTGCGTCCAACGTTAACATGTCCTCTTTCAGATCCACCCTGAATGGATTGAATAGTCCGTTCCTAAGTATGCTATGCCAACGTCTTTTTGTAGTGTACTTTACACGTTTTTCCAGCTCTGGCAAAGTAGGCCCTGAATTTCTGCCATCGAGCCTTTTTTCTGGTTTCTGACTCCGAAAGCCTCAGCCCAGGCAGCCTCTGTACCCGTGAACTCTGACTTACTTCCAGCGCGGCTCACCGCGCTTAGCTCAGCCTGCTGCCTGCCAAGACTGACTACAACCTTCGAATTATCTGCTCCGCTCCTCGAAAATACATTCCTGCCTACTAGTTAAGTAAACATTCCCCAGCTGCAGAGCAAAGGGCCGGCCTGTCTCCATGCAAGTAATTCATAGCCTCTGTTACCATGCTCCCCTGGAAGGCCCATGCCCCACGCTTCTCATGCAGACACTTAGGCGCTTATACACGCACCCATTGTCAGTATAGAATAGCTTCTGCCCCAGAGACCTTTTCCGTTCAGATAATATGGTTCCCAAACATCAGATATCAGATATGATAGAAGTACGAGTTGATCTGACATGCCAGACTTCTGTCTCTTTCCGTCAGCGTAAATGTCAAGCCCCTGCACCCTCCAGTTCCACGTCAATCACACGTCATGCAGCTGCGCGCGCATCCAAGCCTCCGATTTCTGCTGACATTGCAACATTTCTGTTTGGTGCCACCCACTCATGACACCTACCTGTGACGTTTCTAGCACACACCTCCAGTTCACGCCTTCTGATTAACGTACCAGTAACACGTGGATGCTGTTATCTTGTCTTCTCTCAGCTGTTACGCCTACTGCATTGCTTTCTATGATGTAAATTAAGTATATAAGCTATGTACTGTTAATAAAATAGAGCGCGCTCTCTATCCCTTCTTCCACCCCTGTGGTGGGAAGAACATGATATCCAGGTCTTGACCATTCCTTTTTAAGGAATAAAACCCCTAAGAACTCTAACACCACGGACTCTGTTTTTTTCTTTCCGATTGAGTTATTATTGATTAAGTACTTACCTGCATAGAAATTAAGACGGTAAATTATATATTTACGACATTTTGGCACCCGAATAGGGACCCCTCCCCCACCTCACGCGCCGGTTGGTGCGTTGCAAGCTCTGTCCCCTGCCATCAGTTAGAAGGAAACTACGCGTACCAGCAGGATTTCCTGTATCTCCCTCTGGCCCACGGAGGTGACGAAGACTGCGATCAGTACCCAGACGAGGCGGTGAGGAGTGCGGAGGATCCCGACCAGAGCCTAGCCGAAAGAAGCAAGGTCCGAGGTGTCAAGAGGCCCACCAGTTTTCCGAAGTTTTCCGAAGTTTTCCGAAGTCTTCCACGTGTCGAGTCGAGTCCAGTCGAGTTTTCCGAGGCCTTCTGTTTCCGTGCTTCCCGGTGAGTACCATTGCTGGGACGTATCTAGACGGGTTTGGGTACACAAGTCCGGTCTGCACTGTTTTTAGACAGTGTATCTGTGCTGTTTAGCAGTACATCCGTTATTTCAAGTTTCTGCACTGTTTTAGCAGTGTATCTGTGCTGTTTAGCAGTACATCCGGTATAGGGGGTAGTTATATATGTCTCAAATGTTTTTTTTCATGTGATCAATGTCGTGGTATGAGTGTGACTGTTTTCAATGTGTATTATTGTGTTCTTGTATAAACTAGCTGTATCCAGTATTAAGTAGCAAGGATTGAGCATTCCGTACTAAGTAAACAAGATGCCGTTTTTCAACAAGTTAAAGCAGATAGGAACTAGGAAAGGGATACTAGAGGAAGAAATTCCTATCCCCCCTAGGGACACTCCAGGAAATTTTATGTACCACAAGCATGGCATAGATGCCATATTATATCTAGATTTATGGGCCGAGTATACTAAGCATCTAGACGAAAGACACAGATGGCCTGTTACCGGAACATGGGATGCCGAGTGCATCATGAAGGTAGAAGAAGCACTATGGAAAAAGAAAGCCAGACAATCTCAGAAGGACGCCATAGAATTTTGGCGTAAGGAATCACATAGGCGTGCTGAAAAAGCACTACGTAGAGAAGACAGACTTAAAGAATCAGATAGAGCCCAAGAAAACGAATTAGTTACTGAAGGGATCCGAGTAAAATCAGAGCAAATAGACCGCGCACAAAATAACCTCGTAAACGGTATGTATCTCGCGGCCGAGGGTTCGCCTGAGGCCATTTCAGAAATACCGAAAAATCTGCTGCCACCATTAGTGCCAACTAAAGTAATTCACAAGACTACTAAAGACATATTCCTGAATTCCTATTTAGAGGATGTAGCACCCGCTTACACCAATCTGCCTGTCCGCGCCCTGCCTAACGACAGGGACGGGGGGGGTAACCCGCCCCAAGATCATATTCCGCCAGTACCACAACAGATTCCTCCTGTTCCACCACCTCCACCACTTCCTGCACTTAAAGTCGATCTACCGAAACCACTTCTACCTGACCCTACTAAAAGACAAATTCAAGTTCAAATACAGACTCCACAGAGAGATAATGTTCAAGCTTCCGCTTCAGGAGGTGCGATGGGGGGTCTCAGGACCCCGCCATTAACACACAGATTAAACCTTAGGGATATGCAGAGTCCTTTTACGTTCAAGTCACCCCGCCTTGACATATTCAAAGAAAACCTTTCAGTTTGCAGATATGATCCAGTACCCGGCAAAGACGATATAATGATGATGGCATCACTACGGTTAAGATCTGCTACTGATTTCCTGCTGTACTATGCAGGAATGAAGGAGCGCCTAGATAGAATATATGAGTTTGTTCAGACTGGGAAAGACCCTGACAGTATTAAGGATGCCATGGAGCGTCAGAAAGTTGACGTCCAAGCACAAATACTATGTTTTTTCATAAATTGCCTAATAAGAGAACGAGACAGGCCTGGGACAGATCAGAGTGAATTAGATGCACTAAACAAGTGGGGTCAAAATATATCTGAAGGAAAACACGACAAGGGGACTTGCATAGCCAGTATGTACAAGAAAATTAGAAAAGCAGTGATAGAAATGCACAAAAAAGAGAAAGAAAAGGCTTCCTCCGAGGAGGAAGAAGAACTTGAAGAACCAGAAAAGACTACAGATACTATAGCGTATGTAGGTAAGGGAACTTACCTTAGGAAAGGCACTCGTCCAGAAAGCAAGAGAGTATTCCTCTCTGCCCTAACAAACCCGAATTCTTCTGAACATCAGTTCCAGGAGACTGATAAAAGACTCCGACAGAGAATGGGGTACCATGTACTCAATTCTATGGATGAACAAGAACTAGCCCGGTCAGCCATATTATGGACTGAAAATCCAGATATATATAATGATGACACCGTAGCGCAGACATTCCTGAACCTTTCCCCAGACGAGCAGAAATTAGCAGGTGTATACATGATTCAGCACCTCCTCACGAAATACAGAAACCAACATTCTGATCCAGGTCCCTTACACGAAACATTAGAAGCACTACTCATGGATAGATGGAGAGGTCTAAGTACCAAGTTAATACAAATAATTCTAGAACAACGACATAGATATAACACTTTTATAAGCTCTGAATATGTTCCCGCTCCGCCCCAAGAAAGGAAAATGTATCACATGCAACGCCTGAGTGGCATTGAAAGTCAGAACCCCTTACGAGAAGTGCACCCAGTTATGGGTGAGGATCATAACTTGAAACGTGTGTATGTACACACGCCACTGACTAAGTTAGAACTGTTAGAAATGAAGAAACTGTCCCGTGCCATGATAAAGACCCTGCAGGTTTTCACAGAGAGCTTAAAGACATGTTACTAATGGGGGATTACACATATGAAGATATCATGAAAATGTTAAAGGTACTGCTGCCCACGGGCATCTACGAGAAATTAAAGGAAAAAGAATGGGAGGTGGGAGACAAAAAGATTGCATGGGCAGAAATAGAAGACGAAGAGAACAAACGTGTCCCAGGGGTAGGCCTTGGGGACAAAACTAAAGCATTACCAGGTTTGATAGTACAGGTTCTGCCAAGATTATTGACAACTAGAAAAGAAGACTGGGATGCAATCTCAGCATGTAAACAGAAACCTGACGAAGATACTAGTGACTTCTATTCAAGATTCGAGAAATGTTTTATTATTAATAGTGGTCTTAAACCAAGTAGCGAGTCGTACCCGCATCTTTTTGTATCTAAGTTAGTCGAGAATTCCCTGTTAGCAGTTAAAAACTGTGTATACAAGGTTGAAAGTACATGGCAAGCAAATACGCCATCACAGATGTTACAAATGTTACAATACCATCAGAATAGAATTAGAGAAGAACAAGATCAGGAACAGAAACGTATGAAAGACACGAAAATGAAAATGTTGGTAGCTCAAACAGTTCCCGCCGACGGTCACAGAAAGGGTGCGACCCAGACAAATCATTCTGCAGCTCCCGTTAAAGGGACATGCAACTATTGTAAGCAGCCAGGTCACTACGTACATGAATGTCCAGTTCTGAAACATAACATAGCCACAGGTAAAACTAAAGAGAGACCGCATCCACCAAGACAAGATCAGGCCCAGCAACAGACCTCACAGAATGTACAACCTATGCAGAATACACAGCCTATGCATGCTTCATACCATACAGCACAGACAGTAGCGGTATCACAGCCACAGCCTCTTGCCGCAACTCAGCAAGTTTCCCAACAGATGTACCAGTATGCCCAATCTGCTTACCCTGAGTATCAACGATACACATGAAACAGCCTGGAGAGGGAGTTTGGCTTGCCTCTTATTGAAATTCCTGTAGATCAAGAGGGTCCTTATGTACACAGTCAAGTATTGGGAAAAGACAGAAAGTTTTTAATTGACACAGGGGCAAGCCGCACAACAATCAGTCATAATGAAGTCCCAGGGGCACCCCTCTCAGGCTCACAGAATGTTTCCCTTGGTTTTTCAGGACAGCCCATTGTAAATGAGGTATCTGAACCAGTCCCCCTGGCTGTGGGGCCATTATCACGTGTTACAGACCTGTTACTTACGAAATCATGTCCAGAAAATCTGTTAGGAATAAAAACGTTGAAGGCTCTAGGAGCCATAATTTGCTGTTCCCCGGAGGGAGTTAGACTCTTTCTGCGGGATTTCAAGGGTCATTACGTTTTACGAGAGTTTGACGTCAGATTGAAAAATGTACCAGATTACTTGTGGGCAAAAGGCCCAACTGATGTAGGTTGTATGCATATCACACCATACCGTGTTACACTCAAGACAGGAGTTGTTTTACCACGAATCAGACAATACAAGTTACCACCCGATGCTGTAGTGGCTTTACTGGAAATCATTGAAGAGCTCATTGCCCAAGGAGTGGTCGTAGAGACCGACTCCAATATCTGTAATTCACCAATCATTCCAATTCTTAAACGTACTGATCCCAATGCACCGCCAGTATATCGGCTGGTGATTGATCTAAGAGAGCTGAATAAATGCATTGTACCACAGTACCCTGTGGTCCCTGATATCTCTTCCCTATTGACTGCTATTGATTCAGAAGCAACGTTCTTTACTGTAATTGATCTCAAGAACGCTTTCTTCAGTGTACCTATTGATCCAGAGAGCCAATATCTCTTCGGATTCAGTTTAAATGGACGAAGTTTCAAATTTTCCCGCGCACCTCAAGGATTCACAGAAAGCCCGAGCATCTATAGTCAAGCACTGAAACGACAACTAGATTGTATTCAAATGCCAGTTAACACCGCTTTACTGCAATACGTCGATGATCTGCTGATCACCGCACGAAGTGAGCCCGAATGTGAACAAGCATCACTGACAGTCTTACATTTTCTGGCAGACAAGGGACACAAGGTGTCTCCTTCGAAGCTACAATTCTGTGTTCAGCAAGTTGTGTACTTGGGTCACTTGCTGTCCAAAGTGGGGAGACAGCTCACTCCCGATCGCATTCAGTTAATTGTAAATATGCCTCGACCCCAGACACAAAAGGAAGTGAGGGCCTTTATAGGCCTCACCTCGTACTGCAGACAATGGATTCCTCAATATGCATTTCTAGCTAAACCACTCATCCAGTTAACGACACAGGAGGCAGCGACTTCGACTGTCCTCCCTTGGACTCAGGAACACACACAAGCCTTTGAGGAATTAAAGAAAGCATTATGCCGAGCACCAGTTTTAGCGACACCATGTTACAGCAAACCGTTTACACTTTTTGTTACAGAACGTGATGGTACAGCATTGTCTGTCCTCACTCAAGACCAAGCAGGTTCACATAAGCCTTGCGCTTATTTTTCAAGTACATTGGATTCAGTAGCCCAGGCACTCCCTGCGTGCTTAAAGTCTGTAGCAGCAACAGCATTAGCAATCAGACAGAGCGATTCAATTGTTTTAGGCCATCAATTAACAGTACAAGTTCCACATTCTGTAGAGGTTCTTTTAAACAGAACCCAGACTCAACACTTGACTATAGCACGACTGACAGGTTATGAATTGACGCTATTCCAGCCACACATAGAAATCAGACGCTGCAGCATTCTGAACCCCGCAACACTGTTACCTACAATTATGACAGATCCAACCCCGCATGATTGTATAGAAATCATCAATGCAGTAACAAAGCCACGACGAGACTTAACAGATGTTCCACTGACAAATCCAGACCTGACACTTTATGTGGACGGTTCATGTATGAGAACAAGTACAGGAGAATTAGTGGCCGCATATGCAGTGACCACTGAAACCGAAGTTAAAGAAACACATCGTATTGACACACTGTCCGCTCAAGCGGCAGAGCTTATTGCTCTGACCCGAGCCTGTATCCTAGCCAAGAACAGAAATGTTAACATATACACTGATTCCCGTTATGCGTTCGGAGTTGTACACAACTTCGGAATGTTATGGCAAGAACGAGGTTTTTTGACCTCTCATGGTGCCAAGATCCAACACGGTCCCCTCATTCAAGCACTGTTAGAAGCAATACATCTGCCTTCAGGTATATCCGTCATGAAGTGTAAAGCACATACTAAAGTTACAGATTCCGTTTCCCAGGGTAACGACCTGGCAGACCAGACAGCAAAGCATACAGCACTGACTCACACTCAGACAACAGATGTGACAAAGGCAATAGTACCGACAAATTGTATGACAGTCAGGGATCCCGCTCTAGATGTAATCGATATTCAGACACATGCTACCCCCGATGAAATAAAGAAATGGACTGAACTAGGAGGGATTCAGACAGATCAAGGTTGGATGACGAAGGGAAAATGTACATGGTTTCTCCCTGACTCCATGGTTCAAGTCATGATCAATACAGCACATAGTCCAGCACACCTAGGAGAAAAAGCGATGTTAGACAGTTTACAAAATCTTTGGAGCAATAAACACTTACGAGCAGCAGCAAAACAGAAAGTGCGTACTTGCATGATCTGTTGTCAGTTCAATCCAGGTAAAAGCGTCCCTGTAGAGCAAGGTGGATTTCATCCTCCCGATCACCCTTTTGAAGTCCTCCAGATGGATTATATCCAGATGGACCGTTGTCAAGGATTTAAATATGTCCTCGTAATTGTTTGTGCACTGTCCCGTTGGACCGAAGCATATCCAGTCCCAGATTACACTGCTCCGACCACTGCCAGGCAGCTGGTTCGTGAATTCTTCCCACGGTACGGCTTGCCTCGTGTCGTGTACTCAGATAACGGACAGCCATTCTCATCCGAATTAATGAAAGAAGTTTCCTTATTGCTAGGATACCAGTGGAAATTCCATTGTGTCCGACATCCCGAAGCCGCAGGCCTTGTAGAAAGGCATAATCAGACACTAAAGACACGCCTTGCTAAAATATGTCAAGAGAAAGGGGTCGACTGGATAGTCGCCCTGTCAGTGGCACTGTTCTATATGAGGATGGTTGCTCACTCGAGATCAGGACTATCCCCGTACGAAGTGGTCTTCGGCAGACCACCGAATATGAGGGGGACGCCCATTCCGAAGAAAATTACTGATGTTGATTGCAATATGTTGACAGATTACCTTGCCTCCTTGATGTCTGCACTCCAATCATGTCGTTCACAGGTTGCCGCAGCCTTCCCTGACAACACTGATGTAAAGCCGCATGATGTCCGTCCAGGCGACCTGATTCTAATAAGGAACTTTGACAGGAAAAGTCCGCTGGAGCCCCGGTGGAAAGAGCCGAAGACCGTCCTTCTTACAACGAGGACCGCAGTGAAGGTTGAAGGCAGAAAGGGGTGGGTCCACACGAGCCATATTAAGAAATATAACGAACTGAAACCAGACCCAGGCTTGTCCACCCCCACCAAAGACTGTGTTGAACCTAGAGACTTTAAAATTTCCGAACGAGAGAAAACTCCCCAAGAGGAGTACAAGTTGAAGCTCCGATCTAGCAAGTCAGACAGTTTAATTGTTTAAGTCCTCCCCTAGGTGAATCGGTTAAATAGTTTCTGACATGTATCCCCTAGATCGAGATAGAGAGAGAGAGAGACAACTCAAGAAACGTACATATTGCAAATCACTGCGTAGTCACTGTATAGTGACATTATTAATCATGTTTTTTCTAAGTCTTCTAATTATTGTTGCAAGTATACTTCTCCCTATCTATTACCCTATTTTCAAGCGTGAACAATCTGCTTACAATGTCTCTGCTGAACATTCTTTTAGCGAGTTACCTCCACATGAACTTTCTTACAGACTTGCGCTGCGCAATAACACATTCATTAGTATGTTACATCATTCCCATCAGACTAACAATGCTACAAACTGCTGGATATGTGGCCGACTCCCTCCCTACCAGAATTACAAGGGAGCTCTGCCCCTCTTTCCGTACCCGTTCACTCACAATGGCTCCTGTGGTGCATGGTTTAAAATAATTAATTCCTTAGATCCTGATATTGCTGTTTTCGACGGGAGCTGGGTTTGGGGAAACTTGAACTTGGTTCTGCTCGACGTCTGTTACCCTGATAAGGAGGGACTCCCCACTAGAATAGGAACTGATCTAGAAAATGAAGTATATGGATTAGGTAATTACACAATTAACCTTATGATTCTTACTGTTGAATCCGAAGCTGCACCAGTTCTGCCCGCTATGTCAGTATTACCAGTCACTGGTGAATTATGTGTCAGAAAGAAAGGTTCAGTACACTTGGGTCATAGTAAATGTACTACTGTGGTCGAATTCAGTGATCATGGTAAATCGTCCTTTAAAGCTATCCGTCATTCCCATTTTGTTTGTGGTCATACCGCATACATACGCTTACCTCCAGATTGGGATGGTACCTGTTATATCGCATTCCTTCTGCCACCTGTTTTTCTAGCTCCTCCTGATTATCACAGAAATACAAATCTAGTAAAGAATAGACTCAGAAGAGATATCCCGCTTGTCGACTACACAGAAACAGCATGGGAACAGTACACCGATTTTAATAAAGGATTCTTTTTCTTTTTAGGCCCCGTCCAAAATAGTAAATTAATACGCAGATTAACTAGAACACTTGAAGCAGTAGTGAATGAAACTGCCTCCGCCTTAGGTAACTTAACAGAAGAGCAGTCCGCCATGCGGGTTGTTGTTCTTCAGAATCGTCTTGTTATTGACGTCATCTTGGCAGATAGAGGTGGAGCCTGTAAGGTCATCGGGTCAAGTTGCTGTGTTTTCATTCCACAAAACGCGCCATCTGTATATCAAGCTATTACACGTCTTCATAAAATTGCAAATCAGATACACCAGAATCCAGGCACCTGGACTTGGTCCGGTTGGTTCTGGACAACGTTAACCGCTTGGGGATGGAAGATCCTATCCTTCCTAGGCATTGGCCTAGTCCTAGTATTCAGTTGCTGCCTGTGCTTACAGTGTGGGCCAGCGATTTGTGGACTGTGTGCCACGTCATGCATTGAACATTCCAGTTTCCTTTCAAGACGTAAAAGAAAGAAAGAAGAGCAAATGATGTTACAAGAACAAACTGATCGATTCATGAGGATCGATATATCATGAAGGGTCCGTAGGGAACAAGGAGGGAATGAGGAAATATAAATTTTATGGTCAAGTTGTGTTCCCTAGCGAGTACCCCACCGTCTCCATGTATCAGCTTAAAGTGCATGTAACTTCCCTCCTGTGTCAGCTATGAAGACGCAAATACATTTGCGTCCAACGTTAACATGTCCTCTTTCAGATCCACCCTGAATGGATTGAATAGTCCGTTCCTAAGTATGCTATGCCAACGTCTTTTTGTAGTGTACTTTACACGTTTTTCCAGCTCTGGCAAAGTAGGCCCTGAATTTCTGCCATCGAGCCTTTTTTCTGGTTTCTGACTCCGAAAGCCTCAGCCCAGGCAGCCTCTGTACCCGTGAACTCTGACTTACTTCCAGCGCGGCTCACCACGCTTAGCTCAGCCTGCTGCCTGCCAAGGCTGACTACAACCTTCGAATTATCTGCTCCGCTCCTCGAAAATACATTCCTGCCTACTAGTTAAGTAAACATTCCCCAGCTGCAGAGCAAAGGGCCGGCCTGTCTCCATGCAAGTAATTCATAGCCTCTGTTACCATGCTCCCCTGGAAGGCCCATGCCCCAACGCTTCTCATGCAGACACTTAGGCGCTTATACACGCACCCATTGTCAGTATAGAATAGCTTCTGCCCCAGAGACCTTTTCCGTTCAGATAATATGGTTCCCAAACATCAGATATCAGATATGATAGAAGTACGAGTTGATCTGACATGCCAGACTTCTGTCTCTTTCCGTCAGCGTAAATGTCAAGCCCCTGCACCCTCCAGTTCCACGTCAATCACACATCATGCAGCTGCGCACGCATCCAAGCCTCCGATTTCTGCTGACATTGCAACATTTCTGTTTGGTGCCACCCACTCATGACACCTACCTGTGACGTTTCTAGCACACACCTCCAGTTCACGCCTTCTGATTAACGTACCAGTAACACGTGGATGCTGTTATCTTGTCTTCTCTCAGCTGTTACGCCTACTGCATTGCTTTCTATGATGTAAATTAAGTATATAAGCTATGTACTGTTAATAAAATAGCGCGCGCTCTCTATCCCTTCTTCCACCCCTGTGGTGGGAAGAACATGATATCCAGGTCTTGACCATTCCTTTTTAAGGAATAAAACCCCTAAGAACTCTAACACCACGGACTCTGTTTTTTTCTTTCCGATTGAGTTATTATTGATTAAGTACTTACCTGCATAGAAATTAAGACGGTAAATTATATATTTACGACATTGTGAGAAATATCACGCAAACATACCCACGCAGTCGCGATGGCGCGGCCATCTTGTTTTTTCACTCTATGCTATGGTTCTGGGCCTAGTTTTCTATCCATCTTTAATCTTTGCAATCCTTAGTTTTTTTCAGTTTTTCTCACCTTTTTTATTTATCATCTATCTCTCTCTGTCCCTAAGTTTATATTTTGTATTTATTTCTACTTTTACTGTGTTTTTTTAACTTTTCGACTGTTTTATTTTACTTCTTTCTTTAAGCTCCTTCTTCCTCTCCCTAACTTTATTTTTTCCTTCTTTTCTTTTCCACCTCCACCCCAGAGCCATTGCCAAGGGCATCAGCACAGGCCCAAGAGCCGGCTGCCTTGCAGCAGAATGCACCCTGAAGGGGTGCAGGCCCGTCAGCTTTTCGGCGAGGCGGAGGTGGCCGCCCTTGTTTTTTTCATCCAGAGCCATCTCCCCTTGACCTTGGCAGCAGGCGGCAGACCAGGCTCTGGGTACCTCTTTCCGTACCCGTTCACTCACAATGGCTCCTGTGGTGCATGGTTTAAAATAATTAATTCCTTAGATCCTGATATTGCTGTTTTCGACGGGAGCTGGGTTTGGGGAAACTTGAACTTGGTTCTGCTCGACGTCTGTTACCCTGATAAGGAGGGACTCCCCACTAGAATAGGAACTGATCTAGAAAATGAAGTATATGGATTAGGTAATTACACAATTAACCTTATGATTCTTACTGTTGAATCCGAAGCTGCACCAGTTCTGCCCGCTATGTCAGTATTACCAGTCACTGGTGAATTATGTGTCAGAAAGAAAGGTTCAGTACACTTGGGTCATAGTAAATGTACTACTGTGGTCGAATTCAGTGATCATGGTAAATCGTCCTTTAAAGCTATCCGTCATTCCCATTTTGTTTGTGGTCATACCGCATACATACGCTTACCTCCAGATTGGGATGGTACCTGTTATATCGCATTCCTTCTGCCACCTGTTTTTCTAGCTCCTCCTGATTATCACAGAAATACAAATCTAGTAAAGAATAGACTCAGAAGAGATATCCCGCTTGTCGACTACACAGAAACGGCATGGGAACAGTACACCGATTTTAATAAAGGATTCTTTTTCTTTTTAGGCCCCGTCCAAAATAGTAAATTAATACGCAGATTAACTAGAACACTTGAAGCAGTAGTGAATGAAACTGCCTCCGCCTTAGGTAACTTAACAGAAGAGCAGTCCGCCATGCGGGTTGTTGTTCTTCAGAATCGTCTTGTTATTGACGTCATCTTGGCAGATAGAGGTGGAGCCTGTAAGGTCATCGGGTCAAGTTGCTGTGTTTTCATTCCACAAAACGCGCCATCTGTATATCAAGCTATTACACGTCTTCATAAAATTGCAAATCAGATACACCAGAATCCAGGCACCTGGACTTGGTCCGGTTGGTTCTGGACAACGTTAACCGCTTGGGGATGGAAGATCCTATCCTTCCTAGGCATTGGCCTAGTCCTAGTATTCAGTTGCTGCCTGTGCTTACAGTGTGGGCCAGCGATTTGTGGACTGTGTGCCACGTCATGCATTGAACATTCCAGTTTCCTTTCAAGACGTAAAAGAAAGAAAGAAGAGCAAATGATGTTACAAGAACAAACTGATCGATTCATGAGGATCGATATATCATGAAGGGTCCGTAGGGAACAAGGAGGGAATGAGGAAATATAAATTTTATGGTCAAGTTGTGTTCCCTAGCGAGTACCCCACCGTCTCCATGTATCAGCTTAAAGTGCATGTAACTTCCCTCCTGTGTCAGCTATGAAGACGCAAATACATTTGCGTCCAACGTTAACATGTCCTCTTTCAGATCCACCCTGAATGGATTGAATAGTCCGTTCCTAAGTATGCTATGCCAACGTCTTTTTGTAGTGTACTTTACACGTTTTTCCAGCTCTGGCAAAGTAGGCCCTGAATTTCTGCCATCGAGCCTTTTTTCTGGTTTCTGACTCCGAAAGCCTCAGCCCAGGCAGCCTCTGTACCCGTGAACTCTGACTTACTTCCAGCGCGGCTCACCACGCTTAGCTCAGCCTGCTGCCTGCCAAGACTGACTACAACCTTCGAATTATCTGCTCCGCTCCTCGAAAATACATTCCTGCCTACTAGTTAAGTAAACATTCCCCAGCTGCAGAGCAAAGGGCCGGCCTGTCTCCATGCAAGTAATTCATAGCCTCTGTTACCATGCTCCCCTGGAAGGCCCATGCCCCAACGCTTCTCATGCAGACACTTAGGCGCTTATACACGCACCCATTGTCAGTATAGAATAGCTTCTGCCCCAGAGACCTTTTCCGTTCAGATAATATGGTTCCCAAACATCAGATATCAGATATGATAGAAGTACGAGTTGATCTGACATGCCAGACTTCTGTCTCTTTCCGTCAGCGTAAATGTCAAGCCCCTGCACCCTCCAGTTCCACGTCAATCACACGTCATGCAGCTGCGCACGCATCCAAGCCTCCGATTTCTGCTGACATTGCAACATTTCTGTTTGGTGCCACCCACTCATGACACCTACCTGTGACGTTTCTAGCACACACCTCCAGTTCACGCCTTCTGATTAACGTACCAGTAACACGTGGATGCTGTTATCTTGTCTTCTCTCAGCTGTTACGCCTACTGCATTGCTTTCTATGATGTAAATTAAGTATATAAGCTATGTACTGTTAATAAAATAGAGCGCGCTCTCTATCCCTTCTTCCACCCCTGTGGTGGGAAGAACATGATATCCAGGTCTTGACCATTCCTTTTTAAGGAATAAAACCCCTAAGAACTCTAACACCACGGACTCTGTTTTTTTCTTTCCGATTGAGTTATTATTGATTAAGTACTTACCTGCATAGAAATTAAGACGGTAAATTATATATTTACGACATTGTGAGAAATATCACGCAAACTTACCCACGCAGTCGCGATGGCGCGGCCATCTTGTTTTTTCACTCTATGCTATGGTTCTGGGCCTAGTTTTCTATCCATCTTTAATCTTTGCAATCCTTAGTTTTTTTCAGTTTTTCTCACCTTATTTATTTATCATCTATCTCTCTCTGTCCCTAAGTTTATATTTTGTATTTATTTCTACTTTTACTGTGTTTTTTTTACTTTTCGACTGTTTTATTTTACTTCTTTCTTTAAGCTCCTTCTTCCTCTCCCTAACTTTATTTTTTCCTTCTTTTCTTTTCCACCTCCACCCCAGAGCCATTGCCAAGGGCATCAGCACAGGCCCAAGAGCCGGCTGCCTTGCAGCAGAATGCACCCTGAAGGGGTGCAGGCCCGTCAGCTTTTCGGCGAGGCGGAGGTGGCCGCCCTTGTTTTTTTCATCCAGAGCCATCTCCCCTTGACCTTGGCAGCAGGCGGCAGACCAGGCTCTGGGTACCTTACCCAGGAGCGTCACCGCCGGTGGGCGGAGGTGCGCCGGCATTGTTTTGCTGCTCATGGATCCTGCATCCCCACAACTAGCTGGTCTACCAGTGGTCAGACATTCTGGACCGGGAGCAGGATCTGTTGGACCTGCTAGGTGTCGAAGTCGTGGGGCTTGATGAGTAGCTAATATATAGTAGTATAAGTATTGTGTATAATTTGTAGATGATTAATACGATTACTGGTGCGCTTAGTTACATTTCAGGTCAATTATGTTTCAAAATCTTCTGTGATTGTAGGACACAGATGCTGCTCTGCACTACTCTTACTTGTTAGCAACTTTGCGCTAGCTTGGGTTGATTAATGATGTAAGAGTTTACTTCAGAGAACTGAAGTTAGTTAATGCTATTGCTGGAGGGTCTAGTCCTTCCATTGTTCTTCTGTGAAATAATGGTGGATGGATTATTAATAGGTTTACTTAACATTAGTTCATATTTTTTTACGGTCTGTATGATGCCTCCTCTGTCACTGAATGCTGCTTACCCCAGTCCTCCATAGAACCTTTTGTAGTTTGTTTAGTGAGTGGTAGACTTAGCATTGTCAGTCAGTAGCAGAACAACAAACGATTCAACCAACCAACAATTTGGTGTATGCACAAATTTATACATGTGTTCTCCATCTTATCGATTCATTTTTGAAGGCAAAAATAAAATGGAAATGCAGACTTACTGAACAATTGGCCCATCTGGAATAGGTTTTGTAGGTCAGGTGGTACTTAGGCTTCGTTAGTATTCTGGAATGACAATGATTATGGAACATTTGATTAGTGTTCATAATAGGTAGACTGTCTGTGAATCCTGCAAGCCAGTAGTCGTTTTGATTAGATAGGTCAATTTTATTGCAATTGTTGTTTCCTAAAATGTTTTTTGAGAGTTTTTTAAAGGATTTATTTGTTTCACAGCACTCGTTAATGTTTGTCTCTTTCTTTATTATTTATTACATGATCAGCAACCAGGGGCAAGAAGATGGGGTCCGATTTGGCGGGACAACCACCAGAGGACCGCTCCTCTACCGAGGGTCCTGCTGCTGGTCCCAGTAAGTCCTCCAGTGTTATATTAACAATTATTTTTCCCTAACTTTTAATGCACCTTCTTTTTTCTGAACTATTACTTACGGTTCCACTTCCTAATTCAACTTTTTACAAAAGCTTCTTTGATCTTGATTATCTGTTTCCAAATTTTGGTTAGAATTCAGTTTCTTTCTTTATAGATCCTCCTTCCCAAAAACCAATGCGGTAGGAGTTGGCAGCCAGGGCCCGGCACCTGAAACTGGAGGCCATCTGTGAAGAATACCGCTGGCTGGTGGCTGGTGGCTCAGGCAGAGGAGGAGGAGGTGGCAGCAGCCTCTTCCAATGCCCTGGGCCCCAGCCAGGCCCCGTCTCCAGTAATACGGTGCCTCAGTGAGGCAGCTGCCCACCGCCGCCCTTTTTCAACAACTGCTGTCCCCCCACATGGATGCAAGTGCCGGGCATTTCGCTGGAAAATTCTCCTCTGGGTGGCACAGTTCGAGGACCAATTAGAGGAGCGAGTGAAAATATTGGTGGACAAACCTGAAAGCCCGCCGATTGTAGATCGACCCTGTTAATTTTCCCCTTTTTTTAGTACTTATGTTGGTGGGTGGGAATTGTGTCTCGGGGTTTCTTATTTTTTGGACATTGGTTGGTCTTTAACATTGGTTGGGGTTAGGGAGAGGGGTGGGTGAGCTCTGGGATAGTTTATTTTTGTTAGGTAAATAAATGTTATTTATTTATACTGATACATACAATGTTAATGTTTTGTGGGGGTTACTGTTTCATGAATTTATGTACGTCACAAGGTTTCCTTGCTGATGCAGGGCTGCAGCCATTGTCAGATTTAAAAAATCTGCCAATTTTGTAACATGCAAACAGATAGATGCGGTACCCCTCACTGAGTTATATTTGTCCTACTACTACTGTCAGTCGCTTCTCCTAGTCCACTATACCTCTCAGAAAACTTCTCTTAACTGTGATTGATGATGATTAAGTGCGGCACAGCAATGGCTGCATGGGTTCCCAAGAGAATGGAGAAGATGCCATGGTTGTGGTGGTAGTAGTAGACACTGGCACTAGCATTTTCAAACAAAAAAAAGAGACAGTCACAAAACATATTGGTGGCGGGGACAGCGTAGTACAAGAAGTTAAGAAGTTAAACTGTAGTTGTGTCAAAGGAGTGACTTAGCACAATCGTAATTCGTAAACTTTACTGCTGTGAATCCAATCAATGCCGGCAATTAATTATGATGTATTAGGTGGGGCCCTTTGGAAAAAAAGAGCCTCTCCCTGCCTTGAAATTGAATTAGTGTTGCTTTCACCACAACTGCCCCAGCAAGCGTGTGATCAATTGTTGGTGTACATTTAATGCAATCACATCACACCTCAAAATAAAATCACAAAGCCCGGGGAAGAGGGTTAGTGCTTGATGAATGGATGGGAAGGGGGGTTTGGGGAAAGGTTTGACAAAGAAAAACAGTACGCATAGACACAACAAAAGTAAAACAATGTTTGAAGACAACGATGATCCACTATCCAATAAATCTATAAAGGGAGAAAAAGAAAATGCATGCATGATGAAGATAACTTGATGGTTAATGAGTAGTACTTAACTACTACCACACAATTAGACAGTACAGGGAAGTAGTATTATATGAAATTTGCCTTGCCTGTATGCCCTCAGAGAAACCCTAATTACCTGCTGTACCGGGCTGAAAGCTAGCAAAGAAATTAAAAAATAGTTGTAGGGATCAATTAGCAAACAAACAACAATACAACAATACACAGTCATAAAATGATTGAAGAGAAAAAAGGAATCAAATTATTTAAAAGACGAATGATGAATATGATACAAAATTTACTGTATTATCCAGGTCCTATTGTGGAGTTGTATCTCGTCATTCATCTTGGTCCTCCCTTCCATGGAAACTCTGCACATCATTCTTGGGTGCCACTGGCTGGATGATGCGGATTGGTAAGGTAAGTGTGTGTTGTTGCTCCAAGTATAATAGCACTAGGTAAAAGCCGGCCTGTAAGTGTAGATGGAAAAACAAAAGGGGTATTGAAATATAAATTAATTTTAAAAAGCATCAATTATGGTGTAGTGCAAGAAGACAAGACTTTTGAACGAGAACACTTTCAGACTAAGGCGGCTTGGATACATTGTGTCTACTCTAGTATTTACACAACATTAATCTACAAGAACAACAGGACAGGAGCCAGCACAGAACAGGCCCATGGCACCGGGCCGTGACACAGACTCCATTTACTTTCAATTTTGACCGAGCCAGACAAAAGGCATATACAGCAACTTAGCATTTTCCAAATCAAGTCACTAAATCAATGCACCACTGTCAGTCATCATACCACTATTCGACTCCACCACTGCACGGACATGTAGCCTAGGTCTGCTGTGGTTCTTGTTGAATTGTTGTGTTTACCTTTTATGGCAGTTCATGAAATGCGGTTATACCATCAATCATCTCAGATCCAACTCACTGACTGTGTGCAAAGATAGTATGGTCATCATCATGGTGTGGTACGTGTACATGTTGTGCAACACCAACTCAGTCTGTAGTGAGTGACTCTGATTAAGTAAGTCCAGACTGCACCTGCAGTAGTAGGAGTACAATGTGGTTATTAAACAACAAGGAAACATTGACTGTCACTTGAGTCACTTTTAATTTGTATATTAACTACTAGTATAGTTTGACTTCATGCACACTCGCTGAGAGTCAGCAAGCATCCAATGCAATGCATGGCATCATTCATTAATCATATACCTGTCTTGCTCTTCTCTTTGGCTGTCAGATCAGAGATGCTGAGCCTTATGAAAGTGATGACGAGTTTACTTTACTTTTGGGTGCCTGCTCAAGTTTTGACAGTGAAGCGTTATGGATGCTTGCAGACAGAGGCGGTAGCCTTAGGACAGTGATGAGTTTCGGCTTGGAACCAAAACCGAAGATGGCTATAGTCAAGTATGTTTAACTTGTTATGGAGGGACTGTTAGAGGCAACATTATTGTACTATTCTCCATCTCCATCCAATGTCTGGCTTGATGGAAATGTATTTAGAGCAAGTCAGGAGGATGGAGCAGGACTCTGAGGAGTGGAGTGGACAGTTAAATGCACAGACGTGCAGGTAAATAAAAATAGGAGACGGTGGTGATGGATTTGTTGTGATTTGATTTGAACCAGAAAGACAGATACACACACAAATAGAGGAAGAAAGAAAGTAACAATTTGAAAGCCTAGTTGTCAGGGAAGAGGAGCTCGTCCTCAAACTCTGGTGGTTCGGACAGAAGTAGGTCATGTAACCTACTACTTATGTCTTCGAGCTCGCACTTGCTCTCCTCTTCCTGCTGTGATTCATGTATTTTGTAGTCTGGTGGTATGAAGTGCTGATTCATTTTGATCATGGTTAATCTCTCCACGCTTTGGGCGAGAGACTGGTTCTTTTCACAGTTACAATGGCACCAGCAGCACTGAAAACACGCTCAGAAGAGACATTTGCGACTGGGCAAGGCAGATACTTTATAGCCAGCCTGCTGAGCACTGTCCATTGGCTTATTTTCTCATACCAATACACCAATGGGCTTTGCTCCATGAAGACCTCTGTTGTGTCATCCAGATAGGCCTGGACTAGGCCTGGGCAGTAAATTTTGTTCCGCTTACGGAAATGGCGATAATTTGATATTTTCGCATCCCGCGGAGAGCGCCAAAATGTCAACATTTTCGCAATCTGCTGCAAAACTGAAGTTTTTTCTTGTTCACGCTATAAAAATGCATTCTTGCGCACGCGGTAGCGACTTACGGGTCCCTGCGTTCCCCGACGAGTTTTCCTATGTTGGATTGTTGGTAGCCGGTCGCGCTATCCCACATGAGTTTGCACTCGCCAACACGTCATTCGAGACCCTGAACAGGAAATAAGCATCGCGAGTGGGCAGGACAAGTAAAAACAAGATTGCGACCGCATGGGCAATTTGGCGAGACATTTTTCAACGCGATCACGCAGAAAATATTGCGAACAGGAGGGGAAAAAAAACATCTGCGTCTTTGCAATATTTCCACGTGTTTGCGGAGATTTTGGACATTTTTGCGATAGTTTGCGAAAGTGAATTTAGCAAATTCTGCCCACCCCTAGCCTGGACCATCCGCTCAATGTTCAGGGGTGCTCCGATTTGCTTGGCGTCTTTTCACTTTGCATCAGCAACGGACTTACCCATCCTTTCTGTAAAAACCAATCAGTTATCATTTGCTTTGCTGTGTCTGATGAATCTGATCTTGTTGGTGCAGTTGTTGATGTCATTATTGGTAGTGTTGGTGACTGATGGGAAGCAAACACACTGCTCTCATGCTCTGAAGTAGAACTTGACTCTGAATGCCCTGTAGTACTTGCTCTGTCTTGGGGTGGCACAGGCAGGCCTCTAATTAAGAGCTGTTTATTTTCTAAATCAGTGGCTCCCTCAGCTATTAAAGTTTTATACTTGGCAACATCCACTTCTGAAAAAGGAATTACTGCATTACTGTTCAGAAATAATTTGTACCGTGGATCCAAAATTGTGGCAGTAATGTAATGTCGATGTGACACAATCTTATTTTGAGCTAAGGCGTTCACCAAATAACATGCGTCTACTTTGTCTTCCACACCTTCGTACGATTCAGACACCTCCTTCAGCTGTTCCTCTAGCATGTACAACAATGGGATAGCTTGGGCCATAGTACCGTCCTCCCTGCTGACTGCATGTGTGATTATTAAAAATCTCAGCAGCATCAACGTCTGCAGATAGCTTTTCTCTAACACCCGAAAAAGACATCCAGTGTGCAGTGATGCACATGTAATCAGTGGCTTGGCAACTGGTCTACATGTCTGTTGCCAGGTGGATACTCTGAACAGCACTCTGTTTAAAGGCTTTTCCAAGCAATTCCAGCAAATTGTGATGTAGTGCTGGAACAGCAACTCTGGCGAAATAGTAGCGGCTGTGAACCTTCCATTTTGGGAAGATGGTTGTCACAAATTCCAGAAAACCCACCCCTTCAACAAAAGGAAAAGGGAGAAGGTCCAGTGCTAACATTTTAGCCAGCTTCTCATTGTACAAACGTGCTTTTGGGTGGTTACGTTCGTACTGTCCCTCCTGCCTAGTAAACATGCTAAGAATGGTACCCTGCGTGGTATTCCTTTCTGTTCGGCTCAACGCAGCACTTTTTTACATCGCAGTACTCCTTGGTGTCTCAGGCTGACTCTTACTCTTGTACCACTGAGGTGTTGCTGATGCTGAGGATGTGGGCGCTACCACTGCAGTGCTGGGGACAGGGTTACTTTGTATACCACTACCAGATAGAATGTCTCCCTCTTCTTCTTCTTCCCGTTCCACAGTGAGCGGACCTTCTACTCCTTTATCCCCACCAACAGCAATGGTTCCAGTTTTTATGCGACAAAGGTGGTCCTCCCAAGTGATTGTGTGGTGTTTGTTCAAATGGGTCATTTGGCCTCCGGTACCATAGTTTGTACCAGGCTTACCACGACTAACAGAGGTATGACAAATGGAGCATATAGCAATATTCTCCTCCTTTACGCTAACCGTAAAAAAGTCCCACACTGGGGAGCTTAACTTTTGTCTCCTTCTAGAGGTGCCACTTCCAATGCCAGATGAACTGGAGGGTGTGTGTTGAATTTGACTCTGTGGCTGTGCAGTACCACTACCTACTTCTGCTGGGGTGGTGCTTGTGCTGGATGTAGGATGCTGACAGCCCTTTGCTAATGTAAATATGGAAGCTGGAAGTCGTGTTGATGTTGCCTGTGTTGGAGGTATGCGTGCTACATCCCTATACCTAGTTGCAGCCATTCTGGATAGGGTAAAAATGTTGGTCTCCATGTGCTCAAGGCTGGGAGTGATGCTCGTGATGACTGGAACATCATCATCATTATCCTGCTGTTCTACATCAACCTCCATAAGTGTAAGGCTTTCTGGAACCTTCCTTTTCCCTAGCCTGGTCTTGGGATGTGTCTCCCTCTCATGCTCAGGTTGTTGTGGCTCCCAAGTGAGATCTAGATCATCAGAAGGGATGCTTGGTGAAGAACTTGATGGACTAACCCTCCTTTTCCTTGCTGGGGATTTGGAAGACAATGGATCTCCTCAATGAGTGGCTTCCTCTTCTTCTTCCTCTGCATGAGGCTCAATTTCCTAAACTGCTCCTACTTTGGGAGGAACAACAACTACTAATGCGGGCGGTGGTTGCGGTTGTTGTTGTTCACCACTTATCTGCTGTGTTCCCTCATACGCTGATTGTGTACTGCTTTGAGATAGCGATAAGTTTAGATCAGGCTCAGCATCACTGCTTTCCACCATTAGGTTGGCTACCTCTTCCACACTCATCTGCTTGGGCCTGGGTTGGTGCGTTGGGCCCACTGATGTGCAGGGTCTGCCCCTAGCTTGACCCCCGGACACCGCTGCTGCAGGCGTACTTTTTGGTTTCCCAAAAAAGGTTTTGGGGTCAACTCCGGATTTAAATATCACTTCCTTCTTCTGTTCTTCCTTCTTCTTTTCAGCAACTTTCATGGTCTTGGAGGACCTGGTACCTGCTTTCTTTGGGGCCATCTTCTACAGATGTCAGCGATGATGAGAGACACCTCCTCCTCAGTCTTTTGTGCACCTAAAAGCAAAGAAAGCAGAAGAACATCAGTCAAACGTGGAATTTGTTGTGCTTTAATTTTTAATTACTACTAGTGTACACTAGTAAGAATAGCAAAGAACTAAAACACAAATGTAGTGGAAGTGGACCCTGTTTGTCCCTAATTTGTGCATCATGTGGGATGGATGCAGCATCAGGGACCTGCAGCTGGCAATGGGGATGGAAGCAGTAAGCCAATAGGAAAAATGGAAAGGCACACAGGCCTATGTGGAAAAAACAAAACAGCACACTACTACTACCACCACAAAATGGCCCCCAGCCACATGGTCACTCATCACAGGCAAAAGTGTAAGGCCCGGAAAACAATGAACTCAAGCAGGCCTATATCCCTATATGGCCAGACAAAGGGGGATGCCTGTTACACATCACAGCTTTAATGCAAAAAAGAAAATCTGCATGGCTAAAAAGGTTGGAAAGTTACACAACGACAACACATACACATGCAACTAAGGCATTTATTAACACACATCCAAAAAGTTAACTACACCCCAAAAACCACATTTTGCAATTCAATCCAATGATATCCATGCCCAAAATGATGTTTAAATTCAACAGACAACATTGAAACAGTTACATCAAGCACCCCCGATGAGTAACTCTGGGAGTCTGGACCTACTGGCAGAATAGGCCACAAGTTTGGAGGCCTATGGCAAAAGCACAGTGTAAGGTCCCACAAAATGGCCGCCACCACATGGCCTGGCCACCTACAACAACATGAAAAGAAAGAGAAGACAGACAATGCAGGCCTATGGCAAAAGCACAATGCTTGGCTTTACAAAATGGCCACCACCCACATGGTCAGGCCACCCAAAACAAGAAAGTACATACAAAGGACAGGAACAGGAAGTTGGAGTCTCTGGGGAACTTCCTTCCTCTTTTAAAAAATAATTGAAAACAAAAAAAAGACTCCATGCTCCAAGAACTACAACCAAATGACAACCTGAGGATTTATTTTAGCAAAATGAACAACATCATCATTTTTTAGAAGGTTTTATGCAGATCGAGACATATTGCTTGCCAGATTGCAAATTCAGCGTGTTCAACATCGCGAACTGTACAAAAAGTCATTATCGCATGCGCAAACACACAGATTGAGCGTGTGAAGAAGACAAAAACTATAAGTTTGCATTGCCGCGGTGTGCAAAGTTACCAAAACTACGCAAGCTGAACTCCTAGAGTTACCTACTGGCAGAAAAGCTCTAGTTATTTAACACATATTCAAAAACTGAAAGTCCACCCCAAAAACCACATTTTGTCAATCAATCCAAAGCCATCCATGCCATACATGATGTTAAAAATTAAACAAGCACCACAAAAACTGTTGTTTAACTTTCATGCACCCATGTTGACTGATGATGACTTGAGTAGCACCTCTGGGCCTACTGGCAGAGTAGGCAACAAGGTTGGAGGCCTATGGCAAAAGTACAGTGGCTGGTACCACAAAATGCCCGCCACCACATGGCCAGGCACTCCCAAAATAGAAAAGGAATAAAAGACAGACAATGCAGGCCTATAGGAAAAGAACAATGTCTGGCTTCACCAAATGGCCGCCACCCACATGGTCAGCCCACCAACAATAACAAGAAAGTACATACAATGAACTCAAGCAGGCCTATATCCATATATGGCCAGACAAAGAAGGATGCCTGTTACACATCACAGCTTTAATGCAAATCTGCTTGGCTAAAAATGTCGGAAACTTACACAACAAAACACATACACATGCAACAAAGGCATTTATCAACACACATCAAAAAAGTTAACTACACCCCAAAAAACACATTTTGGAATTCAATCCAATGCCAACCATGCCCTAAATGATGTTTAAATTCAGACAACATAGAAACAGTTACATCAAGCACCCCCGATGAGTACCTCTGGGAGTCTCTCAATGTGCAAAGTTACCAAAACTACGCGAGCTGAACTCCTAGGGTTACCTACCGGTAGAAAAGCCCTATTTATTTAACACACATCCAAAAACTGAGATTCTACCCCAAAAACCACATTTTGCAAAATAATCCAAAGCCATCCATGCTATACATGATGTTAAAAATAATTCAACAGACAACACAAACATAGTTGTTTTACTTTCATGCACCCATGATGACTAATGATGAGTACCTCTGGGCCTACTGGCAGAGTAGGCCACAATCTTGGAGGCCTATGGCAAAAGCACAGTGGCTGGTCCCACAAAATGGCCACCACCACATGGCCAGGCCACCCACAGAAAGTACATACAATGAACTCAAGCAGGCCTACACTAACTATATGAACTCCTAGGGTTAACTATTGGCTGAAAAGCCTCTATTTAATTGACACACACAAAAACTGAAATTCCACTCCAAAACACAGTTTGCATTTCAATTCACTGCCATCCTTGATGTTTAAAAACTTGAAATTCAACAGACACCACAGAAACATGGTTGGACCCATGGGTACCTCTGGGCCTACTGGTTGAAATTTCTAAGAAATACAACTTGGCCCCTCATGAAAGTACAGGACTCCAACAAAAATCATTTTTAAAAAGGATGAAAAGCCCAGAAAACTGTAGGGAAAAAAAGCCCCAGTCAAACAAATATGTACACCAATTTTCCAACTTGGAAAATAAAATTTCAAATCCAAAAGTCCTCAATAAATCCAATTCAATGATAAGATGCAGCAGACATACACAAAAAGTGATCCTTCTAGCACCAAATCCAAATGAAAGTGTACAAAGTGGACAAACCACTGGGAGGAGCCTACTGGACAGGAACAGGAAGTTGGAGACTCAGGGGCACTTCCTTCCTCTTGAAAAAAAAGAGGGCTCCTTGCACAAAAGACTACAGCCACATCACAATCTGAGGGTTTTTTCTGAGCAAAATGATCATTTTCGAGAAAGGTTTTATCGTGCTCGAGAGATATTCTGTGCCAGATTGTAGTTTCTGCGTGGCCGGGAATGCGATATTGCCAAGACTGAACCGTAAGGAAGATAGCACGTCCGAATGACGTGTTCGCGCGTCCGAATGATGTGTTCGCGTTCGCACAGTCTCACAGGATTGTGCGGCCGGATTCAAAACCTCGTGGCGCACGCGACAGGGAGAGAAAATCGAGACAGCGAACGCAAATCACGGTAAGTCTTTACCGCGCATGCAAGAACACATATTGAGCGCGCGAGGAAGAAAAACAACTACGCTACTCTGTAGATTGCGAAGTATTTGACAACTTCGCGCTCTTCGTGAAGCGCTGAGTTACTGAAACTTCGCAAACTCCGCGAGCGGAGCATAGTTCACCACCCAGGGTTAGTTCTTAGTTCCATGGTGTACCAACTTTTCTGTTTGGTGGATCTTTTGCATTTGTTGGGCCTGGGGAGGGGTGACTCTGTTGGTGCAGTCAGTGATTCAGACAAAGACATTCTTTTACAGCCTGTTCTACGTTTGCTGCAGTATCCGTGTGGGAAGTGTTGAGGGCATTGGTCCACTGCCTGTCTGACACTTTGATCCAGCTGTGGAGGGGGAACTGGGAGACTTGTTGGAACTGCTCAGAGGGTCTTTTGATGACAAAGGGGATAATGGTGTGGTCTCTCTAGGTGAGCTTGTGACATGACTGTACATGGCTCTGTCATTGGCCGTGAAGATGTGGTCATGCATGCGTCCTGGGTTGTGAGTGTGGCTGGCAACTAGTTGGGTGAGGCTTATATTGTTCATGCTTTTGAGGAGGATGGCAGTGTTGTTGAGGTTGTCGAGGTCGAAATGTAGGACTCCAAGGAAGATGTAGCTCCTACATTACTTTACAATACTCTATACTACGCTGCTCCACAACACTATTCTAAACCCCTCCACTCTACATCACTCCATTCTATGACACTCTATTCCACTCCACTCTATGCCACTTTTCGCCACTCCACTATAACCCACTTTACTCTACTCTATGCCACTCTACGCTACACCAATCTATGCATCTTATCTCTCGGCCACTCTACTCCACTCTGAGCCACTATACAACTCTACTCCACTATAGTCCACTCCACTCTGACACTTTACTCCCCTCTACGCTACACCACTCCACTCTATGACACTTCACTCTATGACACTCCATTTTAGCCACTCTATGCCACTCCACACTATGTCACACCATGTCATTCTAAGAGACTCCACTCTATGCCACTTGATGCTACTCTGACACTCTATGCCACTATACTCTACTACATTCCATGCCACGTTATTCCTCTCTACGCCATTCAACTCTACATCGCTTTACAACACTACACTCTACACCATTCTGCTTTATGCCACTCCACTCTATTATAGTCTATGCCACTTTAATTCACTCTATGACACTGATCACTACGCTATTCCTCTCTACCTCACATTATGCCACTCTATGATACTCTATGCAACTCTATGCCACGCCACTCCACTCTATTACTATTACAATCCGTGCCACTTTACTCCACTCTATGACCCTCCATGTGACACCACTCCAGTCTATGCTATACCAAATAACTCTATGACACTCCACTCAATATTACTCCATGCCATTCTACAACACTCTCTGCCACTGTTCTCTACTACACTTCACTCTAAACCATTCCACACCACTCCACTGTATGCTACTCAATGCCACTCCACTCTTTGACACTATACTCAACTACACTTCACTCTACTCTATGCCACTTCATTCTACAACACTCTGCACCATTCCACTCTATGCACTTCAATGACATTTCATTCGGTGATACTCTGTGCCACTGTATGCCACTCTATGCCACTACACTCTACTACACTCCATGCCACTACACTCCACTCTGTGACACTCCACGCTATGCAACCCCTTTCTATAATACTTTACTCCTCTCTTTGCTATGCCACTCCACCCTACTCCAATCAACTCTACTCCACCCCAGTACACTCTATGATATTACACTCTACTCAACAACACTTTACTCAATTCTACAACACTTTACAACACACTATGCTATGCCGCTATGCCACTCTAGACCCCTCCACTCTATATCACTCCACTATATGCCACGCTACACCACTCCACTCTACAACACCCTACTCCACTCTGCGCTACACCACTTTATTCCACTGTACTCTATGCCACTCTTCTCCACTCCACTCTAAGCCACTATGCAACATTACTCAACGCTACACTCCTCTGATCCACAACACTTCACTCTACACCACCCCACAATACTCTGAAATACTCCATACCACTGTACGTCCCTCCACTGTATGCCACTCCACTCTGCAACACTCCACTCTACCTCACTCTTTGCTCCTCCACTCTTCCACTCTGTGCCCTTCTGCTCTATGGCCCGCCATTCTACGACCCTCCACTCCATGACACTCCACAGTACTCTACTATGCTTCAAGACACTCTACACAAACACCACTTAATGACACTCCACTCTACAACACTCCACAACTTCCTGTGACACTCCACGCTACTCTACGCCACTCCACTCTGCGTCACTCTACTCTATTCCACTCCACTCTAATCCAATCTTTGCCGCTCCACTCTATGCTCCTCCACTCTATGTGGTTCTGCACTAGGCCCCTCTGCTCAGAAACACTCCACTCAATACCACTCCATGCCACTCTATGCCACTCCACTCTATGGACCTGTACTCCATGCTCCAATACTCCACTTTACTCTACTCACATGTACTCAACAACATTTTACTCACTGTAGGACACTTTAATCAACTTAATGCTATGCCACTCCATGGCACTCCGCGATACTTCACTCTTTGACACTCCACTCTGCGACAGTCAATGTAACTCCATTCTATGCCACAAAACTCTACGGCACTCTATGCCCTTCTACTCCCCCTACTCTATGTCACTCCACTCTATGACACTCTGCTCCAAAACACTCAACACCCTTATATATATGCTCATCTATGCCACTTAACTCTAGGCCACTCAAGTCCACTCTACACCACCCCACTCTATGACACTCTACTCTACAACACATTACATCACTCTACATGACTCCACTCCATGCTAATTCACTCCAAACTATTCAAGTCCAAGCTGATTTACTCCACTCTGTGCCCCTCCACTCTATGCCCCTCCACTCTGCGACCCTCCACTCTGCGACCCTCCCCTCTGCGACCCTCCACTCTATGACAATCCATGCCACTCCACAACTGTCCGCTTGACACATATAGGGCACGTTACAATGCAAACATTTACAACGCATGCTTTTACAACATAGTTTTTACATCGCAACATCGATTACAATGCACGATTTTACAGAGCATGCCATCACAGTGTTTTAGAAACTACATTTACAATGCATTCCATTACAATGCATACTATGACAACGCAAAATATTTTTATGGTAACAGTGGGATGATATTTGGATAGTGTAGGGGCAAAATTACTATTCCCACTCCAGTGAGTGCAACAGTAGGGTAAGTGTTGGATAATGTAGGGGTAAAAATTAATATTCCCACTCCAGTGAGTGCAACAGTAAGAAAAGTGTTGGATAGCGTAGGGGTAAAAATTACGATTCCCACTCCAGTGAGTGCAACAGTAGGGTAAGTATTGGATAGTGTAGGTGTAAAAATTACTATTCTCATGTACTCCCACACCCATACCCACCCAAAAACTAAGAAAAACTCCATTACTTACCTTATAATTTGTTGTAATGGCATGCGTTGTAATGGTATGCATTGTAATGGCATGCATTGCAATGGCATGCATTGTAGTGACATGTGTTTTAATGCCTGTGTTGTAATGTCATGCAATGTAAATGCAGTTGCGTTGTAACACCCACATTGTAAAGGTAGTACATTGTAATGAATGCCTTGTAATGGTTGTTTCCCCTTTAAACCCATTCACACTGTACCCTTTTACTCTATGCCCCTCTAAGAGACCCCACACTAAGCCACTCTATACCCATCCACTATATGTCATTTTAATTTACTCCACTCTACATGCCTCCACTCTTAAGTCCTATAATCTATGCTACTCTACACCACTTTACTCCCCTCCACTCCACAACCCTTCACTCTCCTCTCCTCCACACCACTCCACTCTACTCCAAGCTATACCACTCTACACAACGCTATTCCACTCCAGCACTCTACACTACAACACTTCACAACTCTACACACTACACTATGACACTCCACGACTCTCCACTCTACACAACGCTACCCCACTCTACTCCACTCTACACTACAACAGTCCACAACTCTCCGCTCTACACTACAACACTTCACAATACTCCACTCTACACTACAACACTCCATGACTCTTCACTCCATACAATGCTACTCCACTCTACATTACAACACTCCACGACTCTCCACTCTACACTCCACAATAGTCCACTCTACACTACAAGTTCAAGTTCAAGTTCAGTAATTTGTATAGCGCACTACTCACCCAGAGGGTCTCAAGGCGCTTGGGGAGGGGGTGCATTATTTATCGAATAGCCAGGTTTTAAGTTCCCTTCTGAAGGAAATGTGGTTCTGTGTAAGGCGGAGGTGAGTGGGGAGGGAATTCTAGGTTTTGGCCGCTAAGTAGGAGAAGGATCTTCCTCCCATGGTGGATCTGTGGATGCGCTGAATTGCGGCGAGGGCTTGATTGGAATATCGTAGTTGGCGGAAGGGTGTGTAGAAGGATAGTCGTGTGTTGAGGCATTCGGGTCCCAGTTTGTAGAGGGCCTTGTGCGTGTGGGTGAGGAGACGGAATGTTATTCTCTTGTTGACGGGAAGCCAGTGGAGGTCTTTCAGGTGACCAGTAATGTGAGCTTGGCGAGGGATGTCTAATATGAGTCTGGCTGATGCGTTTTGGATGCGTTGGAGTTTTTTCTGTAATTTGGCTGTGGTTCCGGCGTAGAGGGTGTTTCCATAGTCCAGTCGGCTAGTGACCAGTGCGTGGGTGACAGTCTTTCTTGTTTCGGTGGGGATCCAACGGAAGATTTTTTTGAGCATGCAAAGTACATTGAAGCAAGAGGATGAGACGGGGTTGACTTGTCTGGTCATCGAGAGGGAGGAGTCTAGGATGAAGCCAAGTTTACCTGCGTGGTCTGTAGGTATGGGTGCTGTGCCCAGGGCCGGTGGCCACCACGAGTCGTCCCAGGCAGAGGGGAATGATCCTAGGATGAGGACTTCCGTTTTGTCTGAGTTTAGTTTTAGGCGGCTGTTTTTCATCCATTCGGCTACTTCTTTCATGCCTTCGTGAAGATTGGTTTTGGCGGTGTTAGGGTCTTTGGTGAGGGAAAGGATCAGTTGTGTGTCGTCAGCGTAGGAGATGATGTTGAGGTTGCGTTGTCGCGCGATGGATGCGAGGGGACTCATGTAAACGTTGAAGAGGGTGGGACTGAGTGATGAACCTTGTGGTGCTCCGCAGATGACTTTGGTGGCCTCTGATTTGAATGGGGGGAGGCGTACTCTGTGGGTTCTCTCGGCGAGGAACGAGATGATCCAGTCCAAAGCTTTTCCTTGTATGCCGATGTTGCTGAGGCATTGTATGAGGGTGCTATGACAGACTGTGTCGAAGGCGGCGGAGAGGTCGAGTAGGATGAGGGCAACTGTTTCTCCGTTGTCCAGTAGCTTTCGGATGTCGTCTGTCGCTGCAATGAGGGCGGTTTCGGTGCTGTGTTTGGCTCGGAAGCCGGACTTTGAGGTGTCGAGGGAATTGTTGGATTCAAGGAAGGCGGCGAGCTGGCTATTGACGGCTTTCTCAATGACTTTGGCAGGGAATGGGAGGAGGGAAATTGGGCGGTAGTTCTTAAGATCAGAGGGGTCTGCTGTGGGTTTCTTCAGGAGGGCGCTGAGTTCGGCGTGTTTCCAGCTTTCTGGGAAGGTAGCGGAGTTGAAGGAGCAGTTGATGACATCACGGAGATGGGGTGCGAAGATGGAGTCTGCTTTGTTGAAGATGTGGTGGGGACAGGGGTCGGTTGGCGAACCTGAATGGATGGAGTTCATTAGGCTGATGGTGTCTTCAGTGGTGATTGGGTTCCAGGCGCTAAGGTTGTTAGAGATCGGTTTAGGTTCGGAGGTGGGTGGAGTGGGCTGTTCTTTGGATATGTTCTCAAAGCTGTTATGTATGTCGGCGATTTTGTTGTAGAAGAAGGAGGATAACGAATTGCAGAGGTCTTGGGAGGGGGTAATGTCGTTTGAGCCTGCGGTGGGGTTGGTAAATTCTTTGACGATGTTGAATAGTTCCTTGCTGTTTCGGGCGTTGTTGTCGAGTCGATCCTTGAATGCTGATTTCTTGGTGGATCGGATCAATTGGTGGTGTTTGCGGGTGGCTGCCTTGAAGGTGGTCAGGTTGTCAGTGGTTGGGTTTTTTCTCCATGTTTTCTCGAGAGTATGGCATAGCTTCTTGGATTTCTTAAGGTCATCGTTGAACGAGGGGGCCTTTTTGCTGCCCTGTTTGGTGGTTTTTCAGGGGTGCTAATTCGTCAGCGCTGTGAGTGATCCATTGTTTGAGTTTGGTGGCAGCTTGGTTTGGGTCCGATGAAAGGGCGGGAGGGTTTTGATTGAGCGATGTGAGGAGTTGGTCAGTGGTGATTTTGTTCCAGTTTCTTCGAGGGATAGGTTGTGGGGGGTTGTGGGTTGTGGTAGTTTTGTAGCTGAAGTGAACACAGCTGTGGTCCGTCAAATGGAGAGCTGTGGTGTGGTCGAAGGAGACGTGTCTGCTGGAGGTGAAGATAGAGTCGAGAGTATGTCGGGCTACGTGGGTGGGGGTGTCAACAAGTTGTTTGAGTCCGAGATTGGCTAGGTTGTCTAGAAGGGTGGAGGTGTGGCTGTCGTTTTTCTTTTCCAGGTGGAAGTTGATGTCTCCTAGTAGGAGGTAGTTCTTGGAGTTAAGGGCATGTGGGCTGATGAAGTCAGTGATGTCTTTGCTGAATTGTGTGCGGGTTACTGGAGGTCTATAGATGAGGGTGCCTGGGGTCGGTGTGGATCTGAAAGTGGAGGTGTTCGGCGGTTGCAAGGTTATCATCGAAGCTGGTCGTGATTCTGATGGTGTTCTTATGGACGATGGTGATGCCTCCTCCTGTTTGGTTGGTGCGGTCTTTTCGGATGATCTTGTAAGCGTCCGGGATGGCTATGGCGATGTCGGGGGCTGATGATGCGTTCATCCAGGTTTCTGTAAGGAAGGCGATGTCCGGTGAAGCAGTGTCGAGTAGGTCCCAGAGTTCAGTGGCGTGTCTGTGGACCGAGCGGGTGTTCAGCAGGATGCACTTCAGGTGGTTAGAGTCTGGGTGGTGTTTCGAGGAGGAGGGTTTGGTGTGGGTCTTGATGCAGGCAAACTTGCAGGAGTGGCAGGTGAAAGGACCGTGGGTGTGTCCTGGGGCAGCTTCGCAGCATTGTGGTGTGCGTCCGGGGTTAAGGGCAAAGAGGGTGGCGGCGTCATACGTTATGCGAGTGGAGAGGGTTTTGCGGGGGCCAGGGGGTCTGGCGCTGGGCGCGGTCCAGGCGCGAACGGGCGTAGACGGGCTAACCTTTGGCGCACCTTCAGCGCGCATGGGGCACGACCGCTGCGCGTGAACGCTGCGCGCAAAAGCATCTGTCATAAGTGGAGAAGTGGTGGGGGGAGGGGTGAGGGAGGATCAGCTGGGAGGCGGGGGCGAGGTGTAGGGAACGGGCTCTGAGGCACAACAACAACAAAATGGCAGCAGCAGCAAAAACGAAACTGGAGAGAGGCTGGGGCACAAAGCCAAAATCAAGCAGCTTAGACAATCTTTGAATAAAGTTGAATAAAGCGCTACAATAGTCAAAGCACAACACAAGCAATGCACATTTAAATCAGGGCAACACAGCGAGCGCTAAAGCTATACTTATTTCTACAATTTGGCAGAGCTTATCGCAATACAGCTCAAATATACTCCGCAGCCAGCAGATGGGAAATTCTCTGATGATAGCAAAGAGCGCAGCCCAAACGATACCAGGAGTAGAGCAGGGAGCGTGGGGAGCGACCGCTACTGAGAGCGTCAGGACGGTCACAGCTCTACCGAGGGCCGGAGCAGGGCTATACAGTCAGTGGGAGGGAGGATCAGCTGGGAGGCGGAGGCGAGGTGTAGGGGACGGGCTCCGAGGCAAAACAACAACAAAATGGCAGCAAAAACGAAACTGGACAGAGGCTGGGGCACAAAGCCAAAATCAAGCAGCTTAGAAAATCTTTGAATAAAGTTGAATAAAACACTCCACGACTCTCCACAACGCTACTCCACTCTACTGAACTCTACACTACAACACCCCACGACTCTCCAAAACATTCCACTCCCCTCCACAACCCTCCACTCTCCTCCCCCTCCACTCCACACCACTCCAATCTATACCACTCAAATCCTTTCTATATGACTCTACACGATGCTATTACACTCTATTTAACTCTACACCACAACAATCCATGACACTGGAAGACTCTCAACTCTCTACAACGCAACTCCACTCTACTTCACTCTACACTACAACACTTCATGCCACTCCATGACCCTTCACTCTACACAATGCTACTCCACTATACTCCACACTCCACAACACTCCACTCTACTCCACTTTAAACTACAACACTCCATGACTCTCCACTCAACACAATGCTACTCCACTCTACTCCACTCTACACTACAACACCCCATGACTCTCCACTCTACACTACAACACTCCACTCCGCAATACAACACTCCATGACACCCCACGACTCTCCAATCTATACAACGCTAATCCACTCTACTCCACTCTAGACAACAACACTCCACTCCTCAAAACACTATTCCACTCTACTCCAAGCTACACTACAACCCTGCACTATACTCCACTCTATGCAATGCTACTCCACTCCACAATACTCCACTCTACTCCAAACTACTCCACTCTACTCCTCTCTACACAATGCTACTCCACTCTACACAATGCGTCTCCACTCTACTCCACTCTACACAATGCTACTCCAATCTTCTAAACTCTACAGAACGCTACTCCACTCTACTCCACTCAACACAATGCTACTCCACTCTACTCCACTCTACACAATGCTATTCCACTCTACTCCACTTTACACTATGCTACTCTACTCTACTCCACTCTACACAACGCTACTCCACTCTACTCCACTCTACACAATGCTACTCCACTCCACTCTACACAATACTACTCCAATCTACACAATGCTAATCCACTCTACTCTACTCTACACAATGCTATTCCACTCTACTCTACTCCACTCTACTTAATACTACTCCACTCTACTCCACTCTACACTACACTACTCCACTCTATTCCACTCTATTCCACTCTACACAACGCTACTCCACTCTACACAATACTACTCCACTCTACTCCATGCTACACAATGCTACTCTGCTTCACTCCACTCTACTCAATCCACTCTATACAACTCCACTCTACTCCACTCCACACCACTCCACTTTATTCCACTCTACACAATGCTACTCCACTCTACACAATGATACTCCATTCTACTCAATGCTACTCCACTCTACTCCACTCTACACAATGCTACTCCACTATCCTCCACTCTACACAATGCTACTCCACTCTACTTCACTCTACACACGTTACATCAGTCTACTCCACTCAATACAATGCTACTCTACTCTACACAACGCTACTCCACTCTACTCTACTCTACACAATTCTACTCCACTCGAGTCCACTCTACACAATGCTTCTCCACTCTATTCCACTCCACACAATGCTACTCCATACCACTCTACTCCACTCTACACAATACTACTCCACTCTACACAAAGCTACTCTACCTCACTCAACTCCACTGTACTCTTCTCTATACAATGCTACTCTACTCCACTCCACTCTACTCCACCCTACACAACGCTACTTCACTCTACACAAAGCTACTCCACTCTACTCAACGCTACTCCACTCTACTCCCCTCTACACAATGCAACTCTGCTCCACTTTACACAATGCTACTCTACTCCACTCCGCTCTACACAACGCTACTCGACGCATCTCAACTCTACACAATGCTACTCTACTCCTCTCAACTCTACACAATGCTACTCAACTCCAATCTACGCTACTCCACTCTACGCTACTCCACTCTATGCTACTCGACTCTATTCCACTCTACTCCATTCTACTCTAAGCCACTTGCCTCTACACAACGCAACTCCTTACTACTCCACTCTACACTATAACACTCTACGACTCTCCACTCTACACAACGCAACTCCACTCTACACTACAACACTCCATGACTCTCCACTCTACACAATGCTACTCCACTCTACTGCACTCTACACTACAACACTCCATGACTCTCCATGACATTCCACTCACCTCCACTCCGCAACCCTCCACTCTACTCTCTTCACTCCAAACCACTCTACTCTAATCTATACCACTCTACTCCTTTCTATATCCCTCTGCACAACACTATTCCACTCTACTGCACTCTACACTACAACAATCCATGACACTCCACGACTCTCCACTGTACACAACACTACTTCACTACGCTCCATTCTACACTACAACACTCCATGACACTCACCGACTCTTCACTCTACACAACGCTACTCCACTCTACTGCACTCTACACTACAACACTCCATGACACTCCACTCCTCTCCACTGTACACAACACTACTCCACTCTACTCCACTCTACAATACAATTCTCCATGACCCTCCACTCTACACAGTGCTACTCCACTCTACTCCACTACACACTACAACCCTCCACTCTACTCCACCTAAAAAACACACTACTCTACACTACAACACTCCACGACTCTCCACTCAAAGCAACGCAACTCTACTCCACTCTACACTAAAACACTACACGACTCTCCACTCTACACTAAAACACTACATGATTCTCCACTCTACACTACAACACTCCATGACTCTCCACAACTCTCAACTCTCTAGAACATGTCTTGACTCAACTTCACTCTACAACACTCCACTCTACACAACACTGCTCCACTCTACACTGCAACACTCCATTCTACTCCACTCCACCCCACTCTACACAATGCTACTCAGTTCAGTTCAGTTCATAAAGCTTTATTTGATTGTTACAAAATTGCAATCATAAACGCACAGGTTAAAAATCATTATTATATTACAGACAGTTTTTTAAAATGTATACAGAGTGGCAGCTTTCGAACTGTGCAAACAACGCTATCAACAGAAGCGAACAAGGTTAATCCAGCACATAACTAATCCATGGCATTTTTTGCACTCCGTCAAGTAGGAGGCAATCAGTGATCCCTATTTAACTGTGTTTGTTCCTTAACCTAGACACTATGCCACAATAGTATAGGTTCTACCTTATTCAAATCAGATAAAAAAGAAAGACCCAACTCTTCGTGGCAAATAAAAGCTGATGTACTCGGGGGAACAGACAGAATAAATCTTAAAAAATAATTCTCCACTTGCTGCAACTGCGTTGTGTTTGTTAACTCTACTCCACTCAACTCTACTTCACTCTACACAATGCTACTCAACTCTGCTCCACTCTACCCAATGCTACTCCACTCTACACAATGCTACTCTTCTCTGCTCTACTCTACACAATGCTCCTCCACTCTAAGCTACTCCACTCTACTCCATTCCACTCTACTCCACTCCACTCTACTCCGCTCTACTCCACTCCACTCTGCTCCACTCTACTCTACTCCACTCCACTCCACTCTACTCTACTCCATTCTACTCCACTCTACTCCACTCTACTCCACTCTACTCCAGTCCACTTTACTCCACTCCACTCCAAGCTACTCCACTCTACTCCACTCCACTCTAAGCTACTCCACTCTACTCCATTCCACTCTACTCCACTCCACTCTACTCCACTCTACTCCACTTCACACTGCTCCACTCTACTCTACTCTACTCCACTCTACTCCACACTGCTCTACTCCACTCCATCCTACTCCACTCTATTCCAGTCCACTCTACTCCACTCCACTCCAAGCTACTCAACTCTACTCCATTCTAGTCTACTCCACTCCACTCTACTCCACTCTACTCCACTCCACTCTACTCTATTCCACTCTACTCCACTCCACTCTACTTCACTCTACTCTATTCCACCCTACTCCACACTTCTCCATTCTATGCCACTTCTCTCTACTCTACTCCACCCTACTCTACACAACGCCACTGCTCCCTACTTCACTCTACACTTCAACACTCCGCGAATCTCCACTCTATATAATGCTACTCCACTCTACACTACAACACTCCATGACTCTCCACTCTACACAACGCTACTCCACTCTACTGCACTCTACACTACAACACTCCACGCCTCTCAAAGACATTCCACTCCCCTCTACTCTCCTTCACTCTACTCTCTCCACTCCACACCACTCTACTTCAATCTGTACCATTCTACTCCTTTCTATGTCACTGCACAACGCTACTCCACTCTACTCCACTCTATGCTACTCCACTCTACTCTACTCTACTCTACTCTAATTACTCTACTCCACTCTACTCTACTCCACTCTACTCCACTATAAGCTACTCCAATCCTCTCCATTCCACTCCACTCTACTCCACTCCACTCCAATCCACTCTAAGCTACTCTACTCCATTCTACTGCACTCCACTGTACTCTACACTATGCTACTCTCCTCCACTCCACTCCACTCCACTTTATGCTACTCTACTCTACGATACTCCACTCTACTCTACTCCACTCTAAGCTACTCCACTCCACTCCACTTGACTCCATTCTAAGCTACTCTACTCTACTCTACTCTACTCCACTCCAATCCACTCTACTTCACTCTATTCCAGTCCACTCTGCTCCACTCCACTCCAAGCTACTCCGCTCTACTCCACTCCACTCTACACCACTCTACTCTACTCCACTCTACTCTACTCCGCTCTACACCACTCCACTCTACTTCACTCTACTCTATTCCACCCTACTCCACTCTACTCCATTCTATGCCACTTCACTCTAGTCTACTCCACTCTACTCTACACAATGCTACTCCTCTCTACTCCACTCTACTATACAACACTCCACAAATCTCCACTCTACATAACACTACTCCACTCTACTGTACGCTACACTACAACACTCCACGACTCCATGACATTCCACAACCCTCCACTCTACTCCATCCACACCACTCTACTCCAATGTATACCACTCTACTCCTTTCTATATCACTCTGCACAACGCTATTCCACTCTACAGCACTCTACACTACAACACTCCATGACACTCCATGACTCTCCACTCTACAGAATGCTACTCCACTCTACTGCACTCTACACTACAACACTCCATGCCTCTCCAAGACATTCCACTCCCCTCCACTCTCCTCCGCTCTACCCCCTCCACTCCACACCACTCTACTTCAATCTGTACCAATCCAATTTATTTATTTTATTTATTTTGGCGATTTTTAGAGCGCGCAAATGCCCTAGGGTGTCTCGGCGCTGTAGTTGCAGAACTCTCGGGTGGATGGGAGGTTTAGGCAGGGAACAACCATGTTTTTAGTTTTTTCCTGAAGTTGAGCAGGGTCGGAGCACACTTGATGTGTAAAGGTAGTGTGTTCCACAGTTTAGCTGTGGCCACGGAGAAGCGTTTGTCGCCCCAATTGGCCCTCTTGTGCGGGGACTGTGAGTAAGTGCGCTGAGGATGACCGAAGGGTTCTTGTGTGCTCAAGCGGGCGGAAGGCTTTTTTTAGGAATAGAGGGCCGTGGTTGTGAATAGCTTTATATGCTATGCATAGAGCTTTGAATTTATACGGCTCCTCACCGGTAGCCAGTGTAGCTGTCGGATGTAGGGGGAGACAGATGCAAATTTGGGGATGGATAGCAGAGTCCTAGCTGCTGCATTTTGCACTGTTTGCAGTTTGTTGAGGACCTTTTGTTGTGCATTAAGTAGCAATGCATTGCAGTAGTCAGTTTTGGAGAATACTAGTGTACTGACCAGTGTTTTGCCTGCGTATGAAGGTAGATATGGAATTAGTTTTTTTATCCTTTTTAGTATGTGGAAGGAAGAAGAAACCACCGCATTGGCATGTTGCTGGAATGACAGCTTATTATCGAAGATAACGCCCAGGTTGCGTACCTTCGTCACAGGTTCTGGGGGTTGTCCCATCTGGTGGGGCCACCATTGTGGGGACCAGGTAGGTTGTAGCCTCCCGAATGTCATCACTTCTGTCTTATCCGAATTGAGTTTAAGACAGTTGGATGACATCCAGGAGCTTATTGCCTTCATTCCCGTTTGGAAATTGGCTGCCACCGAGATTCCACCATTGTATATTGACAGCACCAGTTGGGTGTCGTCCGCATAGGTAGTGAGGGAGATTCCGCAGGATTTTATGACCCTCGCCAAGTCGGACACATAGATGTTGAATAGTGTCGGACTTAGCGAGGATCCCTGCGGTACTCCACATGGCAGGGAGAAGGTCTGGGATGTGAAGTTGCCTAATTTCACAGTTTGCGGGCGGTTTGACAGAAATGAGGCCAGGAGGTCCTTTGCTTTGTCTGTTATTCCTGTGGCCTCGACACGGTCGATCAAAGTGGCATGGTCGACCGTGTCGAAGGCCGCAGACAGATCCAAGAGTATCAGGACTGCGGCTCCTCAGTTATCCTTCGTGGACCTGATCTCGTCTGCTGCTTTTAGCAGTGCCGTCTCTGTTCCGTGGCCCTGTCAAAACCCAAATTGGGTGTCATCCAGTAGATTGTTGTGGTGAATATAGTTTGACAACTGGGAATTCATGATCTTTTCAAAGATCTTTGCGGGGAATGGGAGGCAGGCAATAGGCCTGTAGCTGGCAGGAAGGAGAGGGTCTAGACTGGGTTTTTTCAGTAGCGGTTTGATTATGGCTTTTTTCCATACCGAGGGGTAGACACCAGATGCAAACATTGCATTGCAGATGGTGGTTAGAGGTGGGGCAATGACTTCCGAGATGAGGTTAAGAATGCCTGGAGGGCATGGATCTAAAGGTGAACCGGATTTGGTTCGGGCGATCAAGGGTTGAATGAGTTCATGGGTGGTAGGTTCAAAAGCTGCAAATATAGGGCCACTATCGGCGGTAGTATGCGAGGAAGGAGTGAGCGACGAGTCGGTGAGAACGTGTTAAAAATGGCTCTAACTTTGTCCTCGAAGAATTTGGCCAATGCATCAGAGAGGGCTTGTGATCCTTCTGACCGGGGTGCAAGTGGGTTGGACAGGTATGTTACTACTTGGAATAGTTTCCCTGAGGAGTTTTTAGCCTGGTTAATTTGATTTGTGTAGTACGTGGTTTTCTCTGTTTTTAAGAGTTTTTTATAGTTGGAGAGGGCGCTTTTATAAATAATCTTGTCAGGAGTATTGAAATTGCGGCGCCACTGCCGTTCTAAATTTCTGCAGTACTGGCGCTGAAGTCTAAGCGGCTCAGAGAATCCAAAAATTCTTTATTTCGGTCATATAGACCATAAAAGATACAGTACATAGGACAATAAAAATATTGCTTACAATAAAAACACATTTCATACAGTCTTAAAATTGATTTCCCACCTAACAAGGAAAAGGGAGGTTAGAAGCAAGCCATCTCAATGTCCGCACATTAGAGGGTTTTTTTTTCCTAATCTGCCAAACTGCCATTAAAAATTTGGCTACTGCAAACACAATATGGGTGAGAGTGCTGGTTTTCATTACTCTGTATGCGTGTGAAAGGTTACTGAACCCCAAGTTTCTACAGAGGGGCGCTAACCAGTACTTTCTGGATTTACTGTAGGCAGGACGGACAAACATTATATGAAGCTCATCTTCCTTATGAGTGTTACAGCTTGGACACATTATATCGCCACCATTGTGCCATTTGTGAGTAAATGTTCTAATGGGCAGTGTGCCTAGCCTCCATTGTACGAATAATTTCCTCGCAAGGATAGGAAAAATAAGGTCCATAAAACCTTCGAAAACATAGGAATTTTTGGATTCCAGGAACCGATCTGTAAGAGTGCCGCTGGTTTGTGCGTTCAGCAGGAGTGAAAGTCTTTTTTCTTTAAACATTCGGACTAGGCTTTTGCGTGGAACCCTTCGGCAGCCCAGTTCAGGGTCCTCCCAGAGCTCGGATAGATTCAAGGAGTGAAGTTCTTTTTTAACAAAAGCGAGCCAAGAGATTTTGTTACTTTGGTTCAGGTTCATGACAGGGATAAGGTCCTGCCTATAATGATGAAGTTCGTTGGTGGACCATAGCCTATGCCAGAACCTCACCGGCTTTGACTCTAACTCCTCAGTAATAGAGGGGAGGCCCATGTCTAATCTCAAGGGCAAGAGCGGTGTGCCTCGAGGAAGAGCCAAGAGGCGTCTCAGAAAATTATTTTCCACTCTTGCTAGTTCTTGGCCTACTTTATGCCCCCATAATTCACTCCCATATGTTGCAGCTACCTTAGCTTGGGTTTGGTACAATTCAAGTGCCGGGCTAATGGGCTTATAAATTGAAGTATTTGCCACTTTCAGTATTGCACCCGACAGCTGGGACAGTTTGAGCCGTGATCTTATTATCTGGGGGTCCCAGGATAGATTTTCCTGTAACGTTACTCCCAGATACAAAAAGGTGGTTACCCTCTCAAGGCTGGCATTACCCAGGGTGGGATTGGGTCTGGCTTTTTTTGGTGGATTAAATATCATGAATTTGGTCTTTTCTGTGTTGATCTCTAGACCATGTTGGCTACAGAAAAGACCAAATCCATCCAAAATCCCCTGGATTCCCATTGGGGATTTGGAAAGAAGGAGGGTATCATCGGCAAACATAATTGCCGGGACCCGCCTGCCTGCCAAACAAGGGGCATCATTATCCTTGACATTTTCTAGATGGGCTATAACATTATTAATAAAGAGGCAAAACAGGGTCGGTGCCAGGACACAGCCCTGCCTCACCCCTCTACGCACAGGGAACCTAGATGACAGTCTACCATCCTTCCCACACCTAACCTGTGCATAGTTGTTATCGTGGAGCCTGATTATGATGTTTAATATCTGAGTGGGTACCCCTAACTTTTCCAGTACCTCCCACAGTTTCTTACGCGGGACTAGGTCAAATGCTGACTTCAGGTCCACGAACACCATGTACAGCCTTCCACCCTCTATCGTTACCGTCTTCCAGTAAAGCAGAACAAGGCGGAAGATCTGGTCCATGATGGACGTGTTTTTCCTGAAGCCAGCCTGAAGGGGACTCAGAATATCATTGGCCTCCACCCAGACTAGCAGGTGGTTCAGGATTAGACGAGTGAATAGCTTTTGGGGGACGTCTATAAGGCTGATCGGCCTGTAGTTGTCCGGGAGCAGAGGAGAGCCCTTTTTGTATATGGGTACAATCTCTGCCCCCAGCCAAGAACAGGGGATCGCCATACCTCCTAAGATGGCATTAAATAAGATGAGGAGGTACGGGCCCCATATCTCAGGATGGTGTCTGAACAGGTCCCCCGGTAATCTATCTAAACCAGGCGCCTTCCCCATCGCTAATCGCTCCATTGCAGTCATCACCTCACCAAGCGTAAGTTCCAGGCCCGTCTCCAAGGAAGCAGAGGCCTCGAACTCCGCACCATCAGGCGGTGAGGTAGTGTCTTGATAGAGTGACCCGAAATGTGCCTCCCACACTGAGGGGGCAATATTGGGCTCCACTGCTAATTTAAGTTCCCCTGTCCCATTATTCACCAGAGCCCAAAACTTCCTCGAGTCTTTAGCGTCAAGGGCATCAGATAGGTCATGCCAGCGGTCCCAATCCCACTCTACCCTAGCAGTTTTAATTGCCGCTTTATAATCCCTCCTAAGTTCTGCAACCTTGACCTTATTTGAGCCCGCTTTTATGGTAGCAATTAGCTCAGACTTAATCTTCCTGCAGCACGAGTTATACCAGGTCGGGGTTCGGGTCTTTTTCCTACGTGGTGGAACCACTGGATGGAAAACCTCAGCAAGACCACTCACAAGTTCTGCATGAATTTGCGCTAATTTCTTGTTATAATCTATGGGTCTCGGTTGATCTATGAGATCATCTACTTCTTTGAACCTGGGGAGTGCCTTTTCATATAACTTATTCATGGCACCTTCCCCCTTTATCAACTTCCCCCATTTAACACGACGCCTGTTGGTAGTGAGAAGCAAGTTCCCAGGGTCATCGCTAGTGGTGGAGGATAAAGGCCCATCTACAGGTGCAGGATGTTGCACCTCCAGTAGAAGCGCGTTGTGGTCGCTATCTATTCTGGGTACCACCTTGAAATCCTGAACTTTAGGCCACATGCTAATGTCTATGAAAATATAATCTAACCTAGACTCATGCTCTTTCCTATTGAAGGTGCACATTGAGGGGGTATCGGACGGGGTGCGCACATTACAGGCCCTTATTGCATAATTCAAAGTAAGGGACATAATCTGTACTGCCAGAGGGGACCAGGTTTTGGGGTGTGGGGATGAAGATGGCGGGACTCCCCAGAAATCGTCCTCAGTAGTGAGGGCACCCTCCTTTAATCCTGCTAGGGGTTCGAAATGGCAGTTTAAATCCCCACCCATCATTATCTTGTAATCACCTGGAAGCTGACCCAAAAAGGATGAAGGTCATCTAAAGTAGATGACTCCTTGGCCATGGCAACGGGCCGCGAGTATACATTAATAACTGCCCAGGTTACTGAGCTAGGCCATCTGAGCAGGACACACTGGATGTCCTGCGAGAGCGTAATCATACTTTCCGCCTGACACCCAATTTGACTTGCTACCCAGATCGCCAAGCCACCCGAAGGCCTCCCTTTACCACTCCACTTGGCCGGAATTTCGAAAATGTCATACCCCGATCTACTCAGGGGTTCCCTCGCCCAGGTCTCCTGAAAGAGGCAGACATCACTGCCATCTATCAGAAGATCCCATTCCATTGTGTTCACCTTATTTGCGATCCCCGCCACATTCCAAGAGAGGATCCTCAAAGGTGGAGTACGCGATGTTCCTACCCCATCATATGTGGTTACTACAATGGCTTGGGGAGGGTCGGGGCTTTCCGGAGCATTTAGAGGTACTAGTGTTGAGGGCGGGGCACACACGGCCACCGAAGTCAAGTTCATACCCGTCAATCTCTTTGGAGAATTGACTACTTGTCCCCCGGGGCTTCCAAGTGTTATCCTTTTCTTGTTGGGGGAGTCCTGCACCCGGGTATTATTCTTACAAGCATGTCTCGTCACCCCCCTGCCTACCTCCCCATGTTTGGGGGGCCTGTTGGATAACGCCCTTTTGTGGTCAGTCAACCTGGTCAAGGCAAGAATATCTGTTTGGGTGGATGAAGTTACCATAACTAGGGAGTGCATTGTGCTTAGGCCTGTATTCTGAACCATCCACTGCAAAGCCAACTCAAGTCCAACCCTCTTCCCTCCTCATGGCAGAATTACATGCATTTGGATAGAAATATGAAAGGGCCATCACTTCAATAGAAGTGTTGCCAGCACTGCCAAGCTAGTTACAAATATATGGGGCAACCTGCGGACTTTTAAACCTAACGATTATACAATCTCCCACACATTTTTTGGGAGTAGACCCAATCCATGGAACCCTTCTGACCATAAGAACATGTCCTTTTAGATTGGGTAGGAGTGGCCTGTGAATATTTAGCCAATTAATTACCTTATTGCGTAGGGAATCCTGCGATTCCGATGCACCACTAGTAAGTTCCGGTACGCCCACCAAGATCGCAGTATAAGCTACTGCCTCAGGGGGCAGATTAACTGTCCTACGCCTGGTGTTGGGGCTAATAGGATCGTCAGTTTGCCCATTGAGTAGTCTCTCCTGATTAAGTTGTTGAGATGGAGCAAGTTGTTTTGACCTTCTAGGTGCAGGTACCGGAGGCCTCCCTGTTTGGGGCACTGAAGGACCCGGTTGGGCAACGGGTGCAGTAATCTTTCTTGCAGCTTCCCCTGGATGAACTGGTGGAGGATTTGGGGGCTGGGTGGTTGTAACTAGGGGCAATTGGCTGAACCTAACACTATCCCTGGGGGCCCTTTGTGAGTTTACCCCCAACCCAGAATCAACACTATTGGCCGTACAGAGTTTTTCTATGGCTGTCAATCTAGCCTCTATAGAGTCTAATTTAACAGACAGGGGATTCAGGAGATCTCTAAAGATATCCGTGAGTGAGCTAGTGAGCAAACCTGTAGTATTAGGAGGGACCCCACCAAAAATAAATGGCCCCGTGCACACCGGTAGAGATGGAGCTGTTGGGGAGCTAGAAAGTTCTGACCTGGTTCTGATGGATGCAACCCCGGGAGAGGCCACAGTGTCTGTGTTGTCGCCTTGAGCGGGCATTATTGGGTCAACTTTAGGCCTTTTAGCACCTTTTGGCTTTCTTGACCTCTTCCTTTTAGACGGATAGTCCCCCCTGCTGCTCTTGTGTTCAGTTAAAGCTGCAACTGATCCCCCCTCCTGCGACACTATCTCTACAAGATCAGCATTGGGGGAGGGTTCTACAACCCCTGAGAGGTGTAGTGAGTCTCTATCCCTCTGGGTAGTAGATGGTGTCCTCAGTTGCTGCAGGACTGACTCAATAGTCTGGTCAATACTATCCATAAGCGACAGATGGGTGGCATCAAGCAGTAGAGGTGTGCTAGCATTAATTGAGGAGCCAGGAGAAGCCAATGACAAGTTATCTGCACCCACCTCTGGTTGATTTTCTAGAACAGTGAGTCCTTTGTTAACCACAACGTTAGCCCTGGTAAGAAATTTTTCCATGGTTCCAGAAATCTGGTGGGCGGCCTACTTCTGGATTCTCTCATAGCCATGTGTGTGGGGCGTCTGTAAGACACGAGCCGCACCAAAGGAAAAGAAGAAAGTGATGTAAAGGCAGGGCGTTAGAGGGATGGCCCGGTCCGGTCTCTACCGGCCTCAAACGGCTTAAAACTGCCCACCCTTTGCCCGGGCTTAGCCCGGCGACCGCCAGCGCGCGTTCCGCGATGCGCATCTGTATGGCTGGTTTTGTAACAGCTCAAGGCGGGTAGGCGTGGCCAGCCGGGAAGAGTCTCCAGGTGCGGCGTTTGCTCTGCCGCTTGGAGACCTGGGACTCGCAGTTCCGCTGGTACCGGTGCAGCCACAGATATCCCCGCTGCTGCTTGACTTTATCCTGGGCAAAGAGGAGTTCCACAAGTCCTTCCTTTTCCTCACACGCGTCTACGAGCGCCCCTGCGAAGCGGGGGCCGCGAGTCGCGTTCTTGAGTGTTCAGGGCGGGTGGGCGTGGCCAGCCGGGAAGAGTCTCCAGGTGCGGCGTTTGCTCTGCCGTTTGGAGACCTGGGACTCGCAGTCCCGCTGGCTACCGGTGCAGTCACAGATATCCCCGCTGCTGCTTGACTTTATCCTGGGCAAAGAGGAGTTCCACAAGTCCTTCCTTTTCCTCACACGCCCTTTTGTGGTCAGTCAACCTGGTCAAGGCAAGAATATCTGTTTGGGTGAATGAAGTTACCATAACTAGGGAGCGCATTGTGCTTAGGCCTGTATTCTGAACCATCCACTGCAAAGCCAACTCAAGTCCAACCCTCTTCCCTCCTCATGGCAGAATTACATGCATTTGGATAGAAATATGAAAGGGCCATCACTTCAATAGAAGTGTTGCCAGCACTGCCAAGCTAGTTACAAATATATGGGGCAACCTGCGGACTTTTAAAACTAACGATTATACAATCTCCCACACATTTTTTGGGAGTAGACCCAATCCATGGAACCCTTCTGACCATAAGAACATGTCCTTTTAGATTGGGTAGGAGTGGCCTGTGAATATTTAGCCAATTAATTACCTTATTGCGTAGGGAATCCTGCGATTCCGATGCACCACTAGTAAGTTCCGGTACGCCCACCAAGATCGCAGTATAAGCTACTGCCTCAGGGGGCAGATTAACTGTCCTACGCCTGGTGTTGGGGCTAATAGGATCGTCAGTTTGCCCATTGAGTGGTCTCTCCTGATTAAGTTGTTGAGATGGAGCAAGTTGTTTTGACCTTCTAGGTGCAGGTACCGGAGGCCTCCCTGTTTGGGGCACTGAAGGACCCGGTTGGGCAACGGGTGCAGTAATGTTTCTTGCAGCTTCCCCTGGATGAACTGGTGGAGGATTTGGGGGCTGGGTGGTTGTAACTAGGGGCAATTGGCTGAACCTAACACTATCCCTGGGGGCCCTTTGTGAGTTTACCCCCAACCCAGAATCAACACTATTGGCCGTACATAGTTTTTCTATGGCTGTCAATCTAGCCTCTATAGAGTCTAATTTAACAGACAGGGGATTCAGGAGATCTCTAAAGATATCCGTCAGTGAGCTAGTGAGCAAACCTGTAGTATTAGGAGGGACCCCACCAAAAATAAATGGCCCCGTGTGCACCGGTAGAGATGGAGCTGTTGGGGAGCTAGAAAGTTCTGACCTGGTTCTGATGGATGCAACCCCGGGAGAGGCCACAGTGTCTGTGTTGTCGCCTTGAGCGGGCATTATTGGGTCAACTTTAGGCCTTTTAGCACCTTTTGGCTTTCTTGACCTCTTCCTTTTAGACGGATAGTCCCCCCTGCTGCTCTTGAGTTCAGTTAAAGCTGCAACTGATCCCCCCTCCTGCGACACTATCTCTACAAGATCAGCATTGGGGGAGGGTTCTACAACCCCTGAGAGGTGTAGTGAGTCTCTATCCCTCTGGGTAGTAGATGGTGTCCTCAGTTGCTGCAGGACTGACTCAATAGTCTGGTCAATACTATCCATAAGCGACAGATGGGTGGCATCAAGCAGTAGAGGTGTGCTAGCATTAATTGAGGAGCCAGGAGAAGCCAATGACAAGTTATCTGCACCCACCTCTGGTTGATTTTCTAGAACAGTGAGTCCTTTGTTAACCACAACGTTAGCCCTGGTAAGAAATTTTTCCATGGTTCCAGAAATCTGGTGGGCGGCCTACTTCTGGATTCTCTCATAGCCATGTGTGTGGGGCGTCTGTAAGACACGAGCCGCACCAAAGGAAAAGAAGAAAGTGATGTAAAGGCAGGGCGTTAGAGGGATGGCCCGGTCCGGTCTCTACCGGCCTCAAACGGCTTAAAACTGCCCACCCTTTGCCCGGGCTTAGCCCGGCGACCGCCAGCGCGCGTTCCGCGATGCGCATCTGTATGGCTGGTTTTGTAACAGCTCAAGGCGGGTAGGCGTGGCCAGCCAGGAAGAGTCTCCAGGTGCGGCGTTTGCTCTGCCGCTTGGAGACCTGGGACTCGCAGTTCCGCTGGCTACCGGTGCAGCCACAGATATCCCCGCTGCTGCTTGACTTTATCCTGGGCAAAGAGGAGTTCCACAAGTCCTTCCTTTTCCTCACACGCGTCTACGAGCGCCCCTGCGAAGCGGGGGCCACGAGTCGCGTTCTTGAGTGTTCAGGGCGGGTGGGCATGGCCAGCCGGGAAGAGTCTCCAGGTGCGGCGTTTGCTCTGCCGTTTGGAGACCTGGGACTCGCAGTCCCGCTGGCTACCGGTGCAGTCACAGATATCCCCGCTGCTGCTTGACTTTATCCTGGGCAAAGAGGAGTTCCACAAGTCCTTCCTTTTCCTCACACGCGTCTACGAGCGGCTCCCGCGAAGCGGGGGCCGCGAGCCGCGTTCTTGAGTGTTCAGGGCGGGTGGGCGTGGCCAGCCGGGAAGAGTCTCCAGGTGTGGCGTTTGCTCTGCCGCTTGGAGACCTGGGACTCGCAGTCCCGCTGGCTACCGGTGCAGTCACAGATATCCCCGCTGCTGCTTGACTTTATCCTGGGCAAAGAGGAGTTCCACAAGTCCTTCCTTTTCCTCACACGCGTCTACGAGCGGCTCCCGCGAAGCGGGGGCCGCGAGTCGCGTTCTTGAGTGCTCAGGGCGGGTGGGCATGGCCAGCCGGGAAGAGTCTCCAGGTGTGGCGTTTGCTCTGCCGCTTGGAGACCTGGGACTCGCAGTCCCGCTGGCTACCGGTGCAGTCACAGATATCCCCGCTGCTGCTTGACTTTATCCTGGGCAAAGAGGAGTTCCACAAGTCCTTCCTTTTCCTCACACGCGTCTACGAGCGGCACCACTCTACTCCTTTCTATATCACTGCAAAATGCTACTCCACTCTACTCCACTCCACTCTACTCCACTCTAAGCTACTCTACTCTACTCTAATTCACTCCACTCTAAGCTACTCTACTCCACTCTACACAACGCTACTTAACGCTACTCCATTTGACAAAACGCTACTCAATGCTACTCCACTCTACACTATGCTACTCTCCTCCACTCCACTCCACTTTATGCTACTCCACTCACTCTACTACACTCTAAGCTACTCTACTCTACTCTAATTCACTCAAATCTAAGCTACTCTACTCCACTCCATTCTACACAATGCTACTTAACGCTACTCCATACTACAAAACGCTACTCAATGCTACTCCACTCTACACTATGCTACTCTCCTCCACTCCACTCCACTTTATGCTACTCCACTCCACTCTACTCTACTCCACTCTAAGCTACTCCACTCTACTCCACTCTAAGCTACTCTACTCTACTCTACTCTACTCCACTCCCCTCTAAGCTACTCTAGTCCACTCCACTGCACTCTACACTACCCTACTCTACTGTACTCTACTCTACTCTAATCTACTCCACTCTAAGATACTCCATTTCACTCTACTCTTCTCTAAGCTACTCCACTCTATGCTAGTCTACTCCACTCTACTCCACTCCACTCTACTCCACTCTATGCTACTCCACTCTACTCCTCTCTACTCTACTCCACTCTACTCTACTCCACTCTACTCCACTCTACTCTACTCCACTCTACTCCACTCTAAGCTACTCCAATCAACTCCTCTTCACTCTACTGCACTCCACTGTACTCTATACTAGGCTACTCTCCTCCACGCCATGTTATGCTCTCCACTCTACTCTACTCCACTCTTAGCTATTCCACTCTACTCCACTCCACTCTACTTCGCTCTAAGCTACTCTACTCTACTCTACTCCACTCCACTCCACTCTAAGCTACTCTAATCCACTCCACTGCACTCTACTCTACCCTATTCTACTATACTCTACTCTACTTTATTCTACTCCACTCTAAGCTACTCAACTCCACTGTATTCATCTCTAAGCTACTCCACTCTACTCCACTCCACTCTACTCCACTCTAAGCTACTCTACTCTACTTTATTTCACTCCACTCTAAGCTACTCTACTCCACTCCATTCTACACAACGCTACTTACTCCATTCTATAAAACGCTACTCAGTGCTACTCCACTCTACACTGTGCTACTCCCCTCCACTCCACTTTACGCTACTCCACTCTACGATACTCCACTCTACTCTACTCCACTCTAAGCTACTCCACTCTACTCCACTCCACTCTACTCCACTCTAAGCTACTCTACTCTACTCTACTCCACTCCACTCTACTCTACTCTACTCTACCCTACTCTACTGTACTCTACTGTACTCTAATCTACTCCACTCTAAGCTACTCCACTCCACTCTACTCATCTCTAAGTTACTCCACTCTACTCCACTCTATGCTACTCCACTCTACTCCACTCTACTCCACACTACTCTACTCCACTCTACTCTACTCCACTCTACTCTACTCCACTCTACTCCACTCTTCTATACTCCTCTCTACTCCACTCTAAGCTACTCCAATCCACTCCACTCCACTCTACTCCACTCCACTCCAATCCACTCTAAGCTACTCTACTCCACTCTACTGCACTCCACTGTATTTCTACACTATGCTACTCTTCTACACTCCACTCCACTTTATGCTACTCCACTCTATGATACTCTACTCTACTCTACTCCACTCTAAGCTACTCCACTCAACTCCACTCTAAGCTACTCTACTCTACTCGCTCTACTCTACTCTACTCTACTCTACTCTACTCTACTCTACTCTACTCTACTCTACTCTACTCTACTCTACTCTACTCTATGCCACTCTAAGCTACTCTACTCTACTTTATTTCACTCCACTCTAAGCTACTCTACTCCACTCCATTCTACACAACGCTACTTAACGCTACTCCATTCTACAAAACGCTACTCAATGCTACTCCACTCTACACTGTGCTACTCTCCTCCACTTCACTCCACTTTACGCTACTCCACTCTACGATACTCCACTCTACTCTACTCCACTCTAAGCTACTCCACTGTACTCCACTCCACTCTACTCCACTCTAAGCTACTCTACTCTACTCAACTCCACTCTCCTCTACTCCACTCTACTCCACTCCACTCTACTCTACTCTACCCTACTCTACTGTACTCTACTGTACTCTAATCTACTCCACTCTAAGCTACTCCACTCCACTCTACTCATCTCTAAGTTACTCCACTCTACTCCACTCTATGCTACTCCACTCTACTCCACTCTACTCCACACTACTCTACTCCACTCTACTCTACTCCACTCTACTCTACTCCACTCTACTCCACTCTTCTATACTCCTCTCTACTCCACTCTAAGCTACTCCAATCCACTCCACTCCACTCTACTCCACTCCACTCCAATCCACTCTAAGCTACTCTACTCCACTCTACTGCACTCCACTGTATTTCTACACTATGCTACTCTTCTACACTCCACTCCACTTTATGCTACTCCACTCTATGATACTCTACTCTACTCTACTCCACTCTAAGCTACTCCACTCAACTCCACTCTAAGCTACTCTACTCTACTCGCTCTACTCTACTCTACTCTACTCTACTCTACTCTACTCTACTCTACTCTACTCTACTCTACTCTACTCTACTCTACTCTACTCTATGCCACTCTAAGCTACTCTACTCTACTTTATTTCACTCCACTCTAAGCTACTCTACTCCACTCCATTCTACACAACGCTACTTAACGCTACTCCATTCTACAAAACGCTACTCAATGCTACTCCACTCTACACTGTGCTACTCTCCTCCACTTCACTCCACTTTACGCTACTCCACTCTACGATACTCCACTCTACTCTACTCCACTCTAAGCTACTCCACTGTACTCCACTCCACTCTACTCCACTCTAAGCTACTCTACTCTACTCAACTCCACTCTCCTCTACTCCACTCTACTCCACTCCACTCTACTCTACTCTACCCTACTCTACTGTACTCTACTGTACTCTAATCTACTCCACTCTAAGCTACTCCACTCCACTCTACTCATCTCTAAGCTACTCCACTCTACGCTACTCTACTCAACTCTATGCTACTCCACTCTACTCTATGCTACTCTACTCCACGCTACTCTACTCCACTCTACTCTACTCCACTCTTCTCTACTCCTCTCTACTCCACTCTAAGCTACTCCAATCCACTCCACTCCACTCTACTCTACTCCACTCCAATCGACTCTAAGCTACTCTACTCCACTCTACTGCACTCCAAAGTATTCTACACTATGCTACTCTTCTCCACTCCACTCCACTTTATGCTACTCCACTCTATGATACTCTACTCTACTCTACTCCACTCTAAGCTACTCCACTCCACTCAACTCCACTCTAAGCTACTCTACTCTACTCGCTCTACTCTACTCTACTCTACTCTACTCTACTCTACTCTACTCTACTCCACTCCACTCCACTCCACTCTAAGTTACTCTAGTCCACTCCACTGCACTCTACTCTACCCTACTCTACTGTACTCTACTCTAATCTACTCCACTCTAAGCTACTCCACTCCACTCTACTCATCTCTAAGCTACTCCACTCTATGCTACTCTACTCCACTTTACTCCACTCCACTCTACTCCGCTCTAAGCTACTTCACTCTACTCTACTCTATGCTACTCTACCCCACTCTAAGCTACTCCACTCTACTCCACTCCACTCTATGCTTCTCCACTCTACTCCACTCTACTCTATGCTACTCTACTCCACTATACTCTACTCCACTATACTCCACTCCACTCTACTCCACTCTACTTCACTCTAAGCTACTCCTATCCACTCCACTCCACTCCACTCTACTCCACTCCACTCCAATCCACTCTAAGCTTCTCTACTCCACTCTACTGCACTCCACTGTACTCTACTCTACTTCACTCTACTCCACTCATCTCTACGCTACTCTACTCCACTCTAAGCTACTCCACTCCACTCCACTCCACTCCACTCTACTCTACACTATGCTATGCTACACTATTCTACTCTATGCTACTCTAAACTACTCCACTCCACTCTACACTACTCTACTCCACTCTAAGCTACTCTACTCTACTCCACTCCACTCCACTCTACTCCACTTCACTCCACTCTACGCTACTCTACTACACTCTAAGCTACTCCTCTCTACTCCACCCCACTCTACGCTGCTCCACTCTACTCCACTCCACTCTACGCTACTCTTCTTCACTCTACTCTTCTCTACTCAACTCTACTCCACTCCACTCTACTCTACTCTACCCTACTCTACTGTACTCTACTGTACTCTAATCTACTCCACTCTAAGCTTCTCCACTCCACTCTACTCATCTCTAAGCTACTCCACTCTACTCTACTCTACTCAACTCTACTCCACTCTATGCTACTCCACTCTACTCTATGCTACTCTACTCCACACTACTCTACTCCACTCTACTCTACTCCACTCTTCTCTACTCCTCTCTACTCCACTCTAAGCTACTCCAATCCACTCCACTCCACTCCACTCCACTCCACTCCAATCCACTCTAAGCTACTCTACTCCACTCTACTGCACTCCAAAGTATTCTACACTATGCTACTCTTCTCCACTCCACTCCACTTTATGCTACTCCACTCTATGATACTCTACTCTACTCTACTCCACTCTAAGCTACTCCACTCCACTCAACTCCACTCTAAGCTACTCTACTCTACTCGCTCTACTCTACTCTACTCTACTCTACTCTACTCTACTCTACTCTACTCTACTCTACTCTACTCTACTCCACTCCACTCCACTCCACTCTAAGTTACTCTAGTCCACTCCACTGCACTCTACTCTACCCTACTCTACTGTACTCTACTCTAATCTACTCCACTCTAAGCTACTCCACTCCACTCTACTCATCTCTAAGCTACTCCACTCTATGCTACTCTACTCCACTTTACTCCACTCCACTCTACTCCGCTCCAAGCTACTCCACTCTACTCTACTCTATGCTACTCTACCCCACTCTAAGCTACTCCACTCTACTCCACTCCACTCTATGCTTCTCCACTCTACTCCACTCTACTCTATGCTACTCTACTCCACTATACTCTACTCCACTATACTCCACTCTACTCTACTCCACTCTACTTCACTCTAAGCTACTCCTATCCACTCCACTCCACTCCACTCTACTCCACTCCACTCCAATCCACTCTAAGCTTCTCTACTCCACTCTACTGCACTCCACTGTACTCTACTCTACTTCACTCTACTCCACTCATCTCTACGCTACTCTACTCCACTCTAAGCTACTCCACTCCACTCCACTCCACTCTACTCTACACTATGCTATGCTACACTATTCTACTCTATGCTACTCTAAGCTACTCCACTCCACTCTACACTACTCTACTCCACTCTAAGCTACTCTACTCTACTCCACTCCACTCCACTCTACTCCACTTCACTCCACTCTACGCTACTCTACTACACTCTAAGCTACTCATCTCTACTCCACCCCACTCTATGCTGCTCCACTCTACTCCACTCCACTCTACGCTACTCTTCTTCACTCTACTCTTCTCTACTCAACTCTACTCCACTCTAAGCTACGCCACTCTACTTTACTCCACTCTACTCCACTCTACTCCACTCAACTCCACTCTACTCTACACTACTCTACTCCACTCCACTCCACTCTAAGCTACTCTACTCCACTCTACTGCACTACACTCTACTCTACTCTACTCTATGATATGCTACGCTATTGTACTCTAGCCTACGCTTTTCTACTCTACTCTAAGCTACTCCACTCCACAACGCTATTCAATGCTGCTCCACTCTACACCACTCTATTCCACTCCATTTCATTCCACTTTACTCCACTCTACACAACGCTACTCAACGTTACTCCACTCTACACAACGCTACTCAACTCTACTCCACTCTACACTACAGCACTCCATGACACTCTACGACTCTCCACTCTACAGTACAACACTCCATGACACTCCATGACTCTCCATTCTACACTACAACACTCCACGACTCTCCACTGTACACAACACTACTCCACTCTACTCCACTCTACACTACAACACTCCACGACTCTCCACTCTACACTACAACACTCCACAATAGTCCACTCTGCACTACATAACTCCATGACACTTCACTATGACCACTCTACACGACAACCCTCCATGACACTCCACGACTCTCCACTCAACACTACAACACTCCATGACACTCCAGGACACTCAACTCTACACTACAACACTCCATGGAACTCCACGGCTCTCCACTCTACACTACAACACTCCATGACACTCCACAACTCTCCTCTCTACTCTACAACACTCCATGACACTCCACGACTTTCCACCCTACTCTACTCTGCTCTACTCTACTCTACTCTACTCTACTCTACTCTACTCTACTCTACTCTACTCTACTCTACACTACAACACTCCATGACACTCCACGACTCTCCACTCCACTCTGCTCTACTCCATTCTACTCCACTCCACTCTATGCTACTCTACTCCATGCTCCTCCATGCTACTCCACTCGACTCCACAATACTCCACTCCACGACACTCCACCCCACAGCCCTCTACCCCACAGCCCTTTACTCCACTCTACACCACTTCACGCTACTCTACACCACTCCACTCTACAATACTGTTCTCCACTGTATGGCATTTCACTATACCACACTCCACTCGCCACTCCACGCTACTCTCCCCTATGCTACTAACTTTTAGCCATGTTGAACAGCAGTCATGCTGTTGTTCAAATGGCTGTAAGTCGTTGCCTAGGAAAGAGCTATTGGCTTGCCAATGCTTGTTATGATGGTTCTTCATCCACTCTTGGGAATGACAACAAACTGTTTTAATTGGAAAAGTTTCCGGAGCAGTTTAAGCAGTTCAAATGTTTTAAATGTACTTACATATTATGATGATATTCAAATATATCTTCTAAGAAGTTCACTATTATTATAAGCACATGTCTTTTCTGTTAAAAATTAAATTCCTCATGCTGTTGGCATAACATTGGTTCAGTTCACTGACTATAAAATGTAGCCCTTACCGCAAAACAACGCTAGTCTCTCACTCATCTAGCCATCATCTAAAAGAACATATTGCATGGTGCATATTAATATTGAAACAAAGGCGAAGCAATGGAAAAGGCTCTGCATTTCTGGCACAAGTATTAAACTGTAACAGTTGTTATTGATGTCTCTAAGATTACTTGCCAAAAATGATCACACAGGTTTTTATTGTATTGCATTGTATTAGACCATCATTCTTTAATTGCAGATATGGATCAAATGGCAATAGGGTATTATTCTGGGATTCAAAGGAGCCCAAATTGCTTTTAGCAATGTTATCAAACCACTAACAATTTTTGAACCCAAAAAAGTCTGAATTCAATAGCTACATGTCAAACTGTCAATAATGTTTTGTATTAATAAATATAAAAGGATCATTTGAATTAAAAATATTTGGAAAAACATAGGGATATGCAGATTTTACTTTGCAAGGCCTGTCTTTTCTGCTGCTAGTGTGTGTATCTAGTGAGCGAAGTGTGTTTAAGACTGCAGTACCGCCTCCTGTCTACAGAGGCAGAGCTGAGCAAAAATATAAACACGCTTAATGAAACACAGATCCTCACAAGGCAATGTTTTTAAAAGTTGCAAAAATTGGCACAGATGTTCCTGAAGTGATTTTTTATCATTTAGAAGACATTGCCTTGTGGGGACCAGGGTTCAGGTCCCCACAGTGCAATCAAGTCCCCACAGCGTGAGTGTGTTATCACACCCAAGTCCCCACAAGAATAGTAACACAAACCACGCACACACGCACACACGTGCACACATGCATTACAGAGGTAACGACCTAGAATGTTAATGCCACCAAACTCGAAGGGTCCAAAAGTAATAATACATTTTATTTTTAATGAAGTGGCGGCTCATTATCATTGTCGGATCTCAATAGAAAATATATAATCCATGGCACTAGCTTCATCTTGCCGTTACTGGTCAGACATATTCATGGTCTTTAATTATTGTAGTCACGCTACTTTTTTAAAAATTTTCACCCAGTTGCTGATGCCAAAAAACTGTCTGAATAATTTCTAGAGCTAAATGATTGGTCTTTTGCGGGCAACTACAGCTTCAAGAATTATTTGAAGGAAAGTTAGGCCCTAAGTTCATCAAAAAAGTTGGACATCAGATGAAAAGAGGTATTAGTGTTTCTCTTGGTCAGATTACTTTCTTTTTCACTTTATTTAGCAATTTGAAAACTGACAAATATAAGGGATACCATTATTAATAAAATGGCATGGTATTCAGTGATAGATGGTCCAATGATTGTTGTGGGTAGATACTAGTTTTAGGCTGTAAAAATGCCAATCATTGGCTAGAATGATGAGTCAGCTCAACAGTTCCTGATGAGGTCAACATTTCACATCCTTGCGATCAAAGGGTTAATTTTGAGTTTTGTAGATGCCTGCCATCTGCCATCAAAGGGTGGATACCCTGCCTGACAAACACATGGTTTGACTGGGAGGTGCAAGGCTTCTTCCAGTCAAATGTCTGCTGGCTCTGCTATGGGAAACACTTGCTCTGAAGGCCACTAAGCACCTGGCTGCAGTTTACAGTGATGGTCACTCAGCCCTGTTTAGGGTGAGGTCGACAGTTGTCAATTTTCTACCTAGGATTGCCATGCTTTGCATGGTCACATGAAAAAATCAATTATTCAACGTGTGGGGAGAAAACTCCTGGTGTAAGCACTGCTATTTTATTTTATTTAGGCTAAAAATGTATATCAAATTATGAGATTGCAATATTCGTTACCTTTTTTGTAAAATATATTCCTATTTATTTGTGGAGATATCATCTCCACAGCAGCAAATTATTGTCAGCAGTCCTCCGGCAAAGAGGTATCCTGCCTTGTGGAACTGTCTACAGCTACAGCCCTTTGCCTCATCCTGCTGGAGATTTTCAACTTCCATTTCAGAGACTAAGGTCCCCATTATGATTGCAGGCGGATCGCCACTGCCCGTATGCCATTAACATGGCGGGAGGGAGCCCGGCAGACAGAAAGACCGTCCGCCGGTTTTCTGCCCGGTCGGAGAGTCGACCGGGCGGAAAAGCTGCTAACATGGTGGCGGTGTCTCCCAGACACCGCCATCCATATTAGCATAATAGCGGGAAAAGGCAGGCGGAAATTGCTTGCGGGCCCATTGCGGGCCCCCAGGGATTCTGGTGGGTGGGGGGTGCACATGGGGGGTACCTATGGCACCCCCTGCATTTCAAAAGACAACATGGCAGGCACCACGAGGTACCTTGATAGAGCGGGTAGTAAACAACATTTACTCCCTAACCTGATGCACAGCTGAAATTAATTAAACTACTATTCTTGATTAAATCACAGTTTTACTCAATTTCAAATGAATTATACTTGGTTTTATTCACCATTTTATATCCGTTGTGCAATCAGTATTTTATCTTATTTCATCTTTTCATTTACTTCATAATCTGTAAAAAAAAATTGTACATTTGCTTTACATCGAATCTTTGGTGTGATGATGCTCACACATTAACACATCCCGAAAAAAGATATGATGATTATATAACAGTTGAAACTTGGTTGGCCCGATGCATTTCGGGACCCCAGTCCCTTCTTCGGGGGCCGTCCTTACTGTGTTGACTGGATTTCCTGCTTGTGTCTACGGGAAAATAGGTGCTGAGCTAGCTTGTGCCAGTATAATGTGGCTTTCACGGCTAGAGTTTTCTCTTTGGTTTTACAATCTGCTCAGAGAATCCGGCTGACTAACTTCTCGAATCAATGCAAGCGCGATGCTTTCAGCCGTGCTGGCTTCTACCGTTTCTGTATTGCGTTCATGGCCTGCGTTTGCTCGTCAGTTACTCGATCTGTTCACGAGGTGCCTGTCACATTGTGCATTGAAATGCATGATGTTCATTTTTAGCATTGCTAAAAATGTGGGATGCGCCCGCCAGTGTGGGGGACGCATCCTAATGGCCCCCACGAGACCCCCGCCCTTATGGAAGGCGGTCCCGTTTTGCATCGGGATGGCGGGCGGACTAAGTCCTGAACTGGGGTGGCAGAGTGGGCTAGAGAACGGTGATGGATTAAACCCAGATCAGTTGACTGGGGGTGAGTGCTTGTATTGTAAACGCTCAGTCCATCATTTCCTTTGGACTAAGTCCGCCCGCCATCCTAATGTGCCCCTTATTTTGAACATAGAAATCTTTATTGCAGCTTCAACCCAAGCCTGCCCCACGATGACACTCTTATCGAACGCCTCATGCAGCCTTGCTCCACTAAAGTTTACATTCTCAGACACTATTCACAAAATTTCTTCCAAGACCGAAGGTAAGCGCTGACCTGGCCTAATTCACTTTGTGTATCTGACCTGCACTCCATTTGCTCGGCCATATTTATTGATTTTGGACGGGGCTTGGGTGACTAGATGTCTGCCGTTGGCGCTTTTAACTTTTAAGCTCTAGCTTTTACTAAAAACTTTAAAAATTCATAACTCTGGTTCTACTGATTGGAATGTTGTTGTTTTGGAGTCAAATAATTTATTAAAAGGTATTATATTTACCCTATTTTCTAAATTAGTTTGGGATTTTTATTGTGCTGTGTTTTTACTTTATTACTGTTTGTGTGCTGCATAAATATTTTACACATTGCATCAAAGTTAAGCCTGACATCTTTTTGTGCCACGCTACTAAGTCTTAAGCACAGGTGAATTTAGTGACTTTTTGTGGTTCATCCTGCAAGGGATTGTGGCTATTGCTTGACCAGGGCTCACAACACAGTCAACTAACAATCCAATTTCTAAAAATGTGGAACTCCAACAATTCCAGATGATAGAAATGATACATACATGATAGATAGAAGATACAAATACTTACATGATAATGGCATAAAAATCGATGGCCGCAACAATATGATCAATTTCATAATATAAAAGTTACAATTATATCAGTCAATGCAGTTTTAGTAAACATTTCAAAAAGTTAAAAACTAGAATACAAAACATTTAATTGGGAGGAAAACATTAACAAATGTAAGGCTTCCATTGTCATGTGAAATTGATATTTTAAACTATATAAGGAATCTATTGTATCTTTTTTTTAAGTAAACCATATGCATTTCAGGAAACTATGTTTAAGCTATTATTACCTATAAGGTTTAGCACTGGTCCCAAAACATGATTATTGTTAAGGGTGCAAGCTAGCTAGCTCTATTTGAACAAATCATCCTCTGTTATTGGAAATGGCTTAGTCCCATTGTAGTGCGATTAACATGCCTTCTCCCAATCACTATCAAAACCTATAGGAGTTTTTGGTATTCCCTAATGTCTCATTCCATACCAAATGTAGACACTCATTCAATGAAAAAATCCAATGTTTATATTGTTCTTCATAGCGTCTATTACCCCCAAGTACAAGTATTACACCAATCCCTCTGCATTGGAAAAAACCCACTATTTTGCAAAATCAGATTGGCTACCATTGATTTTTATTGATTGGAAGGAAATTCCTAGTTTGTCTACCATACATGAATGAAAATTTTTAACAAGAGAAGCATCACTACTCTGAACTATTTTAAGATTTTCATTGAAAACAAAACTTAATAATAAAAACGAACGATTCAAGATTATATTCTGGTCAAACACTGATACAAAGTCAAGCGTAGAGGTTGCAATAGTAAGAGGGGATATTGGTACGATACTTCCACCAACCTTTGTACAATGTGTCAATTCCTTTATGTCATAACAAAAGAGTTTATCTGAAGGATTTAGGCCAGTTGTTAATAGGTTAGAGGCAAGATGATGATTATAAGAATCATGGTCATTGTCTCTTGTGACTAAATAGTGTTTAACTCATAAATCTTGCTTTAAATGCTGAGCTTCATTGGGCTTCAGATTATTAGTACTGCTGTAGGCAGTCTTATTTGCCTTCTCCTCATCTGTGTCCACCTCTACTGTTTCCTGAAAGTGCAGTTTTCTTGGACGTGTCTTTGGTATTCTCGGTTGCTTTTTCTTTTTCCGCAAATTATATTTTTCTTCTCTTTAGACTGCAGGAGAACAGGGGCATCAATCATGATCACTTTTGCTGATTATTTAATTTAAAAAGTAGGGAAAGTGTCAATCCTTTGAGAGGGAGAGAGAGAGAGACGGACCTTATGACTACTGAATTCAGGAAACAGAGGTTAAAAGAGTTTTTTTGGGAAAGAGATGGTACTTTACATGTCCTTCAGGTTTTCAACAGATTTGAGAGAACTCTTGCACTTTGGTTTGCCTACTTGTATTCCAAACGCTGTCAAAGAAAATATTGCCTGAGGAGACTGAGACAAAGCATCTTCCCCTTGACACCGAGGTTTTCCAACTTGTATCCCGCAATCCCTGACATGCCTGGGCTTTGCCAGGGGTTCATGGCAAGAGGCATCTATAACCCCACTTGGAGGATTTTGCCATATTCTCCCCCTTTTTTACCACTTGCAGAACCCTATTTGAAGAAGCTGCCTCTCCTTTTACAGCCAAAACCTTCAGGATTGCTAAGAGAGAATCCTAAATATGGTTTGAATTATTCACTGATTTTTCTAGTAGAGCAAGAAAAGATAACAAGATTCTTTTAAGGCATTTAAAGAATTCAGAGTATTGAGCATAACGACCTGGGAGGTTACATGAAGAGTTCCTGAGTAACTCTAGGTCAGGAATGGCTGAGATTCTTGTGATGGAGGAGTGTGCCTCTGTTGTACTTCAAAAAGTTTTTTAACCGATTTTTGAGTATTACATGAAGGGGTAGTAGAGGGGATTGACTCTGACTTTTGGTTTCCCAGCTCAATGTCTATATCGGGTAGTGTAAAATCCTCATTATGACAGTTGGGGTTCTCTCCTTCCACTGAGTGCTCTGAGCTCAGGAAGAGATCAGGTGAAGTCACAGGCTTTTTGGTGTTCCTTAATTCCAAACTGCCAAGGGGAGCCTCCTGTTTAATTGTTTTTAAAACATTGTCATCAAGTCGGACATCCTCCTTTTGGAAATAAAAAAAGAGAGAGTTCAAGCCCTTCACTGCATTTAGGTGGGAGGACTTATTATTGATAGGTTTCAATTTAGTCTTTTTACATGCCGTTAAAAGGCATTATTCTTCCTGAGAAAAGATATCTTATTGCCATATTGTTTGTTCTAAAGGGCTCTCAGGGAACTGCAAATGATCCGACAAACAGTATATTGGAATAGTGAAATCCCTCTGCCTCAGCGCACAGCTCTGGACAAAAGGTTCATTAAGGATTCCCAAAATGTCATATTGAAAAATGTATTCCTTCTCTATACCCACCCTTAAGGTTTAATTAAATACTTCTTTCCTAGTGTCCTGTTAAAGGGGATAACATGTGGCACAATATTAAAAAGCAGGATCATACATAGAGCTGCGAAGCGGGGGAGCATGACGATGGGGAAAGTTATACCAATACTCCAGTTGGTCAGCTTAAATACCTTGAGGTTTAGTCTTTTCTAAGCAGGTAGTAGGATGTGCAAGCAGATTATCGTCAATTGCGATTCTCCTATTACCATGACTAGAGAATCTGGATTTCATTTAAGACACATAGGCTGACATTATGCATTATTCTTTTAATGCAGTCCAAGCAGCCACATACATCACAATACTAAAGGTTCCAGAACAGAACATTAACAACGTGTAAAAGGCATGAGCGATCAACAACATCCCCCTTTTAAATGTGGAGAAGAGAGTAAGTCCATCAAACTTGAAACATCTAAGCTTCTAAACGATCCTCGGGTGAGCAAAAAGAAGGAGAAGGAGCAGCGAGGGTTAATCCAAGGGCCGGGCATCTCGTAGTTAAGAGGTGTTACCTGAAAAGAAAGAGAAGTAAATACCTCCTGAATGTAACAAAAATGTAGAAAACATAACAAGATAATAGAAGAGGTAAGAAAAAATAAAAATACTGTCAATAGAGATCATTAGTTTACTGTAAAAACAGAATTAATTCAATGTAAGACCACCAAGGGATGGGATGAGTGGGATAATGTCAGCCTCCGTGTCTTAAATGAAATCCAGATTCTCTTGTCATGGTAATAGGAGAATCGCAATTTCATTACAAGAACGGAGTCTACATCATGCTTGTTGGTAGCTCAGTAAAACCACATCAGACATATGTTCGATAGGTTTGCAATCATGACGTGCAAAGGTGTTAGCGTTCAACCAACCAGTCAGACGCTTTGAGGATGTCATTCAACTTACCTCCAGACCAGAGAGATTTACTTGCCATAGCACCTCTAAGGGAGTGAGCTTGAAATTTCTTTAAGTCAATCCCAGCCAATTTCATTTCGGTTTTAACCCAACTAGCAATAGAAGTTGAGTTTATACCTTTATGGGGTGTAACAAAGGAAATAAGTAATTGGTTCACACCCAGGGGACGAAGAGCAAACGTTCTGTGATCATACTCTTTCATGCAATCCACAACGCAAAGTTTTGGACATAAATCAAAACTTGGATAAAAATGTAATCAGACATAGTCTTAGTTCTTCTATAAATCTCAAACTTGGCACCGATCATGTTATAAGATCTAATCGTAATCTCCAGGGCTTTGACATCAGAGACCCTTCTGCATGAAATTAGGCATAGAAGAGTAGCCAGCTTAATAGAAAGGTTTTTTCGATTCAGAAGCGAAATAGCAGGCCAGTTATTGAAAAGATCAAGGATTAGCTTGACATCCCAGAGACTTTCATTTTTCGGTCGGTTTCTGAGGCCTTCTTAGGCGAATGCTTTTCATCACTCTGCAAACAATGACATTTTTACCTACCATTTTCCCATTGACAAGGACATCAGCAGAAATAACTGATCTATAGCAACTGATTACTCTATAGCTGAGACCTCTTTAAAATTGTTCAACAAGAAAGTTAACTATGTCAACAATAGGTGCTTCCAAGGAATCCAGGTTCCTTTCCAGGCACCAACGTACCCAGATTCTCCATATGTTGTTATATCTGTAGTGAGTGCCTGGGGCCCAAGACTCTCTGAGGAGAGTTGCAGCTGTTGCCGAAAGTCCTGAGATTTCATTGGATCTACTGACACTCTCCAGGCAAGAAGAGTTAAAGTCCTGTTCTGAATTAGGGGATGGCCTCTTCCGTCTACGTCTGTAAGAAGATTCTCTAGGGTTGGAATTAAGAAGGGGGTGTCGCAAGTTAGTTCTAGAGTGGTGGGGAAGTACGCCTGAGAAGGCCAAAAGGGAGTTATAAGGACAAGGAAGCATTGATCCTGTCTCACTTTCCGAAGAACTCTGAATCATGGCAAAGGGAGGGAATGCGTACACTTTGGCCCCTTATCAAGACTCCAGGAAGGCGTTGGCTGCCAGAGCACCCGGTTCTGGCATCCAGCTAAAGTAGATCTCCAATTGAAAAGTTAGTCTGCTTGTAAATAAGTCTATCTCTAGGGGACCCCAAATCTTGTAGAGGGTACTGAACACGAAAAATTTTTGTTTCCAATTGCTGTGATCTAAAAGGAATCTTGAGTTCCAGTCTGCAGAGATGTTTGATTTCCCTCGGAGGTATTCCGCTTTGAGAGCGATCTTGTGTTCCAAACATAACATCCAAAGTTTCTTGGCTAAATTCGAGGGGTTTGCAGATTTGGTGCTTCCTAGCTGGTTTATATAGGCTACCGCGGACATGTTGTCCATCTTCAGGATGACTGACCTGCCCTGGAGAGAGTGTTTGAAGCTCATCAAGGCGTAAAGGCCGGCTGTTAGTTCCAAATCATTTATGTGGTGAGAGGATTCCTCTAGTGACCAGATACCACCAGTCTTCTGATTGAGAAGGCAAGCTCCCCAGCCATAAAGGCTCGCATCTGATTCTAAAACAAACTCTAGTTTTGACCCAAAGATTGCCTTGCTGTTCCACGCATCCAGGTTCTCGAGCCACCAGGTTAACTCCGATTGAGCTTGCTGATCTAGAGTAATTTGGTCTCCTTACCAGAGGCCCGATCTTAGGGCTCTCTCTTTTACCTTTTGGAGGGCCCAATAGTTTAGGGGACCGAGAAAGATGGCTTGGATGGACGAGGAGAGGACACCCAGTAATCTGGCTAGCTCCCTCAGAGATAAATCTTTCATGATATGTCTTATTTCCTTCCTGTATCTACTGTGAAACCTAGGAATTCCAGAGTCCTGGAAGGGGTCAGGATAGTTTTGTCTTTGTTTATGATGAAACCTAAGCTTTCTAGTAGGTCCATCACAGTCTTCAAATCTTTCTCAATTTGTGAAAGGTCTTGTGACATTATAAGCATGTTGTCTGGGTATATGATTAGCTGAATGCCCTTTACTCTTAGGGAAGAGGCGGCAGTCCTCAAGACCTTGATGAAACACCAAGGGGCAGAATAGAGTCCGAAAGGGAGTACCTGAAATTGGTACAGATGGTTTTTCCACATAAATTGGAGAAAGAGTTGGTGGGTTTCGGCCATAGGTATGGTGTAGTAATCATCCTTTAGGTCTAGTTTGACTAATCACTCCCTTTCTAAAAGAAGATCCCTCAGGAGGTGGATACCCTCTATCTTGAAGTGCCTTTAGACCAAATACTTGTTTAGTTCTCTTAAGTTTATGACAGGTCTCTAACTCTTGTCCTTTTTTTCCACAAGAAAGAGAGTGCTTATATATCTTAACACTTCTAGGTGGACCTCTATTATCGCTCCCTTCTGAAGCATGGAGGAGATTTCCTCCTCTACTATTTTTTGTTGATTTAGGGAGAGAGGAAAGTCTCTCGGAAAGGCGGTTTGAACAGGTGCATGAGTAAAATCTATTATCAATCCCTTGACGGTATTTAAAACCCCAAAATCTTGGGTGATCAGTCTCCAATCGTAAATAAAGTGTCTGAGTCGGCCACCCACTTTTTGGGTGAAAGAAGGGGAAGGAGGAAGGGGGAGAATACTCACTTCTAGGGTTGTCGGAGTTGGAAATCCAGCGGGATCTAAACCATTTGCTGCATTGTCCTCTACCTCTCTGTGGGTAGAAATGAGGTACATTGTACTGCTGGTACCCTCTTCCATAACCACAGGATCTCAAATAGAGCCTTTGATTAAAGGTGCCGGAAGAGAGGCCACTTTTTCCAGCCCTTCCAAAAAGGTTTGGATTAATGACTTTCCGCATATTCTGTTGGGCCTTATCCAAGGCGGTGAATGTAGAGACGTATTTTCCTAGGGATTTGATGAGATCTTCCCCAAAGAGTAATCCTTTTGGGTTTTGTGAGGGTTCTTTCTTTATCCGCCATATCACTGAGTTTAGGATTTATTTTAGTGAGAACGACTCTTCGTCTTTCTGCGTTCAGGCTTGCATTCACATTTCCCAGGAGAATAAGTGCTCATTGGCTCCAGCCTCAGATCAGATCGGTGTTAAGGGGAGTTAAGGGGAGTGCAGTTGATATGGCTTTCCTCGGCAGAATCTATGATTCTGGCAAGTGGTCATAGTACGTTGAAAAGACGGTCCTGGCACCCTTTCAGGGATCTTTCCATCCCTTTCCTTGAAAGGGAATTTAATCAGCTTGGGGTCCAAGTTGGGGGTATGACAGGTCTTGTCCTCAATAGAGGGTCTAGAGCATTCGGCTCTAAGAATGTTGCGGGGGGTTCCTCTCCAAGAGGTTTCTTCCCCATTTCTTGATACATTTTGTGACGTGGTCTTATGGGCACCACTCAGAACTTCAGGGGTGTTTGAGGTTTAAAAGGGAAAACATTTCTTCTCCCAGGGGGTTAAAGATGATGTCCTTTGAGGACGATGGGAGTTCCCCTTCTAGACTGTAAAATTCCTGATCATCTTCTTTGAGATCTATGACATATTCGTCAGGTATGTCTGAGGATTAAACATCAGTAAATTTGTTATCTCCTATGTTGTAGTGACCACTGTGATATTTTGTGCCGCTAAGGACACAGGGATGTTTTGTGCCGCCAAGGACACTCGAGTAAGTTGTGCCGCTAGGTCACCCAGGGAGTTCAAGGTAAGGGACCTCCATTATTAGTTGAGTTGGTAGGACCTCCTAGATTTGATGAGGTGCTAGGACCTCCCATAGTGCTCTTAGGTGTCACTTGATCAATATTAATATTTTTCATTATTTTTTTGCCCCTTACATTGGTAAAATCGTCAGAGAGGTGTGTGTTCAACATTTCTGAGAAATCGTCTTCTTTAATGGGGAGTGACCTTTTTGTTAGGACATGACATGGCTCTAGGTCTCAATATTACAGGACCTCTTTTCTTTATGTAGCATTTTTTAAGGGTTTCGTTATCCATATTGGGAGTAGGAGCAGAAGTGTCATCTGAATCAGTGTCAGACTGCAAGTAGGGAAATAAAGATTAAAATTTAGGATTTAGTTATAATATTCAAAATAGACTTGCAGTAATCGTTAGCCAGCAGCTGATGGTCAAGGAGGTTCAACTAATGTTGAAACACAGGCTTGAGCGATCAGCAGTGATTGCACGGCTGCCTCATGTTGCCATGGTAACCCGAGCCTCGAGCGTGATTGGTTATGCAATCAGCTGGAGGCTGGAGGGAGAAGAATGGAAGAATGGTGCCTGGCAACGGGAGGACGTCTAGCTCCCGTTGCCAGGGAAATTTTCTCTAATCCCTCGGCTGACGTAGAGCCGTGCTGGGGCCGCCGTCATGTGCTGAGGAGAAAAGGAAATCTATGCGAGCATGAGTGTCTTGGACCCGGTGTGAGGGTCTGAAAAGTAAACAAATGCTGCACAACAAGAAAGGGCCAACAAATGACTCACAACACTGCATGTGGCATGCGAAGGGCGATAAACGGGAGAACAAACAAGCATACTAAATAGGAGTCAAAGGTAGGGATTAAGTATACTAAATTTAAATCTGTTATGGAGGAACGGGTATACCCACACAGAGTTGAATTGGGGAGGGGAAGAGGAAGAAATCTACATAAATTGGAGATTGGTAGAGTTAGGGGTAAAGGAAGGTGGGGTTATGCCAAATCAAAAATACCTTGCTAGTAAGAGGCAAATATAAAGTTGCAAGCTGAAATAGTTAAAAGTAATAGGTAAAGGTCAACCTATCTGCTTGGAGCCGCATTTAAAAAAGGCAGATTGTTGATGGCTCATGCCTTTTATATGTTGTTAATGTTCTGTTCTGGAACCTTTAGTATTGTGATGTATGTGGCTGCTTGGACTGCATTAAAAGAATAATGCATAATGTAGCCTCTGTTCTTGTAATGAAATCATAGGTGGCCCTGGTGCCACCTTATAACTAACACAATGCCCTCAGGAGAGGTCAACCATATTTTCCATCTGCTGTTGCACCGCCTGATACCGCCTCTTGGCATCTCTGCTGACTTTTAAGCCTCTTGTCCCTCCTAGGAGGAGGCAGAAGGTCAGTAGGCCAACAATGCGGTAGTATGCCCTCAGCGCTGGGTGAGCAGACAACGCAGGAACTGGAGTAGCCAGAGTAATGGCAGCTGTGCAGCGATACAGCTGCCAGCCCTCCTTTTCTTTTACAATGCAGCAGCAGCAGCGTTAAAAACTTCCTTAGGACTCATTTGGACATACACATTATATGGCATTGGGTATCAAATAATGTGGCATGATTATCTAAAATATGTGGAAAAAAACAAAAGATAGAAAATGATAGACACATTTTCTGGTAGTATTATTTTCAGCACAAAATAGTATAATTCCACTGGTTTTCACCACTGTTGATACTATTATAAACAATTTATTAATGTAATGTTGACAAAACATAAACATTCTAATTCCAATCAGCGCCCATTGTTACCAACATTTTGAATAAAATAGCTTTTTCAAGTTAACTTCCCTAAAATAAACATGTAATATAAAAGAAAATTGAGTAATGTGTAACAGGGTCCTATGTTGTCATTTTTTAGGTTCTGGCTACGTTTACAAACCCCTTTGCCTTTGGCCTTGAGGTTTAAAGATGTCACTAGGTTCCCCAGGATGGCAATGGACCATAATACATGGTTATCCATTATTTTCCTTCTCTCTCTCTCTCTCTCTCTCTCTCTCTCTCTCTCTCTCTCTCTCTCAGTCCGTTGCTCTCTCTCCCCCTTTTTCCCCTCTCTTTCTCTTAATCTCATAAACTAGCTCAAATTGTATTCCAATTTCAAGATGTGGCGTACCATGAAACAGAATTGTTCATTTTGTACATCTATGTATGTCTATGTTTTCAATTCTCGATTTCCGGCAAGAAATAAAGCTCAAAAAAGAAAAATTGCATTGTTTAAAAAAAATGATATAATATTGTTGAAAATGGAAGAAGTTGAGGAAATTTTGATTATACGAAAGAATGCATTCTGAAATTCTGAAAAAGTCGAATGTGCTAATGTGTAATATGGAGACTTTGATATACAGTGTAAAAAAGAGTATGTATTATGAAGTCTTTTTTTTTGTTTTACTACAGCCTTGAAAAAATGACAGGTGTCGCAAAACACATGTTGGAAGTTCTGGTATTTGACATTTTAGCAGTGAACATTAATTATTGGAATGCCTGCTTTGTAAAATGACATGTTACATGCCTAAAAAATGAGTTGGTTATAAATAGATATGCAATTAAATGTATGGAAATTGTCTAATAGAGTACCGCAATATTTTGATTGTTGAATCACGTATATTTGACATTAAATATTGTGAAAAAAATAAATGTGCCTAAAAATAAGTAACTGCATTTTTTAGTATAAATATGGGTGCCTCTTTCTTTTTAATATTTGTATAATGTATTCAGTGGTAGAGGTGCAACTAGCATCTTAGAGAGCACCAGCACGCTGGACACTGTAACCTGTAAGTCCATTAAAAAAAAAAAAATCATGGTCTGAAATTATTCTTGTCACTCTGTCTGAAAATATCTGTTTTTAAGTATACCTTATAGCAAAGATTAAAACAACCCTCTCCTCTTTTCCCACAGTCCTGTTCTGTATATGATGAAGCTTTTAGTGGGACACACCTTAGTAAAGAGTGTCATGTCCCCTGTGGTAATGAAGCAGAGTCTCAATTTAAAAGAGTATCATTTTAATCCTGGCATCTACATGGTAAGGTTTCTGGTCCAATACAAAGAGTTCTAATTTTCAATAAGTAAAGTTGAAGATCAGTGTCATTTTTATTAATGCACAAATATTTTTCTTGGCTCCCTTTCTGAAAAAATATGCTTTTAAGTATAGCATGCCACGGAGATTCAGCACAACTTCTCTTTCACACTTTCCCTTCCTCCATACTACTCTATAAACGATGTAGCGGTCAGTTTATACTCACATATGGTGTCACATTGACTTGATATTTTGGATTGGATGTTAATAGTTATGTTTCGAACCAGCTTTGAAAAGAGTACCTTGTGGACTTACGGTTAAGATTTTAACCTCTCCATCTGAAGGTTAAGATTTAAAATTCTGACCTCAACTTGGTAATAGATTTGGTCAATTAGAACAAAATTCTGATGCACAATGGATAAAGTAGATAATTATTGTACTTTTTATTCATGGGTAAATATTCTTGGCATTCACTGTGAAAATATCTGGTTTTAAGTATCCCATGCCCTAAAGATTGAAAACAACTTTTCTTCCTCTCTGTCAGTTTGCAGTGGCTATACCACACACACCACAGTACAAATGATAGTGTAAATTTCATATTCTGCAGCACAGGAAAGTAAATCCTGTGAAGTTTATGTTTACTCTATCAGGAAAGTGAGAGGTGGTTTAAGTTTAGGGAAGTTTCATTGGCCATTTGTTTAAGTTAAGTTAGGTACTTGACTTTATAATGCATCGCCTAGACCTAGACTGGGAAATAATTAAACAGCCATTCCTCTCTGACCAAAACAACGAGGCTATGGACTGCGTTATTCCAGACGATAAATGGCTGGACTATTTTAAAAACGTATATGGTGATAATGATCGGACAGGTCCAGTAGGGCCCTTGGTGACCCCGGATGCTACCCCTATTCATTTTTATAGCTCAGAGGTGGAGAAAGCTATTTTGGCTACAACTAAGCATAAGGCCCCGGGCCCTGACGGGGTGCCGGCTGATTTCTTTATAAATTCCCCCAAGTTATGGGCTGGGGTTCTGGCCAATGTTTTCTCTGCCGTTACTGGCAACCCCACACCCTCCTCTTGGGCCATCTCTACCATCGTCCCTATTTTTAAGAAGGGCCAGCGGGACGATCCCGGGTGTTATAGGCCCATATCACTCTTGGACTCTACAGTAAAGATCTCAGGTAGAATCCTCTTATCCAAACTAAGGGATAACGTAGAGAGTTGTGAAGGGTTGGCGGAGATCCAGTATGGGTTTAGACAGAAGAAAGGTACGATCGAGCAGTGTTCTAACTTACACCTGTTGATTGCGAAATACACAGTTGCCAAGGAGGGGTCCTTGTTTTTAGCATTTATGGACCTCTCCTCGGCCTTCGACATGGTGAACAGGTCTAAGTTAATGCTGATCCTGCTGAAGATGGGGATAGATGAGGCGTTGGTTAAATTTATGGCGTCTCTACACCAAGAGCTCTTTGCTGCGGTGCGGGTCACCAACGAAGGAAGGTGTACGTCCCTCTTTAAGTCCATGCGGGGGGGTTAGGCAGGGTTGTATATTAGCCCCCCTGCTATTTACCACCTACATTAATGGACTGGGCGTATATCTGGAGGAGTTTGAGGGTGACGTTCTGCGTGCAGGAGCAGTTAAGATCCCCGCCCTCCTGTACGCGGACGACGCCGTGCTGATAGCGCGCACTGGCGTCTGCATTCAACGTTTACTAAATGCTTTTGGTACATTTATGGACTGGCTAGACCTAAAAATCAATACAAATAAGTCACATACTATGGTTGTGGGTCGACAAAGTAGCAAGAGGAAAACAAATACTTTTGAGTGTAAGGGCGAGGTTGTCTCTAGAGTCTCCACTTTTCCCTACCTGGGGGTTCTCTTTGATCAGAGAGGATCCTGGGGACCTCAAGTGAGGGAAAAGAGGTTGGCGTTGATTAGGTCATCGGCAGCTCTTATGGGCTTTGCGGGCAGGTTTGGCGCTAGGCCCATGGAAGCGCTTCTGAAAATTTATAAAAGTAAACCAGTTGCCCTGGCCTCATATGGTTCACCCCTTTGGGGTTATGTAAATCTGGAACCAATTCAGAAAGCGGAGAACAGATTCATAGGGACACTTCTGTCTGTCCCTCAGTCTACACCGACTTATTCCATACATATGGAGGTGGGTCTAGACTTCATCACTGATGGGCTGAACATGGCACCCCTGATCTTTTGGTTGAAGACTTGGCTTAATGAAGATCTGCCACTCAACCATAAGATCATGGCGGATGTTTTGTCTTTAGACCACTTTAAAAGGATCCCATGGTTGGTCTATCTGATGAAGGCATTCTCAGATATGGGACGACCGGAGCTTTTCACCTCCCCTAAAGACATCAAGAATCAGGATATCGACTTTGTTAAAAAACAGTTCATGGGGAGGGCAAGAACATGCCGTGAGGAAAAGGAACTAGCGGAACCAGCGGTGAGGAGACACTATTTACTTGTTAATTCATTTGCATTAGCACCTTATCTTGGTTTCATCACTATCCCTTTTCATAGGTTCCTTTTAACTAAGTTCAGGTTTAATTTGTTACATCTTTATTTGGGGAACTTTAAAAAATGGGAAAAACCTGAACTAGCCCCCCCTTGTAGTTGTGATCATTTTTCTACCCAAGACACCATGCACTTTGTCATGTTTTGCGGGTTTTATTTAGAGCCAAGAAAAAAATATCTGGTACAGGTTTTAAGGGAGGCTGGCTTCACACAAGTGAGACCAGCCCTGCTCTACCTACAATTATTAACTAATCCACGTACTACTTTTTGTATGGCTAACTTCTTGGTTGCTGCAGTTAGAATCAAAAAACATCTTCATTAGATTAATGACTTCTGTTAAACAGTGTTAATCAAGATGCAAAACCCTGGTGTTTTACCAAATGAATTGATTTTTATTTAAATCCCACGTATACTCTGATTTGCTTGTTACTGTAAATGATTTGTAAATATTTGTACTGTATATATTTTAAAATGTATGAAATGTTTTTATCTCTTTGTATGATTTTTAACTAAATCGAATAAAGATATTTTGACTGACTGCATCGCCTAGACCAATGTTATGAGCACTCTTTTGTGTCAAGTTCCATTTCAACTCAGGACTGTTTTACTTATAAAATCCCTCCAGGATTCTGGTTGCTTCTCCCCTTATGTGTCAAGAGGAGATATTGGTGGACATTGGTTGCCTCTGATTAATCGCTGGAGTTGCAGAAGCAAATCTGCTGCCAAAAAATGAGACATTTTTAAAGATTGGTGTTTGTTAACTGTGGTGATCAGCCTGTCTATTCCACAAGAAAGAAAGATTATACCTGTAGAATCCAAAAGGCCTCTGGGATAGACCAGCAGAAGATCTGCTGGATTCCTTGAGTCATTGCCTCAGACCACTGCTCCTGATACACGGGAGGTACCTTACATTCTGCAAACTCAGTTGGCTGTAGACCAAGGACTATAATAGACTGTGTTATTTGGTTATACTGTCCTTTTAGAAAGTAAGTCAGCACATTGCCAGTGTGATTTCGGCTGAGCAAACACAATGTCCACCAGCATATTACACAGTACTTTATGCTGTGTTGCCAACCACTGATTGTCCAGAACATAAGGAGTGTGTCTGTGCCATAAATTATAAGGCATAGTGGTGTACATATTCTGTTTGCAGATTTTTCCTGTACCTGACAATGATCTAGTATTGTCAATTCCTTGTTGACTATGTGGTGCTATTTTTTAATATAAGAAAGGATATTTGAGATACAATGTGTTCTGTTTGTTTCAATGTTGTGTGGAACACTAAATATTTGTTGTGTTTCATGCACCCACTTTTCTTCCATCCATTTTTGTGCTTTATCCTACTCTTACTACATCGTGCTACTTCAAACACTTTGATTAAGTTAATTTTCTATTTTGTACATGGTTCCAAACAATCACCTCTCCTTGCTTCGAGGTGCTTCTTTCATGTGCTTGCAGTGTCCCCACTGCCTTTGGTTGCCATGTTGTAGAATACTATTTGCCATTTTTTATATTAAAGAGGTCGATGATGAATTGAAAAAGATGCTCACCCCGGAAGAATTAACCAAAACCCTTGAAGACACCGAGAGTATCCTTGAAAAACATCGTAAGGAAATCCACGACCGCAAGCTCAGAAAATTTCGCAGAGACACTCTCGACTATAAACTTGACGAGGTATACACCTGGGCTGACATCTACGCCCAACGGCGTCGCAACAGACCACCTAATCCTCAATCCGACACCTCCTCTTCAGCCAGCGATTCATCATCTCGCACTAACCGTAGACCAACAACCACCTCACCTGAAGATCAGGAAGCAGCCACCTCCACCGCCACATCCTCTGCGGTTCATTTTTTAGAATCAGGCCTAACACCTCCCGAAGACTCAGGCGGAGCCAGACCAAAAGAAAAAGACAAAGAAACCAATCTTCCCAACACACGCAGCACGGCCAAGATCAGAAAGAACGTCTCGTAATCAACATTTCCAATACCATCATTCCTCAACAGCAGATTAATCTTCTTGAGAAGGGCACTTCATTCATTCCGGTAACCTCCACCAACCTCTTGGAACTAGAGGTTAGTACATTTAAGTTCACCAGGAAACTTAGACTTCGTCATTTCTTTGACAACGTTCTACCACCAACTCCCAAAGTCAATGCAGATGAACTACTGGGATTACGACCCACCAGTACTTTTCAAGCGCCTTGCAGTCATAAAAGTATCGATTTATTCGAAAATCTAGTGCGGAATGATCTATCTAAACTCAATTTTTCCAAAAAAACCAAACATCAGAACCTCACCAGAAAAGATCGTGACACCCTCAAGTCTCTTGCGAACAACAAATCAATTAAGTGTATCAAAGCTGACAAGGGCGGCGCCCTAGTCATTTTAGACTCTTCTTTGTACATTCAACGACTCCAGGAGCACATACAAGACAATTCAATATACATGCAATTGGACAACAACCCCACCCGGGAGTTTCACAAAACTTTACAAAATATCGTTATCAGTGCACTCCGCAATGGCATCATAGAAGACCGCACCAAAAACTTTCTTCTAATTGAATTTCCCAGGAGTCCCACTATCCACATGAGTCCCAAAATCCACAAAAATCTTCACAACCCACCATTCAGACCGATCGTTTCCACCCGCGGTTCCATTCATGAACCCACCGGCAAATTCATCGATAAACACTTGCAACCGCTTGTTATCAAATCCAAAAGTCATATCAAAGACACGACTGATTTCTTACTCAGACTCTCTACCATGCAATTCCTAGATCATGAATCATACATCCTATGTACAGCAGACGTCAACTCCCTGTACACATCCATACCCCACTCAGGGGGTATTGAAGCCATTGAAGCAGCTCTTCTAAACAGCACCATTGATCCACCACTAAAATCTTTCATTTTGGAACTTATGAACTACACTTTATACCACAGTTACTTTGAGAATGAATCCAAATGGTACTTACAGTTGTCCGGGATGGCAATGGGAAACTGCGCCGCGCCCACTTATGCCAATATTTACATGGACAATTTCGAACAGACACACATTTATTCAAATCAAGTTTTCCAAGACAACATGAAAATGTATGTTCAATACATCGACGATCTTTTCCTTGTATGGAAAAATACCAAAGAGTCACTTCATGATGCCTTAACGCAACTCAATACCAAGGATGACAGAATCCAACTGACATGGGAAATCAGCGAAACGCAAATTTCGTTTCTCGACGTTAATGTTTCCATCAGCCCTCAGGGATTCAGTACGGACCTATACAGGAAACCCACCGACCGCAACAATACCCTCCACTATTCAAGCTTCCACCAGGGATCCCTTAAAAAACATATGCCATTTTCGCAGATGCTGCTTGTCAAACGCATTGTTTCAGATGACAATACCACCATCACACGGATCAAAGAAATGCATGAACGTTTCCTCCAGCGAGGATATCCAGAAACCATCCTCAAAGAGGCAGAAACCAGAGTATCTAAAATTTCTAGACATGAAAGTCTCACTAAAAGGCCCAAAGATGATTCCCAACGGATAGTTCTTGTTTCCAAATTCTCCACTTCTAGCACCATGTACAAAAGGATCATCCTTAAACATTGGCCTATTCTCCAGTTGGACCCAGACTTTCGGGACATTTTTAACCAACCACCATTGTTTGCTTACTCCAGAAGCAAAAACATCCAAGAGATTTTATCTACCACTTCCACTCACCCTATCACATATAAAGGTACTCAACCATGTCTCAATTGCAGTCATTGTCACAATATCATCAAAGGCAATACCATTAGACATCGGATGAAAGGTCATCCTATCAAACTTGCAGTCAATGCCACCTGTGACACCTCGAACCTCATCTATGCTCTAAAATGTCCCTGTGGAAAGCTCTACGTCGGCAAGACCGAACGTAAAATCAAAACCCGTTTGAATGAACACAAATCTAACATACGGTTGAAATATGACAAGTCCAACATCGCTACACATTTCATCGAAGCAAGACATACCATCGCTCAGCTGCAGTTCATCATCCTTGAAACTGTCACCAAAAAAGAGGGCATCAATATGAACAAATTTCTCCTGCAACGAGAACTTGAATGGATTTATCGCCTTCAGACCATCAAACCTCATGGTCTTAATGATCGTATCGAATTTAGCTGTTACCTTTAATATGCAACATCACTGTTATTGTTATTGTACCTGATATGCATTGTTCATTGCTATTCACTTTCTTTCTTCCTTACATTTTTTCACCTTTCCAATATGGCCGCCACAGCATGCGCCCCACCCACGCATGACTTTCACTCTAGTCCTTTCTTACTTTCCGTGGCACTAACTCCCACTTATTCAGCTCCCATGGTCCACACCATTCAGGCGTCCCAGCTTTCCGGTAGTAGTGAGCCTCACTACACGCGCAGAGAAGTAAGTTCTAGATAGCACCGCCTGTGCTCACCTTCCCCGCGACCCGAGCCCTTCACCGTCCATTACCCTCGTCACGCGCTGACGCTACCCGATTACCCTTCACTTCCATCACTACCCTCAGTTTTACACCGGCCCTCACCATTGATAGACACTTTAATCGTTTTGACCCGTTTTTCTGTTGTCAATTCCTCCTCCTCACTCCGGTTTGTCTTCTTTCTAGCGCTCCTTGAAAAAGGGCCACCGGCCCGTAATGCATCGGAGGCGTTCCCCCCGCATCACCGCTACTTTACCTGTACAAGATTAACATTTCCGATATGATTAACAATATCGATGGATTGATCTCTATCTGAAGAAATTAAAATCATTTGAATGAACTTTTGAGTCATTGCTTTGAACTCCAACGTTGTGCCTCCCATAGGGGATGTATCTGCATTACGGTGCATACACCACTTTTCATTGAATCTCCGTGGTTTGACGGAACCACGACCCTTGAGAGCACACGAAGCCTATTACCTTTCACCCAACGGATCTTTACAAACCAGCTGTGCCCCTCCTTATCCCTCTTCTCCATTTTTTATATTGCCATTGTGCATTTAAATTTACAAATAAATAATTTGGTCATAAATAAATACAAGGTCAAATAGTTGTTCTGTTTTGCAATGATTACCATTTAGCTTAGAAACTAATGAAAACAACTTAGCTCTTCTACTTAACTAACCTAAGTCAGACAATGCACAAGGAGAGGGAAGATAGAGAAGGAAGATAGAGAAATGTCAGGGGTCAGATATTATCAGACACCTCCTCTAGTTCTCTCAAGCTGAAGGTGGCTTCTTCCAGGGGGGGATTCCTGATGACCTATTGTTAATTGAGTTGTCCATGAACAATGTTTTATATATAGGTAAGTTTTCCTAAGGAAGAAAATTGACAAAAAGAGTATCACATGTAAGCCAAGCATAATCTTGTGGTTCAATACCACAGACAATTACTGTTGCATTTCATCCAATAAGGAAAGGGTGGCGTAAAAGTCCAATACAATGGATTTCTGAGGTGATGTAAGCATCTCAAAAAACTTCTTTAGTAACCACTAAGCGAATCACGTACACTCCAGGGATGTTGCGGTGGTAAGAACGCCATCCCTTGTTTTTTGTTTCTTCATTCATAAATAAGCAGATTGTCCTTGAACGGATATATCCTCCTTCCTAGTTCCCTCGGAGGGAGGCCACAATCTTGCCTGTATCCTTGCCACCTCCAGTGTTCCCAGATTAGCCAACAGCAAGATTATTGGTTAGAGGAGGATTGAGTTTAAATCCATTTCCCCCACATTCAACCTTCTTCCCATAATCTCGCCTATTTAATAATCATTGGACTTTATTGGGATGATATATTGTCAAACTTATTAAGCCATTCATCCCAGGCCACTCAAAATCTAGTTCTTTTTTTTTCGAAAAAACAACAATATTCCAATTTATATACCCTTTTAACTGAGGCAACCCAATCAAAAAATACTGGAGGCTGAGGTTAAACCCATTTTAAGCAAATGTCTCTCCTTGCTAAAAAAATTTAAATAGATAGAAGGGAAGATTGAAGTTTAGAGAGTTTACTAGTTGTACTTTCCTCTAAGAACACTCCAAAAATAAACAAAACCGGGCTTTCCTGAATTTCTAGACCCAAAACCTCTGACAAGGTCTTACCAACATCGTAACAACACAATCCCCAGATTCTACTGGGGAAGGGAACTAGAGGCAAAAAGTTTAGGACTGGTCTCACACACTACCTGGTCTCATACTTCATCTGCCGTGAGTGAGTGAAATTAAAAGCCGTTACAGTTACCTCACTTAATTTTAATGAAGTAGGTGACTGTATGATGTCTAAAAACAGTTGAAGGGCGAAATGGGGAAGGTTATTAACCCCTGGCCATGTAGAATTGGGTCAAAATGTTTCTGCCTAGTGTCAACAGTGGTAGAGGGCATTCTTCAGGACCTTAATATATTTTATAAAGGGCTCCACTCTTGCCAACGGTGGGGTGACCTTTGTCACTCTCCTCTGCCTTGGAGTCTTTAGTACCCTGTGAAAAAAAGGGAAAGAAGGAGCACACCAAACAACCGTCAGGATTTTAGGTCATTCATGAAAAGGCAAGAACCACTCCACACATTTTAAGCCCGCATGGTTAGGTGAGTAACACGTGTCTGTCATACGTGAACACACAAGTGATATAACAGAGGGGAGAAATAACTCCCACATCTTACAGACAGTCTTCACCCTACGTATTTCATTGGAGGGGGAGTAAAAGGAAAGCCCCTGTAGTCAAACCCTGGAAAGTTAAACACAGGTAGCGAACATAAGAAGCATGAATTTAAAAGGTAGGTAAAAAAGCTGAAGGAGTTCTCTTCTAAACATGCATCCATCGTCCATTTGCAATAAATTGCCTTACTTCGTCCTGGTGCGCTTTCCGCTGTGTCACCTAGCAGTACTCTGCTCTGCTCTCTTCCCCATTGATGAATGAACCTGGAGGAGGCAGCAATATAAGTAGTATCCTTAATAGGTGAAATTATTAGGAGGGGCCGGCTGTAACCGTCAATTGAACCCACCTGTGTAATTTACAGTATCCTTGTAAGCGGCCAATCTTGGTAATACAAAACTAGCCTGACCTGCGTCCAAGTCGTCGCTCTGGTATACGTGGGTATCAGGTGTCTGATACGGCGTTTGTCTAAATCGCCTGGTGTGTGCCTGATGGTAGGCGCTCCCAACTGGGAGCGTCTTGTACAGAAAGTTGGCGTGTGTTCCGAACATGTGCTGATCCGGTGTCCTAACTGGAAGTCAGGCACGTAACTTGCCTCTAAATGTGAGAGGTACCCCGGATAAAAGTATCTTACCCAAGGTGATTTGCAGGGTATCCCTGGTATTGAAGGGATCTATCTAGTATAAAAAGATATTGTGTTTATTTATATCATTTTGGACAGTTGCCTGTATAATATTTAAATGTTATGGAAAGTGTTCCATCGCGTGTGTGGCACTTTGATAAAATGAAGGTCACAAAAACCTACCCTTCATCACAACCTGATAATGCGGGATCCTCACAGAAAATATATTATAAACATGTACACAGGACAGCACATTAAGGCTCTCATTATTCTCTTATTATCAAGGGCATGACTTCAAGATAAAATGAGGAAAACTCATAGTCGTACACTGGGGAATGTGGCCCAAATAGTAATTTACAGGAGCAGCTAAGTATTCACACTGCTGTGGACCCGAGGCTTGTTAATACCATTTAGTTGTTTCTACCACCCCATTTGTAGCCAGGGGATTTCGTCATTAAGACCGATATCCCACGAGCGTAAAAAAAAAAACTTTTGTCATGTCGGTTTTGCATTTGCTCATGACCTCCAGGACCACCCATCTTAAATCAGTGTCTTTGTGGTTTGCTTCTAGGCAGTGTTTGGTTTATTTGGTGTTGGATTTCCTGCATCTCATAGTCCTGCGATGTTCAATTATTATGGTTTTTATTTTTCTATTGGTCATGCCCACATATCCGAGGTTACATGGGCATGTCAATAGGTAAACCACCCCCTCAGTACTGCAATTACTGAAGTTTTTTAACCGCCATGGATTGCTTGTACCTATATCCACTTCCTTGGTTGTGTAGGTCTGGGGGCACGCTACACAGTTTCTGCATGGGAAATCTCCACACAGTCTTGGCTGGCTCCAGAGTGTAATCTGGTCTGTTGTTTCATTCTGTTGTAACCGTGCCTGGACCAGATCATTGCGTAGGATCCTGCTGCATTTGAAGGCAAAAAGGAGGGGTAATACAACGTTTGTCTGCACTGTTCAAAATGGGTCATTACTTTCTGATGATGTTTTTGACTAAATTGGATACTGGAGTATAGGTAGTGACACAGACTATCCTATCTGTTTTTTCTTTGTTGGTGGTCTCCAGGAGTCCCTCCCGATGGTTGTTCCTGGCCCACTTTTTTGCCCTTTTTCACAATTTTTGCAGTATAATTTCGATCCAGCAGTTTCTTCTCCAGTTGGTCCGCTTGTTCTTTGAAAGTTTCTACATTAGAGTAGTTCCTATGTATTCATCAAAGGAATTGACCCACCAGAAGGTTTTGTCGTAGGGCTCTCGGGTGGTAGCTCTCGTTTAACAATAAGCTGTTTTTATCAGTTTGCTTATTGTGTACTTTGGTACATATCCCTTCTGCGCTCATTGAGATATCCAAGTCCAGAAAGATGGCATGGTCTGTATCAATAGAGTATGTAAACTTCAAGTGTTCATGCTTGGAGTTAATCCATTGTGTGAATAGTGTTGCTTCTTCCACTGTACCACGCCAAATGATGAGCATGTATTCTATGTAGCACTTCCAGGTCTTCAGTTGCGCTATATAGCGGTTTCTCTGGTTGAAGATAAAATCCTCTTCAAACATACAGGCACGGCATGCTCAGCGCTATGTGCTGCCCATGGACATGCCTGACATCTGGTGGTATATCGTACCTTGAATTCAAAAAAGTTCTCAGTCAAAGCCACTTCTGCACATTCGAGGTTGAAGTGTACTGGGGTAGTGTATATCTACTTCATATTTAGTAAGATCTGTTCAACCACTGCTAGAGTGCGTCTCTGCTGGATACTTGTGTAAAGCTCCTCGATATCCATGGTTATGAATATGTCTTAGGTGCTGTTTATCTCCAGATCCTGTAGATGGCATAAGACATCTTTTGTGTCTCGTAGATATGACTGGGATTTCTGAACAATTGATTTGAGGAACCAAACGCAGAACTGCGACAGAGGTTCCAAGAGTGATCCTATACTGGACACAATTGGTCTTCCGGGTGTTTATCCTTGTGAATCTTTGGTAGGGTGTAGAACCTGGGTGTACGGTGATTGTCATTGGTCAAAAACTCAGCTTCATGTTTCGTGATCCAATCATTAGTGACCGCCTCATTCACCATGCTTTTCATCTGTTCATGAGTCTGTAAGTGGGATCGCTGTTGTACACCTCATAGCTGCTAGTATCACTTAACAGTCTCCTGGTACATCCTCAATTTCATGAGTACAATGGCACCCCCCTTGTCGGCTGGTTTGATTACCAGATCTCTGTTGTTTTTTAAAGACTGGAGTGCACTTCTTTCTCCTTTCATCAGGTTTTGAAAACCTTTTGTGTTTTGGAAGTCAATCCTCTCAACCTCTTTGAGAAATGCCTGTTCGAACGCTTGTATGTTGCATGGTACATTGTGTGATGGTGGTGAGAAAGTAGACTTCCTTAGCCCAGGGTTGTTCTCTCTACTATATTCTTCTTCTTTGTCACCAAAGAAATCTCTGAGTTTGATCTTCCTGAAGAATTGCATCAGTTTTGCAGTCAGGAGGAAGGGATCATTTCTTGGCGTTGGAACAAAGCCCTTCGATAAGACAGACTCCTCATCTTTTGTGATTACGTGGTCACTAAGGTTCACAATGTTCGTTATTCCTTGCTTGTTGATGGGCCCTTGCCTCTCCCCTGCTGTGTGTTACTGCCCCCGTTGTGCTCGATGCTTGGTCATCCCATTGGACTCTTGTATTTCTTCTTTGTTTTTGTCTGCCCCTGCCACGGTTTCTGGATAAAAAAGGCTGGGGTCCCTGTGGAAATCCATATCCTTGGGGATAGAAGGGTTGTTGCCAAAATACAAATGGATGCATCGGTGGTGCATACATAATGTGCTGTGGGTTTTGGTATTTCCCCCCAAAACTGTCTTCCTGTACTCTCGTCACCGCTACTTTCCGAGCTGCTCCTTTCCTGAACTGAATGTCCGATTTTATGGGGTGGGTCTAAACAGCTGTTTACGCATTATCTTTGGTTGTTGTGGCTGGTCGCAATACTCATCTGTGGTGTAAGGATACACGGTATCACGAGTGAATTTGTATACATCCCTCTGCAGTTTTGTGATTTTAGACTGGGTGAGGTATTCCTGGTATTCTGACTGATAGTTGTTCATTTCCTCCAGTTTGCTCTTGTAGACAGTGATATGAACAAGAGTTTTTAATTGATTTTTGCTCTGCTGTATCTAAACTAGTAATGCATCTGCTAGCTGCCTTGTAGTATTGATTATTAGAACTAACCAGTCCTTCGTGCACTTCCATGCAATGCTGGACCAGTTAATCCGAAACTCTTTGTTGTTTAAAAAGAGTCTTGGTTCATTTGTCACAACTAGACCTCTGGGGGCGGCATTCTTTCTGAGGTATTCTGTCATGAACGCGCCATGTAGGGCTGTTCAGATCTGCTGCTTCTTTTTGACAGTGAGTGCCTCCCACTCATCCGAGTTCTTCAGTGTATGGGCGACTACTGTTTCTGCAAGGAGTGATGGAGTTCTCAAGAACTCAGCATAGTTTTCCTACCCGAATGCTAATTACCAACATCGTGCCAGAAGCCCTGAATACGAGAACACTGCCAGAACATATGCAGATCGTCCACACTTTTCAGTCCACGCTTCAAACAGGGCTTTTCACCTTCACCTCCTAGCTATGCCAATCTCTTGGGGGTCTAGTATGCCCTGTGGAGTGTAAACAACTGATTTATTCTAATGGGAGCACCTTAAACAACACTCCATAAAGTGTGCATCAAGACTTGCTATAGAGATACTATGACGATCAAAGGCAGGTCTCTTCTCCAGGGCTTTTCCATCAGTGTTGGAGGGGGCTCCCCTTTCACTAGCAACAAGTACAATTTGGAGACTTCTTTATGTTGGGATAGCGGACCCAAAAGGATGTTTTCATGTTCATTCTCATCATTCCCATCCCCTTCCATTCCGATCTTTGCGGCCCAACTAGACAGTTGGTAGAATTTGAACCTGGATAACTTCTGGTTTGAGATGTTGTTTAAGTAATCCCAAGGTAATAATGTATTGTTTTGTAACAATTGGCCCATTTTCTAATGCCTTCTTCCAATAATGGGGTTGACAAACTATACTTAAGACACAAAGGCGTCCCAGGAGAGTTCCAAATAGGGGCGCCAGCATGGCAGTATGGGATCTTAAGAGTTTTCCTAACCTAGTACCAGAGCTCAAAGGCTGATCTCAGTATCTTCAGTTTGACTTTTCTGAAAAATACGGGGTGGCCGAACTTAAAAGAAACTTATCTCCACCCGGGGGAATATTTCTGGACATAGCCTGAAGGAAAGGGGAAAAACAAAAGGAATCAAACAGGAGAGATCTTATATTTTTTAACTGGAAGACCCAACAATAGAGGTGACAATCAGGACTTGCAATACCCCTATCTAGTTTAGTGCTCCGCAATTTCCTCCAAGACATCCTCAACCCTTTATTAGCCCAGAGAAAGCTAGATATGTCACTCTGTAAAGATTTTAAGATTTTATAGTTGAAGGATAAAGGGATCGCAACAAATAAAAAGTACATTTAGGCAGAATAGACATTTTAACCAAAATTGGAGGGGCCCAAGATAGAAAGCCAAAGGCTATTCCAAGATCTTAATAGTGTTCCTGCCTCTTTCATTTTTGATTCAAGATTTATCTGAGCTACCCTAGTAATGTCATGTGATATCTGTACACCTAGGTATCTAATTTGTTGTTTAACCAGTGGGAGTTTTGTCTGCAAATTCCAGGAGATAATTTTGGATTTCTGAGGGTTGATTAAGTAACGTGAAAGCTTCATAAACTTCATCAACAACTGCTCTAAACTCGGTAGGATACTGGGACTCTCCCTGGTAAAGATGATCAAATCTTCAGCATAAAGGGCTAGTTTTTTTACCCCCCTTATCCATTCAAACGGGGCGAAGATCGGACTGGCCCTAATATTACATGCCAAGGGTTCGATATACAAGTCAAAGAGTAGCAGCAAAAGTGGACAAAGCAAAAGTGGACAACCCTGTCTAGTTCCACGCTCCAATTTGATTGACCTGGTTAAATTTCCATTACCACTATCCTTGCTGTGGGAGTTTTATAGATGTTAGTGAAGGCCCTAGCGAGTTTGTCCCCTAGCCCATTAATGTGAATCATATGAAAGACTTTTGTAAATCATATGATGCAAAAAAGGCCAGTGCACCCTGTCAAAGGCTTTAGCTGCGTCAAACGCAAAGATGATATGAGAAAGCTTTTCTGAGGAGATAATGTCAATAGGGCCGATCAGCTCATGAGTTAAATCGTGAAGTTGATGACCCCTAACAAACCTCTTCTAATCAGGATGAATCAGGGAACCCATTACCTGAGTTAATCTCCCAGCTAAAATTTGCGTGTAGATCTTATAGTCGCATTTCAGCAGAGAGATGGGCTTAAAAGAATCATAATCTTTAGGATCTTTGCTGGGCTTCAAGATTAAGCTGATAGCAGCTTCATCCCATGATTTAGGAATTGAGAGTCTATCGGAAAAAATACCGCTAAACAGCCTCACCAGAACCGGAGCAAATTCTTCAGCAAGTGAGATGTAAAGCTCATTGGGAATACCATCTAACCCAGCTGCACTACCTCTTTTCAGACATTTCATGGTGGTCTCTAATTCTTCTAAAGTAATGCTTTGATTTATCCCTAAGGCTTGCTCAACCATCAATGATGGTATTATTATGAATGCCATCTCATCACAATGCTGCATATCACCCTGTTACAGAACTGGTTACAGAACACTGCATCATCTCCCTCATCTAATATACCCCAAAACTAACAATAAGAAACATTGTCATCTTATAAACTATATACAAGTACATAGTGTCACTCGCTTGAATATTACACAGGAGAAATTGCAGTGAGGAAAAGTAACTCACACCTTTTTAAATATAGTCTTGTAGATGCACTCGCTTCCTCTGACTACGTTGTGGTCTCACCCTTTGGCTCTCCAATGGATCTTCCCCCAAAGGAATACCCACCTCTCACCCAACAGAAAGTATTTGGCCATCCTGTTGAGAGTCCAGCTCCTGTGGTCACTTGTTTTTGCTGAATTTGTAAAAAGCTTTAACACACGAGCTGGCTACATTTTGAAGATGTACCAATCCTCCTTGGAGACTTTGTTTTTTTCCAATCCCCTATTCACACAGAAGTTTCTTTAAGTGCTTTCCACATATCACTTTTAACTTTCTTCATTCTCTCTGTCCGCCCTTTGACATTTCCCACCTGATCATCCACTTCTTTTCATCTCTCATTCATCCATCCAGGAATTGACAAACAACTGGTAACCCTTCCTTTTAGCTTTTGAAATGGAGAAACACTGGTGGTTGAGTGTGGTGTCAGGTGGTATTCACATACTTTCTTTCTCATCTGTTTCTCCTTCTCCACCCCACACACCAGGGACTGTTGTAAGGTCTCTTTCAGACTTTAATGAAGTGTTCAACAACATAATTTGACTCTATGTAGCACAGCTCCAGTTTCTTGTACTTTAAGCCTCTATTTTAAAAAAATGTCTCCACCACCTCTGAGGTTAGTTGCACATCGCTGTCAGTGAGTATAGAGGAAGTAAAACTTTCTGTCTCAAAAAGTTATTCAAGAAAAATGATTATCTCCCCAGACTCTTCTTAATTTACAATCATGATCTCTGGGCCACCGCAAGTGCATATGAATGCAAACAATAACAACCCTATCACATGATTTCACTTTGATAGGACCTAGAATGTCAACCACAATATCCACCCATGGCCCTGAGGCTCCTTCTCTCAGTCCTTCATTTGAGTACTCTGTTGCTTAGTATACATTCAACACAGTTCCACACTTCCCTCTCCATCATCATGTCTATGGCTGGCACCAACAGTTTTCTCTAACCCTATCCTTAGACTGAGATAAACCCATGTGACTGGCATGGGCCTGGTACACCAATCTTTTCCTTATCCTATACAGCGATACCAACTAACTACATCTCAACAATAACACATTCAACACAACCAACTTACTCCTCAATTGGAAATAATCAACAAGTTCATTGTCACACCTATTTTTGGTACACCAACCCCCCAACATCATGCCTACCACCTATTGCACCAGTTTGTCTTTCTGAAGCTCTTCCTTCCATTCAGCTTCCTCAATAATCCCATCAGTTATCAAAGACAACTTCACCTCTTCCTTGAAATACTCACCACCAAAAGAGTCTTTCTCCTTTGAACTATTCTCCTCAAAAAACAAGACTCAACCTCGATAAACAGTCAGCTTTCACATTACATGCACCAGGAACATAAAATCTTTCAAACTCAAATTCTTGAAGTGCTACAACCCATTTGTGAATGTGAAGAGATACCAAATCAATCCCTTTATTGGAAAATACTTCCCTAGGAGGATTTGGATCAGTTTTGATCTCAAACCGACACCAACAGAGAAAGTTCCTGTCCTTCTTCACTGCCGAAGACACTCCTAAATCCTCTTTCTCCACAACAGAGTAATTGAGCTCAGTACCTCTCAGACCTCTTGAGAGAAACAAAATCATTCTCCTCTGCCATTTGATAGAGACATATAACTTTCCAGGTATTATGCAATCTTTGAATTCAATGGTTCTATAAAAATAACAATTTGATCGGCTCCTCACCATGGGCCAGATGTAGCAAGCGAAATAGCAATCGCAAATGCTGAAATTCACAGAATATCAGCGTTTACGATCGCAATTTAGCTGTGTGCTATGTAGGTAGGCTAATACCTATTTGCAAAATAAGGAACCGCAAAAATTGTGATTCCTTGTTTTGAGCAAGCATTTAGAGAATCGCATTGCAAATTGGAATAATGCCTTAAGGAATCGCAAATTACCAGCAACTTCATGTTGGTGGTAACATGCGATTTCCTATGGAAAAAGCTCTTTTTTGCTTTTTTCAAAGTGCCATGTGGCACATTTACATGGCCATAGGGCCTGTATGTGCACCACATGTGCACACATGTACAATTCAGGGGTGCAACAGGGTGTACTTCTTGAACCCTTGCACCCTTGAAATTGCGTGAGCAATTTGCGAGTTTTTAATTTTACAGAGTTATTATATAGCGTCAACTTGACCTGAATCGGGTACCAGAGCGCTTTACATAGCACCAGTTGAATTACATGAGGACACATTCATTTTATTATTATTTTTATTTATTTATTTATTTTGTTAGGCACGGGGAGATTAAGTGATTTGCCCAGAATCACAGGATGTTCGCCGAGCCGCGTACCCAGTTCCGCAGATTCGAGGTCGACCTCCCTAGCCGTTAGCCTCTTGGCCCATAGGAATGAATGGGAAGCCAATCCTTATTTGCAACTCACAATTTGCGGGTCGCAAATAAGGAATGTGTAGGAATCGCAAAAATTATTGCGATTCCTACCTACATAGCATTTTTCGAGTCCTTAATACCGATTCACTGAAAATCGCCATTAAGGACTTGCTCAACTGCTTTTACCTACATCTGGCCCCATATCCTTTAGGTTTCACATCTGGTTTCAACAGTTTCGCTTATCAGAATCACCATCGGACATATGAGGGATACTCAAACACTTCCTGCTCATCAGTACCAAGACAGTGCATCAACAATGACATTCTATGTTCAGCACTGAGGTAAGTGGCACAAACCCTTGCATAATGGCTGAACACTTTCTTCCATTTCAGCCATGATATTTGTGGATCACCAGGAGATTTCAGAATGGATGGAGGCACAGTTACATTCTGCATGACACACTAGAGCTGTTGACCACAACAAGTATGTTGTATACATGTATGCTGAGGTTGAATTCCTAAATGCACAGGTATCCAACACAATACCCAATATATTTCAGAAACCCAATAAAGAGTGCACCTCACAGAACAGATGGCCAGGCTTCAGACAAAATCTGCACAAAGTGCCAACCAGGTGGAATGCAATGTGTCCACCAGGTGAAGTTTTATGGCAATGCAGCATTGCTAGGAGACAAGATCACAGCAAGCTTTTGACATTTCAACAATTCTTGATAGTTCTCGTTTCAACTGATCTGACAGGAGTAGATCTAAATGCAAAGCATTTATTGTTGCAAAGATCTTATAATCAATATGAACCAGGAATATTGGTCTATTTTTCTTACAGACACTCTAGGATCTCCTCCTTTAGGAATTAAACAAATCAATGTGTATGGAAGGGGGCGCTAGAGGGCGCCGAGCAAGATGGCCGCACGTATGTGAGGCTCTGCCGGGACCGTCTATAATCTGCATTAAAATCCTGCATTTCCCGTTGCCTGCCGCCCCCACCTCGACGGCAATGCACATCTAAGGACCCGGGGGCACGACTGGTGAATTTTCGCCCGCCTGGACGGCTGTCCGGAGGAGATATTGGGCTAACCGTCGGCTGGCGGTTTGCCGCCCGGATCTGAGCGGGCTGGTGGCGCTGCTGGCGCGCCGGTTGGAGCCCTCCGATCGGCCACTGGCTTCCTGTCTCTATATCGACTCCGGTGCTACTTGGGGGCCTGTGAACGACATCGACGGCTCAGTGACGACCCTCTGGTGCTGGGGCCTAGAGGAGTGGAGCCCTGTCCGGCGAGCGGTGGTGAGCGGGGGGCTGGCCGACGCGAGACCGGGGCTGCGGAAGCGGAGCTAGGCCTCGCGGGGTTTCCCCTGCAAGCTGCCCTCGGCTGGGAGGTGAACGAGAGGCGAGAGAGAGGCGAGCTACAGCGACTGGTGGCTGGGTGAACACACGGCACTTTTGCGCCTTGCAGACTTCGCCCACGGCAGACCCGTTGAGTGTGGGCCCCTGCTTATTTGCCGGCGGCTGCCGGCGCGCAGCTTGGGGGAGCCTGTGCCACGTGGGCGGTGGATCCTTCGGCCGGGGAGTTGTCAGGGCCACGTAGCCGCAACATGGGCAGGCAGGATCGCACCCAGCCCAAAATCAACTTTGAAACGAGGAGAACGACGACCTCTCTATCACAATCGCCAACGGATGCAGGGACATCGGGGGCCGTTGGCGGGGCCCCGACCCTGGAAAACACTTTGGTCGCCATGCAGAAGACATTGCAATCCATAGAATGCACCATGGAGGCGGTCAATCACAGACTCGACCATTTGGCCTCGCAGTTCGATCGCCAGAATGAAAGGATGGGTGAGGTGGAGCAGAGGGTGTCGGCGACGGAGGATGGACTGGCCACTATGTCCGCCAAGGTATTTAACATGGAGAGGGTACTGGCGGTCATCCAAGCTAAGAACGAGGACTTAGAAGGGAGGTCCAGGCGCAATAACATCCGCGTCACGGGCCTTCCGGAGACCACAAACGTGGGCCGCATGGAAGATTTTATGGAGAGAATGCTGGTGGACATTTTTGGCGCTGAAAAGTTCTCGAAAGTGTTTATAGTGGAGCGCGCACACAGATCGCTAGCTAAACGGCCGGCAACGGGTGCTCCTCCGCGCCCAATTATTGCCCGGCTCCTCAACTACAGAGACCGGGACCTGGTGCTACGTCTCGCCAGGGAGAAGGGCACCATTGACTATCAAGGCAGCCGCCTGGAGTTCTTCCCCGATTTTACTATGGCGGTTCAAACCGCGCGCAAGGAATTTGCTCAGGTGAAACAACTGCTTCGGGACGAGAACATTCCATACGCCATGTTGTACCCGGCTCGCCTGCGGATAGGACCACCCATGGATAACAAAATTTTTGCTACTCCCAAGACGGCCATGGACTACGCGAAGAAGCAAAAGAAACGCAAGAGGGACGCTAATATGCAACGAGATCCAGGGGAGGACGCCATGGAGGATGTCGAGTAGCTGATTGTGGTCCGAGGAGTGTTGCTGTGCCGATTGGAGACGTGCGGAACGTAGCCTCTTGAGATATTGAAGGATGTTGCTCTTATCCCTGCTTTGGATGGTGAGGGGGGGCCACCTGGGACACGCACTGCTGCTGCGATGGTGGACTTGGCCCTCCTAGGTAACTGTTGAAACCCTTTTTTTTTCCTTCATCATATTCGTACTGCTCTATGTGGAGGCATTGCGTGAGAACTTACAAATCTCTTGCTGAGAGGGACAGCTGCTTGCCTGGACCCACAGGGTGGTAATATTTGTTGAGAATGATAAGTGCTTTGCTGTTGGGGGGGGGGGGGGGGACGGGGAAGGCGCCCATCACTTGTACGGTCCGCTCTCTCGTCAGTTTTCTGGCGGGAGAAGTGCGCCGCTACGTCCCCGCATATGGGAGATCCCCACACAGTTTTGAACTCACAGTTGGGCTTGTTGGGGGATGGGGGAGGGGGTCGGCTTTGGCAGGTTGGGGATGCTGAAGTGGGTGGTGGGGGAACGGGGGGAAAGTTTGTGTCCTGGGCTCGGTCATGGTATTACAATCAATGTGCTGGGAGGTATGTGTGGCATAGGCCTTGGCGGGGGGAGGGTAAGGCCTGGTATATTTCTAAGTGGTATGCTGTCTTGTTTGCTCCGGTGGGTTTGTACGAGGGATTGGTGCTGCATTTGGGGGGTGAACTGCTATCCATCAGTCTAGGTTATTGGGAAGGTTAAATGACGGGGGGGGGTAAACTTGTTTGTATTACGTGGAATGTCAGAGGCTTGAATCGCCCGCAAAAATCTCGACAAGTCTTGGCCTTTCTTAACAGACATGGCGCGCACGTTGCCTTTCTGCAAGAAACACACTTGTGGGGTGCGGCGGCGGATACTGTGGGTAAGAAGTGGGCGGGAGTTCGACTTGCATCCAGCTACTCTTCATATGCACGCGGGGTGATGATTTTGGTTAAAAAGAATGTGCCTTTTATTGTTCAACATGCAGACGTGGATGTGGGAGGTAGATATATTATTGTGCAGGGTACTTTGTATGGCTCACCACTTACGCTTATAAATGTGTATGGGCCTAATATTGATGACCCAGATTTCTATGTTACGCTCTGGAATAAGGTGCATACTTTACCTCAATCGGCTGTGCTCTGCGGGGGTGACTTCAATGTGGTCCTGGATGGGGAGTTGGATAAGAAGCGGGACAGGCCGTGGGTGCGAAAGAGGGCAACTGATGAGATTGTGGGGGGTATGCGAGAATTGGGACTGGTCGATGTGTGGCGTCTGCAGCACCCCGGGAGGGCAGAGGGCACTTGCTATACTTCTGCGCACGACACTTGGTCACGTCTGGACTATTGGCTGGTGACTCGGGATGTGAGTGGATGGGTGTTGGATGTTGTGCATCTACCGCGTACACTGTCTGATCATGCTCCGGTCTGCCTGCTATTGCAGATGCCGTCGTGTGCGCCCGCTCCATTCACTTGGCGCCTGTCGCCGGGCACCCTGACTGATCCAGTGCTCTGTGAAAGGCTCAGGGAGATTATCGAGGAGTTTTTTGAAAAAAATGTCGGCTCGGTTGATGATGCATGCACGGTATGGGAGGCCTTCAAGGTCACTGTTCGAGGGGCGTGTATAGGACTGCGCTCCGGGGTGCTAAAGTCCTTACGTGACTCCATGTCCCGGCTGGAGAGGGAGCTGAATGGGTTGGAAAGGCGCCTGGAGGAACGTTCTGAGGACGCACTCCTGGCTGATATACGATCAAAAGTGACTGAATATAATGAACTGGCTGATCAAGAGGTTAAATTCTTGTCTAAGCATACCAGAGCGCGCTACTATGGCGAGGGGGGAAGACCAGGCAAGGGGCTTGCGGACCGCATACGCCAGCCGTGGGCCAAGCACTGTACTGTTCAGGAGCTGGTGGAGGACGGAGAGGTTGTCACGGACACTCCTGGCATTTTGCAGTGCTTTACCAGGTATTATGAAGGCATGTACGGATATACCGAGACTGCTTCAGAGGCTGAAATCGCTGACTACTTTGCTGACATAGCCTTAGTGTGGCTCTCGCGGGGGCAGCAGGAATTCTTGATGCATCACATCACTGAGGCAGAATTGAGGGAGGCGATAGCAGCTCTACCTAACGGGAAGGCTGCTGGCACTGACGGCCTACCGGCTGAATTCTATAAAGAATATGTGGATGTCCTACTCCCGCAGTTGGCTATGGTGCTGGAGGAATCTGTGGAACGGGGCCGCTTCCCGTCCACGATGAGGGAGGCTCTGTTGGTGGCATTGCCAAAGCCTGGGAAGCCTCCGGATCGTTGTGAGTCCTACCGCCCCCTTTCGCTCATGAATACTGACGTTAAAATTATAGCCAAGGTTCTGGCCACTCGGCTACGGCTATTGCTTCCGGTGATGGTCCTTCCGGACCAGTCGGGGTTTATACCGCTCCGCTCGACCACACACAATCTAAGGGCCCTTTTCGCTGTGTTACATCTCCTTAAACCGGACCTGGCTGCGGTGGCGGTGTTATTAGATGCTGCGAAAGCGTTTGATTCGGTGGCGTGGCGGTACATGATTGCTATCTTGCATCGCATGGGTGTTCCCTTTTTTTTCACCTCGCTGGTGACTCTCCTGTACACTGACCCTATGGCGCGGGTTCGAGTTAATGGCCATGTCTCGGCTGCGTTCCCGGTGAGGAGGGGCACCCGGCAGGGTTGCCCTCTCTCCCCTCTATTGTTTGCACTTGTTATGGAGCCACTAGCCTGCGTCCTGAGACAGAGGTATGCTGCTGCAGCCCTGAAATTCCCCCTCCGCTCGCTGGCTGTCTCTATGTATGCTGACGATATGGTGCTTTATGTGCGGGAGCCTGCCCTGCATCTAGAACCTATCCTGCGGGAATTTATTCGGTTCGGGCGATATTCCGGATTGACCATCAATTGGGATAAATCTATCCTACTGCCTCTCACGGATATCACTGTACCATTCCCACTGGAGTTTCCTCTGGAGTGGGCTGAAGAATCGGTACGGTATCTTGGGATCCAAATCCACCGGGACAGTCAGGAAGTTATCAGGGCCAACTACGGGGTGGCTGTATCGAAGCTGGAGGACCAAGTGGCCCGATGGGTCAAGCTCCCTCTTACCCTAGCGGATCGCGTGGCTTTAATCAAAATGGTTGTGCTACCGAAGTTTTTGTATCTCTTTGTTAACGTACCCCTGCGGCTGACTTCTCACTTTTTTGCACAACTGCGCTCGTTGCTGATCTCCCTGGTCTGGGCGGGAAAGAAGCCTAGGGTGACATGGGAGGTGTTGACTAAGCCTTACTCGCTTGGCGGTTATGCTGTCCCGGATATGAAACTGTACTACCTCTGTGCACAGGCTCATTTTGCTGCATATTGGATTTCTGCTCCCCCGTACACGCCTCATGTAGCGCTCGAAGCCAGTGCCGTTCTACCTTATCCTTTGCGAGCCATGATGGGCAATACCCACTCGATCTTTGAGAAAGGGGAGGTGGACACAGTTCGCTCTACGGCTGAGGCGTGGCACGAACTGGGCAGGAGAGCCGATAGACTACCACTCTATGCCCCCGACATGCCGCTGCTGTATCATTCCGGTGTCTCTGTGTCGAGCGAAATTGGAGGCCTACAAGTGCTCCAAGGAGCCGGACTTCACACTATGGGGACGCTGTTCCCGGGGGCCCAGTTCCTGCCGCTACGAGCACTGACAGACCAGGCCACCAACGAGACCATGGCTACCTTCCTTTATGTTCGGCTCCGCGCGGCTGTACGCTCCTTATACCCTACGTTCCCGGAAGAACCCCCGACATTGTGTTCTTTACAACTGCTCTATACCACGACGGACAGGGTAAAGTTGCTCTCCAGACTATACAAGGCTGCCCAGGAAGATGAAGGGGGGGGGGGCTTTGCTGGCCAAGGCGAGATGGGACCGGGACTTACCTGAACCCCTGACTGACGAGGAGTGGTCTGAATCCTGCTCCATGACCGGCAGTTATGTGGCCAACGGCAATTTTCGCCTGCTTCATTATAAATTTCTCCATCAGTGGTATTATACTCCCAAACAGTTGGCTCGGTATGGCCTTAGAGATGCTGCGACATGTGTTAGGTGCGGAGCGAATGATGCAGACTTTGTGCACTTAGCGTGGGGTTGTCCCAAGGTGTATGATTTTTGGCTGGCTGTGACGGAAGCCCTTGCTAAGATGACGGCCACGGAGGTGCCGATGGATGTGCGCCTGTGTTTGTTGGGGATTGCCTCGGGAGTGCCCAGTAAGGAACGGAAACTGATCGTGCTGGCTTTACAACTCGCTAAGCGGAGAGTGGCTATGGGTTGGGGGGGTAGGAGGGCGCCTGATGCACATTTATGGTTGAAAGATATGGCTTATTGCAGGGACCAGCTGACATGCTATGCAGAAACACTTCCGGAGAAGTCCCGACCCCGGGACATCTGGGCCTCGTACACTGCCTACATGCTTGGTTTGGAAGACACTGACAGCTCTGCAGACGGGGATGGGGTGTGCTTACTTGTAGACGGAATGCCTGAAGATTAGCTTGTATGTTTGAATCTTTGATGACAATTGCACCGGGATGTATGGATCTGATTTCAATGGGTTCCTGGGGGGCGGTTTGGGTTTACAGTCTCCCATGTCCTGCGCACCACCTGATGGAGTGAGATTCCTCGTGCCTCTGAGTTGATATCGCCTAACTGCCGCTGAGCAGTCGCTAGCGTACCTTTTGCACTGATTACTACTTTTGCACTACTACTAAGCACTTTACTTGATCTGAGACCGGGATAGTTTATTTGGGGGAGGGGGGTTTTGTTACTTTTCTTGAAAATAATGCAAAATAAGACCTACAGGGCTTAAGTGGGGAACGCTTGTAGAGGCTCATATTTCTTTGGACTATGGACATTCGTTGCTCTCTACAGACTTGACTTGTCCCTGCCTGTTATCCTTGATATGTGCTTACTGACCCGCAATGTTGTTATGATAGCAGCCGGCCCTGTACGGGTTGTAGGCAAAATGCTGTGTATGTGAGCACGTTTACCAATAAAGGTCTTACAAAAAAAAAAAAAAAAAAAAAAAAAAAAAAATCAATGTGTATGGAAAGATACCCCTGACTGTCCATGTTTTAGAAAAGTAATAAACAATCATGTAACTTTTTTATTCAAATGTGAGAAAGAAATTAGTAAAATTAAATTTGAAACCCTTCTGGACTTGGTGTTTTGCAAGTTTTTACATTAATTAGGTACTTTAGTAATCTCTTCACCAGGTATAGACATTTCCAATTAATGAAAATTGATATACTTCCCAGTGACCGCTTGTATGGAGTCAAGATATTCCACAATTTGCTCATGGTGAGGTATTAGTTAAGGAGTATATAAAGCATTATAAAATTGTGCACATTCATTTAGAATATCATCATCCTTAATTATAGGGTCTTTATCATCTTAAAAATACATTCCATCTCAGTAATTTTGAGATCGTTTTCCAAACGTTTTCCAGCTTTATTCTGTACACCGTAATATTTCCCACTGGACCTAGGAAAAAAAATAGAAGCATTTACGGTGAAAACTTTATTAGATTGGAATGTGGCTTCTATAATTTTATTAAGCATGGTTTAGATTTAGATGAATATTAATGATGTTAACTCTTTTTTATATATTGCATAATATTATACAATTCCCTAGTTCGCATTCTTCTTTTATTTGACGCAAAGGTAAATATGAAATCCTTCACTGCTGCCTTTAAGGAGCCCCAAAACAATTTGTATAGAAACAGCACTGGTAGAGTTAAGATTGAAGAATTCAATAGCACATTTCTGAAAGGTGTATGTGAAGGATTCTTCCAATAAAAAGCAGTTTTAAATCTCCATTGTCTGTTTGCATTCAGAACACATAAGATCAATACTGATAGGAGCATGACCGGACATTATAATCGTGCCAATCACACCAGTGATTAAAGTTTGTGATATCTGCTTTGAACAAATATATGATCAATTAAGCAATGGGAACGATGAAGGGAATGGAGATTGGAGAAAAAAGGGTGCACTCCCTTAAGGCAGGATTACATAGTCTCCATGCATCAATAAGTGACCTCTGAGTTATTGCACTGACCTTTATGCATTTTACTCGGGATAAAAGTAGACTTAGAAGTCCTCTCAAGAAGAACATCAGATATCTTGTTATAGTCTCCACCAAGTAATAAATTGTAATCAGAATATTCCAATGGCTTTTAAGAAATTTTACACCAAAATAAATGTTCAATTTTAGTTGGACCATATACATTGTAAATAGTTACAGCAACATTCTTAATAGGTAACTTTATAGCCACCCATCTTCCAGCATCATGCTTCTCTTGAGCTATGAGTTTAGTGTAAAAATGTTGCTTTATAGAAAAGTCGGAAAGGGAAAAACATTGCCCACCCAGCACTTTTAAAGCTTCAATATTACTTTTTCAACAAGATGTGTGTCCTGCAGAAATGCAATGTTTTCTTCAAAATTGCCAAGATGAGCTAAAACGCATTATCTTTTAATTGGAGTGCCTAGTCTCTTGCCATTCCATGAAACTACTCTGAATACCATACTGAATAAATAAGTTAAAACTAGAAGGCCACACTTCAAATAATTGACCAAGAACAAACATAAACATAAAATCTATCCATCTTAAATTCATCACAATTATAAAGAAAACACAGTAGAATTAGATTAGAGTTGAGAGAAAGAGATTGGGAAAATAGATGAGGAAGGGAGTTAGAAAGGAAAGGAGAAATAAAGATGCAGAGAAGCAGATAACACAAGAAGAGAAGAGACATATCTACAAACAAACAAAAGGTGGAGTGTTATGAGGGCATATGATGAAGACAACAAGCCTGCACTCCAGGAGATGGCGAGATATGACAGAACACAAAGGCAAAGTTTGAGACTGAAATAACCTGCAAGAATAAAGGAGAAAAAAACATTTGCAGTTATATGCTTGGAAGCAGAATTCATGAAACTATCAGTATACAGCTTTCAGTTAGTGAGAAACTTTAGAAGTATCCAAGCCTTCTTCTTTAGACATCCAAAAATATCTTCAGTTTGGTAGGCTCTTCAAATATTGGTGTCTTGTTTTTATAAGTAACTAGGAAAAGGCATGAATGAAAAAGACCAGATTGGCTTGTTGGCATTACATTTACTATTCCCACTCTAGTCCGTGAAACGGTAGGGAAAGCATAGGACTTCAGAGGGGTTAGATTTAGTATACCACTTCAGTCTGTGCTACAGTTCAGGAGAGCATTGGACTTTGGTGAGGTAAGTTTACTATTTTCACTCCAGTCTAAGCAACAGTAGGGAAAGAGTTAGATTTCGGAGGGGTTAAATGTACTATTCCCAATCCAGTTTGAGCAACAGTAGGAAAAGAGTTGGACTTCAGACAGGTAAAATTTACTATTCCCACTCTAGTCTGTGCAATAGTAGGGAAAAAGTTGGACTTCGAAGGGGTAAACTGTACTATTCCCATTCCAAACTGTGTAACAGTAGGGAGAGCATTGGACGTCGAAGGGGTTAAATTTACTATTCTCTCTCCAGTCTGTGCAACAGTAGAGAAAACAGAGTTCAACAGAGATACATTTATTACTCTTACTCTAGTCTAAGCAACAGTAAATAAACTACTACACCTCAAACACATTACATATTTAAAAATTCCTTTTATTTGAGAAAAAATACAAAACTCTAAATATAAAAATTGATACTCAACATAACATTTGTATAAAAAACAATTAACCAATTTATGATATTCATATATATAAATATATATATATAACTTGCCACCCTATAACCCTACCAAATTAGTAACCCATACATAAAATCTGACTGAAATAAATGAGTATAACACAATTTACACAATTGATACCCTATTACATGATTAATTAACAATAAATAACTAAGTGATAATTAATTATTATTTAATTAACTTCCCACCTCACAACGTTACAAACCCACCAGCCCACACCTAAAATATAACTACAATATATAATTATTACACAACTTGCATGATTATGAAATAATTAAATAGTATGTATACATTATTAATTATTATTTTTCAGTTATTATTTTATTAATTTCCCATCCTATACCCCTTCAAACCTAGAAAACCACAACTAAAATACAACTAAAATAAATCAGTATTGCATAATGTGCATTAGTAATACTCATTTAAATAATTATTGATAAACTAAATGTTAGTTGTTTATTAGTCATTTCTTAATAAACTTCCCGCCCTATACCCCTACAAACTCAGAGCCCGGCACCTAAAATATAACTAAAATATATAATTATTACATAATTTACATAATTCATTTTCAATTCAAAAACTATCTTTTATTAATTAACTTCCCATCCAATCCCTGTTCAAACCCAACAACCTGCTACAAAACAATAAATTACTATTAGAAATTAGATTAAAATTCTAAATTATTTAAAATTGCAAACTATATTTTGAAACAATTAAAAGAATTATACAAACAATAGTAACACAAAAAACATTTTACGAACTAAAACAAATTAAAATAATTTAAAAAACAATTTTTTTGCAACTATATTATTGAGAAAGATATTCACAACAATATTCTTAACAACACTATTACTTACCAGAAACAAAATTTTCTTGACAACAATATTTCTGCATCACGGTTTTAATATAAACACATTGCAAATTGTATTTCGTTTGAAGCAAGAAAGGTGTTTTTTAAAGCTGGAGATATATGGCCTGCCTACTAAGATTACAATCTTTTCTCTTAGGTTGTATTTACCTTTTAATTAGACAGAACATTAATCTAAACTGTGTCAGAGCTTTGAAAGTCTAAAGAAAACAAAGTATGTGGGAATTAGAAATGTTTCAAAGCAAAAAGTCAGAAATACATTCTGAGAGCTCTCCTTGGTCATAAATAACACAAACTGGCACCCACGATGAGACAGCTGGTTGCTTCTGGCATTAACCCTTTTACATTCCAGTAGCACTGCAAAAGTTTCAGTTTACAAATTAAAGAAAGGGATGACTCACACCTTGTCATCTTCTAGTTTTGGTATGTGTAAAATACATTTCCTGCTATTATTGTTGAATAATTCCTGGCTGTAATGCAGCTGAATCAGCAGGCGACTATCTCCTCTCCACATCAAGCTGCGTCCCCCGGTACTTTTCAAACTTGACTAATTCCATTCTCACTGGCACACTGACAAGTTATGTTGCTCCTAATAAAAATTATTCTCCACATCACTGCTCATCTTGTATCTGTCAATAATTGTTTTGCCCACATCACACAACAACTCTCTTCAATGACTCCAATCCAAGTTTATTGTTAAAATGTACATGCTAAATGTTACCTTTACTGCAAACTAAAAATTTCTGGTGGCCTTGGTTCTCTTCAAAACTCTAGAACTTTCTACCTTTTACAATGCGCATTCAAAAAATACCTTACTATGTCTCAATATTGTCCTTGTCGTGCTCCCAAAATCTAGATTTCCTTTTCCATTGCTACCTGTGCTAATCCGCCACTCACTGCTATCTTGTCTAAACGAGAAAAAATAAGTTTAAGTATATATCTTAATTCCCCACACCCTAACTCTGTTTCTTAACCTCTTTGCCAGATCTCCTTTTTCACATGTGCTACCCAAAATAAAAACTTAGGGGGTGATTATGATAGCGGTGAACCATCCATCGTGCGGCCCATTAATGCCCGCCAAATTAGGATGACAGGCGGTGTGCCAAGCGGATGGAAAGCCGTCATTATGATTGCCTCTCAGACCCGCCCCGCATCCTCAAAATAGTGGCGGTGCCTAGCAGTCAACGCTCGTGAGATTAAGATGCTGGATCCCTGCCAGCCTATCCATGGTGGTTCATCCACCATGGAAAGGCTTGTACTTCTGTTTCCCTGCACCATGAGGCAGACACCACATAGTGAAGGGAAATGCAAAACCTGCATTTTTTCCATTGTGGCTTGTGTTGCAGCCAGCTGCACTTGCCGCAAAGGGAAATATTTACAAATGGACCACCAGAGTGGCAGTCGCATTGTAATTTCTCATGTGGACCCCCAACACTATGGGGGTTATTTGGATAGGAGGCGAGTCGCCACCGCATGTATGGAGGTGGCGATCCACCTGCTCAAAACCTCCACCGCTTAGGATTTCCCCCGCCACATTACCATGGCGGGGAACCGCGGCAGATATATAAAGACCGTCGGCCAGAGATCTACCCAATCGCAGAGTCGACGGGGCGGAAAACTGCTAACATGGTGGTGGTGTCTGGGAGACACCGCCATCCATATTAGCATATATGTGGGGTTGTGCGGCCACGGAAAGACAGGCGTTTTTTCCCATTGGAGGCCCAGTGCAGGCCTTCAGGGATTCTGGGAGGTGGGGGTGCACATGGGGGATACCTATGGTACCCCCCTGCAGTTCCATGCACAGCATGGCAGGCACTGCGCAGTGCCTGCCACGTTGTGCATGGAAGTGCACAACATGCCTTCTTGGCATTGCTGTGGACGGTGCTGAGAGTACCGCCCACCGCAATGTCAAGAATGCAGGATGCGCCCGTCAGTGTGGCGGGTGCATCCTAATGTCAGCAGAGGGACCCCCACAACAATGGCCGGTGTCCCATTCCACGAAAGGATGTCCGCCCGCCATCCTAATGACCCCCTTTGTCGGGTGGTCCCATCTCCGTTAGGGTGTCAGACGGACTTGAGTCCGCTAGCCATCATAATCAGGCTTTTGATTTTTACGTTTAGATTCTTTTAAATTATGTATATGTCCCCTCCATACACTTCCTATTACATTTTACTAATGCTGAATATATTGCTATGGTCATAGTTTGTTTGATGTATTGAAGTTTTATAATTTTGTGGTTCTGCATTTTTTGCTTGCAATATGTTTTTTTCAAGTTAGTTTCTTTCTGGTTCTTGAACCTTGTATGCATTACATAAAACTTCACAAATAATCAAATAAATCTGACGGATAAACAAATCAAAGAAAGTAGATAAAACACATAGAAATAGTTACTTTAAAATATCTTGGAACCTTGTAAAATTCTGGCATGGGAGACACTCTAGGGGCATATGGCTCGCATCTATGGTCGTTTTGACCACTAAAACAGACCCCTGTTTTAGTTTCTAGCATCAGGTACTTTGCTACAGAAAGCTTGACCACCAGTTCCTTATTGCTTACTAAGGGAGGAAGTTGGGCACATAGCACATTTATGACTGTTTCCATGGTGATTAAATCACAATAAATGGGAGACGCGCGAGCGCGTCAATCAAGATGGCCGCCGCCGGGAGGAGCTTCGCGGGCAACCAAGATGGCCGCGTGAGCTCGGAGCTCCGAAGACCTCCCGATCCTCCGCAAAGATCCTGCCACCCATCCTGTCCCACAGTAGTGGGTATCAATTGCTGAGCTGGGGCTGATGCGGCGCCCGTTTCCAGAACGAAAATCCGACATTCCTGGACTGAGTTAGCTCGTCGTGACTTTGGTGGCCCCGCCTGCGTCACTGGCAGACGTCGAGGGATACGAGTGGTGGCTCTCCACGGGACGTTCTGCCTAGGCTTCCTTGACCCGTCTGGTGTGACTGGATTCTACGCTCTAAGCTGTAACCTCCTTTGGTGGCCTTCGGGGTCTCATCGTGCCGACTGTAGGCGCGCCTCACGCCTTCTTCACCCCTCTGGACTACTTTGCCCTGGTGTGCCAACATGGCGGGCAAGGGGGACTCGGACAAAGGCAAGCCTCCGAGAGTTAGTAGGAAGCCGAATCAGTCCCAATCTACTATTCCGGAACGATTCTCCCATTCTAAGGGATCGCCGGGACTGGCGGGCCGATCTAAGGACCCGTTAAGGGACGAGTCCCCCGAGGATCCTGAATTCACGCTTTGGTACGTGATGGGTGCGATTGCTGGGGTGAAGACTGAGATGCACACTCTTCACGAAGCGCTGTCCGGCAAGGTGGACACCCTAAAGATTGAACTGAATCTTATCAGAGCTGATCTTGGTAAGACGAATGATCGGGTGAAGTCGCTGGACCTTAAAACATCGAGCTTAGTCAATGATATGTCTGATGTGCAGACCGAGGTCCGCGACCTGAAAATGGCTAACGGGCTGCTGGCACGCCGGCTGAATGAGTTCGAGGGCCGTGCGCGACGCCAGAACGTTCGCATCACTGGAGTGCCGGAGAAAGCCGAGGAGGAATCAGCTGAACTCTTTGTTGAAGAACTAGTGGTCAAGAATCTAGCACCGTGAGGATTGAGCAAGTTTTTTTCGGTTGAAAGGGCCCACAGAATACCGGGCGGCCCACCGAAGACGGGCGCTTCCCCTCGCCCCATCATTGCGAGACTGTTCAATTATAGGGACCTTGACACCATCTACAGGCATCGAGGACCGCTGGCCCGCTGCGCTTTCAGAACTCGGACGTAAACTTTTTTCCTGACTTTACTCAAGCTGTTCAGAAACGTCGCCAGAGTTTTGCTGGGGTAAAGAGGAGACTTAGAGAGTTGGGGATGCGCTACTCTATGCTCTATCCTGCTAAACTTCGAATTGAACACGGTCATCAAACTTTGTTTTTCGACCTTCCGGATGCAGCAGGGGACTGGCTTGATACCCTGTCCCAACAACGGACCGACCCGGCTGATCAGACGGAGGAGGCTACTGGAGGGTCAGGTTCCCAGGAATGAACGAATGGACTTCTGACTTTCTCTGGGGGGGGTTGCTGCGAGTGGCGCCGACTCTAGAAACTGCTGCTTTTGCTTCTGATATCTCTGTTAGTCATATGGAGGGTGACGGGGGGATAGGATGCCTCCTTTCTCCTCTAAGGGGCTTCTTGTAGGTTAGTTTAAGGGGCGACAGGCACACTGCTAGTTGGGGTGGCTATTAGTCTAATGCAGGGGTGCAGGGTGGGGGGAAGTTGGGGTGTGTTTTTTCCATTCTCTCTATTATTTCTTCCTTTGTTCTGGCTGGGGTCTCACTGTTCTGATGTATTTGCTTTGCGGGCACCATTCCGGGTGGGGTTGATGGGGTGGAGCGTCCTTGGTGATGGGGGGTAAATCGCTGAACTTGCTGAGTTGGAACGTGAACGGATTGGGGGATCGAATAAAACGGGGTGTTGTGTTACAAATGCTTAAACGTTGTTCTCCTGCAGGAAACCCATCTTGTAGGAAATACGTGTAGGGCATTGAACAGGAGAGGGTTTAAGATGGTGGCTCATTCGGGGTTCTCCACGGGCTCCAGGGGGGTGGATATCATGGTGCGCATGTCCCTTCCACTGGAGGTGGAGTCTACCCTTGTTGACGAGAGAGGCCGATATGTGGCGGTGGTGGGTAAATGGGAGGGGCGCACCCTGGTTTTGGTTTCGGTCTACATCCCCCCGGGGCTGCAAGCGACTACTTTTCAGGACCTGGGTAGCGCCATTTTGAATCTCCCTGATGGCTTGTTGATCCTGGGGGGTGACTTTAACTCAGTGGTATCGGGGGACCTAGATCGCTTCCCATCCAGAGATCTACGTACTTCACAGTCTTGGCTCCCGGACTTTATTGGCTCCATGGGGCTGATTGACTGCTGGCGCCTATTGCACCCCGCCATGCGACAGTATACTTTCCACTCGGGTGCCCATGGTAGCCTTTCCCATATTGACTATGTCCTAACCCCTGCGGCCCAGGCACAGTCGGTCTCCACTGCTCGCCTGATGGCCAGGGGCATCTCAGATCACTCCCCGGTTTGGGTGTCATTTGATTTTCACATTATCGCGACATCGAGGGTAGCCCCTATCAACCCCTGGTACTTTCGTAATCCTAAGACCCGGGACCTCCTAGCGAAGTCTATAGAGAGGTACTTCGCCGAGAACTCCGGTTCGGTTGACTCGGCCGTCTCCCTTTGGGAGGCCTTTAAAACCGTGCTCCGCGGCGAAGCCTTCTCTTTGATTGCGGAAGCGCGTAGGCGACGTGATGAGGACATGGTGCGGTTGGAGTCTGATATTCTTGATTTGAATTCCCAGTTGGCCTTGGGGCCGACTCCGGACCTGCTCCATGCTCTTTCCCTGAAACAAACGGAACTTAGGGCCACTGCCACTGATGCGGCGAATGCGGTGAGCAGGGAACAGCAAGGCAGGATATATGACTCTGGGGATAAGGCCGGCAAACTTCTGGCGTGGCTGGACAGGAGAGAACTTGCCTCTCGAGTGGTTCCAGAGATACTGGGCGAGGACGGCCTGGTCGTGATGGACCCGGCCGCTATTGCTGGGTCGTTTGCGGAATACTTTGAGGCGGTTTATACGTCAGTGGCTGTCCTGCCGGAATCTGCTTCGACCTCCTTTTTGGAGGGCATCAAGCTTCCCTGTTTATCAGATGTCGAGCGGGACGACATGGACCGGGATATTGCTGTCGATGAGGTGGCGCTGGCGATCCAGTCGTTGCGCTCAGGCAAGGCGCCGGGGCCCAACGGCATTCCTGTGGAATTGTACAAGCTTAAGGCCGATACAGTGGCCGCGCCCCTGCTTGACATGTTCCTTGAAGCCCGCGAGGCTGGTGAACTCCCGCTTGACCAACGACTTGCCACCATAGTGGTCATACACAAGGAGGGGAAGCCACGTGACCTATGCCGCTCCTACCGGCCCATCTCCCTGCTTAACGCCGAGCCCAAAATTCTGGCAAAACTACTAGCTAATCGTCTGGTGGGGGTGATTTCGGATCTGGTTCATCCGGACCAATCCGGATTCATACCGCACCGCAACACGGCCCTCAATCTTCGCAGGCTCCACGCGGTCATGGCGCGGGCGCAGCTGCTTACTGAACCGACGGTGCTTGCTTCGCTTGACGCCACCATGGCTTTCGACTTTCTGGAGTGGAATTACCTGTGGGCCGTGCTTGCCAAGTTTGGGTTCGGGCCCACTTACATCGACTGGGTCCGGCTTCTCTACTCTGCTCCGTTAGCTAATGTGACTGTGAATGGCTGAGTGTCTGCCTCCTTCGCGTTACGCAGAGGCACCAGACAGGGGTGCCCACTGTCACCTCTCTTATTCGCGTTGGCGCTTGAACCGTTGGCAGCGTGGATCCGGGTTCATCCTGATGTCGCAGGGATTACGTGGTCACCGGGATTTGAGGATCGGGTATCGCTATATGCCGACGATATCCTCTTGTATCTCACCTCCCCGTGCCGCTCCCTTATAGTGGTGTTTGACTTGTTGGGCACTTTCGGTGGCTACTCGGGCCTGGTTATTAATTGGTCCAAATCCTCTCTACACGTTGTGTGGTGACACTCCGCGCCTTCCCCGCGGTTGTACAATACAAGTTGCCCAACAGGGCTTTAAGTATCTGGGTATCTATGTATCAAAGGATCCCCGGGCATGATACACACACAATTTGCTTCCTCCTTTGGTGAGGCTGCGTCGAGATGTGGAGGGTTGGAAGAAATTACCGATTTCCTTACTGGGCCGGGCGGCATTGTTTAAAATGATGTCTTTGCCGCGGTTCCTCTACACGCTGCAGAACACTCAGGATCCGGTGCCCGCTAAATATTTTGGGGAGATTGAGAACTTGCAGCGCACCCTGCTGTGGGACGGTAGGCCACGGATATCCCTGACGAAATTGACCATACCGTGGTACGATGGTGGCATCGCCTTACCCGATATGCGCCGTTATTACTGGGCGTCCCAGCTGGCAGCGATCAATCACGGCCTCTACGGCCCGGCAGTCGGTCCTGGCTATGCCATGGACCGGTGGCTTATGAATGATGGGAACTATTATAGGGCGTTGTATTCGAGGTCTCTGGATCGGAAGTTGACGGGGCCCACCAAGACGGCGGTACTGCTGTGGAGGGCGGTTACCAGAACTCTGGGCTGGCAGGGCAGGCTTACCATGGCCACTCCGCTATATGACTCCGACCTGTTAGGGAAACTGTGGCATACCAAAGGGTTCGACAGGTGGGATGTTATTGGGATATCGAAGGTGGGGGATGTTATGGCTAGAGGGGTGGTTAAGTCTTTTGAGGCACTACAGGCCGAGTTCCAACTGGGCGCGTCGGAATACTTCCGGTATGCACAACTCCGCCACGCTCTCTTGTCCTGTATAACGGTGGGGGAGGCAGTACCTGAATCGTCTCCACTGGAGGATAGAGTGCTGGACGGACACATGCCAGATAGTGCGATCTCCCTGACTTATAAGAAACTTATCAACGTGCGGACTGACTTGCTGATGAAATTGAGAGAGCTTTGGGTGAACGATGGGATTGAGGTGGATGATGAAGGGTGGCAGTCAGCGGTTTCTTCCCCTAGGGAGGTGGCCATCTCGGCAAGGCTTCGACTCGTTCAACTGAAGATTCTCCACAGGGTCTATGTCACGGGCTCTAGGCTCATACACATGGGGCTTTCGCAGGACGGAATGTGCCGGAGAGGATGTGGCATGCTTGCGACTTTCATGCACATTATTTGGGAATGTCCTGGGGTGGCTCGATTCTGGAACCGGGTGCATGAGGTGATGAGAGATGTGACTGGTGTGACCTTGCCTGCGGAGGCCCGGCGCTGTCTTCTCAACATCTGGGGCCCGAATGACTACAATGTTGCCCAGACCCGCTGGGTCACCCTGGGCAACATGATAGCTAAGAGAGACATTGCCCAGAGGTGGGGAGCACCTGCTCCCCCCACGATCGGACTGTGGAAAACCAACATGGATTGGTGTATGCTCCGCGAGAAAACTGTGTATGTGGCCCGAGGCAAGCCCAGGATGTGGGGGTCTGTGTGGGGAGCGTGGAACTCATATCGAGGAGACATCTGTGTACCCCCCGAGGTGGCAACGCCCGAAGCCCGTCTGTCTCCGTAGTGCCCCCTTCCCGTGGTTCCATACTTGTTATCCTGTTCTATTACTCCCCATCTGCAATGCTGTCACTCATTGGATTGTTTGAAAGATAGGGTGTGTAACCCCCGATCACTCCCAGTGATGCGTGCCCAAAATACGTTGCCTGTCCTCAGCCTAGTTTCTTTTTTCTTGTTCCTTCCCTTTCTCGTCTCTCTTCCTTTTTTCCTCTCTTTTGGTATTTGGTTCATTTATTGTTCCAGGATATCTTATTTGAAAATTAAACCTGACTATTCCTGTGTAATGTTTTGTGCACGATTCTGAGTATTGATAGAATGCTGCCTGGCCTCCGGGATGTATGGCTGAACAGCGGTGTACTTTTTCTGCAAATAAAGGTTTTCCAAAAAAAAAAAAAAAGATGGCCGCCGCCACCGGAGCTCCGTAATTTCCAGGAGCTTTAAGCTCAATTAAACGACGAATACCTGCTTTAATCACAGCGAAATTGCCAGCGCTGGCCTGCTGAAGCCTTCCCTCACCTGTGAGTTATTTTTCCAGCGATTTTGCTCGATGGGACTTTTCTCCTCATGCCCCGTGCTTCTGCTCCATGCTGCTCATTGACTTCCTGCCGAGATTGTGAACCTGGGGGCGGAGAGCTCATTAAGACAGAGGCTGGCTTGGGGCCTAACTCCGCCTACAGCTGTGTTTAGCTGCTGCACCTGGGCTTTTTTGGTGTTTTCTACTGCATCGGTCCATATTTACAACAATTCTTCATCACTTTTTGAGGTAATTTTGTATCAATCTGTTTTATTCATATTAAGGGACATTTATTCTCCTCAGAATGGATTCGAAAAATGCTCCTACAAATAAAAGGAAGCAGCAGGTTTCCCCTCCTCCAACAAAATCTACAGTTGTGGAATCCTCGGAACCTTCTTTGGCTCTGATTTTGGAGGAAATTAAAGCCTTGCGTTTAAATACTGACTCCATTGCCTCAGAAGTTAAAAATGTTCGTAAAGATATGGCTTCTATGTCCATGAAGGTGTCAGATAATGCCATTAAAATCCAAGATAATAAGAATAAGTTGGATGCTTTTACACCTTTAATGGCCAGAATTATTCCAATGCATTCTCAGCTGCTGGACTTAGAGAATCGCAATAGGCAATACAATCTACACATCTTTAATTTGCCTGAAAAAATCGAAGGGACCAATTGTCGGCTTTATCTTGAATCTCTTTTGCCTGGTCTCTTGAATATTAAGTTTGTAGAAAAATTTGAAATTGATAAGGCTCATAGAGTTCCGTCACATCGTAATCCTCGTCATTCAAAACCAAGGCAGATGATATTTAAGGTCCTACGTCACCATCATCTGGTTCTTATTCGGAAAGCTGTTCGTGAAATACCATCATTGCTGGTGAATGGAACCAAGATCTTCATCCATCAGGATTTTGCTAAAGAAACTGTGGCTATCCGTAAAGAGTTCTCTTCTCTTCGTCCACAACTGAGGAGCCTTGGCTTCAAATATGGCCTATTTGATCCCTCTACAATGCGAGTCTGGAAAGACAATGTCTCTAAATCTTTTCAGCGCCCAGAAGATCTTCGTCTTTTCCTCGAACAGCAGGTTCCTCCATCAATGGATACACAGGATCCTAATTCTTGACTGCTTCTCGCAGAATTCTTGTTGCAGGTTTCGAACTAATTTTCTTTATGGGCTCCAACAGTAACTGGCCATGCTTAAGGAACGGGTGTGCGTTTCCATGTCTTTATTTATGTGGTATGTTTGTGCTTTACTCTCTCTTTTTTATTTCTCCCTTTCCTATTTTTCAGTCAGAGTTACTCTCTTAACCTGTCTTCTCCCACCTTCTTCTTGTTCTCATTTCTTTCTTTTCTTTCTCTTCTACCCTAATGGCTAATGTTCATAATATTAAAATTGTTTCTCTTAATGTCAAAGGTTTAAGACATCCAGTAAAACGTTTAAAATTTTTAGATTATTTGGGTAATTCTAAGGCAGACATCTGTTTTGTCCAAGAGACACATGTTGATGATAAAGTTTTGAGTTATATGAACAAAAAATGGGTGGACTCTATTGTCTCTTCACCTGCTGCAGGTAAAAAGAATGGGGTCGCTATTTTCTTTGCCAAAAGGTTGCATTGTCAGGTCTTGCATAAGATCTCAGACTCTGATGGAAGATATATTATAGCTAAAGTTAAAATTCATGACTCTGTTTTCTTTTTGATTAATGTTTATGGCCCTACGTCAGAGGATCCTGTTTTCTGGTCCACTGTTACGTCTGAAGTTTTAAAGTTGGGAAATGCTCCGTTGATTTTTGGGGGTGATTTCAATATTTTTGTGGGCCCCTTATTGGATAGACTGTCCACATCTCGATTTCGACCATCCAAGACTTTTTATGCCTTTAAGACTTTTCTTCAAACCACCAAGTTAGCTGACATTTGGCGCTTACACCACCCAACTGGTAAAGAATTTTCCTTTTTCTCCAATCCTCATAATTCCCATTCCAGAATAGACTATTTTTTCCTTTCCTCTTCCCTTATTCAATTTGCAAATGACCCTACCATTGGTACCATCGACATTTCAGATCACGCTATGATTTCTTTTGTTTTAAATGTATCCTCTTCATTTACTAAACAGTCCAGATGGCGTATGAATTCTGACATTATCCTTAATGACACTCATAAGCCCAAAATGCTCCAGGCTATTCAGGATTATTTCACTTTCAATCCAGAAGGGTCTACATCTATCATCACTCGATGGGATGCATTTAAAGCCTATATTAGAGGTACCACTATTTCTATCATGGCTCATGAAAATAAGAAATTTAATTCACAGGTTAAATCCTTAGAGAAGCAAATAGCTCATTTTGAACGTTTATTTATTACATCTAATGATCCCCAATATAAAGAAAAATTGCAAAAGCTGAGGTATGAATTCAATGCTATTCTCAGCACTAGAGCAGGGATACAACTCTCTAAATCCAATGCTAAATTTTGTTTTAACGCTAATAAGTCTGGTAGACTTTTAGCTAATTATTTACGTATTAAACGAGATAAAACTCAGATCACTTCCATTAAATGCCCTCAGGGTAACATTGCTTTTTCCCATAATGAGATTGCTAATGAATTTTTGAATTTCTACTCCACTTTATATAATAAACCAGATTATTGTGATGATTCTTTAATTGAGTCGTTTTTACAACATTCTGATTTACCTCACATTTCCTCCTCTGATAAAACTAAGTTAGATTTACCCATTACTACTGAAGAAATTCTCTTGGCCATTAAATCACTTCCCAAGAAAAAATCCCCTGGTCCTGATGGTATCCCTGCCGAATTTTATAAAGAGTTTCAACATCATCTTTTACCTTTTTTGGCCCAGATTTTTTCTAATTTTTCTTCATCAGGTACCAGGTTCCTTCTCTGAGGCCTTAATTGTTGTACTTCCCAAACCTGACAAAGACCCTACCCTTGTTGCTAATTATCGGCCCATTTCATTGATTAATCAAGATTGTAAACTATATGCTAAAATTATTGCTTCTAGGTTAGCACCTATCCTTCACTCAATTATTCACCCTGACCAGTCTGGTTTTATGAAAAATCGATACTCTGCTAACAACACGAGAACGTTATTACATGTTATTGAGCAAAGCCCCACTATCCTTAACCCTGCTGGTGTTATGGCATTAGATGCTGAAAAAGCTTTTGATAAAATCCATTGGCAATTTCTATTTAAAACTTTGTTATCTTTTAATTTTGGCCCCTCCTTTATTCGTATGATTTCTGCCTTATACTATGCTCCCACAGCTAGATATTTATTAATGGCCAGATTACTAACCAATTTTCCCTTTTCAGAGGAACTCGTCAGGGTTGTCCCCTCTCCCCTCTTTTATTTTTACTTGGTATAGAGCCATTTCTTAATTACATTCGGAAATGTGATAATATTCAAGGAATTACTATCAATGATATTACTGTTAAGACTTTAGCATATGCTGATGATGTGTTATTATTTATTAGTAATACGGTTTCCTCTGTTCCTTTTTTGCTTGATATTATTTCTAAGTATTCTACTGTGTCAGGTTATAAGTTAAATGTTACTAAAACTGAATTTTTTCCACTAAATATGCTGTGTACTCCTGATATGCTACCCTCACCAGATATAGTTTGGCAAAAGAGCAAATTGAAATACCTTGGAATATTATTTTCATCGTCCCTTCATGCTACTTTAAAATTAAATTATGATTTCCTTCTAGAATATGTTAAACAAAAAACATCCAAATGGTCCTCCCTTCACCTTTCTTGGTGGGGGAGAATGGAATCTATTAAAATGACTATTGCCCCTAAAATATTTTATTCTCTTGCAATGATTCCGACTCAATTTCCACTCAAATTTTATAAAGATGTTGACAGACTCTTATCGAAATTTTTATGGAATAATAAACCTCCACATATTGCTTATAAAAAATTAAAAATCCCCAAGTGTCATATTGGTTTTGCACTACCTGATTTTCTTTTGTATCATAAAGCGTTTATTCTTAAACAAAGTTTGTTATGGTTTAATATATCTCTTATGCTTACTCCCCCTATCTGGTTTCATATTGAGACTTCCCTTGTCAAACCTTTTCCTTTATTATCCCTATTAACCATGTCCCCCGTATCTAAAATTGTACATTCTTCTTCCATAATTAAATCATCAAGATAAATTTTTAATGATTTAGATTCCAATTTTGAATCCCCCTTACTTTCTACAGTGCATTTGTCCTTGTGTCATAGTGCCTTGCTCAAATTAAATAGAAATATTTCCTTTTGGTCTGCCTGGATTGCTAAAGGTATTTTTTATCTTGGAGATGTTTTCAAAGATGATGAGTTTATTTCATGTATTCAACTCCAAAAGGAATATAATCTGCCTTTATCCAATCTGTCAAAATTTCAATACCTCTGTAATTCTATGTTAGATTCCTTCCCCAATGGCATCCCTTCAAAAATGACAGCTGATTTTCTGCTTTATGTTAATACTGTTTCTTTATCCTCTAAAGCGGTGTCTGTATTTTATAAAAAACTTACCGTATCCTTAGGTTCCAATGTTGATACCATTTCTACTTTCTGGAATAATGAGTTATCTTTATCATTGCCAAATGATTCCTGGTCTTTAATATGGTCCCTTTCTATTTCTGGATGTTTACCAGTATCTATTTATCAAACTAATGCTTATATTTTATTTAATTCCTTATGGACACCATTGCGTTTATTTAAAGCTCACATCTAATATATGCTGGCATTGTAATTTACATCCTGGTTCCTTACGTCATATGTTATTTGACTGTCCGACTATTTTGAAATTTTGGTCTGAAGTATGGAGCGTGATACAGAAAATTTTGCCTATTTCTGATTTACCCTCTTATAATTTAGTTATATGTAAATCTGTTGCTCTGAGTGTACCCCATGATGATATTGAAGCAAAATTATTTAATTTTCTTGTATCAGCTGCGTTAAAATCCATCACCTTTTGTTAGAAGGATGCTTCCTCTCTTTCAGTCCATGCTTGGTGGTCCTGGATTGTCTTTACGAGAAGAGGTGCACAATTGTCATTACAAGGTGTTCATCATAATTCTTCGGCTTTTCAATCTTTTTGGTCTCCTATAGATTCATATGTACAGGTATAATTATTGTTGTTGTATTGCTCATATAGTATTTGTAACTCTACTTATTTAAGTATTTATGCTATGAATTGTATATTTCCATTCCCTTCTCCCTTCCCCTTCCTTCCCCTCCTTTTCCCTTCTTCTGTTTTCCTTTGAATGACAAATTTTGTTATGTTGCCATACATTTTATTGATGACTGTATTTTTATGATTATTCTTTATCGCTTCTTTGTATTTTAATGAATTTCTTCGCTTTTTTGTATGTCTTTATGTACTACTCCTTTCTTAAATTTCAATAAAATCTTACTGAACTAAAAAAAAATCACAATAAATGGGTTCCACTTGAAAATATGTAATTTCATGAAACAATAGTGTTTTAACCATAATGAGCCTTTAAATTAGAGCTTTCACAAACAGCCAAATGTGGAATTGCAGATACTTGCAATTTCTTTGGGAGTGGTAGCCACATAATCTATACAGCACCGTAAATAAGGATACTCGTATTCCAAGCGTTGAATTCCTTTTATGGGTCGAGTATAGCAGTTCGCAAGCACTGCTTTGCTACGCTTGGTGTAGTCTCTCTGTGAAGTTTGGCCATGCCTATCTCTTTTAATTCGCTGCTTATAGTGCCCCTCTTAATATCTTCCTCTTCTTTGGTCCCTTATAGCTGACTTTGACCTGTCTTTTTGCTGCTTTTTTTCTGCCCATGCGACTTACCCAGTTACGTGGATCAGTTAATTTTTTGCCACTTGTTCACATTTGGCGCACTGCTTTTGGTTTTCTTTCAGCTCGCCGTACCTACACCACCTACAGCCCTTGCTACCTTTCATGCTTTTGTCCGCACGCCTGCCACTATGCATATGTGGGATTAACAAGACAGAGCACCACACCCACATTGCAATTCAGTACACATTTTTTTGTTTCAGTTTTACATAAGCCTGAACTTGACCTAACGCATCGGAGTGCTTTACACGAGCACCAGTTGTGGAACAGACTGACACATCCATTTTAGGCATGGGGGTTAAGTGATTTGCCCAAAATCACAGGATGTTCGAGCCTCCCTGTATACACATTTGTATGGCATCCCCAGCTGCTCAGTCGCTACTTTGTAACGAGCAAACTGCCCACTCAAGTTACTTTGGGCGACCAGATTTTGAATACCAAAACCGGTGGACATTTTAGGTGACAGAGAAGAAGGACTTCACTATTACATCAGTCATGGGCAGAAAATTACTTAAATGGCAGTGCGTGTCAACACAAACACAGACAACAAGGCACTAAGCAACCAAAAGAAACTTTTAAACCCAGCCCAGGGCCGGTCCTAGGACTTGTGGGGCCCTGGGCGAAAGGGAATATTTGAGGCCCCTCTAATTTGAATGTGACATCACAAGTTTTTATATCCTAGAAAACCTACATCACAGGACTATTGATCATCTTTGTTATTGCTGAAGACACTTATGGGTCTATGTACAACAGACTGGAGAATTATAGCGTCAAGGAAACATTGCTAACGCCACGCTTCTGAAAACGCAGGTGCGCACCATGGGCCTCATTTATGAGGCCCCTTGCGCCATCGGAACTTCACTTTTCATGAAGTTCCGTGGCGCAGAAGCCAGCGTGATATTTATCAGGCAGCAGTACGCCAGTTTTTGTGGCGTACTGCTGCCTGATAAATATCAGTCCCTTTAAGGCAGTGTACTGCTTTAAAGGGGCGTGCAATGGGTGTTGCTGGGGGCGTTCCCAGCAACATCCATGGCCTTTTGACACTGCCCCAGATTTACGAGAAATCGTAACTCTGAAGCAGTGCCAAAAGCTTACGCCTCCCCAGGGGAGGCGTAAGGGAGGCGCAACAGGGAGAAATGTCTTTATTTCTCCTCGTATTTCCTTTTTCTATGTGTGCTGCATTCTGCAGCACACATAGAAAGAGGAAAAGCCTCTTGTGATTATTTTTGTACAGAAAGGTTTCCCTTCCTGTACAAAAATAATCTTCCCCGCAATGCAGGCACCCTTGCACCATTTGGCAAGGGTGCCTGCGCTGGCGCAGGCAGCCCATTGTGCGCCGGCGGAGGGGAAAAGGACAGGAATGCGCCGTATCTTATAGATACGGCGCATTTCTGCCCTTTTCTTTTGCCGTAGGGAAGCGCAGCAGGAAGGCCTGCTGCGCTTCCCTACGGCAAAAAGTCATAAATGAGGCCACATATTTTCAAGAATAAGATGTAGCCCTGCATTTCCCCTGTGCTGGCGCTAAATTTAGCTGCCTAATGCCAACACAGGCACCCTTGCACCATAATGCAAGGGGGGTGCCTGTGTTGAAGGGAATCTTGTAATGCTGTTTTGTAACTTCTGTGTGTGCTGCTAAATGCAGCACATATTAAAGTTGCAAAACAGCATTTTTTTTTAATGATTTTTTATGAGCAGGAAGGGGGACCTTCCTGCATATAAACTATCATAGGCAATTTGCAGTTTCTATGTAGATTGCAGGAGGGGTGAAGGATTGGATACCAAATCTTTAAATAAACAAAGCCTGTGGAGGAGGCAAGCGGTTGATAGCAGAATAGTTTTGTGAATTGCACCCTGGCTGTATAACTGCAGCTCAGGAGTTTGAATATAGGCAAGGCACAATCGTCCTTCCTGGGTCCATTATATGAGCATCATTAAATAGTATAATAGTAACTACTTAGAAAAAGTGGAATGAAACACTATTATATGTAAGTGATAATTCAAATGACAGCTAAAAATACCTTTGACACACCACCACATAGATATTGTGCGTTTCACCACTACGTTAATACCCAATGAGTTGTGTGCATCTTAACATGCTAAATATTCTAGGAAAGGATCAGAATAACATCACTGTTACCAAGCATTGGCAAAGTCAATAGGTCTCTCCTATAAGAACTATTGTCTTTGGCAATGTGTATGTGCTGTGTTGTTGTACACATGTGTGGCTGCTCTTCAGCATTGTTATAAGATAGTGGCAATGGAGTAGCCTTGAGGGGAGTGGTAGGAGTAGAGTGTCATAGACTGGATTTGTTGGAGTAGAGTGTTGTTGAGTGGAGAAGGTGGAGTAGAGTGTCATACAGTTGAGTAGAGGGGAGTATAGTTCAGTGATTCAGTGGCAGAGAATATTGTAGAGTGCAGAGTTGTGGAGTGGAGTGCCATAGAGTGGAATGGGGTGGTATCGGGTGGAGTAGGTTGGAGTGGATTGAGCTAGTGAGTGAATTAGATTAGAGTAGATTGGGGTGGAGTGAGGTGGATTCATTTGATTGGAGTGTAGTGGATTGAAATGGGGTGAGAAGGATTGGATTGAGGTGGATTGGAGTAGGGCGAATTTAAGAAGGGTGTATTAGATTAGTGGCGGGTGGGGTGGTTTGGATTGGGGTGGGGTGGATTGGATTGGATTGGGGTGTTTTGGAGTGGGCCGAATTGTTTTGGATTGGATTAGGGCAGACTAGATTGGTTCAGAGTGGAGTAGGCCAGATGGTTTTAAATTGGAGCTGATTGGAGTGGGGCAGATTGAAGTGGAGCTGATTGGAGTGGGGCACATTTTGTTGCACTGGAGTATGGCAGCTAGCTGTGAGTTGAAGTGAAGCATATTGTTTTGGGTTGGAGTGGGGGGAATTGTTTTGGATTGAGTGAGGCAGATTGTTGTGGGGAAGATGTTTTGGGATTGGAGTGGAGTGGAGTGGACTGGATTGCTGTGGGATGGATTGGGGAGGAGGTGGATTGGATTGAGGTGAGGTGGATTGGATTGGGGTAGATTGGATTGGGGTGGGTTGGATTGGTGTAGGGTGGGGTGGATTGGATTTGAGTATGGTGGATTGTGGTGTATTGGAGTGAAGTGAACTAGGATTGAATGGGTGGACTGGGATGAGGCAGATTGGAGTGGGGTGGATTGGATTGGGATGGATTGCAGTGGGGTGGATTAAAGTGGGACAGATTAGAGTGGGGCAGATTGGAGTGGGGCAGATTGTTTTGGATGGAGTGGGGCAGATTGGAGTGGCACAAATTGTTTTGGAGTGGATGGGGCACACTGGAGTTGTGCAGATTGGAGTGGGGCAGGTTGTTTTGGAGTGGGGCAGATTGGAGTGCAGCAGATTGTTTTGGATTGGATGGGACAGATTGTTTCGGATTGGATGGGGCAGATTGCTTTAGATTGAAGTGGAACAGATGTTTGGGGATTGGAGTGGGGTGGATTGGATTGCAATTGGACAGATTGGGGAGGGGTGGATTGGATTGGGTTGAGGTGAGGTGGATTAGGGTGTATTGGATTGTGGTGGGTTGGATTGGAGTCAGGTTGATTGTGGTGGATTGGAGGGGTGAATTGGGATGGAGTGGGGAGACTGGGGTGAGGCAGATTGCAGTGGGGCTTAATGGAATGGTGCTGAATGGAGCGGAGCAGATTTTTTTGGATGGAGTGGCCAAGATTGGAGTGGGGCAGATTGTTTTGGACTAGAGTGGGAAGATTGGAGTGTGGTGGAGTGGAGGTGTATGGATTGGTCTGGGGTGGATTGGATTAAGTGGGGTGGATTTGTGTGTTTTAAGGTGAGGTGGATTGGCGTGGAATAGCGTGGATTTGAGTAGTGCGGATTGGAGTGGTGTGCATTTGGGTGTACTGCATGATTATGTGTTAAAACATCATCTTTTGAGAACAGTGCCCACAAGCAAAAACAAAAGAAAACTTGACTACAAAGTAATCAAAGACTTGGCAAAATCAAAGAAACTTCACTAACAGGTTTTCCACACCTAGCTGCATTTACTAGACAGCCCTTTAAGTTTAGCACTGGTGACCTGGGCTGGGAAGCAAACATGCTAGTCCCTCTGTGTAAGAAAATCTAGTTATCCAACAGTATAGAGCTGTGTTGCCAAGGACAGGGCCCCCCTGCCCTGGGCCTCATAGCACTATATAACGGCTACAAAGCCCTGTAAAAGAGGCCCACTCTAGACCTTGCAGCCTGATAGAGGGCTGCAAGGCGCAGCTGCCATAGACTTCTCAGCACTGGAAATTGGCCCATGTCCCACACCTAACTTTGCAGCCTGATCCAGGGCTTCCAGGCCCAGGGGATGAGGAAACACCTTCCCTGTGCCTGAAGCAGTAGTGAGACACGCTACTAAACACTGCTCTAAAGTGCCAGTCTAAGCTGGATGCTTCCTCCTCCCTCATCAACTTGTCCTTACCTGTTAATGTCTGGTACCTGGAAACGAATACCGAAAGGGCAGACAAGACTTCTCCACAGGTTTTTAACAGCGGTGCTGCCCCTCCCTCGTCCCCAAGAGCCCACTTTGCTGCTGCCACATCCCTACTTAATCTTTCCCCTCCCCCCACCATTGCAGCCCCAGGAATGCTACCACGCCCTGACCAGCAAGGTCAAGACACCTCGCTTAACATTGGCAATGTGATCGCTTTGTGGAGGGGCCCTGAAGGAGGAGAGCCCCATGTTTGGACTGAGCTCGGGCCCCTGGGCAGCTGCCCACACTGCCCATGCCTAGCGCCGGCCCTGACTCAGCCTCGTTGGTGTTAATTCAGTTGTGTTTTGATAAGAGCTGGAAACTCATCCTGACTTTGAGCATCTAAAAAATAACCACCCTCCATTTGCAGTCGATCCTCTCTATCACGATTCAACTTCAAACAGTTATCAACAGCAAACATCCGCCTAACAATGCCACATGTACACGCACTGCTGGTGGTATGTTTTAATATTTAAAAAAGGACTTGTTTACAGTCTGTACGATGGCTCAGTGAAGTAAGTGCTCAATGCAGACATCAGGAGCTTGAAACCCAGCAAAGCCAAATCGGCTTTTCTAGACTCGGAGTTGATAAATCAAGCATTATTATTTTAGAGGATAAAGGCCCATTTTCTAATGCCTTCTTCCAATAATGGGGTTGACAAACTATACTTAAGACACAAAGGCGTCCCAGGAGAGTTCCAAATAGGGGCGCCAGCATGGTAGTATGGGATATTAAGAGTTTTCCTAACCTAGTACCAGAGCTCAAAGGCTGATCTCAGTATCTTCAGTTTGACTTTTCTGAAAAATACGGGGTGGCCGAACTTAAAAGAAACTCATCTCCACCTGGGGGAATATTTCTGGACATAGCCTGAAGGAAAGGGGAAAAACAAAAGGAATCAAACAGGAGAGATCTTATATTTTTTAACTGGAAGACCCAACAATAGAGGTGACAATCAAGACTTGCAATACCCCTATCTAGTTTAGTGCTCCGCAATTTCCTCCAAGAGATCCTCAACCCTTTTTAGCCCAGAGAAAGCTAGATATGTCACTCTGTAAAGATTTTAACATTTTATAGTTGAAGGATAAAGGGAACACAACAAAAAAAAAGTACATTTAGGCAGAATAGACATTTTAACCAAATTGGAGGGGCCCAAGATAGAAAGCCAAAGGCTATTCCAAGATCTTAATAGTGTTCCTGCCTCTTTCATTTTTGATTCAAGATTTATCTGAGCTACCCTAGTAATGTCATGTGATATCTGTACACCTAGGTATCTAATTTGTTGTTTAACCAGTGGGAGTTTTGTCTGCAAATTCCAGGAGATAATTTTGGATTTCTGAGGGTTGATTAAGTAACGTGAAAGCTTCATAAACTTCATCAACAACTGCTCTAAACTCGGTAGGATACTGGGACTCTCCCTGGTAAAGATGATCAAATCTTCAGCATAAAGGGCTAGTTTTTTTACCCCCCTTATCCATTCAAACGGGGCGAAGATCGGACTGGCCCTAATATTACATGCCAAGGGTTCGATATACAAGTCAAAGAGTAGCAGCAAAAGTGGACAACCCTGTCTAGTTCCACGCTCCAATTTGATTGACCTGGTTAAATTTCCATTAACCACTATCCTTGCTGTGGGAGTTTTATAGATGTTAGTGAAGGCCCTAGCGAGTTTGTCCCCTAGCCCATTAATGTGAATCATATGAAAGACTTTTGTAAATCATATGATGCAAAAAAGGCCAGTGCACCCTGTCAAAGGCTTTAGCTGCGTCAAACGCAAAGATGATATGAGGCAGCTTTTCTGAGGAGACAATGTCAATAGGGCCGATCAGCTCATGAGTTAAATCGTGAAGTTGATGACCCCTAAAAACCTCTTCTAATCAGGATGAATCAGGGAACCCATTACCTGAGTTAATCTCCGAGCTAAAATTTGCGTGTAGATCTTATAGTCGCATTTCAGCAGAGAGATGGGCTTAAAAGAGTCATAATCTTTAGGATCTTTGCTGGGCGTCAAGATTAAGCTGATAGCAGCTTCATCCCATGATTTAGGAATTGAGAGTCTATCGGAAAAAATACCGCTAAACAGCCTCACCAGAACCGGAGCAAATTCTTCAGCAAGTGAGATGTAAAGCTCATTGGGAATACCATCTAACCCAGCTGCACTACCTCTTTTCAGACATTTCATGGTGGTCTCTAATTCTTCTAAAGTAATGCTTTGATTTATACCTAAGGCTTGCTCAACCATCAATGATGGTATTATTATGAATGCCATCTCATCACAATGCAGCATATCACCCTGTTACAGAACTGGTTACAGAACACTGCATCATCTCCCTCATCCAATATACCCCAAAACAAACAATAAGAAACATTGTCATCTTATAAACTATATACAAGTACATAGTGTCACTCGCTTGAATATTACACAGGAGAAATTGCAGTGAGGAAAAGTAACTCACACCTTTTTAAATATAGTCTTGTAGATGCACTCGCTTCCTCTGACTACGTTGTGGTCTCACCCTTTGGCTCTCCAATGGATCTTCCCCCAAAGGAATACCCACCTCTCACCCAACAGAAAGTATTTGGCCATCCTGTTGAGAGTCCAGTTCCTGTGGTCACTTGTTTTTGCTGAATTTGTAAAAAGCTTTAACACACTGTAGAGCTGGCTACATTTTGAAGATGTACCAATCCTCCTTGGAGACTTTATTTTTTTCAATCCCCTATTCACACAGAAGTTTCTTTAAGTGCTTTCCACATATCACTTTTAACTTTCTTCATTCTCTCTGTCCGCCCTTTGAAATTTCCCACCTGATCATCCACTTCTTTTCATCTCTCATTCATCCATCCAGGAATTGACAAACAACTGGTAACCCTTCCTTTTAGCTTTTGAAATGGAGAAACACTGGTGGTGGAGTGTGGTGTCAGGTGGTATTCACATACTTTCTTTCTCATCTGTTTCTCCTTCTCCACCCCACACACCAGGGACTGTTGTAAGGTCTCTTTCAGACTTTAATGAAGTGTTCAACAACATAATTTGACTCTATGTAGCACAGCTCTAGTTTCTTGTACTTTAAGCCTCTATTTTAAAAAAATGTCTCCACCATCTCTGAGGTTAGTTGCACACCGCTGTCAGTGAGTATAGAGGAAGTAAAACTTTCTGTCTCAAAAAGTTATTCAAGAAAAATGATTATCTCCCCAGACTCTTCTTAATTTACAATCATGATCTCCGGGCCACCGCAAGTGCATATGAATGCAAACAATAACAACCCTATCACATGATTTCACTTTGATAGGACCTAGAATGTCAACCACAATATCCAGCCATGGCCCTGAGGCTCCTTCTCTCAGTCCTTCACTTGAGTACTCTGTTGCTTAGTATACATTCAACACAGTTCCACACTTCCCTCTCCATCATCATGTCTATGGCTGGCACCAACAGTTTTCTCTAACCCTATCCTTAGACTGAGATAAACCCATGTGACTGGCATGGGCCTGGTACACCAATCTTTTCCTTATCCTATACAGCGATACCAACTAACTACATCTCAACAATAACACATTCAACACAACCAACTTACTCCTCAATTGGAAATAATCAACAAGTTCATTGTCACACCTATTTTTGGTACACCAACCCCCCAACATCATGCCTACCACCTATTGCACAGTTTGTCTTTCTGAAGCTCTTCCTTCCATTCTGCTTCCTCAATAATCCCATCAGTTATCAAAGACAACTTCACCTCTTCCTTGAAATACTCACCACCAAAAGAGTCTTTCTCCTTTGAACTATTCTCCTCAAAAACAAGACTCAACCTCGATAAACAGTCAGCTTTCACATTACATGTACCAGGAACATAAAATCTTTCAAACTCAAATTCTTGAAGTGCTACAACCCATTTGTGAATGCGAAGAGATACCAAATCAATTCCTTTATTGAAAAATACTTCCCTTGGAGGATTTGGATCAGTTTTGATCTCAAACCGACGCCATCAGAGAAAGTTCCTGTCCTTCTTCACTGCCGAAGACACTCCTAAATCCTCTTTCTCCACAACAGAGGTCAGTACCTCTCAGACCTCTTGAGAGAAACAAAATCATTCTCCTCTGTCATTTGATAGAGACATATAACTTTCCAGGTATTATGCAATCTTTGAATTCAATAGTTCTCTAAAAATAACAATTTGATCGGCTCCTCACCATGGGCCAGATGTAGCAAGCGAAATAGCAATTGCAAATGCTGAAATTCACAGAATATCAGCGTTTACGATCACAATTTAGCTGTGTGCTATGTAGGTAGGCTAATACCTATTTGCAAAATAAGGAACCGCAAAAATTGTGATTCCTTGTTTTGAGCAAGCATTTAGAGAATCGCATTGCAAATTGGAATAATGCCTTAAGGAATCGCAAATTACCAGCAACTTCAAGTTGGTGGTAACATGCGATTTCCTATGGAAAAAGCTCTTTTTTGCTTTTTTTCAAAGTGCCATGTGGCACATTTACATGGCCATAGGGCCTGTATGTGCACCACATGTGCACACATGTACAATTCAGGGGTGCAACAGGGTGTCCTTCTTGAACCCTTGCACCCTTGAAATTGCGTGAGCAATTTGCGAGTTTTTAATTTTACAGAGTTATTATATAGCATGAACTTGACCTGAATCGGGTACCAGAGCGCTTTACATAGCACCAGTTGAATTACATGAGGACACATTCATTTTATTATTATTTTTATTTATTTATTTCTTTTGTTAGGCACGGGGAGATTAGGTGATTTGCCCAGAATCACAGGATGTTCGCCGAGCCGCGTACCCAGTTCCCCAGATTCGAGGTCGACCTCCCTAGCCGTTAGCCTCTTGGCCCATAGGAATGAATGGGAAGCCAATCCTTATTTGCAACTCGCAATTTGCGGGTCGCAAATAAGGAATGTGTAGGAATCGCAAAAATTATTGCGATTCCTACCTACATAGCATTTTTCGAGTCCTTAATACCGATTCACTGAAAATCGCTATTAAGGACTTGCTCAACTGCTTTTACCTACATCTGGCCCCATATCCTTTAGGTTTCACATCTGGTTTCAACAGTCTCGCAATAGTTTTCAATGTCTTGGGAATCAGCATTATTTTAGTGCCCGAATCAAACAAAATCCTGACTGATTCACTTCAACTGAATAATTTCAAAGGGACCGTCAAGGAGTTTGCAGTGTCGTGATTTCCCCACCTCATCTACCATCTTCCTCATCATCATCACACTTACTCTTTCTCACCTTTTTAGTATTGTTTGTGAACTTGTACCATTTCTCAAAATGACTCTTCCTATCTCACAATTGTTGCAGACAACCTTCCAACCAAGACAGTCCTTGTAATTGGCTAATTAGCCTACATTCCCATATCAGAAACATTTACCCGAAAAATGTTTTTGGAAATTTAGCACCTGTCATTTTCAGCATAGCATTGCCCTTAGTAGACTTGTCTTGTACCAACTTACCTGCTAAATTTTCAGCTTTGTCTGTACTAACAGTACTGCCATGAATCAATGCCACAGCCACACATGCTTTTGAATGTACATGCGTTTTTGCTATGGTGAGCACTTCATGTAGAGAAATATTGTCCTTCTGCAATATATTCAACTTAGCCTTCTTTAACTAACACCCCAACAGTCGCTCTTCACTGATATCACCATAGCCACAGGTCGAAGACAATCTGTGCAGTTCCATTATATATTGTTCAATTGACTCCTGACATTGCAGTCTCTTACCAAATTGATTGCGCTCAAGCACAGTGCTTAATTGGGTAAGCTAATGCAGGTCCAATTTTTTAAAGCAAATCTCATATTCATTAAGATTATCAGAATCACCATCGGACAGATGAGGGATACTCAAACACTTCCTGCTCATCAGTGCCAAGACAGTGCATCAACAAAGACATTCTATGTTCAGCACTGAGTTAAGTGGCACAAATCCTTGCATAATGGCTGAACACTTTCTTCCATTTCAGCCATGATATTTGTGGATCACCAGGAGATTTCAGAATGGATGGAGGCACAGTTACATTCTGCATGACACACTAGAGCTGTTGACCACAACAAGTCTATTGTATACATGTATGCTGAGGTTGAATTCCTAAATGCACAGGTATCCAACACAATACCCAATATATTTCAGAAACCCAATAAAGAGTGCACCTCACAGAACAGATAGCCAGGCTTCAGACAAAATCTGCACAAAGTGCCAACCAGGTGGAATGCAATGTGTCCACCAGGTGAAGTTTTATGGCAATGCAGCATTGCTAGGAGACAAGATCACAGCAAGCTTTTGACATTTCAACAATTCTTGATAGTTCTCGTTTCAACTGATCTGACAGGAGTAGATCTAAATGCAAAGCATTTATTGTTGCAAAGATCTTATAATCAATATGAACCAGGAATATTGGTCTATTTTTCTTACAGACACTCTAGGATCTCCTCCTTTAGGAATAAAACAAATCAATGTGAATGGAAAGGTACCCCTGACTGTCTATGTTTTAGAAAAGTAATAAACAAATCATGTAACTTTTTTATTCAAATGTGAGAAAGAAATTAGTAAAATTCAATTGGAAACCCTTCTTGACTTGGTGTTTTGCAAGTTTTTACATTAATTAGGTACTTTAGTAATCTCTTCACCAGGTATAGACATTTCCAATTAATGAAAATTGATATACTTCCCAGTGACCGCTTGTATGGAGTCAAGATATTCCACAATTTGCTCATGGTGAGGTATTAGTTCAGGAGTATATAGAGCATTATAAAATTGCGCACATTCATTTAGAATATCATCATCCTTAATTATAGGGTCTTTATCATCTTAAAAATACATTCCATCTCAGTAATTTTGAGATCGATTTCCAAATGTTTTCCAGCTTTATTCTGTACACCGTAATATTTCCCACTGGACCTAAGAAAAAAAAAAGAAGCATTTACTGTGAAAACTTTATTAGATTGGAATGTGGCTTCTATAATTTTATTAAGCATGGTTTAGATTTAGATGAATATTAATGATGTTAACTCTTTTTTATATATTGCATAATATTATACAATTCCCTAGTTCGCATTCTTCTTTTATTTGACGCAAAGGTAAATATGAAATCCTTCACTGCATTTAAGGAGCCCCAAAACAATTTGTATAGAAACAGCACTGGTAGAGTTAAGATTGAAGAATTCAATAGCACATTTCTGAAAGGTGTATGTGAAGGATTCTTCCAATAAAAAGCAGTTTTAAATCTCCATTGTCTGTTTGCATTCAGAACACATAAGATCAATACTGATAGGAGCATGACCGGACATTATAATCGTGCCAATCACACCAGTGATTAAAGTTTGTGATATCTGCTTTGAACAAATATATGATCAATTAAGCAATGGGAACGATGAAGGGAATGGAGATTTGAGAAAAAAGGGTGCACTCCCTTAAGGCAGGATTACATAGTCTCCATGCATCAATAAGTGACCTCTGAGTTATTGCACTGACCTTTATGCATTTTACTTGGGATAAAAGTAGACTTAGAAGTCCTGTCAAGAAGAACATCAGATATCTTGTTACAGTCTCCACCAAGTAATACATTGTAATCAGAATATTCCAATGGCTTTTGAGAAATTTTACACCAAAATAAATTTTCAATTTTAGTTGGACCATATACATTGTAAATAGTTACAGCAACATTCTTAATAGGTAACTTTATAGCCACCCATCTTCCCTCATCATGCTTCTCTTGAGCTTTGAGTTTAGTGTTAAAATGTTGCTTTATAGAAAAGTTGGAAAGGGAAAAACATTGCCCACCCAGCACCTTTAAAGCTTCAATATTATTTTTCAACAAGATGTGTGTCCTGCAGCAATGCAGTGTTTTCTTCAAAATTGCCAAGATGAGCTAAAACGCATTATCTTTTAATTGGAGTGCCTAGTCTCTTGCCATTCCATGAAACTACTCTGAATACCATACTGAATAAATAAGTTAAAACATAGAAGGCCACACTTCAAATAATTGACCAAGAACAAACATAAACATAAAATCTATCCATCTTGAATTCATCACAATTATAAAAAAGCAAAGTAGAATTAGATTAGAGTTGAGAGGAAGAGGTTGGGAAAATAGATGAGGAAGGGAGTTAGAAAGGAAAGGAGAAATAAAGATGCAGAGAAGCAGATAACACAAGAAGAGAAGAGACATATCTACAAACAAACAAAAGGTGGAGTGTTATGAGGGCATATGATGAAAACAACAGGCCTGCACTCCAGGAGATGGCGAGATATGACAGAACACAAAGGCAAAGTTTGAGACTGAAATAACCTGCAAGAATAAAGGAGAAAAAAACATTTGCAGTTATATGTTTGGAAGCAGAATTCATGAAACTATCAGTATACAGCTTTCAGTTAGTGAGAAACTTTAGAAGTATCCAAGTCTTCTTCTTTAGACATCCAAAAATATCTTCAGTTTAGTAGGCTCTTCAAATATTGTTGTCTTGTTTTTATAAGTAACTTTGAAAAGGCATGAATGAAAAAGACCAGATTGGCTTGTTGGCATTACATTTACTATTCCCACTCTAGTCTGTGAAACGGTAGGGAAAGCATAGGACTTCAGAGGGGTTAGATTTACAATACCACTTCAGTCTGTGCAACAGTTCAGGAGAGCATTGGACTTTGGCGAGGTAAGTTTACTATTCTCACTCCAGTCTAAGCAACAGTAGGGAAAGAGTTAGATTTCGGAGGGGTTAAATGTACTATTCCCAATCCAGTTTGAGCAACAGTAGGAAAAGAGTTGGACTTCAGACAGGTAAAATTTACTATTCCCACTCTAGTCTGTGCAATAGTAGGGAAAAAGTTGGACTTCGAAGGGGTAAACTGTACTATTCTCATTCCAAACTGTGTAACAGTAGGGAGAGCATTGGACGTCGAAGGGGTTAAATTTACTATTCTCTCTCCAGTCTGTGCAACAGTAGAGAAAACAGACTTCAACAGAGATACATTTATTACTCTTACTCCAGTCTAAGCAACAGTAAATAAACTACTACACCTCAAACACATTACATATTTAAAAATTCCTTTTATTTGAGAAAAAATACAAAACTCTAAATATAAAAATTGATACTCAACATAACATTTGTATAAAAAACAATTAACCAATTTATGATATTCATATATATAAATATATATATATATAACTTGCCACCCTATAACCCTACCAAATTAGTATCCCATACATAAAATCTGACTGAAATAAATGAGTATAACACAATTTACATAATTGATACTCTATTACATGATTAATTAACAATCAATACCTAAATGATAATTAATTATTATTTAATTAACTTCCCACCTCACAACGTTACAAACCCACCAGCCCACACCTAAAATATAACTACAATATATAAATAGTACACAACTTGCATGATTATGAAATAATTAAATAGTTATTTATACATTAATAATTATTATTTTTCAGTTATTATTTTATTAATTTCCCATCCTATACCCCTTCAAACCTAGAAAACCACAACTAAAATACAACTAAAATAAATCAGTATTGCATAATGTGCATTAGTAATACTCATTTAAATAATTAATGATAAACTAACTGTTAGTTGTTTATTAGTCATTTCTTAATTAACTTCCCACCCTATACCCCTACAAACTCAGAGCCCGGCACCTAAAATATAACTAAAATATATAATTATTACATAATTTACATAATTAATTTTCAATTCAAAAACTATCTTTTATTAATTAACTTCCCATCCAATCCCCGTTCAAACCCAACAACCTGCTACAAAACAATAAATTACTATTAGAAATTAGATTAAAATTCTAAATTATTTAAAATTGCAAACTATATTTTGAAACAATTAAAAGAATTATACAAACAATAGTAACACAAAAAACATTTTACGGACTAAAACAAATTTAAATAATTTAAAAAACAATTTTTTTTGTAACTCTATTATTGAGAAAGATATTCACAACAATATTCTTAACAACACTATTACTTACCAGAAACAAAATATTCTAGACAACAATATTTCTGCATCACGGTTTTAATATAAACACATTGCAAATTGTATTTCGTTTGAAGCAAGAAAGGTGTTTTTTAAAGCTGGAGATATATGGCCTGCCTACTAAGATTACAATCTTTTCTCTTAGGTTGTATTTACCTTTTAATTAGACAGAACATTAATCTAAACTGTGTCAGAGCTTTGAAAGTCTAAAGAAAACAAAGTATGTGGGAATTAGAAATGTTTCAAAGCAAAAAGTCAGAAATACATTCTGAGAGCTCTCCTTGGTCATAAATAACACAAACTGGCGCCCACGATGAGACAGCTGGTTGCTTCTGGCATTAGCCCTTTTACATTCCAGTAGCACTGCAAAAGTTTCAGTTTACAAATTAAAGAAAGGGATGACTCACACCTTGTCATCTTCTAGTTTTGGTATGTGTAAAATACATTTCCTGCTATTATTGTTGAATTAATTCCTGGCTGTAATGCAGCTGAATCAGCAGGCGACCATCTCCCCTCCACATCAAGCTGCGTCCCCTGGTACTTTTCAAACTTGACTAATTCCATTCTCACTGGCACACTGACAAGTTATGTTGCTCCTAATAAAAATTATTCTCCACATCACTGCTCATCTTGTATCTGTCAATAATTGTTTTGCCCACATCACACAAGCGAACAACTCTCTTCAACGACTCCAATCCAAGTTTATTGTTAAAATGTACATGCTAAATGTTACCTTTACTGCAAACTAAACATTTCTGGTGGCCTTGGTTCTCTTCAAAACTCTAGAACTTTCTACCTTTTACAATGCGTATTCAAAAAATACCTTACTATGTCTCAATATTGTCCTTGTTGTGCTCCCAAAATCTAGATTTCCATTTCCATTGCTACCTGTACTAATCCGCCACTCAGTGCTATCTTGTCTAAACGAGAAAAAATAAGTTTAAGTATATATCTTAATTCCCCCCACCCTAACTCTGTTTCTGAACCTCTTTGCCAGATCTCCTTTTTCACATGTGCTACCTAAAATGAAAACTTAGGGGGTGATTATGATGGCGGTGAACCAGCCATCGTGCGGCCCATTACTGCCTGCCAAATTAGGATGACAGGCGGTGTGCCAAGCGGATGGAAAGCCGTCTTTATGATTGCCTCTCAGACCTGCCCCGCATCCTCAAAATAGTGGCGGTGCCTAGCAATCACCGCTCGTGAGATTAAGATGCTGGATCCCCGCCAGCCTATCCATGGTGGTTCATCCACCATGGAAAGGCTTGTACTTCTGTTTCCCTGCACCATGAGGCAGACACCACATAGTGAAGGGAAATGCAAAACCTGCATTTTTTCCATTGTGGCTTGTGTTGCAGCCAGCTGCACTTGCCGCAAAGGGAAATATTTACAAATGGACCGCCAGAGTGGCAGTCGCATTGTAATTTCTCATCTGGACCCCAACACTATGGGGGTCATTTGGATAGCAGGCGAGTCGCCACCGCATGTATGGCGGTGGCGATCCGCCTGCTCAAAACCTCCACCCGCTTAGGATTTCCCCTGCCACTTTACCATGGTGGGGTAACGCGGTAGATAGAAAGACCGTCTGGCAGAGATCTGCCCAATCGCAGAGTCGACGGGGCAGAAAACTGCTAACATGGTGGTGGTGTCTGGGAGACACCGCCATCCATATTAGCATATATGTGGGGTTGTGCCGCCACGGAAAGACAGGCGTTTTTTACCATTGGAGGCCCGAAGCAGGCCTCCAGGGATTCTGGGGGGTGAGGGTGCACATGAGGAATACCTATGGTACCACCCTGCAGTTCCATGCACAACATGGCAGGCACTGCGCAGTGAAAAAACAAGTGTGCAGAGGGTCAAAGGGGGAATAATTTAACGACCTGTCAACTCATGCCACTATACTATAGATGCAAAACACAGAAAGAGGAGACCAGGTCAAATAGTAGTGTGCTGTCTTGAATGGAGAACAGGCATCACAAGGATATCCGTGTGGAAAAGTGTATTGGGTCACACTGGGCTAGAAAAATCCCATCAGACCACCCTCATGGCCGCATATCACAATGTGGGGGTGGACAGTCGCTCCATATACCGCCCATGTAGCGGTGCGGAAATGGAAAACGGCGTATTTTGCCACAGTTGTGCCCAAAGTATAGCACAGAAAAAGTGCAGTGCTATGGAAAAGGTGCTTATTAAAAATGACTACCTAGACTAAAGAGATTGTTTGTCGAGAAAATTGTAGGTGTCAAGATTAAAACCATGCCTGGTAGTGAGTAAGTAAAACTACATTATGGCGCTGTGCAGAATGGTCAACTAGTTTCAGCTCGATGGAGTTTTACTCCAGCTTTCATCAGGACCTTGGAGATGGCAGGCTAATGCACCACGGTGTGAAGGGTGTACAAATATGAAAGAACATCAAAATTGTGCAGTGTACTTTAAGGAAGACAAGTATCACCCCGAGACTTGGAACCTCTAAGTCCACTGAAGACAGGAAACGAATCTTCTACCTGTCAAGAAAACAAAAAATACCATGTATGCATTAACACACAGGAGTCCACATATCCCCACATACACCATCAAGACAGAACACACCTGCGAGAACAATTTACGTTCCGCATTACAAAAAAGCATATTAGCTTCATCACAAAGAGGCATTTCCTCACAGTGATACTCACCCAGCTTTGTGTGGGTGAAAGCCTCACCTCGCCCGGCAACCGCTCGGGAAATTGAGGCCCCGCTCTGATGTGTAAAGAAAGGACACAGTTAGCGCACAATTCAAATGTGTCCAGCCCAATCGAAATACACAAAAACCCAATGGACCTGTGTTAGACTCCTGACTACCCTGTCATTGCCTGACCCCGCCATTAAGCCAACAACAATTGTTTGAGGTAGATAAATCATCATTAAACTCGGGTGATAGTAATGCCAGTAGTGACCATATGTCGCCCCTTAACTGATGTTGTGAATAGCACTACAGGGTGGCAGCAAAGGAATGCTGCTGAACCGAAAAAATGCTCAAGTCTAAAGGAATTGTCCTAAATGGCACTACTAGTGCCGAGATAAACGACCGGGCAAAGCCCAGTCAAAAGACATTTCCACATTATTAATGGACACTATTCCCAAAGAATAATGGAGGCTATTCACTCCCAGGCCTGCCTATACGCATAATGATTGCTAGAAAAACGGTCCTTGCAACCTCCCCGAACTAACCTGTCCGTCGGTGCCAATCGCTCGAAGCCGAGCGGAAGGGGAGGCACCGACGGAACCACCCGTTAGATTTAAATAGCGAGGCTTGCTATCTGATCCGCCAATTGCGGCCGCTGCTGAGACCATATGCTTACGAATCAAATCAACTCCATATGGCTCGAACAAAAAAGCGAGCTCACCTGCGTTATCAGGAAAAGAGCCCGGCGAAGTCAGATCTTACAAACCCGGCACTAATCCCAACGCACATGCGCAAAAGTGCTCAGTACTGAAATTTAGAGAGCACTATATCCTCGGGCATGCGTCAATCTGTTTGGGGAAAAAGTATTACAGATTAGAGCTGTAGAGAACATCTAACCTCTAGGATAATGATGCTAGGCTGTGAGGTTCCGTGACAATTGTAAGTGGTGCATTTGACTCACACGAATATGGTCGAGTCTGGTATCTATGAACCGCAAATGACGAGTTTAGTGGGTGTACGCAGTTTCGCTGTGCTAACCTAAACCGTTCGTCTGTTACGTGGGTATTTCTATCTGTACCCACGGGTTCCATCTTAGATACGGCATCCATTTTGTCTCTTGCCCTCAAGTAGCCAGCGAACGGACGCTGTCCGCTTCGCGACCCTGGGACTCCCAAGATATTTGCGGAAGACACATGTTCTTTGTAAGTGTCTTTATGACGAGGGGGATGCTACTGTAAAGCAGATGGCGCCGCTCGAGGCTCATCTTGCCGCACGGACTTATTGTCTCAGCCGTGCATCTCATTAGGCACGTCCCTTTGATGCCTGTATCTCGTGTTTCCCGATACCTCCCCTTTTACACCCTTTCCGATCTCCCCACTGTCTCCGTCTTCCTCTACACCTGTCCTTGTTCCTATTTCGATCTGTTTTACTGCTGATTGGAATTCGCTAATGGTGGGAAGATGGGTTTTTACAGTTGGGAACTGCCAAATGTTTCCGCACTTATGTTCCGGACCTCATGTGTTTCAAAGTGACCAAAGCGACCCCTCTGGGGGATAATGGTGGGAACCGGGTTGTAAACCTTTGTGTGCCATGTTGTCTTATGGGTAAAAACTGTATAAAAGGAGTGATCCACAGAACCAATTTGAAGCAGTCTCCCCGAACTACACTTGATGTACTTCCTGTGATATCTGTGTTCCCTGCAGCAAATAAACCATGAATCTTTGACGCCGAAGGAAGTGTCCCGTGTCTCTGTGATTCGTACGCCGGAGCAGGTTACCCACGAAGGTTTCAGGTGTTGTGCCCTGGCACCGCTGGGTCTTAAAGAACCCAGTCCTTCAGTTGGCGCCCAATGTGGGGCTGCATCAGTGGTACCGGTCCAAGCCCGACGATCGTGAGGAACTTCGTGTGAAATCTCCGAGGGAAGGTGCACTCCGCTTCATCGATCCTGTTGTCGAAACAAGTGGCCCGAAGACTTTTCCCGCGAGGATTCCCGCCTCCTGACGGCTGCGACGGACTGCTGCCCTGACTGTAGACCTGTTTTGGCGCCTGGCGTAGACCTTGGTATAGCGAGACGATTGACGGGCCTTCCTGGAGACGCCATCGATCTTTGAGTTAAGTATTTGTGGGTCACTCCCAGAGTTCTTGGTTGTTGACACTTTAGCGAGTGTTTTTGTTGTTAACGCTGTGTGAGTGTTTTTGTCGGTGACACTTTGCTAGCGTACTTTGTTGTGTTGTTTGATGACTGCAGCCGCCAAAAACCGAGGGTTTTGTTCTTTGCTGGGACTTGGTAAATCCCGTAACCCTTGAAGTTTGTGAAACTCGGCTAGAGTGCAAGATGCCTGGTCGTAGTACTTTGTTTAGTTGTTTCAGGCCTTGTGGTGCGGATTCCCGACTGGAGGACTCGTGTCCGATACCTCCGGTTGGAACTCCCACTTATGAGCTCTATAGTAAACATGGGCTAGGCCCGATTACTTTTAATTAATACTGGATCAAATATACAAAGAAGGATGGTGACCTTCGCTGGCCGCCACATGGTAGCTTCGAAGCCCCGATCTTAGATAATCTAGAGGTTAAATTATTCGCGAAAAAGTCAAGGCCGGCCATGTTTGATGCCTTTCGGTTGTGGCGCAAAGAAGCCCGACAGAAAGAAATCAGACAGACTAAACGAAATCAGCAAGATAGCGCTGGTACCATTGTAAAGAAAGCAGAGCAGTTCCAGCATGATAAGGAAGTTAGGGAAAAGGAAGTGTTTGACAGATTACAGCGTATGACAATAGATAAATGTTATCCTACTTTGCCTACGGAGTCGGAAACGAAGGATGAGTCAGTTGAGGATCCTTTAATGTCCTATCTTATGAAGTCGCCACCTCCATACGTACAGGGTACCACAGCCCCTGTGATTCCCCCTGTACCTGTTCCTGCACCTATTCTTCCTTTGCCTGTTCCTCAACCTGCACCCGTTCTTCAGACTATTCCTGCTCCTTCGTCTGTTTCTATTCCTACTGCTCCTCCGCTTCCACATACTCCTGCTCACGCTACTGCTCCTGTTTTGCTAACTCCTGCTGTTGCTACTGTTTCTACTCCTTCACTTGTCAGTCCTGTGTCCTATGCCTCTCCCTCTACTCGCAGTCGTAATTCTCCTCTTGCGGCTAGCTTCTTTCATTCGCTCGGACCTGTTCTTGGGTCCGCTGGTTCAGATGGTCCTCAGAGACGTAGTCAGCTTCCTGGTAATAGGGAACGTGCTTCGCTATATAATATGGCGATGGGTTGGATGACGCACCCCCTTAGAAATCCACCGCGTGTTGTACTCGACACATTTTGTCAGTTCAATATACCAACCCAAAGATTCGTGTTCGAGGAAATGTGTAAGGTTCTTCGTGATCAGATATCGGCCGATGCGCCTGACGAGGTGCTGACCGCGTTGTCTGATCTACAGCTTCAGTTCTCGACTGGACTGATAGTGGACACCAATGTTCGACGTGCTGTTGAACGGTTGCTATCTTTTCGTCCCACTCCAATACCTCAAGCCTTGTTTGTTGAGGATGTCGAAAGGCAGACAGATGAGTCTGGTCAATTTCCTATGCGTGAAGTTCCGCCAGTTTGGATGCCAGGTAACCCTGGAGGTAACCCTCCGGTCCCGCCGTTTTTCCAGAGAGTGTGGATACATCTCCCATGGAAAAGATCGGAAGTGTTACAGGTGAAGCAATCTTTGCCTGACCCTCGCAAGAATCCTGCAGGGTATTACAAAGAATTGTCGCAGCTCGTAGATGCTACGGTAATGAATCTAGCCGATATCGATATGTTGTTCGGCAATGTCGTACCGCAACCGGTATGGGCTAAGATTCGTCAGGAAAATCACGCAAACGAATTAGGTGGTGCTTGGGCTGCCATTGTAGCGGCAGATGCGCGACAAGTTGGTGGTGCTAAACCCGAGCAGTTGATTACTGCCCTTCCTCAAAGAATTATAACGCTAATGAAAACTCTTATGCCAGCTATGAGGGTAAATTGGGACAAATTGTCAGCTTGTAGGCAAAAGAAGGACGAGAGTGTTTCCGACTTCTTTACGAGGTTCGAGGAGGCATTCATCGATCATAGTGGTCAGGATATGAGTACTGAGGGTGGTCAAAGGTTGTTTGTGGATAAATTTGTTTCGAACTTATTGCCCGATTTGAGCAATAAATTAAAGAATTCGGAAAGTGCATGGGCCGTTTCTACTTCAGCTCAGATATTGGCTACGGCACAATATTATGAGAATAGAGAGAAAGAAGAGAGCGACCGTGCTGATAAAAAGACGAAAGAGCTAAAAACTAAAGTGTTGCTTCAGCAAGCGTATCCTCCGCGTTCAAATCAGACTAATTCGCAACAGAATAGATCGCAGTCGCAATCAAATAGATCTCAAAATCGTAATGACTCCTCTTCCCAAAGATCTTCGTTAGGGTACAATCAATGTGCTTATTGCAGACAAGAGGGTCACATTAAATTCAATTGTCCCGTTCTCAATGAACGTAATAGTGGTAACTCATCTAGAGGTGGTCGTGGTGGTTCGCAGCAGGCATCACGTGGTAGAGGTCGTGGTGCTCAGAACGATCGCTCAGATAACTCATCTAATTCCGATAATTGTTTCGATCAACGTGGATCGTCGCAAGGACGATCTGCGCAGTACAATGTAGATGATTATTACGTCGATCAGGGAACTGACGACAGTAATTACTAGGACAGCCAAAGACAAGGAGAGGGAGTGGTATCAGTTCCGGTTGATCAGAGAGGGCCTTACGTCACACTTGTTACATCGGGCGTCGTTGAGCCTTTTCTGTTGGACACTGGTGCAGCGAAAAGTTCCATTAAGCATTCGAAACTCCCTGGCGCACCTTTGTCTGGCTTAACAAATGTTTCCGTTGGATTCTCTGGCGCCCCCGTTAGCAATCCAGTTTCACGCCCTTTGCCCCTTAAAATTGGGCCACGTGAGCTAGAAGCTCCGTTGATTCTAACCACCGGGTGTGGCGAAAATCTTTTGGGCCTGGATTTGCTTAAACGTTTGTATGCGACTTTGTATTGTTCTCCTGCGGGAGTACAGCTTACGTTAGGAGAGAGGGTTGTCTCTCCCATGTACTTGTCTCTCGACAAGCTCCCACCGGAATTGAGTTCTCTTCCTGCGTCTTTGTGGGCAACAGGTCCAAACGATGTGGGCCTACTTGATATCTCCCCTTATGTTGTTCAGTTGAAATCTAACGTGCGATTGCCACGTATTCCCCAATATCGTATCTCCCTTGATGGTGAACGAGCACTGTTAGCGATCATCTATGATTTGATCGAGAAAGATGTTATTGAGGAGACTCGGGGAAACGTATGCAATAGCCCTGTACTGCCCATTCTTAAACGTACTGATCCTTCGAAACCGCCTGTTTATCGTTTTGTTATCGACTTACGGGAAGTGAATAAAATTGTTGTTCCTCAATTCCCCGTTGTGCCTGACATCACGGCGCTACTGACTCTGATTCCAGCTTCTGCATCATGGTTTTCGGTGATTGACTTGAAAAATGCGTTTTTCAGCATCCCGATTGCCGAGGAAAGCAGAGACCTTTTCGGTTTCTCTCTTGGTGGACGCAGCTTCCGGTTCAAACGCGCTCCTCAGGGCTACTGTGAAAGTCCATCGATTTACAGTCAAGCCTTGAAGGGTCAACTGGATGCGTTTAGGTTGCCGGTTGGTGCGGCCTTAATCCAATACGTCGACGACTTATTGGTGGCTGCTGATACTCAGGACATTTGTAAAATTGCTACGGTGTCATTGCTGCAACATCTCTGTGAGTTAAATCACAAGGTGTCACCTACTAAACTCCAGTATTGTTGTCAAGAAGTAACCTACCTAGGTCACTTATTGTCAAAGGAGGGAAGGAGGTTGACCCCAGAGAGAATTGCAGCGATTGCACGAATGGCTGTGCCAACAACCCAAAGAGATGTACGTGCCTTTCTAGGTATTACATCATACTGCAGGCAATGGATTCCTAATTTTTCATTGCTAGCGAAACCATTGGTGGCTCTTACGTGCAAGGATGTGTCGACTCCCTTACCATGGACGGAGGAATGTCAGAAAAGTTTTTCTGAATTGCGTGATTCATTGTGTTCGGCTCCTGTGTTAGGTACTCCTGACTACAGTAAGCCGTTTACGTTATATGTTCACGAGAGGGAAGGTTGTGCTTTGAGTGTCTTAACACAACCTTTTGGTGGTAAGCAACGTCCATGTGCATATTTTTCCTCGACCTTGGACCCGGTAGCTAGAGCATTGCCGAGTTGTTTACGAGCAACAGCGGCAGCCGCGGTCTCCATCCGACAATCAGCAGGATTGGTCATGGATAATATGCTTACGGTGATGGTTCCGCATGCAGTCGATACTCTTTTGAATCGAACGAAAACTCAGCACTTGACGAGTGCGAGGTTGTCTGGGTACGAGTTGACGCTGTTGGCGAGCCACATTCAAATAAAACGTTGTAATGTTCTGAACCCGGCGACTTTGTTACCAATTAGCGCAGAGTCGGATGAAGTAGCAGAACATGATTGCTACTTGAGGACAGAGGAGGAAACAAAAGGTCGAGTGGACCTTAAAAACACCCCATTGGAAGATCCGGATGGTACATTGTATGTGGATGGGTCATGTTTTAAGTTGCCGAATGGCGATGTGACTACTGCTTATGCTGTTGTAACATTGCATACTGTTGTTGAGACTGCAAGATTAAATCAGAATTCTGCCCAAGCTGCAGAGCTGATTGCTCTTACTAGAGCGTGTGTGTTAGCGAAAGGGAAACGTGTGAATGTGTTTACCGACAGCCAATACGCATTTGGCGTCGCACACAGTTTTGGACGATTGTGGAGAGAGAGAGGTTTCTTGACGTCGCATGGTACGAAGATTCAGCATGGACAGCTGGTGAATGATCTCTTGGATGCCCTGACGTTGCCTACGCAAGTTGCGATTGTCAAATGTAGTGCGCATCGTAAGGTGACGGATGATGTTGGTCGTGGTAATGCATTTGCGGATGAGATTGCTAAGGAGACTGCCCGAAACCTTAGCACTCGAATGTATGTGACGAGTTCGGTTAGGTGGCCTACAGAATTGAGTATGTGTGAGGACACTATCGAGAGTGTGAAAGCAATTCAGAATGAAGCCACCGACACTGAAAAGACGAAGTGGAAAGAAAGTACGGGAAAGTTGGATGCGAATGGTTGTTGGATTGATTTGTCTGATCAGAAGAGATGGATGTTACCGGATGCGTATGTGCTGGCCGTTGTGACAATGGCGCATGGGTTAGCACATATTAGCGCGAAAGGTATTTGCAAACTATTGTCTCCTGTGTGGAAGAATGATGGTATCACGAAATGTGCTGAACGTCTGGTGAAGAATTGTATGGTGTGCATGATGTACAATCCTGGCAAAGGAACCCCAACTCCTCCTGGCAGTTTTGCTCCCCCTTCATATCCCTTTGAGGTGATTCAATTGGACTTCATCCATATGGAGAGATGCAATAACCTGAAATACGTTTTAGTTGTGGTTTGCGCATTCTCCCGATGGATCGAGGCTTATCCTCTCAAAGACAATACTGCTTTGTCTACTGCGAAAATCCTACTGAAGGAATATTTTCCTCGGTATGGAATGCCTAGAGTCGTGTGGTCAGATAACGGAAGTGAGTTTGTGGGTAGTGTGATGAAGAGTGTGTGTAAGGGCCTTGGAATTAATCAGAAATTCCACAGCGCCAATCATCCCCAGTCAGCTGGTTTGGTCGAAGGGTACAATGGCACCCTTAAACTAAAACTGGCAAAGATTCAGGCTACGACTGGTCTTTCGTGGCCTGATGCTTTACCTCTAGCATTACTGTCAACTAGGGCGACTGTACACTCCCGAGTAGGGCTTAGTCCCTATGAAATAGTGTTCGGCCGTCCTGCGAATGTATGGGGGGTTCCTAGGCCAGGTGTTTTTCGTGATCTTGAGTACCCAATGTTGATCGATTATCTACATGACTTGACTGCTAAACTGAGGTTAATTCACCAACAGGTTCACGAAGCATTGCCGACGCAGACGAAGGGTCCAGGCCACCAGCTCCAGCCCGGAGACTGGGTGGTGACGAGAAATTTTTCACGCAAGAATAACCTGGACCCGAGGTTTACCGGACCCTACCAGGTCCTCCTTGCCACGAGAACTGCAGTTCGTCTTGAGGGGCGGAAGAATTGGGTGCATGCCACGCACACCAAGAAAGTCCCCATTCCGTTGCCAGCAGACTTGTGGGTGAGGAAAGGCATTGCATCAACTGAAACCGAAGTATTGCCGGCGTTTGTGCCTTTTAGCGACGCACAGCCTGTCGGAGAATCCTCAGTGCAGCAGAGAGACACTGTTGAACAATTGTCAGCAAAAGACTCAAGATCAAAACATTCAGCTGATCAACAGGACGCTGTCCCCTCAATGGATCCTTTGTTTGACGAACAGACACGTCCTGGGAAAACTCGATACTTTCTACGATCTCGCACTAAAGACTAATAAAAGATCCTGCTTTTCTGTATTGACAACTGTATTATCCCGTTTTCCGTGATCAGTTTGAACATTCATATTACTGTAATTATTTTGTACACATATTGAGCTTCATTCCTTATACTTTTGTTTTTACAGCTGAGAGACTTTGTTTTTGCATATATACATATTGTGCATTGAAGGCCGTAGGGCCGCGCGCGTACTTCCTTCTGGATAGTAGGTCTTGACGCTAGGTTAAAGGCCGTCGGTTCCTGGGAACTCCTAGGGATTGACTATTACTGCACAGAACGAAGTGCGTCAAGAAACGTTGCGGACGGTCGTAGGGAATGGCATTCTCGAAGCTGAATGATTTGGAAGGAGCTCAGGTTCACAGATTCAAGCTGCAGCAACTCAGTCGTACTAAATGTTTTAGATTCCAACTGTTTGTATTGTTTTTGACTGCTTCTGCATTATTGGCGGGTGGGGTGTATTACACGATGTCTTACTTTTTACCTTCTGCTACGCCTACCCCTACTCCTGACCCCAAACTTGCCTCTACTGTTTCTCCTCATTCCTTTCACATGTTACCGGAACACGAACAGGCTAGACGTGTAGAATTCCGCAACAATTCCTTTATTCAGCTCCTCCATCCGCATCAGTTAGTGGTTAACACTACTAATTGTTGGGTGTGTGGGTTGATGCCACATACTACGGATAAGGGAATTCCATATCTGGTGTTACCGTATAGTTCCCAAGGGTCTGCTCGAGCATTTCAGACAATGTTTCGAAGCGCACTGGGTTTCCACCCCATTCGAGAACCACGTTCTCCCTACTCTGGTCCTACCTCGTATCAAAAACCTTTGTCGATAGCCATAGAGGATTTAGATAGCGATATCTATGATCCCTCGCTTATTCCCGAAGAAGAGGTACAGGCCTATAGGGTCCTAAGTAGAGGTGAATATAGTGCGTTCACTAGCGAAAAGCAGCTTAAAAGCTCGCCTCCAATATGGGTCGTACCCCACACTGGTAATTTTTGTCTTATGGGTCGTGGCCGAAGATCGCAAGCCCGACTTGGAGCAAGTGCTTGCACTGAAAATTACATTCTGCCAATGTTCTCGTCCCCTGTGTTTCTGGCTGCCAAGGGTACATACTTTATCTGCTATGATCGTGCATACGCATGGTTGCCCGCTGACTTCATGGGCTCATGCTTCATTGCAAATCTGTTGCCTCCGACGTTCACTGTAGATGCCGATTATCATAAGACTAGAGTTGTGCGAGGCGTAATTAGCGAAGAGGATACTGCCGGTCAAGAGGCAGGAGACTTTTTCAAGGGTTTCCTCCCGTTTTGGGGACCTATGGTTAATAGTAGGAACCTGAGACAGTTGACTCGAGTGGTAGAATCGACAGCTAATATTACTGCCAGTGCCCTTGGTAATATCACCACAGAACTTCAGGCGGATAGACTTATGACGTTACAAAACCCTATGGTTTTAGATGTCATCTTAGCAGATCGAGGTGGGGTATGTAAGGTGATCCATTCGAGCTGCTGCATTTTCATTCCAGATAATGCTCCAACTGTCTATCAAGCCATCTCGAGGTTGCATAAGATCTCTGAATCCATACACGTGGATGTAGGGGATTGGACGCTACTTGGGTGGTTTTGGGGCCTGATGTCGACTTGGGGTTGGAAGATTCTGATGATCATCGGAGTCGTTGTAGTGTTCCTGTTCACGTGTTGCCTTTGTGTGCAGTGTGGTCCTGCCTTATGTGGCCTCTGTGCTACAACGTGTATGAGACAACCACCTGTTACCAAGGGGACTCGGTTGGACAGAGCTATGCTACAGCAACATCTCGATGGTCTGATGAATATCGAATATGATTCCGACTAGTGCTTGCCTACATGAGGGCAAAAGGAGCGTCTGAGGTTCCGTGACAATTGTAAGTGGTGCATTTGACTCGCACGAATATGGTCAAGTCTGGTATCTATGAACCGCAAATGACGAGTTTAGTGGGTGTACGCAGTTTTGCTGTGCTAACCTAAACCGTTCGTCTGTTACGTGGGTATTTCTATCTGTACCCACGGGTTCCATCTTAGATACGGCATCCATTTTGTCTCTTGCCCTCAAGTAGCCAGCGAACGGACGCTGTCCGCTTCGTGACCCTGGGACTCCCAAGATATTTGCGGAAGACACATGTTCTTTGTAAGTGTCTTTATGACGAGGGGGATGCTACTGTAAAGCAGATGGCGCCGCTCGAGGCTCATCTTGCCGCACGGACTTATTGTCTCAGCCGTGCATCTCATTAGGCACGTCCCTTTGATGCCTGTATCTCGTGTTTCCCGATACCTCCCCTTTTACACCCTTTCCGATCTCCCCACTGTCTCCGTCTTCCTCTACACCTGTCCTTGTTCCTATTTCGATCTGTTTTACTGCTGATTGGAATTCGCTAATGGTGGGAAGATGGGTTTTTACAGTTGGGAACTGCCAAATGTTTCCGCACTTATGTTCCGGACCTCATGTGTTTCAAAGTGACCAAAGCGACCCCTCTGGGGGATAATGGTGGGAACCGGGTTGTAAACCTTTGTGTGCCATGTTGTCTTATGGGTAAAAACTGTATAAAAGGAGCGATCCACAGAACCAATTTGAAGCAGTCTCCCCGAACTACACTTGATGTACTTCCTGTGATATCTGTGTTCCCTGCAGCAAATAAACCTTGAATCTTTGACGCCGAAGGAAGTGTCCCGTGTCTCTGTGATTCGTACGCCGGAGCAGGTTACCCACGAAGGTTTCAGGTGTTGTGCCCTGGCACCGCTGGGTCTTAAAGAACCCAGTCCTTCAGCTGCACCTGTGCTAAATGTAGGGGCTAAATTAACCCCCTTTCAATGATCACAAAATCAGTGGATCGCCGCGGTTAATTGGAAAAAGAATAGTAAATCTCCAGATAGGTAGTGTCTGGTCGATGTGCTGCAAACAACATGTATAGTGAAAGTAAAGATCTGGGAGTAACAAGTTTTTAACAATTTGTGTAGTATGAGTCAAGAGAATCAATATTAGTTTTATCTAAGAAAGTGCTGTAACCACAGAGGCTGCATGGGTATAATAAACTAGCAAGGTGAAGGGCCGCGGCACTGGAAGACAATCCAAGTGCCCGGCCAGGAGAAGTTCAACAAAGCAAGGGTCAAACTTAAGGCAGGAATAACGGCATGTGAGCAGACGGAATCACACACAATTAGATTGGGTGAGCTAAAAGATGCAAACAACAGATAAGTTTGCATTTGGAAAAGACCCGCAACAAAAAGTTGCTCTAAATACTGCAAAAACAAGTGTGCAGAGGGTCAAAGGGGGAATAATTTAATGACCTGTCAACTCATGCCCCTATACAATAGATACAAAACACAGAAAGAGGAGACCAGGTCAAATAGTAGTGTGCTGTCTTGAATGGAGAACAGGGATCACAAGGATATCCATGTGGAAAAGTGTGTTGGGTCACACTGGGCTAGAAAAATCCCATCAGACCACCCTCATTGCGGCATATCATCATGTGGGGGTGGACAGTCGCTCCATATACCGCCCATGTAGCGGTGCAGAAATGGAAAACGGCGTATTTTGCAACAGTTGTGCCCAAAGTATAGTACAGAAAAAGTGCAGTGCTATGGAAAAGGTGCTTATTAAAAATGACTACCTAGACTAAAGAGATTGTTTGTCGAGGAAAGTGTAGGTGTCAAGATTAAAAACACGCCTGGTAGTGAGTAAGTAAAACTACATTATGGCGCTGTGCAGAATGGTCAACTAGTTTCAGCTCGATGGAGTGTTACTCCAGCTTTCATCAGGACCTTGGAGATGGCAGGCTACTGCACCACGGTGTGAAGGGTGTACAAATATGAAATAACATCAAAATTGTGCAGTGTACTTTAAGGAAGACAAGTACCACCCCGAGACTTGGAACCTCTAAGTCCACTGAAGACAGGAAAGGAATCTTCTACCTGTCAAGAAAACAAAAAATACCATGTATGCATTAACACACAGGAGTCCACATAACCCCACATACACCATCAAGACAGAACACACCTGCGAGAACAACTTACGTTTCGCATTACAAAAAAGCATATTAGCTTCATCACAAAGAGGCATTTCCTCACAGTGATACTCACCCAGCTTTGTGTGGGTGAAAACCTCACCTCGCCCGGCAACTGCTCGGGAAATTGAAGTGCACAACATGCCTTCTAGGCATTGCTGTGGACGGTGCTGAGAGTACCACCCACCGCAATGTCAAGAATGCAGGATGCGCACGCCAGTGTGGTAGGTGCATCCTAATGTTAGCAAAGGGACCCCCACACCAATGGCCGGCAGTCCCATTCCACGAAAGGTTGTCCGCCCGCCATCCTAATGACCCCCTTTGTCGGATGGTCCCATCTCCGTTAGGGTGGCAGACGTACTTGAGTCCGCTCGCCATCCTAATCAGGCCCTTGATTTTTACGTTTAGATCCTTGTAAATTATGTATATGTCCCCTCCGTACACTTCCTATTACATTTTACTAATGCTGAATATATTGCTATGGTCATAGTTTGTTTGATGTATTGTTTTATAATTTTGTGGTTCTGCATTTTTTGCTTGCAATATGTTTGTTTCAAGTTAGTTTCTTTCTGGTTCTTGAACCTTGTATGCATTACATAAAACTTCACAAATAATCAAATAAATCTGACAGATAAACAAATCAAAGAAAGTAGATAAAACATATAGAAATAGTTACTTTAAAATATCTTGGAACCTTGTAAAATTCTGGCATGGGAGACACTCTAGGGGCATATGGCTCGCATCTATGGTCGTTTTGACCACTAAAACAGACCCCTGTTTTAGTTTCTAGCATCAGGTACTTTGCTACAGAAAGCTTGACCACCAGTTCCTTATTGGTTACTAAGGGAGGAAGTAGGGCACATAGCACATTTATGACTGTTTCCATGGTGATTAAATCACAATAAATGGGTTCCACCTGAAAATATGTAATTTCATGAAACAATAGTGTTTTAACCATAATGAGCCTTTAAATTAGAGCTTTCACAAACAGCCAAATGTGGAATTGCAGATACTTGCAATTTCTTTGGGAGTGGTAGCCACATAATCTATACAGTACCGGAAAGAAGGATATTCGTATTCCAAGCGTTGAATTCCTTTTACGGGTCGAGTATAGCAGTTCGCAAGCACTGCTTTGCTACGCTTGGTGTAGGTTCTCTGTGAAGAAGAACCTACAACATCTGCGAGGGTCAGGCAATCTTTGCCTGACCCTCGCAAGAATCCTGCAGGGTATTACAAAGAATTGTCGCAGCTCGTAGATGCTACGGTAATGAATCTAGCCGATATCGATATGTTGTTCGGCAATGTCGTACCGCAACCGGTATGGGCTAAGATTCGTCAGGAAAATCACGCAAACGAATTAGGTGGTGCTTGGGCTGCCATTGTAGCGGCAGATGCGTGACAAGTTGGTGGTGCTAAACCCGAGCAGTTGATTACTGCCCTTCCTCAAAGAATTATAACGCTAATGAAAACTCTTATGCCAGCTATATGGGTAAATTGGGACAAATTGTCAGCTTGTAGGCAAAAGAAGGACGAGAGTGTTTCCGACTTCTTTACGAGGTTCGAGGAGGCATTCATCGATCATAGTGGTCAGGATATGAGTACTGAGGGTGGTCAAAGGTTGTTTGTGGATAAATTTGTTTCGAACTTATTGCCCGATTTGAGCAATAAATTAAAGAATTCGGAAAGTGCATGGGCCGTTTCTACTTCAGCTCAGATATTGGCTACGGCACAATATTATGAGAATAGAGAGAAAGAAGAGAGCGACCGTGCTGATAAAAAGACGAAAGAGCTGAAAACTAAAGTGTTGCTTCAGCAAGCGTATCCTCCGCGTTCAAATCAGACTAATTCGCAACAGAATAGATCGCAGTCGCAATCAAATAGATCTCAAAATCGTAATGACTCCTCTTCCCAAAGATCTTCGTTAGGGTACAATCAATGTGCTTATTGCAGACAAGAGGGTCACATTAAATTCAATTGTCCCGTTCTCAATGAACGTAATAGTGGTAACTCATCTAGAGGTGGTCGTGGTGGTTCGCAGCAGGCATCACGTGGTAGAGGTCGTGGTGCTCAGAACGATCGCTCAGATAACTCATCTAATTCCGATAATTGTTTCGATCAACGTGGATCGTCGCAAGGACGATCTGCGCAGTACAATGTAGATGATTATTACGTCGATCAGGGAACTGACGACAGTAATTACTAGGACAGCCAAAGACAAGGAGAGGGAGTGGTATCAGTTCCGGTTGATCAGAGAGGGCCTTACGTCGCAGTTGTTACATCGGGCGTCGTTGAGCCTTTTCTGTTGGACACTGGTGCAGCGAAAAGTTCCATTAAGCATTCGAAACTCCCTGGCGCACCTTTGTCTGGCTTAACAAATGTTTCCGTTGGATTCTCTGGCGCCCCCGTTAGCAATCCAGTTTCACGCCCTTTGCCCCTTAAAATTGGGCCACGTGAGCTAGAAGCTCCGTTGATTCTAACCACCGGGTGTGGCGAAAATCTTTTGGGCCTGGATTTGCTTAAACGTTTGTATGCGACTTTGTATTGTTCTCCTGCGGGAGTACAGCTTACGTTAGGAGAGAGGGTTGTCTCTCCCATGTACTTGTCTCTCGACAAGCTCCCACCGGAATTGAGTTCTCTTCCTGCGTCTTTGTGGGCAACAGGTCCAAACGATGTGGGCCTACTTGATATCTCCCCTTATGTTGTTCAGTTGAAATCTAATGTGCGATTGCCACGTATTCCCCAATATCGTATCTCCCTTGATGGTGAACGAGAACTGTTAGCGATCATCTATGATTTGATCGAGAAAGATGTTATTGAGGAGACTCGGGGAAACGTATGCAATAGCCCTGTACTGCCCATTCTTAAACGTACTGATCCTTCGAAACCGCCTGTTTATCGTTTTGTTATCGACTTACGGGAAGTGAATAAAATTGTTGTTCCTCAATTCCCCGTTGTGCCTGACATCACGGCGCTACTGACTCTGATTCCAGCTTCTGCATCATGGTTTTCGGTGATTGACTTGAAAAATGCGTTTTTCAGCATCCCGATTGCCGAGGAAAGCAGAGACCTTTTCGGTTTCTCTCTTGGTGGACGCAGCTTCCGGTTCAAACGCGCTCCTCAGGGCTACTGTGAAAGTCCATCGATTTACAGTCAAGCCTTGAAGGGTCAACTGGATGCGTTTAGGTTGCCGGTTGGTGCGGCCTTAATCCAATACGTCGACGACTTATTGGTGGCTGCTGATACTCAGGACATTTGTAAAATTGCTACGGTGTCATTGCTGCAACATCTCTGTGAGTTAAATCACAAGGTGTCACCTACTAAACTCCAGTATTGTTGTCAAGAAGTAACCTACCTAGGTCACTTATTGTCAAAGGAGGGAAGGAGGTTGACCCCAGAGAGAATTGCAGCGATTGCACGAATGGCTGTGCCAACAACCCAAAGAGATGTACGTGCCTTTCTAGGTATTACATCGTACTGCAGGCAATGGATTCCTAATTTTTCATTGCTAGCGAAACCATTGGTGGCTCTTACGTGCAAGGATGTGTCGACTCCCTTACCATGGACGGAGGAATGTCAGAAAAGTTTTTCTGAATTGCGTGATTCATTGTGTTCGGCTCCTGTGTTAGGTACTCCTGACTACAGTAAGCCGTTTACGTTATATGTTCACGAGAGGGAAGGTTGTGCTTTGAGTGTCTTAACACAACCTTTTGGTGGTAAGCAACGTCCATGTGCATATTTTTCCTCGACCTTGGACCCGGTAGCTAGAGCATTGCCGAGTTGTTTACGAGCAACAGCGGCAGCCGCGGTCTCCATCCGACAATCAGCAGGATTGGTCATGGATAATATGCTTACGGTGATGGTTCCGCATGCAGTCGATACTCTTTTGAATCGAACGAAAACTCAGCACTTGACGAGTGCGAGGTTGTCTGGGTACGAGTTGACGCTGTTGGCGAGCCACATTCAAATAAAACGTTGTAATGTTCTGAACCCGGCGACTTTGTTACCAATTAGCGCAGAGTCGGATGAAGTAGCAGAACATGATTGCTACTTGAGGACAGAGGAGGAAACAAAAGGTCGAGTGGACCTTAAAAACACCCCATTGGAAGATCCGGATGGTACATTGTATGTGGATTGGTCATGTTTTAAGTTGCCGAATGGCGATGTGACTTGTGCTTATGCTGTTGTAACATTGCATACTGTTGTTGAGACTGCAAGATTAAATCAGAATTCTGCCCAAGCTGCAGAGCTGATTGCTCTTACTAGAGCGTGTGTGTTAGCGAAAGGGAAACGTGTGAATGTGTTTACCGACAGCCAATACGCATTTGGCGTCGCACACAGTTTTGGACGATTGTGGAGAGAGAGAGGTTTCTTGACGTCGCATGGTACGAAGATTCAGCATGGACAGCTGGTGAATGATCTCTTGGATGCCCTGACGTTGCCTACGCAAGTTGCGATTGTCAAATGTAGTGCGCATCGTAAGGTGACGGATGATGTTGGTCGTGGTAATGCATTTGCGGATGAGATTGCTAAGGAGACTGCCCGAAACCTTAGCACTCGAATGTATGTGACGAGTTCGGTTAGGTGGCCTACAGAATTGAGTATGTGTGAGGACACTATCGAGAGTGTGAAAGCAATTCAGAATGAAGCCACCGACACTGAAAAGACGAAGTGGAAAGAAAGTACGGGAAAGTTGGATGCGAATGGTTGTTGGATTGATTTGTCTGATCAGAAGAGATGGATGTTACCGGATGCGTATGTGCTGGCCGTTGTGACAATGGCGCATGGGTTAGCACATATTAGCGCGAAAGGTATTTGCAAACTATTGTCTCCTGTGTGGAAGAATGATGGTATCACGAAATGTGCTGAACGTCTGGTGAAGAATTGTATGGTGTGCATGATGTACAATCCTGGCAAAGGAACCCCAACTCCTCCTGGCAGTTTTGCTCCCCCTTCATATCCCTTTGAGGTGATTCAATTGGACTTCATCCATATGGAGAGATGCAATAACCTGAAATACGTTTTAGTTGGGGTTTGCGCATTCTCCCGATGGATCGAGGCTTATCCTCTCAAAGACAATACTGCTTTGTCTACTGCGAAAATCCTACTGAAGGAATATTTTCCTCGGTATGGAATGCCTAGAGTCGTGTGGTCAGATAACGGAAGTGAGTTTGTGGGTAGTGTGATGAAGAGTGTGTGTAAGGGCCTTGGAATTAATCAGAAATTCCACAGCGCCAATCATCCCCAGTCAGCTGGTTTGGTCGAAGGGTACAATGGCACCCTTAAACTAAAACTGGCAAAGATTCAGGCTACGACTGGTCTTTCGTGGCCTGATGCTTTACCTCTAGCATTACTGTCAACTAGGGCGACTGTACACTCCCGAGTAGGGCTTAGTCCCTATGAAATAGTGTTCGGCCGTCCTGCGAATGTATGGGGGGTTCCTAGGCCAGGTGTTTTTCGTGATCTTGAGTACCCAATGTTGATCGATTATCTACATGACTTGACTGCTAAACTGAGGTTAATTCACCAACAGGTTCACGAAGCATTGCCGACGCAGACGAAGGGTCCAGGCCACCAGCTCCAGCCCGGAGACTGGGTGGTGACGAGAAATTTTTCACGCAAGAATAACCTGGACCCGAGGTTTACCGGACCCTACCAGGTCCTCCTTGCCACGAGAACTGCAATTCGTCTTGAGGGGCGGAAGAATTGGGTGCATGCCACGCACACCAAGAAAGTCCCCATTCCGTTGCCAGCAGACTCGTGGGTGAGGAAAGGCATTGCATCAACTGAAACCGAAGTATTGCCGGCGTTTGTGCCTTTTAGCGACGCACAGCCTGTCGGAGAATCCTCAGTGCAGCAGAGAGACACTGTCGAACAATTGTCAGCAAAAGACTCAAGATCAAAACATTCAGCTGATCAACAGGACGCTGTCCCCTCAATGGATCCTTTGTTTGACGAACAGACACGTCCTGGGAAAACTCGATACTTTCTACGATCTCGCACTAAAGACTAATAAAAGATCCTGCTTTTCTGTATTGACAACTGTATTATCCCGTTTTCCGTGATCAGTTTGAACATTCATATTACTGTAATTATTTTGTACACATATTGAGCTTCATTCCTTATACTTTTGTTTTTACAGCTGAGAGACTTTGTTTTTGCATATATACATATTGTGCATTGAAGGCCGTAGGGCCGCGCGCGTACTTCCTTCTGGATAGTAGGTCTTGACGCTAGGTTAAAGGCCGTCGGTTCCTGGGAACTCCTAGGGATTGACTATTACTGCACAGAACGAAGTGCGTCAAGAAACGTTGCGGACGGTCGTAGGGAATGGCATTCTCGAAGCTGAATGATTTGGAAGGAGCTCAGGTTCACAGATTCAAGCTGCAGCAACTCAGTCGTACTAAATGTTTTAGATTCCAACTGTTTGTATTGTTTTTGACTGCTTCTGCATTATTGGCGGGTGGGGTGTATTACACGATGTCTTACTTTTTACCTTCTGCTACGCCTACCCCTACTCCTGACCCCAAACTTGCCTCTACTGTTTCTCCTCATTCCTTTCACATGTTACCGGAACACGAACAGGCTAGACGTGTAGAATTCCGCAACAATTCCTTTATTCAGCTCCTCCATCAGCATCAGTTAGTGGTTAACACTACTAATTGTTGGGTGTGTGGGTTGATGCCACATACTACGGATAAGGGAATTCCATATCTGGTGTTACCGTATAGTTCCCAAGGGTCTGCTCGAGCATTTCAGACAATGTTTCGAAGCGCACTGGGTTTCCACCCCATTCGAGAACCACGTTCTCCCTACTCTGGTCCTACCTCGTATCAAAAACCTTTGTCGATAGCCATAGAGGATTTAGATAGCGATATCTATGATCCCTCGCTTATTCCCGAAGAAGGGGTACAGGCCTATAGGGTCCTAAGTAGAGGTGAATATAGTGCGTTCACTAGCGAAAAGCAGCTTAAAAGCTCGCCTCCAATATGGGTCGTACCCCACACTGGTAATTTTTGTCTTATGGGTCGTGGCCGAAGATTGCAAGCCCGACTTGGAGCAAGTGCTTGCACTGAAAATTACATTCTGCCAATGTTCTCGTCCCCTGTGTTTCTGGCTGCCAAGGGTACATACTTTATCTGCTATGATCGTGCATACGCATGGTTGCCCGCTGACTTCATGGGCTCATGCTTCATTGCAAATCTGTTGCCTCCGACGTTCACTGTAGATGCCGATTATCATAAGACTAGAGTTGTGCGAGGCGTAATTAGCGAAGAGGATACTGCCGGTCAAGAGGCAGGAGACTTTTTCAAGGGTTTCCTCCCGTTTTGGGGACCTATGGTTAATAGTAGGAACCTGAGACAGTTGACTCGAGTGGTAGAATCGACAGCTAATATTACTGCCAGTGCCCTTGGTAATATCACCACAGAACTTCAGGCGGATAGACTTATGACGTTACAAAACCGTATGGTTTTAGATGTCATCTTAGCAGATCGAGGTGGGGTATGTAAGGTGATCCATTCGAGCTGCTGCATTTTCATTCCAGATAATGCTCCAACTGTCTATCAAGCCATCTCGAGGTTGCATAAGATCTCTGAATCCATACACGTGGATGTAGGGGATTGGACGCTACTTGGGTGGTTTTGGGGCCTGATGTCGACTTGGGGTTGGAAGATTCTGATGATCATCGGAGTCGTTGTAGTGTTCCTGTTCACGTGTTGCCTTTGTGTGCAGTGTGGTCCTGCCTTATGTGGCCTCTGTGCTACAACGTGTATGAGACAACCACCTGTTACCAAGGGGACTCGGTTGGACAGAGCTATGCTACAGCAACATCTCGATGGTCTGATGAATATCGAATATGATTCCGACTAGTGCTTGCCTACATGAGGGCAAAAGGAGCGTCTGAGGTTCCGTGACAATTGTAAGTGGTGCATTTGACTCGCACGAATATGGTCGAGTCTGGTATCTATGAACCGCAAATGACGAGTTTAGTGGGTGTACGCAGTTTTGCTGTGCTAACCTAAACCGTTCGTCTGTTACGTGGGTATTTCTATCTGTACACACGGGTTCCATCTTAGATACGGCATCCATTTTGTCTCTTGCCCTCAAGTAGCCAGCGAACGGACGCTGTCCGCTTCGCGACCCTGGGACTCCCAAGATATTTGCGGAAGACACATGTTCTTTGTAAGTGTCTTTATGACGAGGGGGATGCTACTGTAAAGCAGATGGCGCCGCTCGAGGCTCATCTTGCCGCACGGACTTATTGTCTCAGCCGTGCATCTCATTAGGCACGTCCCTTTGATGCCTGTATCTCGTGTTTCCCGATACCTCCCCTTTTACACCCTTTCCGATCTCCCCACTGTCTCCGTCTTCCTCTACACCTGTCCTTGTTCCTATTTCGATCTGTTTTACTGCTGATTGGAATTCGCTAATGGTGGGAAGATGGGTTTTTACAGTTGGGAACTGCCAAATGTTTCCGCACTTATGTTCCGGACCTCATGTGTTTCAAAGTGACCAAAGCGACCCCTCTGGGGGATAATGGTGGGAACCGGGTTGTAAACCTTTGTGTGCCATGTTGTCTTATGGGTAAAAACTGTATAAAAGGAGCGATCCACAGAACCAATTTGAAGCAGTCTCCCCAAACTACACTTGATGTACTTCCTGTGATATCTGTGTTCCCTGCAGCAAATAAACCTTGAATCTTTGACGCCGAAGGAAGTGTCCCGTGTCTCTGTGATTCGTACGCCGGAGCAGGTTACCCACGAAGGTTTCAGGTGTTGTGCCCTGGCACCGCTGGGTCTTAAAGAACCCAGTCCTTCAGCTGCACCTGTGCTAAATGTAGGGGCTAAATTAACCCCCTTTCAATGATCACAAAATCAGTGGATCGCCGCGGTTAATTGGAAAAAGAATAGTAAATCTCCAGATAGGTAGTGTCTGGTCGATGTGCTGCAAACAACATGTATAGTGAAAGTAAAGATCTGGGAGTAACAAGTTTTTAACAATTTGTGTAGTATGAGTCAAGAGAATCAATATTAGTTTTATCTAAGAAAGTGCTGTAACCACAGAGGCTGCATGGGTATAATAAACTAGCAAGGTGAAGGGCCGCGGCACTGGAAGACAATCCAAGTGCCCGGCCAGGAGAAGTTCAACAAAGCAAGGGTCAAACTTAAGGCAGGAATAACGGCATGTGAGCAGACGGAATCACACACAATTAGATTGGGTGAGCTAAAAGATGCAAACAACAGATAAGTTTGCATTTGGAAAAGACCCGCAACAAAAAGTTGCTCTAAATACTGCAAAAACAAGTGTGCAGAGGGTCAAAGGGGGAATAATTTAATGACCTGTCAACTCATGCCCCTATACAATAGATACAAAACACAGAAATAGGAGACCAGGTCAAATAGTAGTGTGCTGTCTTGAATGGAGAACAGGGATCACAAGGATATCCATGTGGAAAAGTGTGTTGGGTCACACTGGGCTAGAAAAATCCCATCAGACCACCCTCATTGCGGCATATCATCATGTGGGGGTGGACAGTCGCTCCATATACCGCCCATGTAGCGGTGCAGAAATGGAAAACGGCGTATTTTGCCACAGTTGTGCCCAAAGTATAGTACAGAAAAAGTGCAGTGCTATGGAAAAGGTGCTTATTAAAAATGACTACCTAGACTAAATAGATTGTTTGTCGAGGAAAGTGTAGGTGTCAAGATTAAAAACACGCCTGGTAGTGAGTAAGTAAAACTACATTATGGCGCTGTGCAGAATGCTCAACTAGTTTCAGCTCGATGGAGTGTTACTCCAGCTTTCATCAGGACCTTGGAGATGGCAGGCTACTGCACCACGGTGTGAAGGGTGTACAAATATGAAATAACATCAAAATTGTGCAGTGTACTTTAAGGAAGACAAGTACCACCCCGAGACTTGGAACCTCTAAGTCCACTGAAGACAGGAAAGGAATCTTCTACCTGTCAAGAAAACAAAAAATACCATGTATGCATTAACACACAGGAGTCCACATAACCCCACATACACCATCAAGACAGAACACACCTGCGAGAACAACTTACGTTTCGCATTACAAAAAAGCATATTAGCTTCATCACAAAGAGGCATTTCCTCACAGTGATACTCACCCAGCTTTGTGTGGGTGAAAACCTCACCTCGCCCGGCAACTGCTCGGGAAATTGAAGTGCACAACATGCCTTCTAGGCATTGCTGTGGACGGTGCTGAGAGTACCACCCACCGCAATGTCAAGAATGCAGGATGCGCACGCCAGTGTGGTAGGTGCATCCTAATGTTAGCAAAGGGACCCCCACACCAATGGCCGGCAGTCCCATTCCACGAAAGGTTGTCCGCCCGCCATCCTAATGACCCCCTTTGTCGGATGGTCCCATCTCCGTTAGGGTGGCAGACGGACTTGAGTCCGCTCGCCATCCTAATCAGGCCCTTGATTTTTACGTTTAGATCCTTGTAAATTATGTATATGTCCCCTCCGTACACTTCCTATTACATTTTACTAATGCTGAATATATTGCTATGGTCATAGTTTGTTTGATGTATTGTTTTATAATTTTGTGGTTCTGCATTTTTTGCTTGCAATATGTTTGTTTCAAGTTAGTTTCTTTCTGGTTCTTGAACCTTGTATGCATTACATAAAACTTCACAAATAATCAAATAAATCTGACAGATAAACAAATCAAAGAAAGTAGATAAAACATATAGAAATAGTTACTTTAAAATATCTTGGAACCTTGTAAAATTCTGGCATGGGAGACACTCTAGGGGCATATGGCTCGCATCTATGGTCGTTTTGACCACTAAAACAGACCCCTGTTTTAGTTTCTAGCATCAGGTACTTTGCTACAGAAAGCTTGACCACCAGTTCCTTATTGGTTACTAAGGGAGGAAGTTGGGCACATAGCACATTTATGACTGTTTCCATGGTGATTAAATCACAATAAATGGGTTCCACCTGAAAATATGTAATTTCATGAAACAATAGTGTTTTAACCATAATGAGCCTTTAAATTAGAGCTTTCACAAACAGCCAAATGTGGAATTGCAGATACTTGCAATTTCTTTGGGAGTGGTAGCCACATAATCTATACAGTACCGGAAAGAAGGATATTCGTATTCCAAGCGTTGAATTCCTTTTACGGGTCGAGTATAGCAGTTCGCAAGCACTGCTTTGCTACGCTTGGTGTAGGTTCTCTGTGAAGTTTGGCCATGCCTATCTCTTTTAATTCTCTCCTTACAGTGCCCCTCTTAATATCTTCCTCTTCTTTGGTCCCTTATAGCTGACTTTGACCTGTCTTTTTGCTGCTTTTTTTCTACCCATGCGACTTACCCAGTTTACATGGATCAGTTAATTTTTTGCCACTTGTTCACATTTGGCGCACTACTTTTGGTTTTCTTTCAGCTCGCCGTACCTACACCACCTATAGCCCATTGCTACTTTTCATGCTTTTGTCCGCACGCCTGCCACTATGCATATGTGGGATTAACAAGACAGAGCACCACACCCACATTGCAATTCAGTACACATTTTTTTTGTTTCAGTTTTACATAAGCCTGAACTTGACCTAACGCATCGGAGTGCTTTACATGAGCACCAGTTGTGGAACAGACTGACACATCCATTTTAGGCATGGGGGTTAAGTGATTTGCCCAAAATCACAGGATGTTCGAGCCTCCCTGTATACACATGTGTATGGCATCCCCAGCTGCTCAGTCGCTACTTTGTAACGAGCAACTGCCCACTCAAGTTACTTTGGGCGACCAGATTTTGAATACCAAAACCGGGGACATTTTAGGTGACAGAGAAGAAGGACTTCACTTTTACATCAGTCATGGGGCAGAACATGACTTAAATGGCAGTGCGTGTCAACACAAACACAGACAACAAGGCACCAAGGGGCATATTACCAAGCAATAGCGATAATTATCGCTATTGCTTGGTTAGAGACAAAAGCAACCAAAAGCAGCTTTTAAACCCAGCCCAGGGCTGGTCCTAGGACTTGTGAGGCACTGGGCGAAAGGGAAGATGTGAGGCCCCTCTAATTTGAATGTGAAATCACAAGTTTTTATATCCTAGAAAACCTACATCACAGGACTATTGATCATCTTTGTTATTGCTGAAGACACCTATGGGTATATGTACAACAGACTGGAGAATTATAGCGTCAAGGAAACATTGCTAACGCCACGCTTCTGAAAACGCAGGGCTGCACCATATTTTCAAGAATAAGATGTAGCCCTGCATTTCCCCTGCGCTGGTGCTAAATTTAGCTGCCTAACGCCAACACAGGCACCCTTGCACCATAATGCAAGGGGGTGCCTGTGTTGAAGGGAATCTTGTAATGCTGTTTTGTAACTTCTGTGTGTGCTGCTAAATGCAGCACATATTAAAGTTGCAAAACAGCATTTTTTTTAATGATTTTTTATGAGCAGGAAGGGGGACCTTCCTGCATATAAACTATCATAGGCAATTTGCAGTTTCTATGTAGATTGCAGGAGGGGTGAAGGATTGGATACCAAATCTTTACATAAACAAAGCCTGGGGAGGAGGCAAGCGGTTGATAGCAGAATAGTTTTGTGAGTTGCACCCTGGCTGTATAACTGCAGATCAGGAGTTTGAATTTATGCAAGGCACAATCGTCTTTCCTGGGTCCATTATATGAGCATCATTAAATAGTATAATAGTAACTACTTAGAAAAAGTGGAATGAAACACTATTATATGTAAGTGATAATTCAAATGACAGCTAAAAATACCTTTGACAAACCACCACATAGATATTGTGCGTTTCACCACTACATTAATACCCAATGAGTTGTGTGCATCTTAACATGCTAAATATTCTAGAAAAAGGATCAGAATAACATCACTGTTACCAAGCATTGGCAAAGTCAATAGGTCTCTCCTATAAGAACTATTGTCTTTGGCAATGTGTATGTGCTGTGTTGTTGTACGCATGTGTGGCTGCTCTTCAGCATGGTTAAAAGATAGTGGCAATGGAGTAGCCTTGAGGGGAGTGGTAGGAGTAGAGTGTCATAGACTGGATTTGTTGGAGTAGAGTGTTGTTGAGTGGAGAAGGTGGAGTAGAGTGTCATACAGTTGAGTAGAGGGGAGTAGAGTTCAGTGATTCAGTGGCAGAGAATATTGTAGAGTGCAGAGTTGTGGAGTGGAGTGCCATAGAGTGGAATGGGGTGGTATCGGGTGGAGTAGGTTGGAGTGGATTGAGCTAGTGAGTGAATTAGATTGGAGTAGATTGGGGTGGAGTGAGGTGGATTCATTTGATTGGAGTGTAGTGGATTGAAATGGGGTGAGAAGGATTGGATTGAGGTGGATTGGAGTAGGGCGAATTTAAGAAGGGTGTATTAGATTAGTGGGGGGTGGGGTGGTTTGGATTGGGGTGGGATGGATTGGATTGGATTGGGGTGTTTTGGAGTGGGCCGAATTGTTTTGGATTGGATTAGGGCAGACTAGATTGGTTCAGAGTGGAGTAGGCCAGGTGGTTTTAAATTGGAGCTGATTGGAGTGGGGCACATTTTGTTGCACTGGAGTATGGCAGCTAGCTGTAAGTTGAAGTGAAGCATATTGTTTTGGGTTGGAGTGGGGCGAATTGTTTTGGATTGAGTGAGGCAGATTGTTGTGGGGAAGATGTTTTGGGATTGGAGTGGAGTGGAGTGGACTGGATTGCTGTGGGATGGATTGGGGAGGAGGTGGATTGGATTGAGGTGAGGTGGATTGGATTGGGGTAGATTGGATTGGGGTGGGTTGGATTGGTGTGGGGTGGGGTGGATTGGATTTGAGTATGGTGGATTGTGGTGTATTGGAGTGAAGTGAACTAGGATTGAATGGGTGGACTGGGATGAGGCAGATTGGAGTGGGGTGGATTGGATTGGGATGGATTGCAGTGGGGTGGATTAAAGTGGGGCAGATTAGAGTGGGGCAGATTGGAGTGGGGCAGATTGTTTTGGATGGAGTGGGGCAGATTGGAGTGGCACAAATTGTCTTGGAGTGGATGGGGCACACTGGAGTTGTGCAGATTGGAGTGGGGCAGGTTGTTTTGGAGTGGGGCAGATTGGAGTGCGGCAGATTGTTTTGGATTGGATGGGACAGATTGTTTCGGATTGGATGGGGCAGATTGCTTTGGATTGAAGTGGAGCAAATGTTTGGGGATTGGAGTGGGGTGGATTGGATTGCAATTGGACAGATTGGGGAGGGGTGGATTGGATTGGGTTGAGGTGAGGTGGATTAGGGTGTATTGGATTGTGGTGGGTTGAATTGGAGTCAGGTTGATTGTGGTGGATTGGAGGGGTGAATTGGGATGGAGTGGGGAGACCGGGGTGAGGCAGATTGCAGTGGGGCTTAATGGAATGGTGCTGAATGGAGCGGAGCAGATTTTTTTGGATGGAGTGGCCAAGATTGGAGTGGGGCAGATTGTTTTGGACTAGAGTGGGACGATTGGAGTGTGGTGGAGTGGAGGTGTATGGATTGGTCTGGGGTGGATTGGATTAAGTGGGGTGGATTTGTGTGTTGTAAGGTGAGGTGGATTGGCGTGGAATAGCGTGGATTGGAGTAGTGCGGATTGGAGTAGTGTGCATTTGGGTGTACTGCATGATTACGTGTTAAAACATCATTTCAGAAAATACACATAAGAAAGAAACAATGTAGCTTTGCAATAAAACAATCCTCATCTTTTGAGAACAGTGCCCACAAGCAAAAACAAAAGAAAACTTGACTATAATGTAATCAAAGACTTGGCAAAATTAAAGAAACTTCACTAACAGGTTTTCCGCACCTAGCTGCATTTACTAGACAGCCCTTTAAGTTTAGCACTGGTGACCTGGGCTGGGAAGCAAACATGCTAGTCTCTCTGTGTAAGAAAATCTAGTTATCCAACAGTATAGAGCTGTGTTGCACAGGACAGGGCCCCCCTGCCCTGGGCCTCATAGCACTATATAACGGCTACAAAGCCCTGTAAAAGAGGCCCACTCTAGACCTTGCAGCCTGATAGAGGGCTGCAAGGCACAGCTGCCATGGACTTCCCAGCACTGGAAATTGGCCCATGTCCCACACCTAACTTTGCAGCCTGATCCAGTGCTTCCAGCCCCAGGGGATGAGGAAACACCTTCCCTGTGCCTGAAGCAGTAGTGAGACACGCTACTAAACACTGCTCAACTGTGCCAGTCTAAGCTGGATGCTTCCTCCTCCCTCATCAACCTGTCCTTACCTGTTAATGTCTGGTACCTGGAAACGAATACCGAAAGGGCAGACAAGACTTCTCCACAGGTTTTTAACAGCGGTGCTGCCCCTCCCTCGTCCCCAAGAGCCCACTTTGCTGCTGCCACATCCCTACTTAGTCTTTCCCCTCCCCCCACCATTGCAGCCCCAGGAATGCTACCACGCCCTGACCAGCAAGGTCAAGACACCTCGCTTAAGATTGGCAATGTGATCGCTTTGTGGAGGGGCCCTGAAGGAGTAGGTGGGCTGACTATGAAAGTGCAGCCTTTCTGACAGAGGAGAGCCCCATGTTTGAACTGAGTGCGGGCCCCTGCGCAGCTGCCCACACTGCCCATGCTTAGCGCCGGCCCTGACCCAGCCTCGTTGGTGTTAATTCAGTTGTGTTTTGATAAGAGCTGGAAACTCATCCTGACTTTGAGCATCTAAAAAATAACCACCCTCCATTTGCAGTCGATCCTCTCTATCACGATTCAACTTCAAACAGTTATCAACAGCAAACATCCGCCTAACAATGCCACATGTACACGCACTGCTGGTGGTATGTTTTAATATTTAAAAAAGGACTTGTTTACAGTCTGTAAGATGGCTCAGTGAAGTAAGTGCTCAATGCAGACATCAGGAGCTTGAAACCCAGCAAAGCCAAATCGTCTTTTCAAGATTCGGAGTTGATAAATCAAGCATTATTATATTAGAGGATAAAGGCTGGTAATTTATAGTACTTAAAAACGGCACTGCAGTATTAAACGCTAGGTGAATAAAACAGGTTAGAATGCTCCAAAACAGAATTCATTGAAAATGCGCAATTGAATATTGGAAGTTGGTAAGATTCAGCTCACAGAGGGGGATATTCACAAGAACATGTGTTAAACATCACCAAAAAATGCTAACCCAACTATACACATCGCAGCCTATCAATGTAAAATAACACTGTGTCAACGTGGAATTTACAACAAGGCGGTATGATGAGATAGTTTGCCGAAAAAATGTCAGTGATACAACCACCTCGATGGAGATAAAAACACAAACCTCAACGCGAAAAAACATGCGATGGGCCAAAGCGCGATGAGCAGTGCCAGGCCTGCAAGACACAGATGGCAGCCAGGAAAAATCACTATAAAAGTAGAAAAAACACTCAAACACAAACTGACCAACACCCACGCACCATGGGGGCAGCCGGAGCAGGCGCCGAGGCCGAGCACAACCCCACAAGCACCCCGGATGACCAGCCTGGGACCTCAGGGACAGGGAAGGGCAAGGACAAGAAGAGGAAGACGAAGTTCATTCCACAGGAAAACAGGATCCTAGTTACGGAGGTGATAGAACACCATCAACAACTGTTCGTCATCTACAACATGTCATTGGGCACCAAAAATTGAATATGGCAAGACATCGTGGACAAGGTGAATGCCGTTGGAGAGCGCAAGAGGTCAATGGACAAGGCCAAGAGGCAATGGACTGACATCAAGAGCAAGACCAAGGAGAAACTCACAGCTAACCAGAAGGCAGCGATACTGACTGGAGGTGGGAGCCCAGTGCCACAGCTTGTGGTGGATGACATGGAGGAGCTGGTGACAATAGTCATCAGTGTGGAGACTGTGGCCGAAGTCGGGGGACCTGACACTGCTCAACAGGACACAAAACAAACGCAACAGGGTGAGGGCCCACCAGGTACTGGGGGGACAGGTGGAGATGGCCACAATGGCACACATACACATTCAAGCAGAGCATAGTGCACACCAACAATGACTCTGGGTCATGGTCCTGATCTACAGACTGACACAATGTACAATGCCATGCTGTCTGTATGTCAACATATACCATGCGGATACATACATGTGGACACATCATGATACACCATCTCCCCTTCACATTGCAGGAGCACCGTCAACACCTCCTGCAGAGCAGTCCCAGCCACTCATCACTAATAACAAGGAGGACTCCCCCAGCATCGACACCCAAGCCCTCCAAGACATCATTGACATCATCCGCAACTCACCTCCAGGATCAGGGCAGCCCAGCTGCATCAAGGAGACCCCACCCACTACCCAAACCACCCAGCAGGAGGCACCCACAGCCCCGGCAGTCTCCTACGACCCCCAAGAATAACACATGGCCTTTAACATCATGTGATGGAGGGCCAGAGGGATACAGCTGAGCAGGTGCAGGTAGGGTTCGACATCATGGTAGACAAAATAGCACATTAATGTAAGTCTAGCACCGAAATACTGTCCGGGCACCTATTGACCTCAGCTGTGGCATTGAAGTTCAGTCTGGACCCTGCTTCTGCTAATGATCGCAGCGCACAACAAGTGTAGTGCCAGTAGGTATTCACGCATGATATTCCGTATGTCTTATGGCCTGCTCGCAAGTGGGAGCAGGACGTAATACGTGTCTGGTTGTTCCATGCAGTGTGATAGGTCACAGAGCCACGTTTTCACAGTGGATGCTGTTTCTTTCCCTAGTTCCAGGCAACCTTCCTCTTTGCCGTCAACGGCGTAAAAGACACATACCTGCGTGCCGTCCGTTGAATATTTATTATGCATTGCATTAGGGCTAGTTTGGGGGGTGGTTTTGCTTCCAGGCCAATCATTTCGGATAGAGCCTGGAATATTTTAGTCTAGTAATTAGCTATGGGTGGGCATAGCCATTTACTACCACTACATGGAACCAGTCTGCAGCCCCCAAGCAAGCAGTTTAAGTGGTACACCCTGTACAGGAACTTAAAGTGTATAAGTCAGAGCCATCCGTTGGGGCTAAGGCTGTAGCCTGCATGAACAGAATATCCATTCCTAATTGTATAGTTGTACATATCTGTTGCGTGATTTACTTGCTAAATATTTTCAGAGCTCGGCTCATGCATAGGGTTTTAGGGCAAAGCCAGACCCTTCGCTCGCTTGACTATCCATGGTAACCTGTTTGCTTGCTCATCTTTGCGACAGTGCAACTGGACTGATAAGTAGGGGGGGGAGAGGGGATTGCAGGAACCTAGAATGTGAAAGAAAAACAAAGCCACTTCAAACCTTAAATGGTTTTTAAAAAAACCCTGAATGGGGCTGACTGTCAGGCCTCAGCTTCAGCCCACTCCAGTCCGTGGCAACGTAAGAATCCTGTGTGCCTGTCTACTGAACCTGCAGCAGTCCGGGTGGTAGCACACAAAGGGGTGGGTGAGGGGAGGTGAGGCTAGCAAGACCAAACAGAATCCTTTGTGCGCAACGCCCATACAGCTGATAGGTCTTTAAGTGCCCTGGGTCAGGTGCTGTGAGTGGCATAACACATAGCTGCCAAGGTTTCAGATTGCTATGTGTGACATTTGTATATTTTCAGTGCCATTATGAGTGACATTTCAACACTTATGAGTGACACCTTCTCGCGAGCAAAACTAAGCAATGAAGACGAGGGAAACATATATCTCAAAAATTGCATCCATTTGAGGAATGAGAAACTCTAAGAAGATCTTAAAATTGCTGTGAAGCACCAGAAATGGAACAGCACTTAGGGGTGAATGTGCGAGGTGCTCTGGTTCTAAGCACCTCCCGTCACTGACCCCCCAGGACCTCCATCCCTCTGCCTCCCTGATTTCTGGGGTGCTGCTTCTGCCCGACCATGCCTCTCACAATCCAAAGGGAACACCAGGGTTGCAGGCACAGAGAGCAGATGCAGCATCATAATACAGGTGTAAATGTGTGAGGCGCTCTGCTTCTAAGCACCTAACACCAATGATCCCTGGCCCCCTCCAGCCCTCCTTTAGTGCTGAGGCACTCTCTCCGCCCTACCATCCCTCTCATGCTCATAAGGGGGACACCCAGGCTGCAGGCATAGAGAGGGAGTGATAGGTGAGCTGCTTAAAATTAAAATTAAGAGCCAACACAGCTGACTAGTGGACGCCGCTGCAGACAGGCACAGACAATAATTGGGCAACAAGTAGCACTAAGCAGCTGAGGTACACAGTTCACTCACAGTAGGCAGCATTATTTTAAAAAACAACCCATCGACTCAGTGACACCAAAAATAATTACGAAACAAAAGGGGATGATGGACGGAGCGTTTGAGCAAATCAAACACTCACCCCCAGTCAACTGATCTGGGTTTAATCCATCACCATTCTTTAGCTTACTCAGCCACCCCAGTTCAGACATGGCCATATGCAAATCAGTCTGCCCCTGTGCCTCATGGGAACAGTCCAGCCCGAAATGCCAAGCCATGTCTTCCATGGACCGGAAACAAGCATCCTGGGACCAGTTTCGGATTCATAATCCTCATCAGCCAGGCTATCTTGAATCCCGTGGCCAAGTGAGCAAGGGACTCACGTCTGAGCATACCCTGCCAACTTAGGGGAACAAAGCGAAACAAAAGGGGATGATGGACGGAACGTTTGAGCAAATCAAACACTCACCCTCAGTCAACTGATCTGGGTTTAATCCATCACCATTCTTTAGCTTACTCAGCCACCCCAGTTCAGACATGGGCATATGCAAATCAGTCTGACCCTGTGCCTCATGGGAACAGTCCAGCCCGAACTGCCAAGCCATGTCTTCCCTGGACCTGAAACAAGCATCCTGGGACCGGTTTCGGATTCATAATTCATAATCCTCATCTGCCAGGCTATCTTGAATCCAGTGGCCAAGTGAGCAAGGGACTCACATCTGAGCATACCCTGCCAACTTAGGGTGAACAAAGCGAAAAAAATAATTACAACATACCCCCTGCACAGATCACACCACAGCAGGACTCTCACAGAGATCTACACAATGCTGTGCTGATGACGCTGCTGAAAGTAATGTGTTATGTGAGACTGACTGTCGACTGGTCGGATCCGTCACCACCGACCAGAAGCACTGCAAATATTGTCAACCTGTATAGTGATACAGGTGGGCAACAGCCATTGGAATCAAAGGGCTACAGCACCCCCCTCCTTTAGTTTAGTATCAACGAACTGCAACTGATGGAATTGGATATGCACCTTTGACTGTTGTGGTCCATGGATTTCAGTTCAGTTTTGTGAACTCAGTGTTTGCCTGAACCGGTGCGGCCCAATTAAAACGATTTAGTAAATGCTATGCGACTTCAACTTACTTAACTGGAACCATTTTCTTGGGGCCAAGGGTCAACTCCTCTTATACTTTTTCACGGTATATGGTTTTCAGATTAATTTGGGTGGTATGCTAAATAATTAATACACTGCTTCGATTTTTTAGTACACTACTTACCCAGGGCAAACATTGAAGAGAGTGAAAAATATCAGCACAGCAAGATGAATCTGCAGTGAATTCTGGAATTTTTGGGGAGTTGTAGAGTTGTGTGGATAAAATACATATACAACCTGCTAGAGGAAGTTTGAATATTTGCTGCACTGATTTGGCCTTTCATTCTACTGAAGATGATTCAGGCCTTAGTTTTGTGAGTTGTACTATTCTTCGTGTGAGCTGTGTGGTCGGTGTGTAGTGCTTCTACGGGTGTTCAACTCGGTTTGTTGTCTCGCTGTAAATTTAAGCCTTGTCACTAACATACTGCATTAAAACCATATCAATTCAATTCAATAGTCTTTATTTCGATAAAAATCATAAAAGACACATTAACAGGACAATTTACATTTATGGCTGATTAAAACAAATCCAGCAGCAAATAGCATCCAAAAAGTAGTAAGAGTTACACAAAGTCAATCTCCATCATTAAAAATATAAATAATTAATTAATAAAATAGTAGTGGATTTTTTGACCAGTTTAAATAGAATCCCACTTTACAATTATTTGAAAAATTTGAATTATTTAAAAACACAAAAATGATTCCAACTCTGTATTGCTCTTAAGACAGTAAAATGACAAGTGCAAATTTATATGATTAGAAGTGCACACAACACATCAATATGTGCAAAGACCTCGGACTCGTGTGATCCACATCCAGTGGAGAAATTTTGCAACAGCTACAACCACAGGCTGTGAGTTATTTGTTTTTAAGATCCTCAATGCCTCACTACCTGTATATATACCTAGCTGGAGGCAGATGGGTCTCAACCATGTCCTTCTTGGGACTTTATATTCGGGGCAGATAAATAGTATGTGGCCAATACTTTCCCTTTCAGAGGGACAAAAGGGACAAGTGGCTCCGGAGCCACTGCGCCATTTAGCAGTGTAGCTGTTAATGGGTAAAGTACCAATCCTAAACTGATGGTATCTTTTCCTATCACCGGGAACAGTTATATATTCCCAGTAGCCCTCTAAGGCTGCTGTATGCTTGATGTCTAAAAAAGCAGTAGTCAGGGAAAGCCACTACAGCGACCAAACCTTTTCTGGGCTACCAGACTCCAATTAAGTTCTCTAAACTGATTCCTCGGTGGGAAGACATTGGCCTCAGGATCTTGCCAGAGAGTTAATAGCCCCATTGCTTTATATGTTGCCCCAGCCTCCCTCATCCATGAGATCTTATGGGCCCTGTCTGCATTTCGTACATCCATAAATGCCCGAGCATACTGGGAGAGTTCTGGGGTAATTCACAGTCTTCTCCAGTAGGCTATCGTTCTATAGCGAGCTATGTCCTCCAAATGCAGGCAGCTTAAGTCGTAAAAAAGAGGTATCAAGGGGGTTGACGCCGGGAGACCTGTAATTCCCCGTAGGAATTTATTTTGTGCTATCGTTAGACAACTGAGGTTACTAAACCCCCACAATTCTGCCCCATAAAGAACAGCTGAGCCAATCTCCGCATCATAAATCTTAAGAACTGGACTAACCAGCCTATTGTGGGAAAGATAGAATCCCTTCGTTAAGGTCCCTGCCAATTGTGCGTGTTTTATGGCCAATTGGTTAGTATGGTGTTTCCAATCCATTTTGGAAGCCAGGGTAATACCCAAATATGAGAAAACCTCTGTCTGCTCGAGCTGTACCCCACTCACGAACTCCCTGCCTCTAACTTGCTTAGATTTATGTAGGACCATAAACTTGGTTTTATTAACGTTTATAACAAGTCCATAGTCTTTGCAAAATAATTCAAAGGCATCTCTGGCCTTCTGTAAACCTTGCTGGTTTTTTTTAATTAGAAGGGTGTCGTCGGTGAACATCAACAGGGGGATCAGCTTCCCATCCAAGTTGGGGGCATCAGTTGGGTGGTATTCAAAATAGCTGATCACCCTGTTGATGTACAATGAAAAGAGGGTCCGTGCCAAAACGCACCCTTGGCGCACACCCCTGGAATTGGGAATTTTTCTGTAACGCTCCCTTGTTGGTTCCAGCGGACTTGGGCATAATTACCCTCATGTAACTTAATTAAAAGAGAAAGAATGTTCAAGGGCATACCCTGTTCTAAAAAGACAGTCCACATTTTGTGACGAGGCACCAAGTCAAACGCTGATTTCAAATCAATGAAAGCAGCGTACAGTGTACCCCCCCAGTACCACCACCCGCCACTAAATTAAAACAAATCTAAATACTTGATTGATCGTACTAGTGTGAGTACGAAACCCAGCCTGGAGCGGAGAGAGTACCTCTTCCTCCTCAATCCATGCTTGTATCCTCTGAAGGACAAGCCTAGCTACTGCCTTTTGGATACAGTCAATTAAACTGATAGGCCTGTAGTTTCCCGGGTCTGAGCGTTCCCCTTTCTTGTATATAGGAATTATCTCAGCGCCCTTCCAGGTTTCGGGTATGGGTGAACCCTTTGCAATACTGTTTATTAGCGCTAAGATATAAGATGCCCAGACCTCCTTATCATGCATGAATAGGTCAGCAGGAATTGAGTCCAAACCAGGTGCCCTGACTTTGGGGATGTTATCCAGCACCTTTCTAACTTTAATTCTAGTGAAGCATAAAGGGATGATATCTTGCTCGATGGTGATGGGAGCCTTTCTAACACCCAACAACTCAGAAGGTGCAAACTTGGTGGCATAATGGGAAACCCATAAGTTCGGGGGAACATGGTTAGTTGGTTCAGCCCTTTTGAGCCCCCTACCCCACCTGACCATATCCCAAAAGGTACACATAGAACGTTCTTTACTAGCTCCCAGCAGCTCTCCCCAGTAGCCTCATACCATGCTCTTTTGGCATCATATTGCGTTTTCTTGTATAATACTCTAGCGCTCTTAATTTTTTCTCTATCTTTTGATTTAACAGCTTCCGCTAGCCCTTTGTATGCAGCCCTACAGGACTTCCCAAACCACTCTCCTTCTTTTCTAACAGGCCTTTTCTGTTTGTTTGGAATCTTCTTTAAAAAATAGCTTCTCAGCTGTCTAAAAAAGTTGGAATGGATGAGATTGGCATTAGACACAACTTCCTGCTTAGTGGAACAACTCTGAATTTCTTCTGTTGCCTGAATAGTCAGCTCTTTCATAGCAACTATATTCTCTTCTATCGCCGTGCAGTCGGCCCATTTAATTCACCTAGAATCATTAGAAAGGACAAGTTTCGCACAGCTTAATGGGACATCCTGAACGTTGGACTTGAATAACAAGAAGGACATTACTAACGGGTCGTGATCACTCTCGACCCTCTGTTCAATCTTCATATCCTTAATATGTTTCCAGTACTCCTTGTTGGTAAGGATGTAATCAATACGGCTCCTTGAGGTGCCATTATTGAAAGTAAACGCTCCGTGACAATCAGAGGCAGTGCGTCCATTAGTTGCGCGCAGCCCATGCCCTACACTGAGGGTTTTACGCTGAAGTGCAGCCTCCGTCCACTTTTTAATTGGCTCCAGTGTCAGCGAGGGGATGTTCCAAACTATGTCTTCTTCTGTGATTAGGTTGATGTCATTCCTATCCAGTGGTTCGAAGCAACAGTTGAGGTCCCCTCCTACAATAATATTTCCTTTACTGCGATAGCACTCAAGAAGAGCATCTAGTTGATCAATGGTATGGGAGGATTTACCCCCCGGTTGTCCCCGTGAGTAAATGTTAAAAATATAGAGGTCATTAAAATCTACACTAGAGACATGTATTAAGAGGATATCATTACTTTTGGTGTCCAATTGATGAATAATATATCTACTGTCCTGCTTGACCCACGTTGTGAGGCCCCCCTTTGGTCTACCCTTTAAACTTAGGATAGCTGGGATAAAGAAATTAAGATATCCAACTCTATACTCTGGTTCTAACAACCAATTTTCTTGTAACAGGATAAAATCCATTGCATCCACGTAGATCAACCAATCTGAAGAATTTATCTTACTTCGAACCCCAGCAACATTCCACGAGATCAGAGATGTAAGGGGTGTAACTGATTCCTTGATTTGTAGGCCCACTATTCCATTCTCAACTATCCCACTAATGTACCTTAGGTTACTACAGTTGTCTGACTGGGTTTGATTAGTAGTGACCCTAGGGTGCATTCTGACTCATTTTGTGCACATAAAGATACCTTTACTACAGGATTGCATGATCTGCCAGATTGACCTGCGATACAATTACAACCCAAAATGTCTCCCCTCGGTTTCCTGCTTTCCCTTACAGGAAGTCAATCATTATCGTTCAGGGAGCTAAAAATATCAAACCTGTTGCTTGTTGGAAACAGACTGGGTGTTGGAACTGCCTCAGGTACATAATTTCTGGGGTCATGAATTCCAGAGTGAAAAGGTGGTTGATAAAAATTACCCAGAGGTAAGACATTGACACAATCATGATGGATCCTAGCAGAGCCTGCCTGCTTCAGGATGTGTCCCACTAACTCAGGGGAGCTGAAACTCACTACCCACAATCCCCCTCCAGTCTTTTTCTAGATTTACCCACCCATGTGACCCTTCTAACCATCTTGAATTTACTATACAACTGCTCACCTAACACTGTTTTATTATTTAAATAGTGGAGAGCCTTATTCTTAAGTGTTGACCAGTGCTCCTCCTCTGTCTCCGATATTGTGGGAACGTTGGCCAAAATGATGGAATAGGGGCATGCCTCGGGGGGGGGAGATGGAGGGAGATGTTCCTGGGAGAGTAATTGCCTGTCAGCTGGAGCCTTCCAACAGGGCCCTTTGGGAGGGACTTTACCCCTAGTGTAGTGTTAGAGGGTGGAGCCATCTGTTTTGATACTTGGGAATTATGGTTAGCAGAACAACTTCCCGTGTCCATGGGCGCTTGTCCTATGGCACTAGCAGGTCAAGCACTAGTAGATTGGGACTCTTTGGTAGTAGTTATGTGTTTGATAGTAATGTGCTTTTCTAGATTGCCCAATCTTCAATCTAGGGATTCTAATTTCTCCCTAACTGGGAATATGAATGCCTTAAACAGATCCTCAATATGCCCAATAATCTCTGGTCTGACAGCCACCTTATTTGGGTCAACGTTTAGTGCCAGGGACTTACTACCTCCTAAGTGTAATGGACAACTGCTCAAGGTAGTTACTAACTCTGTTTGGCTATCCAGGCCAGATGTGACATTATTGCGCAGTTGACGGCTACCTTTCGGGGCACAGTTTGCTTTCCTTTTCCCTATGGGGTCTTTAGATCTAACCACAGCTGGTGGGGCCCGGGAACGGCTAGAGCATGGCACCCGTGGTGAGGAGGGAGGACTGGGTTCCGGGGAACTAATTGAACCCATCGTATGGCTCACTGACCCCGGGGTATCCATTACAGGTGGGACATCTACCTGCAATGGCTCAAGCAAAAGCGGAGATACCGGACTAGGTGACACTCATGGGCTGAATGGTTCCAGTGATAACCTTTTCTCTGTGCGTTCAATCTCTTTAGACAATTCAGTTTCAGCCCGTTTCAGGTAGTCTTCCATTGTCCTTACACCCCCCCTAGCTGCCCCCCTCTGCGAGTAAGCTTACTCATAATAGTAAATCAACAGTAATACTAACAGTAAGTTATCAAGTCAAGAATAGTCAATAGAGAGGGTGATGTTAACATAAGCACAATATCAGGATTTTGTTCAGTCCCTGGGGAGAGTTTAGATGGTGATGTTAGAGGGGTGGCCCGGCCCGACCTCCTCTGGCCCCGGATGGCCACAGATGGCCCCGCTCTTGTCCCGGGCTCCCCCTTTTCTGAATCGTTTTTGGCCACTATAGGTGTGACAGGGTATACTCAGACATGAGTCCCTTGCTCACTGCACCATCAGGATTCAAGCAAGCCGGGCCGACGACGGCTGAAATTCCAGAAACCGGTCCCCGGAAGCTTGTTTCCTTCCCAGTATAAGAATTGGTTTGGTAGTTTGGTTTGCCCTGTTCCCATCATGCACTGGGACAGGAACAGACTAATTTGCATGTAGCCAGGTTCTGAGCTGGGATGGTGCAGTGAGCTAAAAAACGGTGATGGATCAAGCCCTGATCTTTGGACTGGGTAGGAGTGGTCTGCTTAATTCAGACACTCTGTTCATCACCACCCCCCTTTTCTGAATCTGTCTACCCTTCATCCTGACTCCAATATTCTAACCCGACTCCTCATTGAAACCTTCTTCAGGGTACTCTGTGCTCCACCCCAGGCCAAATACCTGGTTTGTGGCACTCCGATAAGAATTAATCATCAGCGCAGGATCTCAGGATGTTGAGCTGCTCCCAAGTCATCAGCTCTTGGCATAGGGCCACATCGCTTTTTCCTTGGTCCCCGCTGTTGCCTACTGTTGCCTAGTGGGCCCCATTGACTAACTCGGAACTCCTAAACATCATCCAGCATCCCAGGCAGTGTCCTCCCTCACAAGCATTACCCCTGCCATCAAGCCTTTCTTCCCCGCATGAAGTACTGGGCATTACCCATCCAAATGTGTTCCTGGAGGTTCCTACACCCCCCCTGCTCTCCGTGGGCCTTTAGCCTCCCTGTATTGCTCCTCATCCCTCTGCCCGCACCTCATAACATGTCTATCTCTTGAGCTTCAACTACACCACCGCTCACCCCTCAGATTCCATGTCATATAGCGCCCACCTGGCAGCGGCCCTTCGTTTATGGAGGAACTCACTGACTTCATCAGCGACCAATATGCACAAAGTGACAATCAGACCTTCGTGGGTGACTTCAATCTCCACTGGGGCTCCCTGCAAGACTCTTCCACGAACTTGCTGGCCACCTTCCTCTCTACAAACGATCTTATCCAACACTGCACAGAATCAACACACTCTAAGGGCTCAATCCTGGACCTTGTTATTTCTAAAGAAGGCATGCTTTCTATCGCTACCCCTATTCACGTAGACTGGTCTGACCACCTCCTCATTCCATTCTCTCTTCACCTAGCACACTCTATAACTCTTGGCCAACCTAAGAGGGCTACCTCCTGGTTCCGTGACACTAAAAATATTGACACTGTTTCCCTCTGTGAATCAACTTTGCTGTCACTTCCAAGGCTAGACCCGAACCTAGATGTTGACGATCTCACCTCACAATGCCTCTTAGTCCTTGCAGTCGAAATCAATAGCGACGCTCCTCTCCAAAGCAAAAAGAAAAGGCCCATTCCCTGAGCACCCTGGTTTAACAAATCCCTATATGAAGAAAGGAAGCACCTAAGACTCCTGGAGAAACAATGGAGGCAAGCACCCTCCACTGATAATTTGGCTACGCTTCGTTCAGCAAGATCCAAGTACCACAAGCACATCTTCCTTGGGAAAGCATCACACTTCAGAACCCTCCTTGACTCAGCCAAAAATAGACCCAAAAAACTATTTGATCTCATCAAGAATACTAACTACTCTCCCCCAACCTCCAAGTTGGAGGATTCTACAAAGAAAGCTGCTGATTTCGCTGTATTTTTTGACGAAAAAGTGAAATCACTTGTGGTTCAAGTCGCTCATCCTACCCCTCCAGAGGAGCGCAAATCACTAGCCATTTGGCAGAACTTCGACCACATCTCTGAAGATGTCCTCCTCAAGTGCATCCTCGAAACAAAGCCCTCCAACCACTCGCTCGACCCCATCCCTAGTGCCATTGCCATTGACTTCTATACCCATTCTCTTCCCTATTGGACCACTCTGGTCAACCTCTCCCTCTGTCAAGGCTCCCTTCCTGTTCTCTTCAAAACTGGACAGGTCACCCCTCTGCTTAAAAAACCCACTCCGGATGCGAATGACCTCAACAACTTCCGCCCTATCACTAACCTACCCTTTCTTGCGAAGATCACAGAAAGATGTGTTGCGAAACAACTCTCTCGTCATATCAAGGAAAATGATCTTGACAATTTTCAGTCCGGCTTCATCCAAAACTGCAGCACTGAAACTGCCCTGCTGCAAGTGATCGATGACGCACTACGAATACTAGACTCGGGGGGTCTTGTCTTCTAATTCTCCTTGACCTTTCATCAGCCTTTGACACTGTCAATCACAACACCCTCCTCAACACTCTTCAACAGAGAATTGGCATGGAGGGCACTGTGCCTAAATGGTTTGCTTCTTTCCTTTCTGATAGATCCCAAATGATCAAAATAGCAGACAGTCTTTCATCTCCTTTGGCGGTGGGTCAAGGTGTTACCCAAGGCTCTATTCTTGCACCCACATTGTTCAATCTCTATTTGGAACCTCTGGGAAATCTCCTAAGTATAGATGGGGTCAACTATCATCTCTACGCAGACGGCACTCAAATCTATCTCAAGGTTGCCTCCACTCACGATCTCTCCGTCCTAAGCTCTACCCTAGACGCCATTCAAAACTGGATGTCAACACATCAACTGATTCTGAATCCCTCAAAAACTGAATTCCTCCTCCTCTCCTCCTCACTTTCTCCTCCCCCGGTTTAATCATGGATGGACCAGATGAATCTGCTGAACAATAAACCCATCATTGTTGACAGCGCAAAATCCCTTGGTGTCATACTCGACACAAAACTCAATCTACTCTCCCACATTAATTCAATTGCAAAGTCTGCCCGAAACCAACTGGGCCTTCTTTGGGGGATTTGTCGACTCTTCCCGGAGCATGACCTTAAAACCCTGGTCCAATCGCTGGTCCTCTCCAGACTGGACTACTGCAATTCTCTTCTGACTGGCTTCCCCAAATCCCACCTGTCCCCCCTTAAGTCTGTTTTCCATTCAGCAGCTCGTTTCATTTATGGGGCCAAAAGAAGCGACCACATCACTCCCATGTTATCCACTCTCCGCTGGCTTCCCATCGAGGCTCGAGCTATCTACAAGACTGCCTGCATCACCCACAAAACCTTGCACTCCTCCTCTCCGCGCTACCTGGCGAATAAACTGAAACTCTCTGGAGGCTCTAGACCATCACGAAATGCGGAAAATCTACTGCTTGAACCTCCCACTTTCAAGAAGGAAAGATCGATGGCCCAATCCTTTTCAGGCAGCGCAGTGAGAATCTGAAACTCACTTCCGCCTCAGCTCCGGACCACCAGCTCCTCCACTGACCTCAAAGTTCTCCTCCTTCAAAGACACTTCCAAATGTAATCCATGCCCTCTCTATTATCTGAAGGAAACCCTTCCATTATAGAAAAATCTACTTTACATGACTATGGAAGTGTCTTCCTAGTGTGTTCTTGTGGTTTGAGAGTCTGCCATTTATTGCAGTATTATCCTTCTACCTGTGTTTGGTACTCGTGTGTAACATGCACCCTTCACTTTCTCTTGTCAAACACTGTTTTCTACCTCTTACATTTGTTTGTCTTCGATACCTGCACAAGTGCCACCAGTGCCTACGTAACATTTGTTCTTGTGCTTGAGTGTCGTCCATATATTGCAGTATTATACCTCTATGTTTAATTTGTATGCTTTTGTAACTGGCAAACGTCACTTTTTCCTCCTGCAATGCACCGTTTGCTACCTTTTGTATTTTGTTGGCTCACGATTGTCACTTTTGTAATGCACCGTTTGCTACCTCTTGTATTTTGTTGGCACACGATTGTCATTTTTGCTTCATTTAATGTAACGTTTGCTTTTGTATTTTGCTCACTTGTATTCAATTCAATTCAAGATAGCTTTATTCGGTATTTTGACAAAAAACCATAAAAGCATGACATACAAATACAAGACAAAAAACAGACTAAACGACTTTTCTCATATACAACATTTCTTACAATAAAACATATCATCAGGATAAAATAGATAAAATAGATCAAATTCATTAAATTGCGTATATAAAGGTTCTAAAATTCATTTACAAGACTCTTGGAGTTCATACAGTCTACTGCTGTATACGTATTATCCGGTGTTTATAAGGAACATTATAATACGAATTTTCAGTTTTGTGTTTATCCAAGAAGTCCTATACATTTCCCATGGACCCCCTGCATTTTACGGTAAACGCCAGGAATTTTATCGCTGTCACTATGGTAACTTCATCTTGCAGCATATATAATCTAAACAGTGCAGTTTTACAGGTTCTTACACCCCATGACTTTAGCAGTGGTAACAGGTATCTTTTTCTCCCCCACTCATAATACTTACAAAAGAATATACAATGTAAATTTGACTGTCTGGATAAGTCATCACACGGGCAATTTTCCATAATTACAGACCAATCGTTTGTAATGGGGAAGGATACAAGCCTATAGAACGACTCCGTCCTCATTCGGGTCAGGAGCATTCTATGGTAACACGAGTAGATTGGTGCTAAATAAGCATGGATACCCGGACCGTGTAAGATGTTACGATGAGCTACTATGGTAGATTTGTGCCCGTCTAAGTACCATCTTCGTTCCGCCAGTAAATCTAAACACGCCATTTTTAAAGATTTTTTTGATATTTGTGAGCATGTTGTGGGGTTTGAATAAAGATCTGGTTTACCAATAGAAAGAAAAAACTTTTTCACATAAGCTAGCCATGGTTGTTTGGTAGACGCAGAGTAGTTTAAACAGTCATTAATTACTTCCCTATTAAACCCTGTATCCTCACATGTCCAAATCTTGAACCACAGCATTACTGGTGCTATTTTTATCAGGTCTATAATATGGACTCTGTCCAGTTCGTTGTGGCACACAGTAATAGACGTGGAGCGAGGAACTGAGAGTAGATATCTAAGGAAAGCATTTTCCACTGTTTGGATCTGCGTGCTATCTGCTATGCCCCATATGCCCGCCCCATATACGGCGGTAGACACGCATTTAGCAGCATATATCTTCAGTAATATGTTCACAGGTTTCCTGCCCAGTCTCTTAGCAAAGTGTTTAAGAGCGCCTATTGTACGGGCAAAGGCTAGGTTCCTAGAGGTTATTGCTGGTGACCATGTTCCCTTGTTATTAAATGTAATTCCTAAATAGGAAAAGGTTTTGGTCATCGCTATCTTACTGCTCACTTGTAATGTTCTCATGTATCAGTTATGTTCCTATTGTAAAGCGCTCTGACACCTTCGGGTAAAGTCCGCGCTATATAAAACCGCATAAATAAAAGAAATAAAATAAAATAAAATAAATAACCAACCATCACCTCTGAATGGGGCTTGAATCCCTGTTGTGCCATCCCTAGGTGTCTGTGCACCTGCTTTGCCTTGCCAACGCCAAACCTACCACACTTTACAGCAACCCTCTCGCACCTACCCTCTAGAACATGGGTACTCACAAAATTTCTCTCGGGGGCCAAATTTACAGTGTGGTTTGTGGCTGAGGGCCGCACCGGTGGGGGCGGGGTCAGAGGGGGAGGGGGCGGGGCTAAAACAAAAAAATTGTGGCCATCAGGTTGAACACAGGTCCCTTCAGCAGACGCCTTTGTCCACTGAGCCACCAGACCCGGCATACACACATTTCTCTCTCGCTCTGATTCCCCCTTTCTCCCTCTGTCTCTCTCCCTCCATCTGTCTCCCTCCGTCTGTCTCCCTCCTTCTGTCTCCCTCCATCTGTCTACCTCCACTATCTCCCTCCCTCCTCTGTCACCCTCCTCCCTCTGTCGCCCTCCCCCCTCATGTCGTCCTCCTCCCTCTGTCGCCCTCCTCCCTCTGTCTTCCTCCTCCCTCTGTCTCCCTCTCTCTGTCTCCCTCTTGCTGTCTCCCTCTTGCTGTCTCCCTCTCGCTGTCTCCCTCTGTCTCTGTCCCCCTCTGTCTCCCTTCCTCTGTCTCCCTTTCTGTCTCCCTCCCTCTCTGTCTCCCTCCCTCTCCGTCTCCCTCCCTCTCAGTCTCCCTCCCTCTCTGTCTCCCTCCCACTCTGTCCCCCTCCTGCTCTGTCTCCCTCCCTCATTGTCTCCCTCCCTCTCTGTCTGCCTCCCTCCCTCCCTCTCTGTCACCCTCCTCCCTCTGTTGCCCTCCTCCCTCTGTCACCTTCCTCCCTCTGTCGCCCTCCTCCCTCTGTCGCCCTCCTCCCTCTGTCTGTCTCCCTCTGTTGCCCCCCTCCCACTGTCTCTCTCTTGCTGTGTCCCCTCCGCCCCTCTCTGTCTCCCTCCCTCAGTCTCCCTCTCTCTGTCTCCCTCTCGCTGTCTCCCTCTCGCTGTCTCGCTCTGTCTCTGTCCCCCTCCGTCTCCCTCCCTCTGTCTCCCTTTCTGTCTCCCTCCCTCTCTGTCTCCCTCCCTCTCTGTCTCCCTCCCACTCTGTCTCCCTCCTGCTCTGTCTCCCTCCCTCTTTGTCTCCCTCCCTCTTTGTCTCCCTCCCTCTCTGTCTCCGTCCCTCTCTGTCGCCCTCCTCCCTCTGTCACCCTCCTCCCTCTGTCACACTCCTCCCTCTTTCACCCTCCTCCCTCTGTCTGTCTCCCTCTGTTGCCCTCCTCCCTCTGTCTCCCTCTCGCTGTCTCCCTCTATCTCTGTCCCCCTCTGTCTCCCTACCTCTGTCTCCCTTTCTGTCTCCCTCCCTCTCTGTCTCCCTCCCTCTCTGTCTCCCTCCTGCTCTGTCTCCCTCCCGCTCTGTCTCCCTCCCTCTCTGTCTCCCTCTCTCTCTCACTCTGTCTCCCTCTCTCTGTTCCTCTCTCTCTCCCTCCCTGTCTCCCTCCCTCTTTCTCCTTCCCTCTGTCTCCCTCTCCCTCCCTCTGTCTGTCTCCCCCTGACTGCCTCCCTCTGTCTCCCTCCGTCTCATTTCCTCTCCCTCCCTACCTGTCTCCCTCCCTCTTTTTTCCTCTGTTTCCCTCGCTCTGTCTCCCTCCCTGTCTCCCTCCCTCCCTCTCCCTCCCTCTCTCTGTCTCCCTCCCTCTGTCCCCCTCTGACTGCCTCTCTCTGTTTCCCTCCCTCTGTCAACCTCTGTCTCCCCCCTACCTCCCTCTCCCACCATCCCTCCCTCTCCTTCCTTCCTCTCCCTCTGTCTCCCTCTCCCTCCCTCTGTCACCCTCTCCCTCTCCCTCTCTCTTCCCCCACTGCCTATCTGTCTCTCTCTTTGTCTCCCTCCCTCTGTCAACCTCTGACTCCCTCCCTCTCCCTCCCTCCCTCTCCTTCCCTCCCTCTCCATCCCGCCCTCCCTCTCCTTTCCTCACTCCCTCTCCCTCTCCCTCTGTCTCCCTCTGTCATCTCACCCTATGTGTGTGTCAGCCCTCAGCCCGGGATGAGACAGCTTCCCCAGCGCGCACACACAGCCCCACCTGAGTACTTCACAGGTCTTTAAAAGATCATTTACATGTTAATGAGGCTCTGTTGTATTTTACCTCTTGGCGCCCCTGCATCTCCATGCTGACAATCAGTGCCCAGACCAAACCCCTTGTATGCCCTCCCAAGCTCTAAGCTTGTGGGAAGCATCACAACTCTTGTTCTCCACCCACTAACCCCTGAGTGCGCTCTTCCCCACACAGACCTCCCGTAATCCTGTCCACCCTCCGAGCCCAGCATGTCACTAATTGCAATTTTCTAACCACCATTAAGCCAGCCCCAGAAGGAACATTTCAGCCCCACAATCATCACACGTCATTAACATAAACTCCCGCACATTGCTACACTCCTGCTGGCATATGAATTTCGAGTGCTGCAATTCAGTCCTCAATGCGCGCTGCTGCTGGGTCCACAAGGTGTTACCTGGGCTAAGCCTTGGGCGCAGCCGCACCCTATCGCCCATTGTAGTTGTAGACAACTCTTCACCCTACAAACCACTCACCAAATCCCTACGTGCCCCTTAATACCTAATACCCCTTGTGGGGTGATTGACTAGTAAATGTGTGTACAATAAAGTTTTGGTGTTTTTGTTTTTGTTTTTGCTTTTTACTGTCTGTGCATACTCTCTCTGTAGTGAACCCTTCTGCCTTCACATCAATTTCGAAACTGGTCACTAAGAGAATAATTTGTGGTATGTTTTGTGTAGCTCCTACAAGGTTTACTTACCCAGATGTTCTATATTTGATTAAATGACCAAAACATATTTTCATCATATTTTTGTGTGGAAAAGATATGGGATAACATGCCCGGCACAAATTTCCTACCACTAAGCGTTCCCCAAGGTCTCCCAAAAAAAGCAACCTCACTTTTGTGGGTTGGCCAAGTGCCCACAACAGGAAAGTGTCAAGTACCTTAACCAGAACTTATGATTTCCGCAGGAACAGATGATGGCTCCTCAATCCCCTACTCCGCTACAGCGAATTACTTCACTCGCAGCAGAGAGGGGAAAAGGGGAATTGGAAAGAAAGAGAGACTGCCACTGCTACTCTTCTTCTGGACGGGTCTTCAACCTTGACTGCTAACAGTACCTGCAATGAGAGATGTAATATAACACAACTACAACACTCTTATTTTTCCCAATTGAATTATTGCTCCGCTTATCTATACCTGTCCCTTCGTAGTGGCTAGCTGCTCTCTGGTTGGTATAGATCTTGGCACTATACTCTGCTAGTCTTAATGTTGGTTGTTTTGACTGGGTGCTGCAAAATAGATTCACAATTACCTTTCCAAACTCTACTGACTAAACTCTACCCTCCTAGTCTTTAGGTATTCTCTTTTACCTGCTTCCACCTTGTCGTGTTATAAATTGTGTAATCCTTCTTTTCTTTATTCTGCAGGAAAAGATTTGACTGCGCTGAACTGCTCACCGGGGGAACATTCACCAAGTGATTGTTGGTAAGTACATTTATATATATATATATATATATATATATAACTATAATTACATTTGTGCAGTTCACGAGGAAATCAAGTCTGAATGAATTGATACAAAGTCTTTGTCATCCAGAAAACTCGCTTGAGTCTTGAATTCTCTCTAATGTGCATAGAATAACTTACATTTCTAAAGGATTGACTATCCTTCTTGTACAAGCCTAACTCAATCTTGTAATTTACTGAAAGTCTTTTACTCAATAAATATCAATGAGCTTGTCACTGTAGCCAGCAAAAAACTAAACTAGGAATGTCCTCAAATATGAAGTCTTCGACAATATCCAAGAAAACGCCTTCTCCAAATCATAAACAAGGCTCACCTTGTATCACAGTGTACCTACTGTGAACACCACTAGAATTCTGTGGAAAAATAACTCTGGCTCTTCTTCTTCGGGAAACAAACAACAGACGCGATAGGAAACGCAACCGTTATCTTCAAATTAACGGTTGAAGTGCGCTGAGCTTTGCGCACGTGAGCGCGAGCACAGCTGCACAGGAAGATCGGTGGAAAGACTAGACCAGCAACTCCCTTGCTCCAGAAGAGCGGACATCTTAGGTTTTTTGCCGCAAAACTGGGGAACAAACTTCGGAGCCAAAAAGATGCCCATCTCCAAGACATTACTCTACGAGGTTTGCCTACACTGCTCTTGCGCCTATACTTCACTAAAAGGTGCAATTGAAGAGTGCAAGGAGACTTGCCTAGGACAGTTCTGACAGTAAGGGTCCAAAATGTATTATGGAGACATCAACATTTTCTATGACAAAACTACCTGGTTTTGCAATGGGACAACCTGCGTTCCTTGTCCTGGGATTGGCAGACATCTAGGGAAACCTACCAAACTCTGACAGTTCTGAATATTAGACACATGAGGAAGTTCATGATGGTGTGACTTGCATGAAACCCCCAAAGTTCTCACCCAGAGTCCCCTGCGAACCTCAAATTTTAATAAAATGCACATTTTCCTCACATTTCTGTGTGGAAAAATTGTGGGATCATCGTGTCAGTACAAAATGTCCTAAAAGGCAGCGTGTACCCTAATCTCCTGATAAAAATGCTATGACACTTGTGTGGGCAGGCCAAGTGCCCATGACAGGGAAGGGCCCAAATCACTTTATGGAGACATCACAATAATCTATTAACTAAGCTAAAAATGCAGGGGCCCCCCTTGCAACACCAGGTTGTTTTGTAATAGGTAATTTTGCATGTCCTCACAATATGATTTGGGCCTTTCTCTGTCCCGTGGACTTGACAAACCCACACAAGTGAAGTTCTATTTTTCTGCAGAGACTTGGAGGAATGCTGGGTGCTTGAACATTTATGGTGGTGTGTTTTTAGTGAAAGTTTGAGAGTTGCATAGAATTCTGGGTGAAAAAAACATGGCGAGCGCCACACAGGTCACCCCTCCCTGTGCTCCCCTGGGTGTCTTGTTTTCAAAAAGGGGCTGATTTGGAGGGTTTTCCTAGGTACCACCTGAGCTGGGACCAAAAATCCACAGCTACCCACATTGCAAAATACACTTTGTTTCTCACAGGAAAAATAGCTTGAATGTCGCGAGCATTGGTTAACCAGAGTGATTGTGAAGAGAGCTGAGGCACCGCACCTGAAGCTCCTGAAGCTCGTCAGCTCGTGAGTCGGACGCAGAGGCTAGCCGCGCGAGCTGAACTGTGCTGGCAACGCGGCAGGAGCCGCTAACGATTAGAATTCAAGTGGGTCGCGGCAGCAAGTAACTGCCGAGGATTAGAATGTGGTGGGAGCTGCTAGTGCTGCCATTGCTTGGACCATTGCTTGGACCCCAGGAGTGGTCGTTGCCGCTCATGGGACGATCACGGCAGGAGCCAAACGCGGTAGGCGCTGCTTAAATAAAAGACAAAAGCGGTACGAACGCGGCGGGAGCCGCTGAAAAAACCCAAACGCGGCTAACATTAAACATCAAAGCGGCCGTTGCCGCTTGCAGAACAAACGCGGCAGGAGCAGCTGAAAAACCAAACGCGGCTGGAGCCACTTAAATAAAACCTCAAAAGCGGCCGTCGCCGCCCTGGAGCTAACACGGCAGGAGCCGCTGAAACCTGAACGCTGTAAACCAAACATGGCAGGAGTCGCTTACATAAGCAACGAGGCGGCTGTTGCTTGCGGAACAAACGCGGCGGGAGCCGCTGAGAGCCAGTCCAGACGCAGCCGGAGCAGGTTGCACCATATGTCATACATCAAAGCGGCCGCTGAAAATCAAATCAGATATCAAAGCGGCCGTAGCTACTTGTGAAAACGAGCGTGGCAGGAGCCGCTAACGAGAAAAACATCAAATCGGCCGTTGCCGCTAGTAAAAACGAACGCGGAGCCGCCCAAAGACCGGTTCCCTCGCGGTTTTTGCCGCTTGAAGTTTAAATCGCGCTAAACGCTGCTTTAGAAAATCCCCAAAACTCGGCAGGAGCCTTCAACAACAGAGGGGGACAAATGCAGTCATTACCATTCTTCTGGAGAACGCAAACCTGTGCAGAGCTGCGTGGAGGGCGTCTGTGGCATGCGGTAACCGGGCTGCAGCAAGAGAGGCTGGAGCCGTAATAGTTTAGCTAGCCACGGAAGCTGACGGAGCAGCGAGGCGAGGCGAGCGGAACTGAGAACTGAACGCCTTCTGGGGAAAAAACACCGACAACGCCCCCCTGCATCCCGAGAGACTCTGACCACAGGGAGTGTAGCGCCTGGGAACTGGAGGGCCGGCGGCAGAGAGCTATAGTGCGGCAGATTGATTCTTCTTTGCTTTTTACAGTACTCACAGCGGATTGGAGCGTGTGGTCACGGCTGAACATGGGCAGCAGCAGCGGCTGGTGCTATAAAAGCCATATAAGGTTATCTGCGTATGGAAGTCACAGCCTGAGTGATCCGAACGGATACCAAGTTCTTCCCTGAGTTGGCCCTGCGAATCCCTGGTAGATCGTCATCCTTCCTACTTCCCCATCCTACTCCATCCTCCATTCCTCAACAAACGGAAAAGCACCAAGAGTAAGTATTTTCTAAGTCTCTTAAGCAATGGTAATGCCATCTAGGTGCTTGCGCTCAAAGTTAAAAGCAAAATCAGTAGTGGACTCAGAAAGCTGTAACTTGAGCAATAAGAGTTCCCTTAAGCCCCAGAAAACCATTCGTCACTGGAGAAACGTTGATCATCTTTCACTCTTGAAAACATACCCATCGGTGATGTCAATGTTTTCAAAAGGGGTAGGAAGCTCTAAGCGTGGAAAGGGGTTAAAAGAGGAAAGGAAAAAGGAGGATTCAGGTGAGGAAGCGATGGACACCCATGTAATAGCGGGGAATAGGGTGGAGAGCCTATTTATAAAACTAGAGGCGCTTTACCCCGCTGTAATCATACGTCAGAACTATGGGGGTGAAACTGATGTGTTATATCCTCCATGTGAAATGAACGTACCGCAAGCAGAAAAGGAGGGTAACAATCCGGAAATGGAAATAGCTTTATCAATGGGCAAGGTAGAGGATTACCCTCGGGAGAAGAACGTTGAAAAAAAGGAAGTCACCCTATTATCACCCCTGGCAGGATTGGTAACCCTCTTGGACAATTCAAGAGAGACACAGAGATCTGTGCCGGGCTGCTTGTCGATAAAATCAAGTGATCTTTCTTTTAAGGAACAACAGCAGATAGAATCCAGTTTTAGATCTGGGCAGGCGAAAACGGAGGATAACACCTCACCGGACATTGCTAATCAAATAGAAAATAATGCAGAATTGATGAAGCAGCTGAAAAAGTCTGGCTCTTTGGGGAGGGATCCGGAATTGTATCCGGATGCAGAAGTGTACCCGGCCCCAATAGGAGCTCACACACATATGCCTACCATGTACAGTAGTACACCTACCAATTTATCCCAAGCCGCTGATTTATTAGATCTCTCTGTTGAAAAGATATCAGGAGTTTTAGTGGCTGAGGATAAATGGGCAGGGAATTCTTTGAATGTAAATGAGAATGCATGGACAGGGGGGATCATGGAGATCTTTTTTGCATTAGAAAAAATTCTCTCCGCAATTTTATCTTTGTTGTGGGAAAGTACATTAAACACTGATCACTTACTGGAAGTCCTCTCGCCCATATTGGCAGGGGTTCAAGACCTTAAACAGCTCAAGCAAGCCCTAATGTTCTCTGAAAAGGCTCCTCTAGTACCCAGTCAAGCATGTCAAATAGACAATGAGATGCAAAATATTGATACATATACACTGGTGGGAGAACTAAAAGATCTGTCTGTGGGTCCAGAAAGTGCTACTCCTGAAAGAAATCCAATTATAAGCTTGCCCCGAGCTAATCTTCATGAGTGCGTAAAGGTCCCTACATTAGGGGAAAATTTTAAACTAAAGGTTTCCTCAGCCCTAAATCCATTACGTGTTTACCCAATTTTTAAAAAAATTAATCCAAAAGAATCAAGACTTCAGTTACCCGACGAACTAGTTAACATCTCAGTTAGTACACCTGTGGGAGAGGTCTCAATAGTGAGTAAAGGTAATGCCAAAAATGGCCGTAGGGGTAAGAAGAAGATGAAGAACCGCCGTTTCCGGAAACATAAACAGAAAAATCTGCGGTTCCATCCTGAAAGTGAAATAGGAAATAGGTATACATCCCCCTCTATTAAAAAGAATACAAGGACCGTGGTTCAATCTATAATGGATGAGAGCCAAAATCATGGGCAGGTAAATGATCTTCAGCTGATTAGTCCAATTTTAGTGTTGAACGCCCCTTCGAACCAAGAGGGTAAGGAAGAAAGTGGGCTAAATTATGATACAAGCAGTGACCTTAGTTTAAGATGTAAATTGGACAATTTAAATGGCCCATTAAAAGATCCAATTGTAGCCCCAGGAGGTGCTGTACAACACCTCTGTGAGCAGGATCTGTCCCCAACAAGGACTAAATCCAGCCAGGGGATAGGTGGGGGTCGGGGAATAACTACGGCAGTTAATAATAAAGGGGGTAAGTTAAAAAGAGATTTTCCGATGGGACAACCAGGTATTAATAAAACTAGGAACACTGGTATAGCTGCCGGGCAAGCGAATAAGGTTTTAATCTTTAGCCCCCTGTTTGATGCAGAACCAATGACATTGAATAGAAGTGCCCTCCTTAAGACACTATCTGAAATAGAGGATTTGGGGTTAATCACCAGTAAGGATATTAAATTGGTACACCTAGATTGGAGGAGCACACCCCCTAGAACTAAAGCTACTTTCTCATCAGGGGTAATGTCAGCACTTGTTTTAGCAAACGTTGATGGTTTTAGGAGAAGAGGAATAGACGTGATCCTTAGTGTAGTTCCTCGTAGCGCTCCGATCAAAAGCCTTGGAACAATTTATCAGGCGCAAAGGAATGGCTTCTCTGAGTATGAGGGTGTAAACACCCACATAAAGTATGAGGACATGGAAATAACAGTAGGAAGAAAAACGGGTGTTAGAGAAATTAATATTTTAGCACCCGAGGTTCAGGAGGCGCCTAGTTTGGACAGAGAAGATGATGTGACAAAGTGGAGCTGGGTTGCAGGTACTTTGAATGGGGCAAAAACATCCATTATAAAGCCCACAGAGCGGGGGTAGCCAACTGGGGAACATTATATCATGGAATGTGGCGGGGTTAGGAAAATCTAGTTATAAGCTTAAAGCTTTAGTAGAATTAGACCCCAAGATAATCTGTCTCCAGGAGACGTGGGCGATGGAAGAGTTCCAGTTAGAGAAATTTTATGTGTACTGCAGTATAGCAAAAATATCAGTAAAAGGGCATGCAAGTGGAGGTCTAGCCATCTTACTTAGCTGCGACATAGCATGGGACCCCGTGATATATAAACACCCTCAAATTGTTGTATTTGTGAAAAGTTGAGAATAGGAAAAAATAACTTGCGGCATGCGATGTCTCTGTTGTTGGTAAACGTGTATATTCCCCCGGGGAGGGCATCTAATCAATTGGTCGACTCCATCTGCACTTTCGTGAAAAGTTTAGGAAATACTGAAGATTGTACACGTATAATGATGCTAGGGGACTTTAATGCTAAGCTAAGTAACAGTGCAGTCCTGTCTTTCTCTAATTTGGACCTGGAGGAGGTTTGGGCTATCCCAGAGTCTGTATTCCCGGCCCATTTAAAATCTGATAAACGCGGACTATCCCTTCTGCAAAATCTTAGGAATCTTGACCTTGTACTTTTAAATGGTAGATTTCCAGAGGATTCTCCCACAGCTTATACTTTTAATGGGACATATGGCCACTCTTTAATTGATTACATGGCAGTTTCCTTTCAATTGTTTAGTGTGTGCACACAGTTTAAGGTTTTCCCTACAAAGATGAGTGACCATAACATCCTAGAGGTAAATATGGTTACAAAGATTGTGAAGCCCGAACTCTGGAATCAGGGGATTTAAAGTGTCACTTATTCTCGAAATAATTGCCGAACTTGTTGGTCAAATAAGGCACTTCCAGAGGGTTTTTAAGAATATTGCTTTTAGCCCAAGTCTGGAGACTCATGTTTTGAGGTATGAGAGAGTTTTGGCAGCAATTAGAAGATTGGGAAGAAATAAGCAAGGTATGAGAGTCTCCCCTATAGTAATAACTTCATGGGAAATTAAAAAATTGAATAAGGAGATTAATGGTCTAATTAGAGCCCAATTCAGAGAGCCCAGATTACAAAGGCAGAGAGAGATATATAGACTAAAACAGGTTCGAAAAAGGAAAATAGCATCAGATCGGAGGACCGTTGAAGATGAAAAATGGGTCAATTTAAGAGAAGTGGCTTTATCCGGGGATACTAGAAAATACTGGGCTTTGATAGCACAGTTTTGTGATAGGAGAGAACAATCAGAACCCATTCTAATCTCAGAAACCGAATAGTTTATTTATATTTCCCAACTTTATGCCCCCAATCAACTAGCTGATCAGTTTGAGATGGTCGCCAATACTTTTTTAACTGGGGGTGTTGTAAGAGCACCGACAGGTTTGGAAATTGAAGGATATATTAAGGAGGCAAGATACAGTGCAATGGGGACAGATGACGTTCCTGTAGCTATAATAAAACAGGACTGTGAGGATTGGGCTAAATTTTTACATCCGTTGTTTGTCCACGGTTATAATAATGGGAATATCCCACATTTTTGGAAGGGAGTATAATAGTCCCATTATATAAGAAGGGCCCAAAAAATTCTCGGGCAGTTTTAGACAAATTTCCCTTTTAGATGCAACGGGGAAACTGTTTGCGAAGAGAATCCTTGGCCACTTGAAAGAGTGGGCATTCGGAAATAATGATATACCTTTGGAGCAAACAGGATTCTGCAAGAATAGTGGCCCACTTGATAACATCTCTGTTCTGCAAACCTTAATTGAAAAATATACTGTGGGTCGGGGGGTCCCGTTATACACAGCTTTTATAGATTTCTCCACAGCGTTCGATAGGGTAGATCGGGGGACGCTGTGGAGGAAATTGGTTACGATGGGGATCCCAGGGAACCTCCTAAGATTAATAATTGCACTCCATTCTTCGACTTGGACAAACGTTTTATTAAGGGGAACTCAAGGCCTCTCAAAGAAAATAAGCACACATAACGGGCTGAAGCAGCGGTGCCTTTTGGCCCCTTTACTCTTTTCTATTTACATCAATGATCTGCAGAGTAGTGTAAGACAGAGTAAAGGGGACCCTCCTCAAGTAGGTAACCTAAAACTTATAAACGTCTGTTATACGCAGATGATGCAATAATAATGGACTGAACACCAATTGGTTGGCAAAGACGATTGACAGAGCTAGTTAGGTACACAGAAGAGTATTTTTTTAAAATAAATATTTCTAAGAGTAAAGTTATGATTTTTAGTTACCAAGGTTGTAAGGTTAGAAAAAATTTGAATTTGTTTCTGGGAAAGGAAAAACTGGAAGTAGTAACCTTTTATCCAAATTTAGGAAAAATATTTACTAACAGGTGTTCAGCTGACAGACACATGGATCATTGCAAAGGTAAAGCGATTTCACAAGCCTCTGCAATTAATCGCCTGTACATGCAATGTGGGAAAAGACATTTCTCACACATTATTTCAGTTTTATAAAATAAAGATCCCACCGACTTTGAATTATGCTAGCGAAACAATAGATGCGCATGATTGAAACAAATTTGAGAAAGTGGAAGGAAAGATCTGGCGCCAAATATATAATCTGAATCATGCTGCTGATCGCGGCACTTAGGCTCGAATTTGGTCTTCTCTCTACATATGTGCTATCAATGGCTGCCTGTTTAAGGTGGTGTAATGCTCTGATAAACGGTTCCGACAATTTACTAGGGGTAGCATTGCACAGGGAAATATTTGTAAACATGTTGGAGAAAAGTGCTATCTTTAGAAATTATTTAAAAGCATTGAGCATGTTTGGTTTAGATATGGACGGGGCAGCGGCTTTATGTAAACAGCCTTAAAGAAGATAATTAAGAAGACAATATATGTGGTTTCTCGTGAAAGAGATCTGAAACTATGCTCATTGAATAGAAGGATGGATTGTATTGTCGAGAGCACCTTTGTTAAAAATCCCCAACCTTTTGTTCTATGGAACCTGAAACACAGAGTACGTAGGGTAATTCTGTTATTAAGAATGAATTTATTACCTCTAAGAATTGTAACACGTTCCTGGGAGGGTATCCCCAAAAATGAAAGATATTGTCACTTATTTAACTGCGGTGTACAAGATCTGAATCATGTTTTGTTTGTGTGCCCTGCACTCCATTCAATACGACGTAGATTTTTAAGGATTGGTTTTTTAAAGCATATTATCTCCACAGCAGAACAGGCCCGTAATTGTCTTTTGTCCCCTCCATCGGAACTGATGTGTTTTAAAATGTTTTGCTTCTTCAAAGAATTTTTAAATATTTATTAAGAGCGTAAAATGTTATGGTGATTTGAGTGTATATATTTCTTCTATGTTAGACCATTTACACTGCTGCTAGGGGAGGTTGGGAAATAATCTCCCAAAAAGTTGCACAGAGCACTTGCACTTTTTTTTTCTTTTTAAAGTCCCTATGTGCACTTTATGAGATACTTTTGCTGCTAGTTATTCATTGGTAAAGAGTGTTCCGTAGAGGACGCTTAGAGCATCAGCACTTTTTTGAGCACTTTATAAAAACTTTTAGCTGCTAGTATTAATTGGGATCATTTTTCTAAAAGAAGCTTTTTAATTGTTGTAAGATGTTTGATATATATACTTTTGGATTACAACAGCATATTAATTCTTCTGCGTACCTCACTTAATCGGGTTTCCCGATATTCCATAGCGTGCTCCAACTTAAAGAAGTCTGTTTATGTTGTAAGACTATCTGCATTGAAATGAAGTTGTCCACTGTAGAGCATAGCCTAGTGAAGAGAAAAATTGTCCTCTTTTAATTGTATGTTTTTTTAGCATAAAATCGAACTAGTAATTTTATTTGAATTTTCATATGTATGGAATGGTGTTTTAATCATGTATTTTATGTGGAATTCTTCGGAATTCTAAATCATAATCAATATTGAATTGAATCACAGGAAAAATGTGGTGTTTCTATGTTGTGTTTGGAGCCCTCTTCCTGTCTGTGTACTTGGCCTACCCACACAAGTGAGGTGCCATTTTTCGCTGGATAGTTGGATTAAAACTGAGTGGTAGGAAATTTGTGGTTCTATGCAGACTCCAGAACTTTTCTTCACAGAAATGCAAGGGAAATGCAGTTCTTCTAGGTAAAGTTTGAACTTTGCAAAGCGTTTGGGGTAAAAAAAAAAACCTGGTGAGAGCTATGCAAGTCATTTTTCAGTGAAACAAATGTGATGTGTCACGATGTGTGGTAGAAAATGTGTGGGTCCCCGCAGACTACAAGAGATTTTCTCACATAAATGAAAGAAAAATGTGTTTTTTAGGCAAAGTTTGAAATTTGAAAGGGGTTCTGGGTAAGCCAACCTGGTGAGTGCCACACAATTCACCCCAATCTTGAAACCCACATGTGTCTATTTGTCAAAGATTTTCTGGTTTCACAGGATTCCCTAGGTGGCAGCTGATGCGGGGGTCCAAAATCTTGAAGGATCTACACAAATTGCAACTTGTCTGTTTTTCAGAAATGTATAGGACCATCGATTTTACATCAGTTTCCACCGCACAACCACAAATTAGAATGAGGTTGAAAGCACAAAAATAGGAAACTTTTGCTGTGTCCCAGCTAAATGCCAAAACAGTGTTACATTTTTTTTTTTGGATTTGTCTGCCTGTTCCTGAAAGTTGGGAAGATGGTGATTTTAGCACCACAAACTTTTTGTTGATGCCATTTGCAGGGGAAAAAACGGTTTGTTCTGCAGCACTTTTTTCCCATTTCCCCTACCCAAAAATAATGTTTCTATATTTTGGCTGTTCTCTTGGTCCCCTCCATGGGAAACCACAAATCCTGGGTTTCTTTAGAATCAACAGCATTTTAGGAAATAAGGAAACACATGATATATGGATAGCTCATTAGGACAAAATGTTATGGAAACCTGAGAGTGAAATACCCCAAATAGACAAAAAAAGGCTTACCAGTGTGGGGGGGGGGGGGCAGAGACCTAGCAGCAAAAGGGTTAAATCGTATATATCATAGTGTGCATACATCGTGCAAGTCTCCCCCCCAAAACATGTGGCCACATAAAAGACATGAAGCAGGTTGTTGTCGTTCACTGCGTAGTCGTTTATTAAATCTTAAAGCAGTGTAATCCTTTATTCATTTTTGATTAAGGTACTTGACCATTTTCTTCAAGGCAAAGATATACACAATATCATTTACAATCCAATCATGGCCATACCTCTTTGTCATGGCCCCCTGTGCTTGTTGTGCCAGCTGGCCCCAACTCGCACTGTTCCAGTTGTAACTTTCCATGCTATCCTCCTGCCAGAGAGAGGCACTACCACTGGGGTACTGCTTCCGCCTTGGCCCCACAGTACCAGGATATACTGCCTCCAATGTTCTTAGACATACACACCGGCATCCTGGGTAGTGCAGGAGAGTCCAGGACCACCAGCAGGTCAGTCCCCCCTCCCGCCAGCCCAGAGCCCCACAATGAATGCTTGCCCTGTCCAGGGTCAGCCAGTCCATGCCAAAAAGGAAGTCTGCACCCTTTTCTAGCCTGTGACCCTACCACAGGGCGAGGAGCTTACTGGTGATCTCGCCCTCCCCCCAAACTGTATCATGCTTAACTGCTTGGGTGCCACCCCTACAATACTCACCATTTCAGGTATGACCAGGAAAACTGCTGCCCGTGGGTCAGCCCCCTCTTACCAGCTACCAGCTACTTACCGGCCGATGGCAACTACTAGACCCCAAACCGGCGCCTCTTAGGAGCCGCTTAACACACCGTCCGTCATGATGCCTATGCTGTGGCCAAACTTCCAGGCACCTCCCATCCTACCAGAGAACTCCCGGGTAACACAGGTAGGGCTGACAAGACTACGACTCCAGCCAGTCGGTCTTCGACTCCTCCAACGGGACCACTTACCAGTGCCCTCAATCATGCCTCTGTTTTTGTATCGGATAGCCCACCTATGATTCTCCGCCTATGCACCATGCCCAACCTGGCAGAACTGTGCCGTGGCCTCTCCATCCCTCCAACGGGATGAGCTGTCTGCCTAAAACATGGCCCTCCGTAAGCTCTCAATGGGCCTCAAAACCTGGAAATCTTCCTGTTTTATGATCCTCCCAGGTTAGAGTGTCTCCCCGCCCAATGATAATGCAATGCAGAGTGTCTGACAAATCCCGCCCTTGCGGTGAGGCCCGTAAATGATGTCTCCCTAATGCCTTCCCCACAACCACTGCTGAAGGACACGGCCGCTGTGGGACCCAAAAGGCCGATTCAACCTAACAGTTCGAGACGCCCCTAGGTGTGGGTGGCGCCGCTCAAGGGTATCAATGTGAGTCCTAAAGTAACTCTAAGCAATCTCTTTGGCATTTAAAATGTTTGCTGCTCATTCTTTTGAGAACTAGAATTACTTCTTGTAACCTCGCCCTTTAGGCACAGGTAAACTAATTCGGAGGGAGGGGTCGGCCTCCTGTTTATCTGAGGCACCTGGCTTTCATTTTCGCCTAGAGACCGGTCCTTGTTCAGCGTTGCTCTCAGAGTCTTGTGAGAAGCATCCCAGGGCAGGAAAGGTGTCAGCCTGCTCCCTGACTCCACGGCGCATCGAGTTATTATATCCGAAAAGCTTTAGCTTTAGTTGAGTGTTGACGCTCGTCACACGTCCATCCTGTGTGGAAGACTTTCGGACTGTGGGGCTCAAGGTGCTGGTGGGTGAAACACAACGGCACAGCTGTTTATTTTTTCATGGCCAAGTAAGTAATTCAACAGTTCGAACCGGCTGTTTTTTTATCCGTTTGTATGCACAGCTCCCTTTAATAACCAGTTCCACTGAAAACAATGTAAAAAAAAAAGATTCCTCTCAGGTCCCAGAACGCTGCATACCTCGTTCCAGCTTACTGCTGGTGTTTGGATAGATGCAAAGCGAGGGGCGCCGATGGCGACAGATCAAAAAAGGTGTACGTGTTGTTATATGAACTAAAACAAGGGAGTGGTGTAAAATATGTAATGGTAAAATGTTCTATACGACCCAACTAGATCAACAACACGGCACTTATATAACTGTGATTATGATACTCTTGCACCCTTTTACTTTCTCTACTTTCTTTGTTATCAGTTTAGCAGCCCAAGAAGTAAGCCCCAGCCATGGGCTACCGGAAACAGAATGTGCTGGTCAGAAAGTAAGTGCTGTTTACCTTTCATAGGTTACATGCGTTACAATGTTTTGATCAAAAACGTTTTTCTTCACAATATCATGGTATGACTGAACTCTGATGTGAGCTGGGACGTGTTATTTAGCGTCAAGATGCCGACGGGTGAACGTGCGCTTTACAAATACACCCTATTTTGGGATTTATGTTGTGTCTGCAGAATAGCAGTTTATGTTTTGAACATGTTGCTTAATTCTGTATCTGGGAAGTTTGAAACACAAAATACTTCTTTGAATTTTCTCCCAAAAGCGGATTTTGAAACGTGTTTGTGTGGAGAAGGGGTTCTCAGCTGAGTAATCGCATCTGCTAAATTGACATTTGTTATGGAAAAACATAGAGGAAACCTTCCAAAGTTGAAGTATGCAAAAAGTGAGCAATTAAGAACTGCCTCCCAAAAATTCTCGAAGTATGAGAAAATAAAATCCTGTAATTTGACACTTCCGGAATACTATCGATGTGTTCTCATTACAGAAATTGCTTTAAAAAAACGCATAGTTTTTCAAATGAAAACTTCAAGATATGCATCTTTGGGGATACTTCATAGACCCCATTTGTTAAATCCTCAATTTGAAAGATTTTAGTTTAAAAGATAAAACTAAAAGCTTAAAAAATAGCTTTTTAACAAGTCCCCTTTAGCACAGTGCAAGTAATATTATACTTGCAACTCCATCTCTTATAGGACGTGGGCCTTATAAATACATGTAACTTCCAAGTGCTCTCACGTCCTGTGCGCCACTTTCAACCATTCCAGGCTTTGTTCTGCTAAAAGTTGATCGCCTGTTGGGGCCTGTAGTTAACCTTTAGATATAGTAAAAATAGGCTCGAAGTTCCTGGCATTCAACGAGCTGAACGGGTGAAATGGGGTGCTGGATGATAGTGTCTCATATGATAGGGGGTTCAGTGACTCAATGTCGAGAACAGAAATATCGACATACATAAATATTGTGTCCAAAATATCAATCACAAAAATATTGTTTTTCTATACATATAAAGGAAAGTACAAAAATATCAGGAACAAAACATTGTTTCACACTAATATCGCTATAAAAAACACAAATATTGATTTTAATAGAAATATATAGGTTAAAATAGTGAATAGGAAATATTTTCATATACAAAATAGCTATAATGTAAAATAAATACATTTAGGTAGCATTTTATACTATATAAAAATATATACTTACATAAACATTCACACATAAATATATATACATATATATATATATATATATATATTTTATATTTATGTATCCATATATATTCACAAGAAAGCACTTGTGCTTTGGGAGGTCAAACACGTCGTCCCCGCATTCCTGCTTGTCCACCTCACAACAGCTTGCACTCCCCTTCTCCATACATTTCACAAGAATCCCGACGCGTTTCGAGGCTAAACGCCTCTTCATCAAGGGGACAGGAAGCAGAAACACACAACAACCTTGCATCAATTTTTTATCCTTTTATTGATACAAAAAGTTCCGCCTACAATGGGCGTGGCTCCTCGTTGACACCATCAGGCATGATGGTACATGTAGTCTGTGCTGCGAGTTTGAAACATTCCCTTAAAGTAGGTTGCATGCTCCTGCACATGTCATTAATACACCTCTAGTAGGAAGGGAGACTTGGGAAAGTTAAGCTGCATCATTATGTAGAATGACGTGCCAAACAGCAATAGACAGTTCTCCGCTCCAGCATCTCTGCCTCACAGTGTTGTACCTGGGAGCAGAGCGTTGCTCCTCCCCACGGCCAAGGCCATCCGTGCAAAATAATCACCACAAAAAAGCACTTGTGCTTCTGGAGGTCACACTCGTCATCCCTGCACTCCTGCTTGTAAGCCTCACAACAGCTTGCACTCCCCTTCTCCATACATCTCACAAGAATCCCAACACGTTTTGAGGCTAAACGCCTCTTCATCAAGGGTACAGGAAGCAGAAGCACACAACAACCTCGCATCCATTTTTTATCCTTTTATTGATTATTTAATTAAAATGGCACACTATATTCCCACAAACATAAGTCCCAAAAAGTAAAATGTAGTTGAAATAAAAAAGTATAACACAATTAACATATTAAGTAATAAATAAAACAATTATTAATGAATGAATAATGTTTAATTTATTTTAACTCAAATAAGTTCCCACCCTATTCTCCTAAAAACACACTAAAACAACCCAAAACACACCTATGTATATAACATAAAAAATGTAATTTTTAAATAATGTACAAAATTATCATTATTTTAATATTTCCACAAATTAAAATGAATTTGTAATTAATTATTACTTAGCTTTCTGCCCTATTCCTCAACAAACTAAACAACTCAGACCTAAATGTAACAAAAAATATAATTACACAATATACATAATAAAATATGAATTAAATAATTCATATTAAAATAATAGTTTATTAAATTAAGTATACCTATTTAACTATCCACCCTTTACCCCCTACAAATCCAACAACCCCCACCTAAAATATATCTTGAAAAATATAATATTTACATAATTTACATAATTATTTATAAAATAAACAATTAATAATAAATCAATAAATAACTATTACGTAATTATACTTAACTAACTCCCACCGCTTACCCTTACAAATCCAACCACCTGTACCTAAACTATAACTTAAAAAAGATTAGTTACACAATTTCCATATTTAATTATCAAATACATTGTTATTAATTAAAATCAAATATGAATTCATTACAATTAATTAACGTCCCACCCTTTACATCATCAACAAAACAACCCACACCTAAAATGTATCTTGAAAATATATTAATAAGACAATCTACATGATTAATTATCAATTAAATAATTAATATTAATTACAATTTATTTATAATAATTAGCTTCCCATTCTGTACCCCTACAAAGCTCGCAACCCACTATGACACGATAAATTTCAATTAACAATTTAATTGAAGGGGGAGAAGCTTCGCGGGCAAGCAAGATGGCCGCGTAAGCTCGGAGCTCCGCGGACCCTCCGACCCTCCGCAAATATCCTGGAGGAAATCCTGTCCACAGCTGTGGATTCCAATTGGTGAATGGTCACGGACGCGGGAACCGCTTTCCGCTTCCAAATCCGACATTTCTAGGCAAAGTTATGTCGTGTTGAACTTTGTGTCAGGGATGCGCCATTGTTCCGTGGGCAGTCGGTGATCGAGACGACACGAAGCATGACTGATATGCGAAGCGAGCATCTCCTGTTCCTGCTGGCGGAGTGTACGTAGCCGCAGAGTTGCCTATTGCTGACTTGGCCCTTCTGGAAGCTACACCTCGTGCCTACACAAGTGCCTACTGTGTCCTCGCTGTGTCGCCCTTTGTTCTCTCCGAACCCATCATGGCCGGCAGGGGTGACCCCGACAGAACGGCGAACCGGGCTAGCGGAAAGACAATCCAACCCCAGACAAATAAGATTGACCGATATGCCCAACAAAGGACCTCGCCTTCTGTATTGGCTCAATCAAGGACTCCGTACGCACGGGCTCGCCCGAAGGGTCGGAGCCCACTTTAAGGGACATCATGGAGGCCATCACAAGCATCAGGTCTGAGATGCATAAACAGCACGAGGTCCTGGCACATAAGGTGGACACCCTGGCCATCGACCTCAACCTGATCAGGGCCGACTTGGGCAAAACTAACGATCGAGTAAAATCCCTCGACATCAAGACCTCCAGTCTCACGACTGATGTCTCGGACCTGCAAGCGGAGGTCCGCACCCTGAGGTCGGTTAATGACCAGTTCTCGAGATGGCTGGAGGACTTTGAAGGACGTGCCAGGCGGCAGAACGTGCGCATTATTTGAATACCGGAGGGTGCGGCGGAAGCGGCTGTCGATCTCTTTGTGGAGGACTTGGTGAAGACCCATCTCGCACCAGCCGGACTCAGCCACTTTTTCTCGGTGGAACGGGCCCACAGAATACCTGGCAGCCCTCCGAAGACGGGTGTCGCGCCGAGACCAATCATCGCCCGACTATTCAATTTCAGGGATCGGGACGTGATTCTTCAGGCTTCGAGGCGACATGGGCCTCTTAAATTCCGGAATGCTGATGTGAACTTCTACCCGGACTTCACCAGGGCCGTTCAGAGACAGCGTCAAAGCTTTGCGGGGGTGAAACGGCACCTCAGGGACTTGGGGCTCAAGTACTCCATGCTGTTCCCCGCTAAACTGCGAGTTGAGCGTGATGGCCGAGCCCTGTTCTTTGACATGCCTGAGTCTGTGAGTGACTGGCTGGACACTTTGCCACACAGCCGAGAAGAACACGAGGAACACTCCGAAGGCGCCTCTGGTTGCCCTGATCTTCAAGAATAGTGCTTCTTGCACTGTCTTTAGCGGTTGGTGTGCCCGTCGCTGTGACTGATAATGCCAAGCTTTTGCACTTTTGCTTATCCTATTTTTTCCATGGAGGGTGGCAGGGGGGGACTGCGGGAGTTCCTTACTCCTCTAGGGTCTTTTTTGTAGTTAGTTCATGGGGCAACAGGCACACTGCTGGTTGGCGGGGCTTTTTAGTCTGCTGCAGGGGTGCAGGGTGGGGGGTGGTGTTGGGGATGGTTACGTGTGTTCTCTTTGTTTTCTTCTTCTATCTCTTAGGCAATGGGTCGTATGCTCTGCTCTGTTTCACTTGTCGTTGAGGCTTTTGGGGGTTGGGTGGGACTTGGGACATGATGATGGGGGGGTAGGAAATTGCAAGTTCTTTGTTGGAATGTCAATGGCTTGGGTGATCGTATTAAAAGAGGGGTGGTATTGCAATTGCTTAAAAGACATATGCCGGATATTGTTCTCTTGCAGGAGACGCATTTAGTTGGGAACACGTGTAGGGCGCTCAATCGGAAGGGCTTTAAAATGGTGGCTCATTCGGGGTTCTCTTCGGGGTCCCGGGGGTGCGGGTGTTATGGTGCGTACGTCCCTTCGTTTTGAGATTGACTTCACTATGGTTGACGAGAGGGGGCGGTACGCCGCTGTTGCGGGGCGCTGGGAGGGGCGTGCCCTGACATTGGTTTCGGTTTATGTTCCTCCGGGTTTGCAGAATAACACCTTCCAGGACATTGGTAGTGCCATTTAGAATCTGCCCACAGGGCTGTTGATTGTGGGGGGTGATTTTAACTCGGTTTGCTCCGGATCCTTGGATAGACATCCGCCTAGAGACCTCCGTTGCACTCAACTGTGGTTGCCCGCCTTTCTTGAGACACTGGGGTTGGTCGATTGTTGGAGATTCCTGCATCCCACCCAGAGCCAATATTCATTTCATTCCGGCGCTCACGGTAGCCTTTCCAGGATCGATTACGTCCTTACCCTGGCGGCTCACGCACCGGCGATCTCCGAGGCCCGCTTTTTGGCGAGGGGCATTTCAGACCATTCCCCGCTGTGGGTTTCATTTGACTTTAATATTGTCATGTCGGAGCGACCTGTGGTGGTCAATCCGTGGTATTTTCGGAACCCCAAGACTCGTGGTCTCCTGGCTAAGGCTATCGACCTTTATTTCACGGAGAATGTGGGGTCGGTTACATCGGCTGCCACTCTGTGGGAGGCTTTTAAAACTGTCTTGCGGGGTGCGGCCTTTACTCTTATAGCGGAGGCCCGTAGAATCAGAGATGCCGACATGGTGCGTATCGAGGCGGAGATCATGGAGTTAGACTCCCGATTGAGGCGGGTCCCGAGCCTGCCCTGTTGCATAGCCTCTCCCTTAAACAGTCAGAGTACCGTGACCTGGCTACTGACGCTGCTCTCGTCCTGGGTAGGGAACAGCAGGGTAGGATTTACGACGTGGGCGATAAGGCCGGGAAGTTGCTGGCCTGGCTTGATAAGAAAGAAAGGGCCAGCCGCGTCGTCCCTGAGATACTGGGAGAGGATGGAGTGTTAGTCACTGACCCGAGCGCCATTGCTGAATCCTTTTCAGATTACTTTCAGGGCGTTTATGCCTCTGTCTCAGATCGGTCTGAGGCAGATTCGGTTGCTTTCCTTTCTGACATCGATCTCCCGTGCTTATCGGACGCGGATCGAGACGATCTAGACAGGGACATATCCGTGGATGAGGTTGCACTTGCAATCCACTCATTGAGGTCCGGCAAGGCGCCGGGTCCCAACGGCATTCCGGTAGAACTGTATAAGATTAAACCGGATGTGGTTTCACCACACTTGCGCAATATGTTCCTGGAGGCGCGGTAGAAGGGCCTACTTCCCCCTGACCAGAGGTTGGCCACCATTGTGGTCATCCACAAGGAAGGGAAGCCGAGAGACTTGTACCGATCGTATCATCATATCTCTCTTTTGAACGCGGAGCCTAAGATTCTTGCCAAAATGCTCCCCAACCGTTTGATTGGCGACATCGGCGACTTAGTCCACCCGGACCAGTCGGGCTTTATTCCACACCGCAACACTGCTCTTAACTTGCGTCGACTTCACGGTGGCCTGGCTAGGGCCCATACACTTGAGGAGCCGGCTGTCCTGGCGTCACTGGATGCCACGATGGCTTTCGACTCCCTTGAGTGGAGTTACCTCTGGGCAGTGTTGGCGAAGCTCGGTTTTGGCCCGGAATTCGTGGGGTGGGTTAAACTCTTATATGCCGAACCGCTGGCTAACGTGGCTGTCAATGGCCGAGTTTCAGCGACTTTTGCTCTTCAGAGGGGCACCAGGCAGGGCTGCCCTTTTTCACCCCTCCTATTCGCACTCGCGCTTGAACCACTTGCGGCCCTGTTGCGGACCCATCCCGACCTACATGGTATCAGATGGGCCCCTGACTTCGAGGACAGAGTCTCTCTATACGCAGACGATATTCTCCTGTACCTCACCTCCCCCTCCAAATCCCTTATTGTGGCCTGTGACATGTTGCGCCTTTTTGGTCGATACTCCGGCCTGGTCATCACCTGGACCAAGTCGCACTTATACGTTCTGAAAGGGGGAACGCCGCGCCTTCCAAGGGGTTGCGGCATACAGGTGGCGAGCCAGGGCTTCAAGTATCTGGGGATTTATATCTCCACTAATTCAAAAGCGCGCTATGAGCACAATTTGCTTCCCCCTCTTCTCCGCCTCCGGCGTGACGTGGAGGGATGGCGCAAACTCCCGCTCTCCCTGCTTGGGCGCGCGGCGTTGTTTAAAATGATGTCCTTGCCCAGGTTCCTCTACGCCCTGCAAAATACCCAGGATCCTGTCCCAGCTCGATACTTCGGCAAGATCGAGAGCCTGCAACGCGCCCTACTCTGGGACGGCCGCCATTGCGTCGCTTTCACGAAGCTCACGCTACCGTGGTACGGTGGGGGGGGATAGCGCTACCTGATGTGCGAAGGTACTACTGGGCCTCCCAGTTAGTGGCTATCAACCACGGTCTGTACGGTCTGGAGAATAACCCAGGATACGCCATGGATCGGTGGCTCCAGGGCGGCGGGAACTACTACAGGGCGCTCTACTCGAGGTCTCTCGACAGGCGGATGTCTGGTCCAATGAAAACCGCGGTCCATATTTGGAGGGCAATCACCAAGACCCAGGGATGGAAGGATAGACTGACTAAGTTGACCCCTTTGTACGACTCGGACATCCTGGGCAAACTGTGGCATACCAAGGGCTTTGATAAGTGGGATTTGATTGGCATTTCCAGGGTGGAGGATATGTTGCTGCGTGGCAGGGTTAAGACTTTTGCCCAGTTACAAGCAGAATTCCAGCTGGGTGAGGCGGAATTCTTCCGGTATGCCCAGTTAAGGCACGCATTGCTGTCCGCCAAACCGGAGGAGGGGGTGATTCCTGACAGCTCCCCTTTGGAAGATAGGGTGCTGGATGTCCATATGCCGGACAGCGCCATTTCACTGTCATATAAAAAACTCATCAATGTCTGTACCGACGTCCTCCTGGGTGTGAGGGACCAGTGGACACAGGATGGGTTAGAAATTGATGATGAAGATTGGCAGAGTGCGGTATCCTCCCCTAAGGAGGTTGCCATCTCTTCCCGTCTCCGACTGGTGCAGCTCCAAATCTTGCACAGAGTTTATGTTACTGGTCCCAGACTTGTGCACATGGGCTACTCCGTTGATGGACTTTGTAGGCGTGGCTGTGGCTCCCTTGCCACTTTCATGCACATCCTGTGGGAATGTCCCGCAATAGCCTCCTACTGGGACGCGTGCACTCGATTATGAGTGAGGTGACAGGGGTAGCGGTGCAAGCGGAAGCCAGGAGATGCCTCCTTAACATTTGGGGTCCGACAGATCACAACGTGGCCCAGACCCAATGGGTGACCCTTGGCAACATGGTAGCTTAATGAGACATCGCGCAGAAGTGGGGAGCTATGGCGGCTCCGAAGGTTGTACAGTGGAAAGCCAATATGGATTGGTGTATGTTTTGGGAAAAGACCGTATATGTTGCCAGGGGTAAACCTAAAAAGTGGCAGAAACTGTGGGGGGCTTGGAATGCATACAGAGGGGACATTTGCGTACCCCCGGACCCCGCCCCGCGGGACGAACACCTGTCACCATAGCTTGAGACACCAACTGTAATACTTTACGTTGTTATCCTGTGTTTTCCTCCCTTCCCATTCTTAGTAATCCGGCCCGTTGGTCATACCTGTGCTCATTATGCCCTCCTGGCCCCCTCATAACGCCTCACTGTTTTTCACATTCCATTGCCTCTGTCTTTGTGCCAGGTTTGTCGCTCCTTTTCTTTTTCTCTACTTTTTCTATGTTTCCCTTATAAAAAACTTAAAATCAACCTCAATCGTCCTGTTGTACCAATTCTTGCACTTTTGTTTCCCTGATTCGAAATGCTGCCTCGCCTCCGGGATGTCAGGCTGAATAGCTGTGTGCACTGTTTAAAAAAAAAAAAAACAATTTAATTGAAAAAAAAGTAAGAAAAAATTACAACCTACGTTTAAAATCATTAAGAACAATTCCACGTACATTTATAATATATCCAATTAAAATATAAACTAAAATACATAAATATTATTAATAATTGATATTTTTTACAACCATATTTTTGTAAACAATATTAACATCACAGATATTTTTGGCAACAAAGGTATTTACCTTAAAAAATCGACATTTAAAAAGATATGTATATTCCTGCATCGTGATATTTATGTATCACAATATTAAAAACTCAATATTTGTGTGACTCAATATTTTTGACAGGATATTTTGTACAAATCCAATAACCCCTTCTGTGCGGGGGTAATTCCCCCACTGTGCTAGGGGGCGGGGGGCACGTGCAGCGCCCCCCATGCTCATGACGAGCTGAGCTCGTCAGGAGCAGACCCGTTTCTGTGGAACGCTCAGCACAGCAGGGGAATTATCCCTGCATGCGAGCGTTCCACAGCTCATGATGAGCTGAGCTCGTCATGAGCACCGGAGCGCCATGCCTCATGATGAGCTCAGCTCGTCATGCGCATCAATGTGGTTAATAGGGTCTACCTCAAAGCTTTCTATATATTGAGAAGAACGGCCGCTTTTTCATATTGAATAGTATCTCTCCAAATTCCTGTCAAGAAATCAGCTCGACTTAGGCTGGAAAAGATGCTCCCAACTTGGATCCCCTGCTCCTAAGTGAAAGTACTCATGGGATGCTATGCTACCATTCCCACTATGTTTCGTACCACAAATTAGTGGGATATGTGGTACAATATGATCCTGGATAAGCTATGTTTCAGAAGCACCAAGAGACTACTTCAAAGTAATAGTCGCACTTTAAAATTAACCTTTTAAATGTAACTAATAATAATAATACATAGTGTTTCAATACATTCTTTGGTGGAAATTCTCACTTTACATTTCTCTAGGTAGCTTGCAGCTGGACTCCTTACAAACTGTGGGCCATATGTAGGTAAACGTGTCAAATTGCTATTTTTAGGGAATCGCAATAAGAGAATCGGAAAACGCAATGTAGGTCGGATTAGCAAAACATTTTTGAGAATCCCACCTATTCCTTTTTTTTTCTTAATTTTTTCAAACTTTATTGTACATTATTATTCCACTTGTGTTTCACGAAATGAACACGATGGGTGCCATTTTGACATTTTCATCCATAGGGTTCATATGAAGTACTATATGCTCTGAAAAGTGCAGAACGAATTAAAATACATATGACAGCATAAAAAGTGAACACGTAAGACAAATACATTGTGTATACACAAAAACAGCACATTAAATTTGTTGTCTCTAAAAATATTGCACATTTTTTCTCAACAGAAATTACTGGCAGCTTTTAAAGAATGAGGTATTAGTTGAGGTTCAAACTGAGGCTGCAAAGATAAATTGGACAATGCATTTAAAAAATAGAAAACTAAGGGGTGGATTAGTATGGCGGACGGACAAAGTCCGTCCCCCATCCTGTCGGAGGAAGGGACCGTCCGCCACAGGGGCGGAGGTCCCGTGCCTCGAATTAGGATGCACCCGCCACAGTGGCGGGTGCATCCTGCATTTTTAACATTGCTGAAATGCTAAAAATGCATGTTTTGCGTTTCAAAGCACAACATGACAGGCACTGTGCGGTGCCTGCCATGTTTTACTTTGAAACACAGAGGGGTACCATAGGTACCCCCCATGTGCACCCCCCCTTCATCCTGGGGGCCATCAACAGGCCCCCAAAGCAAAGACCTTATGCCTTTCCACGGCAGCAACGCCACAGTGGAAAGGCATAGGACCGCAGGCATCATAATATGGCTGGCGGTGTCTCGCAGACACCACCACCATATGTATGCACTTTTTCTGCCGATCGCAAACGCGACTGGCGGAAAAGCGGCAGACGGTCTTGCCGTCCGCCGCAGACCCCCAGCCATCCTAATGTGGCGGGGGGTCTTTTCTGTGAGGATGGCACACTGATTGCCTCCGCCGGGCCGGCGGTGCCTACCGCTGGCCCGGCGGAGGCAATCCGTCCGCCATCCTAATCTGCCCCTAAGTTGGAAAAATTAATCCAGGAAAGAAGTAAATGTTTCTGGCTATTACAAAGAATGCTTGGACAATTTTGTGTAAAAAGAAATTCACATTATTCAGTGGCTATATTACACGTTTTAGAAAAATATGAAAATGATCTGAGATACAAGTCTATAAAGTATATGTTATCTATGTATTTATTATGGTTAATATTGAAACAGTGTTTAGAATATTTCAAATGTGGATGTCGTGAAGTAAACTGTTAAACTCCTCCGAATATCTGTTGTGATTACTAAGCTGGCATAATGTATATAACAAACCACCCCAACAGTGCAGAGGAGTTATCTAATCTGAGTTCCAGGCACAAAATGTCGATGTGTTGCCAACACCACTCCAGAACACTATATTCAATAGATTCAGTAGATTAACATACAATCTCGCATTAATTTATGATGCATGTTGTATCATCCATGAAACATAGTTCATTCCACACTAAGGTTCTTGTGCCAAAGAAGATATATCTAGTTTAAAAAAAAAAAAATTATATTTTTATTTAAACAATTGATTATACAGTAGGTACATCATCATTTATAAATTCCGAATCCGAACATACAATAATGTATACCGTAAAATGAAGAGTGAAAGAAAAAAAAGTGAAGATGACAGAAAACATATCAGTTGTATCTACACTAGCGAGGGTAACATAATAGCAGAATCACCTTCTAAATCTAAAAAATACTTTCTAACCAATTAATGATGGGGGACCAGATTTTTTGCCCCCAGATGCGTTTAACACCGTGTTTTTTATAAACAGATATCTCTAAATTATATAAACCAAGTAACCTGGATCTCCAATTAATAAATGTAGGGGCACAAGTACTGATCCACTGGAAGGTGATACATAGTCTCACTGTTGACATAGCAATAAAAAGAAAGTTAACTTCAGAATTCACACGGACCGTCCCTATTGTAGGACTCTCAACCCCCAAAATTACCAGCTCTGGAGTAAGTATAACTGGGGTTACTAATATTAGATTTAAGAAGTAACTTATATCCTGAAAAAAAGTTCCCATCCCAGGGCAAGTGAAAAACATATGTAAAGAATCGGCTCCAAATAGTCCACATCTATTACATGAGCTCCCCAGAGAGTGCGCCCATTTAGAGGTTTTTGCGGGGAAAAAATATATAATCAAAAACAGACATGAAATGTTGCGATTTCAGGCTCCCAGACAAGATCACAGAATTAGCCAATTCAAGTGACTTATGCAGGTTAATTTGTACTCCTCCTAATTTCCTTTCCCATCGATCACATTGAGGTATTACTTAATCAGGCAACTGGGCCATTAAAGACTGATAGATTACCTCAATGTGTGATTGTCTTTGCAGCAGTTTGATTATGCTAATTGGCTCCAGGTTCCCCTGATTTTTTTGTAATCTTGGGCCTAGGAAGCTCCGGATTTGTAGGATTTAAAAAAAATCACTTCTAGGTAGACCAAATATTTATTGTAAAGCGGTGAATATCATCAAATTACCACCCTGTCTTAGATCCCCAAGAAGCGTGATCCCTGAATCGGCCCATATAAACGTAGTTCTATCCTCAAATATTCATGGTAGAAGACAATGAGCAGAGAAGGGAGTGTATGCATTATTATTTGAAATTGTAAATCTTTTCCGGACTTTCTTCCAAACAGAATAAGCAGATTGTATAGTTTTGAATCTGGTTTTCTTAAAGTAGCTTGGCTCCAGAGTCTTGACTAACCTTTGTTGTGAATTCTCTCTCAAGAGCATCTCGTAGATAGAGGGGTTGGTGGCTGCTGAGCCAGGTTTTTTAGCAGTTATGAGAATTTCCATATGTTGTAGAAGAGCAGCCCAATGATATAGTAAAGAGTTTGGCATGCCCCAGCCCCCCCTTGATCTTGGAAGAGTCATCCACTTTATGGCCCTCTTGGTCTTCGATAGCCCCATTAAAATCTAGAGCAGATCTGTGACATTTTTAAATAAAAAGATGTGGGAAAAAAAAGTAGTATAGTGTGAAAAAAGTATGGAAATTTTGTTAAAATTGACATTTTGATGACGTTGCATCAACCATGTAATGATAGATGCAAGCAATTTAACCTCTCCAAGAGATTACTAACCATTTGGGTAGCTGGTTGTACATTAAGTACCGGAATATGTGCTACATCTGCTGTTATTCTAACCCCCAAATAAGTAACTTCAGGAACGGTTATGATTTCAGATGGACGGAGATTGTCTGAATGTAAACACTGTGTTTTATCAATGTTCAGTATATAGCCGGATACTACACCAAACTGTTTAGCACAAATACTCATTATGGGAAAGGCTAGCCTTAGATTGCTAGTAAGAATAGCAATGTGTGAAGCATAAGCCAATGTTTTATAGGTGATATTATTCAGAGTAACTGGCTCAATATTGGTTTCATTTTCCAGTTTCCCCTGCCCCTTGTGATATTGAGTGATTTTGAATGTTGTCCACTAATTCGAATAGTCGCTTCAGGGGATATATATAGTGCTTGAGTGGCATGGATGAACTCAGATGTTAAGCCCTTCCAGCGTAGAACAGACCAGAGGAACCGCCAGGAGACCCTGTTGAACGCCTTTTCTGCGTCCAACAGGATCATCCTGAGCGGGGATCCCATGGCTTGCGCCAATCAAAGAGGGCGGTTGCTCTCTTAACATGGTCTGTTGTGTCTCTTTCCGGGATGAACCCATGCTGTCTGAGTGATACTAATGGGGTTATGACTGTGCCAAGCCTCGAAGCAATTATTTTTGCATATACCTTGCTGTCGACAGTGATGAGTGTTATCAGTCTATATGATCCTGGGTTTAGTTCAGATTTACTATGGTCTGATGCCAGGATTTGAGGGTCTGTCCCTGTTGGGCAAGTTGGAATAGAGATATTAGAGTGGGCTTCAGTGCTTGCAGGAAAGTTCTAAAGAATTCCAGAGGAATTCCTTCCGGGACCGACCGCTTTCCGGGGGCTAGAGAAAAGATTGCTGACTCAATTTCGTCCCAGATAATAGGGGTATTGAGTAGGCCTGGGCGAAGCACTACGCTACGCTCGCGGAGTTTGCGAAGTTTGTGCAACTTCACAATATGCGAGCTGCACGTAGCACAGTGCGAACACGCATAGTGCAGCGTAGCGTAGTGCAGCGCTAATTTTTTGCTTGTTCGCGGTCCTGAACGCCATGTTCCCGACCGCGAGCAAGCAAAATTACATCCCGGCGAGATTCTCAACGCGGGGAGGTAAGGTTTCTCATTGTGAGTGGTTGTGCATGCTCGCGACTGCTCTCAATGAGTAACTACCAGTTCGCGTTGAGAAAGCTGCAGCTCGAGGAATAATCTACTCGAGCAGCAGAAAACTACAGCTCGCACTGTGCAAGATGCCGTTTTCAATGATTGCACAGTGCCGGATGCTTGTCCGCACTGTGCAATCATTGAAAACACATCTTGCACAGTGCGAACATGCTACTACGCAGCTCGCGTAGTGCTACGTGAAGTTCGCGTAGTGTACTTCGCGTAGCTTCGCGTAGCGCTACTTTGCGAACGACGCCCACCCTTAGTATTGAGGGTCTCATTCTACTCAGAGGAAACTTTTGCCGTTTCAACTCCGCTTAAGTATTCCATGATATTATCGATAGTAGCTTCAGCTTCTGCAGTATACAGTTGAGTATAAAAGTTATGAAAAGCATTAAGTATATCTTGAGATGTATCCAATATTTGGCCTGAGGGTCTTTAATACAACTAATTGTATTTGTCACAGCCCTTTGTTTAATAGGTTTGGCCAAAAGTTTCCCAGTATTTTCCCAGAGTTTGTAAATATCAGACCTGTGCTGGACATATTTAGCAGCAATTTCTTCAGCGTAAAATGAATATATTTTTTATTTAGTAACTGATATTTTATTTTGGCCTGCAACCGTGTTTTGATCAAGACCAATTTGCCTAATAAGCTCAGACTCAGCAGAAGCCAATTCGTTAATCCATTGCTGGATCATATCCTTAATCTCCTTCTGGCGATGTAAAGGGAAGCTGAGAGTCTCACCACGTAAAGCGGCTTTAAATGCATTCCATGCAATAATTTCGGGGGCGATACCCTTATTAATATTGAAGAATTCCAGAATTCATTTAGCCAAATGCTGACAATAGGATGTATCTAGTAACAATTTCTTAACAAACGTCCATGGGTTTGAGGTCCTGGGAAGCCGGGATAATGGAATCCATATAATTAAAGGGTTATGATCAGAAATGACTCTCGGAAATAGATTAATATAAACTTTTTCTGCCAGTTGTTGAGAACAAAAGAAATAGTCTAATCGCACCAATTTATTATGTGGTTAAGCAAAAAAAGGTGTATCCTGGTTCCCCAGATCTGTGTCTATGCCATTCATCTATAAATCTGTTTTCCATCGCTATACCCTGTAAAGCCTTAAACGTCTTCTTCTTACGGCCAGGAAATGGAATGGAGCCACATAGGTTAAAATTATGCTCTATGTGAATATTAAAATCGCCACATATTACCAAAGGAGATGGCCAGGTTGCTAATTCGATATTAATAAAATTCTGAATAGCCGGGTCGTCCAGATTTGAACCATATATGGAACAGATAGTAAAAATAGAACCCTTAATGTCTCCCTCTAAGATCACCCACCGTCCCAATTGATCCTCTTTCTTGCGTCTTAAGACAATTACCCCATGCTTTGCTAGAATGGCAACACCACGTGTGTTGGTCCCTTGGTGCGTGCATGCTAAAAGATCGAGACTGGTATCGCGGAGCCAGTTGCGGTTTCACCAAGAGATGTGTGTTTCCTGCACACACAACACCTCTATTTGCAAATACTTAATTACTTTAGCAAATATCCCCCTTTTTTGGTGATCATTAAGACTGCAAATATTAATAGAACAAATCCATTACTTATCCCTAACAATATTCCATATTACATTGAAGAATAATGATTTGACTTACAGTGTAATTTTCGGAAAAGATTTTAGACACTGCTGAGTTTAACATTATGAATGAATCTTTCAAAAAAGGGTGTACATACTGATTAAACAGATTGGTCATGTCATGTGCTCCACATCGCACCCCCCCACCCCCGCACCCATGTTCCTCTACCTCCCAAAAAGCCACTCCCATTACCTCCCTTCCATGAGACAAAGGGAACTAATTCCCTGGTGATGTGGGGCAGAGAATCCTCCCCCTCCCACCACAACGAACCTTCACCCCTCCTCAAATCAAAACTAATGTGGGATAGGTTACAAAACAGCTTATCCTTGTTAACAGATTACAGGAAAGAAGAAAACAGTGAAAATCTAAAACGTCATATCGTATGAATGCTCCTGAACTAATCCAATAGGGTACCTACCCCGCTATGTGCTGAAAACCGTAAATAAATGGACCCCCATGACAAACCTTAATAGAGGACAAAAATTACTGAGCTTGAATCTCAGAACCAAAAAAGTGCTTTTGCCCTTTGAGAATAATTTTAAATTTTGCGAGGTTAAGAAGGAAAACCTGCACCCCTTTGGCTTGGAATGCCGGAATGAGTTGCCGTCGAGCCATCTTTTCTCAACAGTAGCCTGACAAAAGTCAGGGCGCACAAATAAATCATATTCCTTTCCCTTATGCATTCTATCTGGTCTGGCTAAGTCATAAAGAGCCTCCCTAGCAAGAAAGTTATTGAGCGATATAAGGATGGCCCGAGGCCGAGGATTAGTCTGACCACCAGTTTTTTTATGAACATTGAAGGGGAAACTGTGTGCTCTCTGGATTTGTGTTTTCCAGTCCCAATGTTTTAGTTCAGGGAATGCTTCATCAAAAAGCTCAACAACAAAGTGTCGAGTGTCTCCAACTTCTTTCCCCTCCGGAATCCCTAAAATGCGGAGATTGTTTTTCTAAGAGCAATATTCAATGTCCATAAGCTTCCACACCGTATCGTCTCTAATGGATTTTATAGATTCTGTGAGATTTTTTTGCGAGGTTAGTTCATCTTCCATCTGGGAGATTCTGGTTTCTGCTTCACCCATTCTTGACGAGAAGTCAGCGCATGACTTGGCAACTCTTCTGATCGAGTTTTGGAGTTTCCGATAGGCGCCGAGTGTTTTTGAGCTTTCGGTTCTTGTTTCTTCCCTTAGGGCCATAATAGTCTGATATATTATAGGGAGTGTAATTCCTTCTGGATTTATCTCGGCATTCTCTATATTAACACCTGGTTGAATCTCGGCTGGAGTATCTTTATCATGCAGACAAGATGAGAAGAAGTAATCTGAGGTCAATGATCGGGCCATCCCCTTAGATTGACCCACTAAAGTAGCCATTTCGTGCGGACTGGCTGTTGCACCATGACCCAGTAATATTTTATCATTCTCCTCCTTCCAATGCAGGCTGCTACTGTCGCTCTCATTTGCCGCCCAATTGTTAACTAGATGCTCCTCCCCTTAGAAGTTATTAAATTATTCCCTCCAGAGCGAACTAAAGATAAGGGGTCCATAGGAATAATTAGGAAGACATTCTCAATTAGAAAATAGCAAATTGAGAATGCAATTTCAAGGTTGCAAGGGTGTCAATAGGACACCCTTTTGCACCCCTGAAACAAACATGTGTGCACATGTGGCACACATACTTGTGCTAAGAGCATGTATGTGCGCCACATGGCACTTTAAAAAATGCAAAAAAGTGCATTTTTGAAAGAAATCGCAAATTACCACCAACCTGAAGTTGGTGGTAATTTGCAATTCCTTAAGCCAAAATCGCACAACATGGGTGCTTCCTAAATTGGATTTAAGGAATCTCAATTTGGGTTCCTTATTTTGCGTGTGGGTTTTTGTGTGCTACATAGCACACTGCCCAAATTGTGATCGCAAACGCTAAAATTCTGCAAATTTCTGCATTTGCGATCGCAATTCTGATACCTATATATGGCCCTGAGTCCTCTCTTTGCGAATACTGAAACAATTACTTTTAAACTTCAGAGGATGTGGAACTATCGTCATCCTCAAATGGCGCACACAGGGCAGGATTCTGCATGACCTGTTACTTGTAATGGTCTGGAAGGATTTATTTTCACTGTAGCAGTTGCCAGATGTTTTAATGTCTGTTAGGAATATGCTGCAACAATTTTCATCATGTTCAGAACCTGTTTCACATACTCTCAACTTTAAAGAAAGATGTATTATTTTGCAGGCAGATGAACAGTCAACCCCAGAACAAACACATCTGTCCGGTAAGGGCTTGCTTTATTTGTGATAATGTGCGTCTGCCCTATGTGTGGTGTCAGTCTATGTATGTCGCCATGGAGGATTGTATTGTGCTATATTAAAGTACAGGAAGCCTCTTGGACAAAGTTAGCCTGTCTTCCCTTGCGCAAAATGTGCTTTCTCATTAAATTCTATGAACATTTCAAGCATTATGCTTTCATAGGAAGATGTGATTTGCGGGTACCTCCCATCACTTTTTGTTTACCTCTCATGAAAAGGTCATGGGAGACAGCGGAAGAAGACTGGTTCGAGTAGAAGAGTAATGGAGCACACCTGCTGTCTCCCAGGCTATGCCCCCTCAGTTGGTGTGTTAGTATGATATAATACTATAAAAATGGTGGATGGAACTGCCAGGACCGTAAAGCGGATCTCAGGTTTTCAGCGCTGAAAGTCAGAAATGCCAGCTTAAAGGCTTGGGTGCTACTGGCTAACCACAACATGTGTTCTCTTGTGCGTAGGCTCGTTTGTCAGCATACCCTCAGACAGCATATACTGTATATCGTATATATTGTATAGTTTTGCCAAAAAATACTTGTATGCTTCTGGGGCCTCACATCCAATAATTTGGTTGGTGCTCCTAGATCCGGCCATGTGCCAGTTTTAACCTCATCACTGCGGCGCGAATTCTCCATCACCTCTGTGATCAGTATTTCATTCTCCTCCTGACCGAACTTGCATTTCCTCTTCCTCTTCCCCTGGGACTAAGGCTGGTCATCCTAGCTGGTAGTGGGGTTGGTAGGGATCTTGAAGGAGCAGGTGACTGCTGTCATCTCTGAGGAGTCAATGCTTGGACTTGTGGGATGGGGCAGTGCTGACTATGACCAGCTACAACACCACCAGGGTAAATCACAACAAAAGCCAATGTGGGGAACCACAGTAAGTTGTGCAGTCCATGCAGCTCCGTCCCTGCACTCTGTGGCACTGTCTGCAGGACAAACGGTAGCCACCTGGCTCATCCATGGCCAGACATGAAGACATGACATCAATGGAAGGCTCATGGGCATTTGCAAGCCTTCTAGCTGTGCTATCCTACCTCAAAATGAAAGGTAGAGCAATGTTCAGTTTCTACAAGATAATGCACATTCCTGTTTTAACTGTTCAAGGGTACCTACATTGGTACTAGCCAGCTGAATGTACAACAGCAGAAAGGTACGCACAGGGATGCATTGTATTGTCATTAACACAGTGCAACCCTGCACTTTCATATTCACACAGCTTGGCTCAGCAAGATAGTTCATTGCGCTGCACCACATGTCTATGAAAGATGTCCCTCTGTCTCACCTGGGCCAATGCACATTAAACTAACCTCCAAATTCCTAACAAACAATTGGTATCTCACAGGAGAAAAAACAGACATGAGTTGTGGGGTATATGTGGGCTATGGGTAGTACCTACACATAGTGGCATTTCAAGACTCATGTCCATACTTACCTACATCACACTACATGGTATGAAGCTGTTCTGGCATGCAGGCTTAGATCACACAGGTGTCAGCTGCCATAGTATGGACCACCTGAACGTCTCTCACCTACATATATATTACTGGGTGTGTGGGTGATTGCAAGTCCTATACACAAGTAGACCATTGGCCATATTCAAAGTAAAAAGGTGCAAGGCATCAATTCTCAGTATCTGACCCAGGGGGCACAACTAAAGTGCTTGCACCGCTGTGTTGTACCATTTCTATGTGAACATTCCCCTGGGTAGGGACATGTCACTATTCCCAGCACTCCTACCATCTAGGGTGCTGCCTGACACATATCACTCTATAAGAGCCTACCATGTCAGCCCATTGGAGATGGCCATGCATAATGTAGGTGTTGTAGGCACATGGGAGTCAGTGTATATTCAGGCACCCATCACTGTGTGACAGTCAGTCGGCTGCCAGGAGCAAATTTGGAACAACAAGAGTGGGCATGTATACATATAAGTACACGAGTCAATTGAAACGATGTGTGACACCCTTCAAGTTCAAGGTCAAGAATTTATATAGCGCACTACTCACCCAGAGGGTCTCAAGGCGCTTGGGGAGGGGGTTCAATATTTGTCAGATAGCCAGGTTTTAAGTTCTTTTCTGAAGGAGATGTGGTTCTGTGTAAGGCGGAGGTGAGTGGGGAGTGAGTTCCAGGTCTTGGCCACCAAGTAGGAGAAGGATCTACCTCCCATGGTGGATCTTTGGATACGCAGAACTGTGGCGAGGCCTTGATTGGAGGATCTCAGTTGGCGGGTGGGTGTGTAGAAGGATAGTCGAGTGTTGAGGCATTCGGGACCTAGTTTGTAGAGGGCCTTGTGTGCGTGGGTGAGTTGACGGAATGTTAATCTCTTGTTGACGGGAAGCCAGTGGAGGTCTTTCAGGTGGCCGGTAATGTGATCTTGGCGAGGGATGTCCAAAATGAGTCTCGCTGATGCGTTTTGGATGCGTTGGAGTTTTTTCTGTAATTTGGCTGTAATTCCGGCGTAGAGGGTGTTTCCGTAGTCTAGTCGACTCGTAACCAGTGCGTGGGTGACAGTCTTTCTTGTCTCGGCGGGGATCCAGTGGAAGAATGTTTTGAGCATACGAAGTACGTTGAAGCAGGATGATGAGACGGCGTTGACTTGATTGGTCATCGAGAGTGAAGAGTCTAGGATGAAGCCAAGGTTACGTGCGTGGTCCGTGGGTATGGGTGCTGAGCCCAGATCCGAAGGCCACCATGAGTCGTCCCAGGCAGAGGGGGTTGATCCTAGGATGAGCACTTCCGTTTTGTCTGAGTTAAGTTTAAGGTGGCTGTCTTTCATCCAAACTGCTACTTCTTTCATGCCTTCATGAAGATTGGTTTTGGCGGTGTTGGGGTCTTTGGTGAGGGAGAGGGTCAGCTGGGTGTCGTCTCCGTAGGAGATGATGTTGAGGTTGTGTTGACGTGCGAAGGAAGCAAGTGGACTCATGTAAACGTTGAAGAGGGTGGGACTGAGTGATGATCCTTGTGGTTCTCCGCAGATGACTTCTGTGGCCTCTGATTTGAACGGGGGAAGTCGGACTCTCTGAGTTCTCCCAGCTAGGAACGAGATGATCCAGTCCAAGGCTTTTCCTTTTATGCCGATGTTGCTGAGGCGTTGTATGAGTGTGCTGTGACAAACAGTGTCGAAGGCGGCGGAGAGGTCGAGTAGAATGAGGGCCACTGTTTCTCCGTTGTCCAGTAGTGTTCGGATGTCGTCTGTTGCTGCGATGAGGGCGGTTTCAGTGATGTGTTTGGCTCGAAAGCCGGACTGTGAGGGGTCAAGGGAGTTGTTGGATTCGAGGAAGGCAGCGAGTTGGCTATTGACGGCTTTCTCAATGACTTTGGCCGGGAATGGGAGGAGGGATATGGGGTGGTAGTTTTTAAGTTCGGAGGGTCTGCTGTGGGTTTCTTCAGGAGGGCGCTGACTTCGGCATGTTTCCAGCTTTCTGGGAAGGTGGCAGAGATGAAGGACCAGTTGATGACATCACGGAGATGGGGTGCGATGATGGAGTCTGCTTTGTTGAAGATGTGGTGGGGATAGGGGTCGGTTGGCGAGCCAGAGTGGATGGAGTTCATTAGGCGGATGGTGTCTTCGGTGGTGATTGGGTTCCAGGCGCTGAGGTTGTTAGAGGGCGGTTTAGGTTCTGGGGGGGTGGAGAGGATTGTTTGTTGGAACTGTTTTCGAAGCTGTTATGTATGTCGGCAATTTTGTTGTAGAAGAAGGAGGATAACGAGTCGCAGAGGTCTTGGGAGGGAGTGATGTCGTTTGAGGCTGCGGTGGGGTCGGTGAATTCTTTGACGATGTTGAATAGTTCCTTGCTGTTATGGGCATTGTTGTTGAGTCGAATCTTGAGTGCTGATTTCTTGGTGGCTTGGATCAGCTGGTGGGCTGTGCGGGTGGCTGTCTTGAAGGTGGTCATGTTGTCGGTGGTTGGGTTTTTTCTCCATGTTTTCTCGAGAGTGCGGCATAGCTTTTTGGATTTCTTAAGGTCATCGTTGAACCAGGGGGCCTTTTTACTGTCTTGTTTGGTGTGATGGTTTTTCAAGGGTGCTAATTCGTCAGCGCTGTGAGTGATCCATTGTTTGAATTTGACGGCAGCTTGGTTTGGGTCCGATGAGAGGGCGGGTGGGTTTTGGTTGAGCGATGTGAGGAGTTGGTCGGTGGTGATTTTGTTCCATTTTCTTCGGGGGATAGGTTGTGGGGGGTTGTGGGTCGAGGTGGTTTTGTAGCTGAAGTGAACACAACTGTGGTCCGTCCAGTGGAGAGCTGTGGTGCGATCGAAGGAGATGTGTTTGCTGGAGGTGAAAATTGGGTTGAGCGTATGTCCGGCTACATGGGTGGGGGTGTCAACAAGTTGTTTGAGGCCGAGATTGGCCAGGTTGTCAAGAAGGGTGGTGGTGTTTCTGTCGTTTTTCTTGTCCAGGTGGAAGTTGAGGTCTCCTAATAGAATGTAGTTCTCGGAGGCGAGGGCATGTGGACTGATGAAGTCGGTGATGTCTTCGCTGAATTGTTTACGGGTTCCTGGAGGCCTGTAGATGAGGGTGCCTCTGAGTGTGGTTCTAGGGTCGGTGTGGACCTGTAATTCTATTAGCGAAGGGACTTTTGACATTTACTTTCTCTTCACGATACCTGCGAAGACCTCACCGCTTGCTCGACTTGTCTCCCTCCCGCCGCCGCAGTTCCATACGCGGCCGCCGAGCGGAGGGAGACTACATCTCCCAGGTGCTCCAGCACTCGGGGACAGGAAGTGATGCAGGAGCGCCCGGTGGCGCCTTCAAAACCACCGGCACCACCCGCGTCGCGGGAGCGCGCGGGAGCGCCCGGGCAAAGGGCGGGCCCTCGGTGGCCGAGGTAGGCTGGGCTGGGCCCTGTTATTTTCATTTTAGGTTAGGTATTTCAGTGACTGGAGGTGTGTCACTTTGAAGGAGATATCTCTGAATACTGGCCGAGTATCTATTGTAAACTTCTCTGAGGATTCATTTTATGGACTAGTTATTGTTATTTATATATATATCTTCTGTGCAATAGCCTGCTGCTTGGTTGGTTACTTTTCCGTTTATCATGACAGCAAAGAAATTACGCTCTGGAAGAGTCCTAGGGGGGAGGTCATGTATAAAAACCAGATCTAACCCCCTGAGGAATAAACATGACAATAGTGTGTTATTGAAGGGACAGATGCAGTTACTGAAATTATGGGAAAAACCTGTTGATAAGACTGTGGCAGTCCCGGTAGTTGCTGGTTCTGAGATGGTGCTTTTGGTGGATGCACCGCCTGATGTGGAGAAATATCCCAAACCTGAGCCAGCCTCTGTAAAAAACTTGCCTTCCCTGTCAATAACTACTGATGCTAATCTCCCAGTAGATACTTTAAGGGGAGAGCATCCTGATAATATGATAGCAGATACGAAAGTCCCTCTGCCTAACATTCTTAAAGTTGCAGAAAGTCCGGACGTGGCTATAAAAGGAGAGTCTTTTCTGTCCAGTATCGATCTTGAATTGTGTGGTTGCTACATGGACGATAGAATTCTGAAACGCAATGATCCTAGTAAGACAACAAATGGAGCCACGCCGTCAGGATTATTGCTATATAGTAGTACTCCCTCTATAACATCTAATGACATTCTTTCACCGCAAAATGATTCTAGGACTCCACCACTTAATCTATCCGGTATCTGCCCCCTCACTGCTTCTGGGTTCCCTAAAAACGATAAACCTATCTCTGATTCCCTGATAGCACTAGAACATTTACTGGCTTCCATATTGTTTTTACTGGGCAAATTTGTTGGGAGCTCTGATTGCATCTTGGACTCAGTTACACAGATATTGAAAGTATTACTGGCAAAAAGCACAGAAAATGGTAGACCCCCCACCCCCCGGAGATTGTTTTGCAGAATGTCCTGGATAGCAGTAATTTACTGCTAAAAAATGCGCCTGCGGGTACGCCAGTAGTGGTTGACAAACATGAGCCCTCAGGGATGCCTATTCCATCCGTTTCAAATTGTAAGAAGGAATCAGAACCTTTCTTAAAGGAAGAAAGTTTGGTGGATGTGAACTTAAACGCTGGAAATGAGTTATTCCCAATTTTCAACCTAGATAAAAAAGAGCCTGAAGTGAATCTTGATGTAAATGGAAAAGAAAAAGAAAAAAGCAGAAAGAACAAAGGGAAAAATAGGAAACCTGTTCGTAAGTACAAGAAGAAAAGACAGAGGCAAATTATTTTTCAAAAACATATAAATACAGAAGTGCTTGATGTTGTAGATATTGAAGATACCTCTTTATTGGACACTTTTTCTAATAAGGCTGCTGTTTGCACTACTGGCTCTGTAGTCGAAGGTCCTCTTGATGTTCATGCCAATGTTGCGGGAGCCCCTTGTCAAGAGGATAATGGATTAGTGCCCATAGCTTCAATCGAAGAGGTGACAAGAACTATTCCTGTTGCACCAGGGACACTTAACCCATCAGCGCCTATCTTTCGGCTGCCGGTTGTTGTTGCCACAAATTCTCCTTCTGTACATTTTAAAGCCCCTAATTCTTATGTGGATACTTTGACTCTGGACTTTTTGCCCTTATTTGACTCTGACCTATACCTAAACAGGTTGCTTAATTGTTTTAAGGATATTGAATGTTTAAAACTTATTCAGTCGAGTGACATTGACTTGGTTTCTTTAGTAAGGTTTGAAAATGGGCTACGTGTACGGGTAAAATTCTGTTCTAAAATAATAGCTAACCTTGTACTACAACAGGCGGAATCGTTTCAATGTAGAGGGATTGATGTGTTACCCTTTTTCCATAATGGAAAGGATATTTACCCTAGAGAGGGGGCACAAAGTTGGGCTTTAGGCAGGAAGATCCGTCCACATACAATAAAGATTTAAAAATCTGGGTCTCTAGAGGTAAACTTATGGTTTCCCAGGTACTACCTATCCCTTTGAACCTGACTGTTCCTACAACTGAGGATAATCATCGGTGGAACTGGCTTCCAGACATTTTTATCTAATAATATTACGGATAATCCAAGACTGTTTCAACATCTTTAACAGTCAATTAAAAGTCTTATCCTGGAATGCAGCAGGGTTACATAATAGACCGGAGAAACTTGATTTCCTATTTTCTCTGAATGCAGATGTGATATGCATTCAAGAAACTTGGTGTAAAAATATTCTATACGGGGGGAAAGATTATTTTGTGCTTGAGGCTGCAGCTACGTCATCGAAAAAAGGTCACGCAAAAGGTGGAATTGCCTGCCTCATGCCTAATTCACTACAATGGCAATTTTCCCATTATGTTGACACAAGTAACCTTTTTCAAGCAATACCTATTAATAATCTAGCCAGTGTAGGTAGCCAGTACTTTCTGGTAATTATTAATGCATACATTCCGCCTGAAGATGTTTTTAGTATTGTATTGAAGCGAATGTTTTCTTATGTTAAACAATTATTAGAGCTTGACCAGCCCCCTTATATTCTACTCGTGGGTGATTTGAATAGCAAAGTTTCTAACTCAAGCGTAGACTTGTTTAGAAATAAGTCTAAAGAAGAGGCATATAATATACCCCAATCTATCTTTCCAAATAAAATAAAAACTAGCAAAAGAGGAAAGATGCTGTTAGAAGAACTTAGCTATCTAGAGGGGTTAATTGTAAATGGTAGGATGCCATCTGATACACCTGCTAAATTCACTAATAGGTCCCCTAAGGGTGAATCCATCCTTGACTATGTAATTACGGACTATGACACTTTATCCTTTATTCAGGACATATTGATTTCTCAAACTCCCATGAGCGAGCATAACGTGACCAGTATAACTGTTTCATTACAACCTCCGGTCAATGATTCCTGGTCTTTAAGTAATAGAGGAGTTTCTCTTCTTTGTAAGTCCGGCAGATGTTTCTGGAACCCTACTATTATGAAGGATTTGCAAAACATTCTTGCACAAACCTTACTTGAATTAAAAGAATGGCAGGGTATGGAATTCTTTCATTTTGAAAACTTTATGAAGAAGCTTACTGCGACTGCAAAGAAGCCAAGATATCCTAGGAAAGTGAATTTTGTTCCTAGTTTATTATTACCCTTAAATAAAGAAATAAATAAACTAGTGAGGCAACAGTTTCTTTTTAGATCCAGGGAAAATGTTAATAAGTTATCCTTACTAAAAAGAAGGGGGACCAGACTGAGAGCAAAATTAAAAAAAGAAAAAGAAGACTCACTCTGGATTAGTTTAAGGGAGGCTTCTGTCTATGGTAAATCTAGAGACTTCTGGTCCATAATTGGTAAGGGATGTGGTGCAAGAACTTCCCCTATTCCCATCTCTATTCCTGAAGATGTCTGGATCTCATTTATATCGAATTTGTATGCGTCTAATGGCGTAGAGGGTGAGGATTGTGACCTTGTTTTGGACAGTGGGTATACTATGGATCCTCCATCTGAGAAATCCATTGCTTCGGTGATCAAGAGTATGCGCTCCTCCGGAGCAATGGGTCCGGACGAGTTGCCCATTTCAGCACTGAAGGAGGATGTCATTTCATGGAGTAGGATTCTTTTTCCTTTGTTTAAAGCCTGCTTCTTAATGAGATCAGTTCCTACATCTTGGAGGGGAAGTATACTAATACCCATATTTAAGAAGGGAGAGCGGGATAAACCCAAGAACTACCGTTTGATAGCTTTACTGGATTCTATTGGGAAAGTTTTTGCTAAGTGTCTTTTAATATTAATCACTGATTGGGTGGAGGCAAATGGAATTCTACCTTTGGAACAAACTGGGTTCCGTAAAGAGCATGGTACACTTGATAATTTAACAGCTCTTCAAGTGATTGTGGACAAATACGTACGAGTGCGAGGAGGTGGAGTATATCCGGCATTCATAGACTCCTCCACAGCATTTGACAAGGTGGACCGTCCGATGCTGTGGAGAAAGCTTACTGTATTGGGTATGCCACCACAGCTACTGGAACTTGTAAGATCCCTTCACTCGAATACCTGGTGTAAGGTGCTACAAGGCGGAGAAAGGGGTCTTTCACAGACTATCCCATCCCTGAATGGATTAAAACAGGGGTGTATATTGGCCCCATGTTGTTTTCATAATATACTGCGGACCTACCTGCTTCCATTGCTGCATGTGGTGGGTTAGCCCCGGTAGTTGGAGGTTCATCCATTTCTGTTTTAATGTATGCGGATGATATCCTCATTTTAGACTTAACTCCGAAGGGCTTGTCTATATGGCTGAGATACCCGCCACCCCCTCTCAACACAATTCCCAAAAGGAGGGAAACCGGAAACAGTTCTTAAAGTTTTTGGATGTGGGATGGAGTGACCATCCCGGCCGTATTTATTAAAACAAAAAATTAAAACATTAAACGTTTTCATGTTATGTACAATTTCATTATCACATTACGAGTTTGGCTAACCTTAACATAATCTCTAATACAGAGGTTCTCCTAGCCGAACTAGCATCCTACAAAAACATTCTCTAAGAACACTGAAATTGTACATCCTAACGTTTAAGGGCCAACGGCAAGGTCATAACCGGTGTCAAGATCCCTAACCAGACTTACCCCTCCCACTTGGGAGGGGCGACAGCACAGAGGCTTACCTCAAGTGCTACTACTAACAATTTCCCTTGACTTGACGGGGGCACTTAAGACTCGACGCCATTTAAAGGTCGTTCGAACACTTGTGTGTGGTATCTAGAAGGTATCGTTGACCTCTCCCCACCCCACACAACTTACCGCATCTGCCGTCGCAGATGACACTGGCCCCGGGAAATTCCCCAGGAGGGGGCTGTAACCCCTCCTACAAAGGAAGGGGCCTTGACCGCCTTTCCTTTACTTCCGGCGTCCCGCCCTTAGACGGGACCGCCTCCCCACTGAGGGGCCAATGGCCACCTCTCCCGAGCGCTCCCATCCGTGTTGGGTGACGCCCACTCATAGGGATCTACCAATTAGTGCTCACCGATCATGACCTTACCGCCACAGGTCCGGATAGTTGACCGGCTATCCGGACCCCCCACAAAACTCCTACCTAAAGGTCATGTTTTAAAGATTTTAACCAGGCTAGGAAGTCTCCTATGAGTAACTCATTCCCCGCCCTCGACAAATGCACACCATCCCCCAGATACATACTGTCATCATTAATACAATTATGCGAGATCGAATGCAATGTCTTGGAACGGAACAACCTACTCACTTTGTTATTCAATTTTCTAACAGAATGATTCAAGGCAGGGATCGAGATAGCCCCCAGCCACACTTTTCGTGGGATCATATGAGACCACGCAATTAGGCACCCCGGAACTCTCCTCGCTAACCAACTTACCGTGGAAAGCATAGCCTCCAGGAGAAGTCGTCTACCGGTGGTGACCAAATCATTGCCCCCCAAATGCACTATGACTATGGACGGCGGTGACCTCATCCGCTCTAACAAGCCCTCAAAAAATTCCTGAAACTGGTCAATACAGAGACCGCCCCTTCCGTAGAAGGACACTCTGTACCCGTATTCCCCAGGTACGTGAATCATGTCACCTGCTTTGAATACGTCTGCGGCCCGTCTCACGTATGAGTGGCCCACGACCCACACCTCCTTCCTCACAGCCGGTGACGTGCGACCGCTGGCCTGGTGTTGGGTTGACTGCTCAGTCTGCCCTGCCGCGTAGGCTTGTGCAACTGCAAACAAACAAAAGACAAGAGGCGTGAGTACATGATTACAGCTTCACAACATGTGCAATCGCACGTACCTCTTATAACAATTGGAGGACCAGCGCCCCACACGTTTCACCTGTTCCACATTAAGACCCCTGGCTGTAGCTTCAGTGGCAGCCCCTATACGAAAGGAGTGGGTCCCAAATTCGCCCGGGTCCAAGCCCGCTGCGGCAATGGCCATTGCAAGCACCCGTTGAAACTGAAACCTCGTCAGCGGGGTGGCGTCTGCATGCCTCAACAATGTCCCTCCCCATGATGCCACTCTCTGTGCTAGGTAATCTTCTAAGCACTGTACCGGACACATGGATGACTCGGGGTTTCTGCGAATGATCGTGCAGTCCCCTCTCCCATCTTGGTCAGTCTTAGACCTGAGAAAGGAGACAATCATCGCATCCCCCCTGATCTGAACATGTTCCCTGCACAAGCCCCCCGTCACATCCTGTTTGTTCCTTGCAACCAGCTCACTAACTCTCATAGCCCCGTGAAACGCCAGCGTAAATGCAGTCCGGAACAAACAGGTCTCAAAAGGGGACGAGCATGTGTTCGGGAGTGTGGCCAGTAACTGGGACAACCTGTCTAGACCTATCGGTCGTCTCACGTCTATTCTGCGACCCTCTAGGCGTTGCCACCCACGCAGCGCTTTTTGTACTGTAAAAGACGCTGTTGGGTCCCGGATGCCATGGGCCCTGGCGACAAAGGAAATGGCGGCACGATGCCTTTGGGCCGTAGCCACCGATTTCCCAGCCCTGTGTAAAGACATAAGAAAGAGTACTACCCACTCTTCCTGACCCCAAAGACCCCCTCTCTCTGCCCCCAAAAAGGCTAAATAGGCCTGGAACGCCCCTTCATATGCCTTCCTTGTCCTGGGTGCTAGACTCTCTCCCACGAGGTGACGAAGTTCGGGGCACCGAGAGACCAGAGAGCTTCGGGGAAGGGTGCCGGCTCCGGGTCCGCTGAAGGAAGGAAACCCGAGAAAGCCTGCATATGAAAACGAGACAATGCGTCAGCAGCCTGATTCATCACCCCTGGGACATGTTTTGCTCTGAATACCACGTTCAGTTGCATACATACTAGGACGATTTCTTTAAGCAGCCTCAAAATCAATTTACAATGGGCTGACTGACTATTGATGCATTCTACCACGGTCATATTGTCGGACCAAAAAATGACAGAATGATCTCTGAAACCTTCTGGCCAGGTTCTCAGGGCCACGAGAATGGGAAATAATTCAAGGAAAGCAATATTACTCGTTAGCCCCTTCTCGTGCCACCATAAGGGCCATCTTTGAGCAGACCAGTTCGTGCCGAAGATGGCGCCAAAACCTATGCTTCCTGCTGAATCTGTCCATAGCCCAAGCTCTTCCGAGGACACGGCTGGCTTGTTCCAGACGACTCGGCCATTGAAGTCCGCCAAGAATGCTAACCATATCCGCATGTCCTGGCGGACCTCAGCCGATAACCTCGTGCGATGATGACCCTCCTTTAGGCCAACCATCGCTTGGGCAATGGAGCGGGAAAAGGGGCGAGCCATTGGGATTACTCTCAAGGCAAAGTTTAACTTCCCCACTAATTGTTGCAACTGATGCAGTGTAACCTTGGGTGTATTCAAACATACTCGGAGGGCTGTCCTGAATTTCAACACTTTGCTAGCTGGTAAACGGAAACACCCCTCCCCTGAGTCCAACTCGATCCCCAAAAACTCGAGGCAAGTCGTGGGACCCACAGTTTTACCCGGTGCCAACGGCACGCCAAAATGACCCATCAACACACAGAATTCATCTAAGGCCTGGGCACATTCGGGATTTCCGGCGGGACCAAGGAACAAAAAGTCGTCAAGGTAGTGCATCACATTTCGAAAACCCGTTTTCTTAGTGAACACCCATTGCAGGAAAGTACTGAATTGCTCAAAATAAGCACATGATATAGAGCATCCCATTGGCATACACCTATCCATGTAAAATGATCCCTGGAACCCGAATCCCAAAAGACGCTGATCGTCTGGGTGTACCGGGAGCAACCGGAACGCTGACTCGATATCTGATTTCGCCATCAACGTCCCGGGCCCCAGGCGATTCAAGATGGCTACTGCCTCATCAAACGATGCGTATCGCACCGAACAAACTCCTGGATCAATTGCGTCGTTCACTGAAAGACCATGTGGAGCAGACAGATTATGAATCAAATGAAACTCACCTGGGTCCTTCTTGGGGACCACCCCTAACGGAGAACAAACGAAATCCGGTACCGGGGGTACACTAAACGGGCCGGCGACCCGTCCCCGGCTAACCTCTTTCTGAATTTTCCCTTGCACTACGGATGTATGTTGTAAAACGGAAAGTTGATTTTTGCACATCCCTACACCCTGAAAGTCCCCTACCGGGATGCGGAAACCATGTGTAAAACCGTTCCGCAGCACCCCGGCAGAAGTCCGATCCGGGTATTCGCTGAGCCAGGGAATCATTGCCAAGGTATCAATCGGAGTCGGTAAAGGCGCCCCTCGGCCTAGCTTAGACCTGTTTGGCGCCTCCCTTACCCCCATTCTCACCTGTTCTGGCTCTGCACGATGACTCAGGATGGGATGACCCACACGTACTACATTCGTGTCTAAATTTACACGATCCCGGAGGTCTGGTACATTTCCCTCTGTTGAAGTTATAACAGAAACCCTTTTTCCCTGTATTGCCTGCGGGCCTCGACTGGTCGTCGGTGCTCGTACTTGGTCGAAAGGGCGACCCCACATTTTGGCGGGAGTAATCAACAACATTGCTCCCGACCAATGGCGTTCTTAACATTCCCGATTCTTTCATTTTATCCCATGTTAAAGAATCGTAACAATCCCAAGTCAAACTCTTGTTATGTTCCTTTTCTTTCCTGAACAGATTATCATAACAAAACCAATGGTTACCTTGATACGCTGTCGAGTAACCCATAATTCGTGATTGGTAAACGGGAAACTCAGGAAGCAACTCGGGCCTACGTTCCCCCAAAATCGATGTAAAAATACCCCACGCATTGCCCCAGTTGCCAATGTTCTCATTTACCTTAAAGGCGGCCATTTTTGCGCGCCAAACACTCGGATGCATTAGGTCTTTCTGACTTTTTACATGCTCCACATCATAATGATCAACAAGCAAGGAAAATATATTCACGTATTCCCCTGCCCAGATCTTTTCCTTTATAGCTAAAGGCACATGTTGTCCCAATCTCTCTCTACGAGAGGGTGCTGACTCGTCCCGTGCAATCGGCAATGGCCGCTTACCTGAACCGGACGCAGCTTCTGCCGCTTGCGGCTTGTCTATCCCCGCCAACGGTGCAGCCACTCTAGCTGCCTCTTTCTTCTCACGAAGCCCTTTTATCAGCGCCTGTGCCTCGGCAGCCGTGGCGCCATCACTGCTATCCCCCAACCATGCTGCTAGCTGTGCTGCCAGCTCGGGGGGCATGTCCTCCTTGGATGTCGGGGTGACGACAACAGGGATTGGATTACCCTCGATCGGTACTGGGGTCGGCGCCTCGAGCGGGGCAGAGGGAACCGGGGCGTCTCCACCGGCTGGAACCCTTCTCGGCCTCTTAGGTCTCCCTCCAGCCGGCGCAGGGCCCGAACCCTCCTCCCCATCTCGCTCCGCCAACCGTTTCTTTATGTCGGACACCTCTTTGCAAAGGGCCCGCACCATCTGGTCGGTCGTCATTCTTTTTGCGCCTTTCTTGGGCATCTCTCCGAGGAAGTATCTGTAAGACAAAGAAAAAGATCAAAACGCTCAAAATTGGCTCTTCGTTCCGTCCCGAGCTCACGTGTAGCGAGGAGGTGCAGCTTCGGAGCACAAGAACAAGAGGACGTCTTCTGGTCTTGCGCCTTCTTTTATCCGTCTTCAGGGCGGGCGAAAACCCGCCCCTGCCTGCCCCGAGGGCGTGGCTGGCTGCGTCGGTGTCTAGGCCAGCCCACTCTAGGGCGGGAAAAAGCGCGCCCCGGCTACGCCGCTTCGGGCATACCAGCCGAGACGCGCCTCCCGCCCAAAAATGGCTTCCCGGGGGGATCGAGGCACTCAGCCATACGTTCGGGGGGACCGAGTGGTCGCCCCTTTCCAACCGCCTGCAAGCATTACATTTATTTGCAGAAGCACATTTTACGAAGATTAATGCTTCCAAAAGCAAAATCATGTGCATTTCTGGAAGAAAAAAATGTAGGTCTGAAAACTTCGGATGGGCTATAGGAGGCCAGACACTAGAGGTGGTTAAAACTTACACCTTTTTAGGTAAAATAATCTCGGCAAACCTAAGTGAGAAACCCCATATTGAACATAATTCGCGTAAAGCATTGGCTCATGGTATGGGGTTATGTTACTTGTATTCTGCTACAGGAAAAAGACACTTTGCTTGATTTTTGGAAGTATACAGAGCAAAAATCCCTGCAACTCTGCTGTATGGAATAGAATTGGTGGAGTTAAGGCATTGGGGTTTTTTGCAGTTAATGGAAGGAAAGTTACTAAAGAAGAATTTCTTCCCTTAATACAGCTTGCTCCGTGCCTGCATGCAGGCTGGAATTTGGCCTTCGGAGCTGTTGGGCACAGGGGTTGATTGCCCTGGTAAGGTGGGTGGCCTGTTTGGCCAGAGGTAAATCGGGTTCCTTACGGGCATATATTAAAAACGAACTACTGGGCAATTTAAACGAGTTTTCACTAATAGTAAAAAACTTTAGAAAAGCGGTAACAATGTTAGAGTTGGATGCAAGTACTTTGTTCTTACTTTCTCCTTCTCAACTAAAGTCTCAGCTGAAATATGCATCTTGGGAACTCTGTTTTAAATTGAATATGACTGCTTTACACGAAAAGAAGGGTGGTGATTTACTTTTAAGCACGTACTCAGTAAAGCAGGCCCAGCAGTACGTTTCTTGGAATATCCCTCATAGAGTCCGTAGGCTATGGTACCTTTTAAGACATGATTTGCTTCCTCTAAATTCACTTTTAGCAAAGTGGTATGGGACATCTCCAGTATGTAACCTTTGTAATAAGGCAGTGCAGGACCAAAATCATGTTTTGTTTATTTGTCCTGCATTACGTCCATTGCGCTCTAAATGGTTAAAATCTATTTGTCTACAATTAGGAATCCTTAATGTAAATACTTTCTTTCATGCCCTTTATTGTCCACCTAATGAAATGTTTTGCTCAAAATTTTTAACTTTTTTAAGGGTTTTTTAGATATTTATTAATGATACCTAGAGATGTTGTTTGAAGATTGTTCGGCCAGTGTTAAAGATGTGATCTTTTATTCGGCTTTTATTGTGATTTTTTATTGTATGTAGTGGTGTAGAATTATGTGATTGTTTTATGTGGCCCTCTTTTGAGAGCCAAAAACATAATAAACTTAAACTTATATAGAGAAACTTATGTAGACCTGGAAGTGGAGGTGTTCGCGGTTGTAAGGTTATCGTTGGAGCTGGTCGTGATTTTGATGGTGTTTTTATGGATGATGGCGATGCATCCTCCTTTTTGGTTGGTGCGGTCTTTTCGGATGATCTTGTAATTGTCCGGGATGGCTATGGCGATATCGGGTGTTGATGATGCGTTCATCCATGTTTCAGTAAGGAAGGCGACGTCCAGTGATGTAGTGTCGAGTAGATCCCAGAGTTCGGTGGCGTGTCTGTGGACCGAGCGGGTGTTCAGCAGGATGCACTCAGATAGCCAACTCTGGTCATGAGGAAATAGAATGAGCGACAGTGATTGGAATCTGACTACTATGACAGAGCGCATACACTCAGAGTTGTCACACAGTCGTAGTGTTGAAAATGCAGAGATTCAGTCATCTGAAAGGGTAATAGAGTGCTATTTGCAATTCATACACTTAATAACAGCTGTCCTAAGCATCAATGAGGAACTCTAAGTGTAATGTAGTGCACTTGCTTCAACCATGTTACCATGTAAAAGGTATCACCAATTGCATTTCCCCATCTCATTACAGAGGATGAACCCTCACCTCCTGGCCAGCACCCTGTCCAGGACATCAGTGAGGATGGTCATGATGACATCCATCGACCATGACACCCTCCAACAACTCCTGGTCACAGATTACCTTCCAACGGACTGTGATAGGAGTCCAGCAGGAGCTTGCATATCAGGTACAGCCGGGATGGAGACCCTGGTACCCACCCAAAGGGAGTCCGTGGGTGCCTCCATCCTAATAGGGATAACACTGCTCTCATCAGAGGCCCCAAGTATCCACTCTGTGTCCTTCAGCAGTCCCCGGCTGACATTGCTAGTGTCATGAGGTAGAGGCATCAACAACTGCCCTTCAAAAGTGGCACCAGTGATGTGTCCAAAGAGATGGGGGCAATCAGAACAACCTTAGAGACCATGGAGCAGAATTAGGACTCCCACATGGCTGCCTACCACTATGACATTGCTACTGTGTTGCAAAACCAGCAGATCCTCTTTACTGCTGTGCTGCCTGATGTGTTGGCACAAATGACTGCTGCTCCAGTCAAAGTTCAAAGTTCAAAATTTTCTTTATTCGGCATTTCAACAACACCATAAAAGTACAGTATTTAAAATATACAAACAATTCATTAAAAACTAGAGAAATCTACAATGTACAAGAACATCCTTTTCTCTCCACCCATTTCAGTGTCAAATTCGTTTTCCATTTTTCAGCCTGTGGATCTCAGTCTAAATGAATATCTTAAAAAATGTATCACACAAAATAAAGTTAGGGGATCTCTACATTCTTTTTAAAAAACAAGGGCATCTCTCGCTGATCTTAAATTAGCCTTTTAAAAAAGATGTATTCGAAAATAGCGCCTAGGTATTTGATAAAATGGGCATAACAATACAAAATGAAGCGTGTGCTGCGGAGATCTATGATCGCAGCCGCAGGGACCCTTTGACTCAACTGCATTAGTAAAACCCACGGGTTCAGCTAATAGGTGGTGAAACAGGTTGAGCCTAAAACGTGTTAATAAAAACCTGTCATGCGAGTTGTATACAAGGGAGAGATAGGGCTCCAGCCCACTGGAGGACTTCACTGTCATATAAGCCTGTACTGTCTGCTTGTTTTTTCCCCTAGATTCTCGTGACGTGGCTGTAAGTTTGTAAAGCTTATCATTTACTCTGGCTTGGTCCTGTTTTACAATACTCTGTGGATTTGCAAACAGGTTTCCACATCCAATGCTCTCCAGGGCCTCTTTTACATATTTCAGCAAGGGAATAGACATACCTTTCTCTCTACCCATGTAGTCAGTAATTACCTGCTGGGTCAGATTAGCTTCCTGATTCAACAATAGTTTTAGCCAAGCCATAAGGGGTCTATTCCTCGCCCTGTCCTACAGGTACCTGCAGCCAAGTTCCTTGTGTATTATATATGACGATACACATTTTGGAACTTTCAAAAGCCTCCTTAAATACTTGTTTTCCTGCGTCTGTAAGCTATTTACATTTACCATTCCCCATAACTCTGCGCCGTATACCACTTTAGCAAGAGTGAGAGTTATACATAGTCAGCATTTGCTCCGGGGCCCAAACGGCCAGTCTGCGTCCAAAATTCATTAACACTCCTGAGCTAGCTGCTAACTTATTGCCATGTGCCTTGACCAGTGGTTTGAAATTCAAATTCCTATCAAATAAGATGCCCAAATATAAAAAAGTCTGGACTTTTGCCAGACATGTAGCGCCTATTCTGTAATTAAAAAATGTTCCCTTCTGTTTTGGGCCCACCTCCATTACGTAAGATTTTGTCAGATTGGCGGATAGGTCTAGGCTAGTCATAAACTCGACGAACCCGTCAATCAGACGCTGCAGTCCCATTGTCGTTTGGGCCAGGAGGACCGCGTCATCCGCATAAAGCAGGACTGGCACAGATCTACTTCCTATTCTAGGTGTGTCCACTTTCAAATTAATAAAAAATAGTTCAAGCCCGTTAATATAAATAGAAAACATAAACGGGGCAAGTATACATCCTTGCCTGACCCCGCTCGTACACTTAAAGGACTCTGTCTGGTCACCCTCCAGATTACACCTCACTTTTGCAGTAGTGGTTTGGTGAAGTGTTCTCAAGATATGAATAAGACGTGCATCAACCCCCAGGTCCGACAATATTGCCCACAGCTTCAAACGATTTACACAATCGAAAGCTACTGCCAGGTCCATGAAGGCTAAATATACTTTCTCATTACTGGCCACTGTATATTTCGTGACCAGTAAATATAAATTTAAACACTGGTCTGTAGTAGACCCGCCAGCCCTACAGCCATACTGTACTTCCGTCAGTATACAATTTTCAAATTCCCAACTCATAAGGCGGTTCAGGATTGCCCTGCCCATTACTTTAGCTTTTACATCAATCAAAGAAATGGGCCTGTAACAATGGGGGCTTTCCGTATTACCTTTCTTAAAAATTGATACTATTATAGCCGTCTCCCATGAGCGTGGTTATAATTGTACCAATGGCTGCATTTATAACTCTTGTGACTAACGGACCCCATAATTCAATGTTACACTGGTCTGTAGTAGACCCGCCAGCCCTACAGCCATACTGTACTTCCGTCAGTATACAATTTTCAAATTCCCAACTCATAAGGCGGTTCAGGATTGCCCTGCCCATTACTTTAGCTGTTACATCAATCAAAGAAATGGGCCTGTAACAATGGGGGCTTTCCGTATTACCTTTCTTAAAAATTGATACTATTATAGCCGTCTCCCATGAGCGTGGTTATAATTGTACCAATGGCTGCATTTATAACTCTTGTGACTAACGGGCCCCATAATTCAATGTTACTTAAAAAAAGGTCTGGCGGGATTCCATCTGGACCCGGGGCTTTATTTCGGGTAAGACCCTTTATGCCTCCCTCAATCTCTTTTAGGGTAAATTCTATATATATGTAGGTCTATCATGACTCTCCCATTTTTAGCTTTTGTTTCAGCAAAATATTGAATAGTATAGCAGTTATTTTTAATAAGTTGGACATCAGTGGATGGAAGATGGCTTTCCTGCAAACAAAGTACATCAGGGAGAATGCTCCTCACCTTCCTTCAAATCTTATGCTGTTTAACTGGGGGAAAAAAACAGTAAATTCCATGACAAAACCGTTACCATAGTTCAGCTAAACTGCAGTCTTTCCTCGAAGAGCAGCATATCTTGGCATGTGTCTCTTAAAATCAAAAAACTTGAAATTCTGCATGACTTCATTTAACACCCCTCCCTAGGACCACCCTTGTCAATCCCCCCATTGCTCTGCTCCCCTTCCCTTCTTGCATGTCAACTAAATCTCTCCACAGGAATATACACCCCCACACGCAGTGATGAAGTGCATCACAATCTGCTATCCCCTCTAGTCTCCCACAAAACCATAACGTTTCCCTCCACTTGATTTTCATGCGCTAGCCTCCGTAAGAGGAAGGTTTGACATTCAAGGGTCTCAAGAGTCTGGATAAAATATGCTGTAATGGTACAATACTTTTCACAATTGAAAAACATAAATGATGATTTTCATCTCATCCCTCTAGTATCATAGTTTATTAATTTAATTGAGCTATTCAATGATCTTAGGCACAAATTAGCAAAGATTGATACCAAGTCCAGAAGTCTATATGCTCTATCTTGCCAGTTTCATTTACAGGGTCATCGTCCCAATGTGCTCAAATGTTTCCATTTCTCTGTCAACTTCCCTGTCTGCCGCTCCACCTCTCTTGATGCATATGGGGATTCGCTTTTGAAGGTCCAATGTTCTCCTAAGATTGTTACAATATTTGAACCACTTGAGCCTTAGAGTCCAATTGGAACCATTGAGCAAACAGAAAAGTCCACCTGTAGCACATCTGTCTCCTGCACAGTTCCAACATTATTGGATTGAGAATTTGTCTTTTGTTTAAGGTGCTTTGTGAGATATCTTGAAAAAGGTTGATGGTTTGGTCTCTGAAAGTGAAGTTGTTAGGTTGCCAGTCTTCCTAGCTTTCATCATTATTGTATTTTGAGTTGCGATTACCCCAGTTTTGCAATAATTCCTCTGGGGTGCATACCCAGTGCATCTCTCGGGGTGCCCACCCAGTGGGCCCGAATGGTGAGGATTTCTTATGACTGGTCTTCATTCAAACGAAGCTAAACAGCTCTTGCAGTTTTGGACGACATGCGACCATTCTTTGTTTGCTTGGACATACGTAGCTATCTATTATATCTGTGGGATCGATCTTCCAAATACATGCATATGTCCTATTTTGCCTTATTATCCTCCTCCATTGTAGCCTGGTGTTCATGGGATTTCTTCATCTCTCTTCTCATTGTCACTATATCATCTTCCTTTGTAACAACATGGCTTGGATCTCTTTTGCCACATGAAAGTACGCAGATGTCATGTCTGCCATCAAGCCTTGTATCTGAATGATAACCATGTTGGAGATGTTGTCATGTATCTCTCCTAATCAAATCTGCTTAACTTCTTTCAAAAGCAGATGGGTGATGTCACCCTTTTTAGATGCCATTTCTGTTGTCTGGGCTCTATGTTGGCCTGGGGTTACCAATGTTTGATTGTCTGCTCTTTTCCAACAGTCTTCAATCTCCCTTTTCACCCCCAGCCTTTTTGGGTATCTATATCAGTTGCTTACTTAAACCACCCACCCACCATACGTGCACAGGGTAAACTGGACAGGTTACCAAGGTACTCATCGAGCCTGTAGTCCCTCCAGGGGGAAGTCTCCCGCGATTGACATTGGTATGGACCGCAATCCATGACCTCTCTTCGTATGTAGTGCTATGTGGTGGAGAAGTGTGGCTCAATGGTGGAGAAGTGTGGCTCAATGGTTAGATCGGCAGACCCTGATGTAGAGGTCTAGCCCGGGACCAGGGTTCAATTCCCTGCCTCGGCGGGTCTTGGGCTCAAAAAAATTCCACAGACCTGATAATTCTCGCCTCGGTGCCTATTTCAATCATGGAGTCCCACTCTGCAACTCTGGGCAATAGCTTGCTTAATCTCCACAACGGCCCCCACAACGCTAAGGATGCCTGGCCTCCACCTTGGGGGTGCCCAGGATTGGACGCCTCACAGGGAAAGCCAGGATGGTTCCACAGCGGTATTCGTACAAGCGCCTTGAGACCCTTGCGGGTGAGTAGTGCGCTATACAAGTATCAATTTTTTCTATCAAAGTTGGCGAACTGTGAGCACTCATTTTCATCAGGGTGACTAATTTTCTAGTGGTGCATCATGGCAAAGTGAACACCCCTCATTAGGTATTACAAAGGTGCTTTACCCCCATCCTCTGAATCTTCATCTTTTTTATGTGACTTAAGACGTTTGGCTCATATCTGATCATCTGTGTAGTAGCATCAAATCATCCGTGGTATAAATAATTTAGGCTTTCAGTGCTGTTATGTCTTTTGTTGCACTATGTCCGCTTCAGACGAACCCACAGACAAACGAGTAAATCTTCCCCTAGTATCATGCCAGCAAGCTTTAGAAAGGTCGCATTTCGAGATGTGTTTGTGTTGTGTTATATTATTCATTTATTTACTATGGTACTTCAGCAAGGTTAATTATTGCAATATCATCAGTACCAGGGGTAAACTTATGTGGCATCACTTCCGGTGAAAATTCAGGGTCAAGGGCATGTAATGTCTCTTATTGTGACGTCATTGAGGTCAAAGCGCATGTGATGTCTCTTTCGCTATCTGTGGGATATTGGTGAATTGCATGCAGACATAAAGAGATTGTTTCAAGTTAGACTAGTAAGTAAACTTTAGCAAGTACTTAAGTGGAATCCGGGAATAATACCCGCACACAGCTAAGCAGGTTGCCACTAAAGCATGCAAAATATTGAAATATTTTGAAAACCGAAACATTTGTCAGCGTGTTGGCATTCACAATAGTTTTGGAGGTCGTTTCCGCCATGGCTATAAAAAAGGGGGACTCCACTCCCACCACCCCACTTTTCATCTTGGCGTTACTGTACAATTTTCATGACTGAACACTTCTGTATTCTCCTTGGAGATAAATACACTTAAAATACTGTTTCTTTTTTTCCTAACAATCACAATGTGTTTTTTTTTCAAATCGTCATAATATTTTCTCTAACAGATTTCACACCATTTTCACGGTGAACTATCTATACACATGAACGTTACAAATGTACATAGTCAAATCAACTTTATTCGGCTGAACATACAGCCAAAAAAGTACAGAATAAAACAATATAGCAAAATATAACAATATAAAAGTGGATACCAGACATAAAATTGCTCATACAATGTACATATATTCATTTCCAAGCTTAATCTCAGGGAAGTTTGAGAGCAACCATCATAGAAATCTGCATTTCTGTTTCTAAACGGTCAAATACATTTTGCATATACTATTGTTCTTGAGACCACAGTGTTATGTATAACTTTCCATTGTCCTCTGCAGTGAGAGCGTTAAGGGAAAAGTTTCATGCGGCGATGAACGTCCAGACACTCCCTCCAACGATGGCCATCCAGACACTCCCTCCAACGATGGTCGTCCATCCACTCCCAGGCCCTCCACCGATTACGCAGAGAGTCAAGCAATCGAAAGCACTGAAGTTGTTGACGTCACCCCTTTCGGGTAATCTAGTGACTGGTATTGTTTCCCTTTTTGTGGATCAAGTCTCTTCATTGTTTTCGGGGTAGAATATACAGCAAATTGTGTTGTCGGTACCTTGTCGCCCAACTGCGAAAAGCCATGAAATACAAAAGCAATGCATACTAGATACAGACCCGTTTTATGAACACTTTTTCTGATCATGACTAGCACATGTGAAAACAATCACAGTTCCATTATGCACTAATTCTCGAAAAGAAAGCGTGCGTTCACGAAATGCGCTGTGTGTGGGAATTACATTGTATGTGTAGATCTAGCCTTGTTCCAAGAAATGCCCTCGGAAGCGTGAATGAGATGTGACAGGAAACAAATCTAAGCTCATTCCACTTTCAGCTGGGGACGTGTTGAAGTCTGCACGTGTTGTGAAGTTCCCACTGTTCTGTAGGACCTGTACGTTTGTTGGACAACATAAACTTTGGTTGAGGTGCATAGACTGATTACAATAGCAAAAAGTATCCCTAAAGGAGTCATTCATACAATAACTTTAGTGTTTGATTGTGTCATATCCATGAACACTTAATTAGTGATGTTCACAGGAGCTTGAATGATAACAACAGTTTATCAAAAAAGATCAAGTTCTTTAATAATACATGAATCTTATGTCAATTGATTGTTGGCAACAGAAATTACCAATCATTTCAAACAATATTGAGTGGTAGGAGGAACACCTTTCGCATTATACATGGGTTTTACAAATAGCCATGTTCAAAATGGGCATTGCACATCTTCAAAGGATCTACAAAAATCAAATTAAATGATTTAAGCAAAAACGGTGTTCACACGTCGACGTTTCGGTCCCTGGTGGTCACATGGATCCTTGGGACCATCTTCAGGACAAATAGTTGCACAATAACATAAAATTTCAATTGTCAACTGAATCACACTATGCAAGATAGACCAACCAATCAGCCATGAGTGCTGTTTTTTTTTGAGTTGTGACCTCACATACGGGAATGGAAAAACTCGTCCCGGACTACAAAGTTCAAGCGACCAAGACTGATTACATGCACCTTGCAGGATATGTTGGCCTAGAGACCAGCTAGCTCACAATGCCACTACAAGCCCCCTACCTAGACAAAGAGCGAATGGTTTCTGGCAACCACTGAACATGACAACCCTGACCCCTCAGGGATCGTGAAAAACAGAACAAAGCCTTTCGCGCAGTCACCCATGCTTCCTTGCTCTCAGAGAAATATACAGAGAATATACAGCATGACGTTTTGAATGTATTTATTGAAGCCCTGTTATTCTTGTATATGATACATGTGCTGCGTTAATCAGTAGACAGAAGCAGATAAAAGTGATTACTAGAACCAGGAGAGTAAATAGTAGATACAGTGGTGCCATGGTGCTGAGACAGTGTATATATGCAGGCATAAAATACAAGATAGTTATCAGGTGTACTCCTACTATGTAAGCCCTACTCTAAAGGTACCTAGAGTGTATGTGGGTGTAATGCCAAGAATTCCCCCAAGGGTCAGTCCAACCCCATTACCGGGTGGGAGTGAATGTAGGACCCTATGTTGGTCACAAACTGGACACCCCTCAAAAGATGTCAGACGGCTGTGTGGTGAAGTCTCAGCCTGCAGGGACCCTCTGTGTCAGCTGAAGTGTTTTCTCTGGTAATCTTTTGGGATGCTCATTATTTTATAATAAAAAGCAGCCTTGCGATGCACGTATAGATTAGTGATGTTTTGGATATGTAGATAGCTCTGTCACCCCGTGGATGAAGATAGAACGGCATTTGGACATAGTGCGTATAAGAGGCCTTGTGCATGGTGTTTGAGGCATTGTGATAAAGCTATTCTAAGCAAGGTGTAGAAACAGAAGTAGTTGAGAGAAATTAATTCCAACGTTGTCACACACGCAAATATTTGCAAAGGTCACAGACATGTTATTGTGAAAAATAGGACAATGTAAGAAATGAGCAGCTTCGCTACATGGACCTAGCCCGGGCACATAACACACCTAGCACACCTCCGCTGTACACTTGTGGTCTTCAACTCAAAGATGGCTGACACGGGGGACGGTGCAATTGGCAATGCAGGCAGGGAACAGAAATGTCTCACATTGTAATGCAGACTTCATATTTCATCACTCATGAAATGCATGATCAGTGAAGTGTAGACTTACACTTTTGTCTTAGAGGTTGGAATGTAATTAAAGGCCTTGGCACTGATGGGTGCTCTCCCATGGGTGACTGGGCAGGAGTCTGCAGATGTCAGAAGCATTGCTTCGCTATACTCATGGGGCTTGGTTTAGATAGACTGCTTAGTAATAAAGCAGAGGGAGTCGCCCACTGACTTAACACCTTGGCTGCTAGGCGTTTTCCCCCTCCTGTGCTGGGAATTACCATTTTGCTGTTTCCATGACGAGCTCAGCTCGTCATCAGCACACGACACCCGTGGGTGATGACGAGCTGAGCTCGTCATCAGCATCAAAAGGGTTAAAGGGAGTCAGTATGGAATGTTGAGCACAGTCTCTGCTCTCACAGACTCATCCAGATGATAACTGCAGAGCCTGGTGTAAATCAGCATCTATGAGCTAAAGTATTGCAGGCACACCATTACAAGAACGTGTGTGACCCTTGCCATGTGCCCCTATGATTTATGTAAAGCAGGCTCTGAGTATTCAGCATTTGTACCATTACACCAACAATCTGTTTAAAATGTATTAAGAAATAGACATTGACATCTGACAGGTCATCTAATTCTGACCTTGAAATCAGTGTTGGCAGGTAACTCAACAGAACAGTAATGTTGTTACTTTTCAATGAAAGCAAGTAACTAATACTAATAGGTGAACAACATTCCAGAATTTTGTCATGTCAATTTTGTGATACTAGGCACACAATCTTTGGAAATGTGATCAAATCGGGAGCATTGTCGTTATGAAAGCTAGCATGAGACAGCACCATGAGAAGATAGTTCACAGATACAAAAAAAAACTACACCTTGCCAATTCTCAATCTTGAACATGTTCTTGCAAAGTAAAGTGATTGGGAAATTATAAGACTGGAGATGGAGCTTAGCAGGAGCCGAGAATCCTGCAGTAGATGCAAACCAGAAGAGTTGTCATGAACTGGCCCAGTGATCATTGTCCTTTCAATACTGGTAGAAGAGGATCCATCCTACAGGAAGGGGCTGATTTTAGATCTATGAGCAGCTGACAGAGGTGGGGCAGAGATCAATTGAAAGCCATTTGGAGATGCAGACAATATGGCTACACTGTTGCTTTCATCACACCACCTTCCACCAGGTCCCCGGCAAGAGGTGCTATGAAAGGGCATTGTACCGAATGCTGATGGGCATAATGTATGTAGGAACCTCTTCAACAACCCCATAACAGACGATTTGGAGAAGGCACTCTGCTAGTTCCTCCTCGAAGGAGAAAGTAGTTTTGATCCTGTAAGTGGGCCTACACATGCTGTGGGATGGTGAGCACAAGTCACCTGGGAGCAATGGAACCTCAGTAGGCTAAGGTGCAGGCTCGGCCTCATTTTCAATTCCAAGAGCTGTGGTGCTGTCTTGCTCTTGGCCCACAATGGAGACCTGGGACCAGTGCCACAGAGCAGTGCGGGTAGTTTGTTGAGGTGTCTCAGAGCCGAATACATTAGCGTCAGTGTTGATGGCTCTGCCCATTCATCACTTCCTGTACTCAGAGCCAGGAGGGAATGGATGTAGAATCTGGCACAAAAGCATCAAGCTGCAGCATCGGAGGAGGAGTCAGTGAATCAGATACCCTACAGTCAGGACCTTGATTCCTGTGCAGTAAAGAGGGCCTGGGGTGTGGCCACTGCTCTCTGTGGCAGATGAGGGCTGGCCTGGGTCAGTTGAAGCATTTCGTGACTTACTATAATTAGTCATAGGGCATTGATATCAGCAGGTTCTAGTATACAAGAATTAACTACGGAGAAGGGACAAGAGTGATGTTGTGTTGCCTTGATTGTCTCTCCCCCACTCCCACAGTGATGTGGTACTGTCTCTCTCTGCACGTTTAAGGACTTTATGAATATGTAGCTGAAACTTTGGTATATGACAGAAGTCCTGCCAACTTTTTAGACAAAATTGGGAAGTTGTATGCATGTGTCGTATCACCTTGCCTGACCCTGATGTTGAGACAGGGCAGGCGGAGGCGGAAGGGGCGGGGACAAGAGGATATAGAAAAAAGGCAATAGAGTTGTGAGGAGAGAGAATAAAGGAAGTACCGATAAGCAGCTCCGGAGTCCGAGTCTTCTCTGGGGGTTAACGGGGCCACTACACTGGCGATGAGGGTGGAATCCTGTCCACCCACTGCTGCTGCCCCCCTGCTGTGATCGTGCAGCAAGAGAACAACCTTCTCAGAGCGCCGAAATGGAAAAAGAGCACGAAAACACAATCGAGATTGCGAAGAGAGGCGAGCGCTGTGTGAGCACCATCCCAGGAAGACTAGAGCTGCCAGAGGGTGAGTCCATGTCTAAAGTATTGACTACCCTTGAAGAAATAGACTAAAAAGAAACCGGAACCATTGTAAGGACAGAGACTCATGTCCCTTTTGGCGGCCATCTTGAAGTCAGGCACCATACATAGAACTACATTGGCAATTATCCAGCGGACATTTTGAAGTCAGGCAGCCTCCAAAATACCTTAAAAATCACCAGAATCTCAGCAAATAAAGCACCGCCTGCCCTGGAAAGCCTGTACCCGTGCCTAGAATGTCAGTAGAACCTGACACTTCACGCCCATCAGCCATGGGATAAGCCATACAATCCCAGCAACCACACCCGATGCTACTGGGAGTGTCGTATCTGCGTCCGCCAGAACCGTTGGAGCTGACGTCAGGGAACAGCATGGGGCCCAAATGGAAGAGTTGGGCTGAGGATTTTGAGGACTTTATGACAGGGTCTCAAGTACAAGACCCCAAGCAGAAGCTGATAGCGCTGCAAAACCTGATAGGGAAGGACATTGCACAAATCATCAAAGAATTGCCTGCCGTCGGCGCCACTTCATATGACGACGTGAAAGGAGCTCTAGATCGGAAGTTTCTGCACAAGCGAAACTTGGACTACGAGCGGTACACGTTCAACCTTGCGTCGCAAGAAAAAGATGAACCGATGTGCCACTTCATTGCTCGCATTCGACTCCTAGCCCGATATTGCGAATTCGACACATTCAACACAGAAGACACGCTGCGGCTACGCATAATTGCAGGATGCCAGTAAGAATCATTACGCCGCCGGTTGTTAAAAAAACACTACACACTTGAAGAAATAGAGGAATTAACGTGCATAAACGATCAAGCAGAAGGCCACGCTAAGAAGATGGAAGCCAATAAGCCTGAGAAAGAGGAGCAAGTATTCCGAATGCAGTCTCACACCGACCCGAAGCGCCGGTCGGATCACCGCAAGTCAGGAAGATCCGCACAGACCTCCCGGGGAACGTCTTTGCGCAATTGACCTCGAAGCAGCCGGACAAACAGACCAGCCTCGAAATGCTATAGGTGCGGACAAGACTACCCCACTCAGGACAGTGCCCTGCCATCAGACAACAGTGCCACCGCTGTGGTAGAGAAAACCACTTCGAAGCAACCTGTCAAACATGAAGATCAGAGATAAGGGCAACCAAGTCAAACTCAGACATTCGTCACCAAGCCAGAGCGGTCAAACGAAGAGAAAGCCGCTCATCTAGCTCGTTGAGGTCGAGCGTCCAATCAGCCAGCTCATACAGATCCCAGAGGTCAACATCCCGGGAATCATCGTCTCCCACGCCTGTCTCACAGGACAGTGATGAATACATATGCATGGTGTGAGATCTTGACAGACTGAAAAAATATCCGAAACTGGACATTCAAATAGGAAATCATCCTGCCAAGTTTGTACTAGACTCAGGAGCGTCTCTGAACTACATCTGTGCCCTGGAATATCAAAGCATGAAACCCCGACCGAAACTGGAACCAACAGCTGTTCGAGTCTATACCTGGATGTCCAGGAAACTGCTATCGTGCCTGGGACGGTTCTTCATGACCCTAGGTTATAAAGACCGTCAGATTTAAGCCTACGTCCATGTGGTTGAAGGTCCGGACGCAGCAGATTGTCTTCTCAGTCTGCGGACGGCAGAAGGCCTCAAGCTTGTCGAACTTCTATACATGGTAGATGATTCCCCAGACATCGTCAGCAAGTTCCCGAACCTCTTCAAGGGTCTTGGGAAGCTCAACCAGTTCAAAGTCAAGCTACATATCGACGAACAAGTGTCATCTATAGCACACACCACAGGAAGGTACAGTTTCACCTGCAACAAGCAGTGGACGACGAACTACAAGACCTGTTGAGGACGGACATCATTGAACGGTCCACAGGGCCCACTCTGTGGGTATCGCCCGTAGTGGTAGTGCCCAAGAAAGGACAAGACAATAAGGTGCGCCTGTGTGTGGACATGCGCGCGCCAAATACAGCCATTGAAAGAGAGCGACATCCCGGACCTCATATTAGCGATATGATTGCCCGCCTCAATGGAGCGACCGTATTCTCGAAGCTGGATCTCAACAAGGGATACCACCAACTGGAACTGCATGAGAAGTCTCGCTACAACACCACCTTCACCACTCACCAAGGCCTGTTCCGCTACAAACGCCTAAACTTTGGAATATCCTCTGCTGCCGAGATATTTCACGAAGCCATTCGACAAGTGATCCAAGGCATCCCAAATGCCTTTAACTATAGTGACAATATTCTAGTCTTCGGAGAAAATCAAACAGAACACGACAAATCATTAGACCGAGTGTGCCACGCATTACTCAATGCCAACCTCACCCTGAACTCAGCCAAATGTGAATTACACAAGTCCATATTGAAATTCTATGGACATATCTTTTCCAAAGATGGCATGAAACCAGATCCTGAGAAGGTGTCGGCCCTTGCGGACACCCCACAACCACAGGACATCAGCGACCTTTCGCTCGTTCTTGGGAATGGCGAGTTACTGCGCTCGCTACATTAAAGACTATGCAACCATCAGCTATCCGCTCAGAGAACTCACCCACCAAGGCCAACAATTCCTATGGTCACCTGCGTGTGAACACGCATTCAACAAAATCAAGAAAGCTGGGAGCTCTGCCATTAACCTAGCCTACTTTGACACCAAATGGAAAACTGAAATCACAGTGGATGCCAGTCCGGTTGGACTAGGTGCCATCCTGGCACAATAGGACGAAGAAGCAGACCAACGTCATGTGGTGGCCTATGCCAGTCGCAGTCTCACCTACACGGAGAAAGCTTACTCGCAACCCGAGAAAGAGAGCCTCGCGGTTGTATGGGCCTGTGAGCACTTCCACCTGTTAGTATACAGGAAACATTTTACGCTCATCACAGACCACCAAGCATTTGTCACCATCTTTGACAACCCACGAGCGAAGATGCCCCCGCGCATAGAAAGCTGGGGTGTACGTTTGCAGGACTATATCTAAACCATTGTCCATAAGCCCGGGAAAGCAGAGAACCCAGCGGACTATATGTCACAACACCCATAATTGCATACCCTGGAGCGATGTTCTGTAGCTGAAGAATACATTCACTTCGTCATCGACAGTGCATGCCCTCCTGCAGTACCGCTGGAAGCCATTTGTGAAGCATCTAGTCAAGACCCCACTATTCGAAGGAGAGGAACATGGCGGCGGCAGGCTAACGGCTGCTGCGAGGCTCCGACCCTGAACGCCCTAGATGAGCTCAGACATGGTCTCTAGGATTTTCGAATACCGACGGCGGCAGTTAATACACTGGTGAGCTGGAATGCTATGTTAAACGGACCCGCTAAGCAGTTATTGAGCTTTTTTCTGCTTTCTTTGTCTCGTTTCTGAGTTGCTAGCCTGCCGAACGCCGAATACGGCGCACGGAATCCAGAGGCGCTAGGACCTGCACGGTGGCGGTCTTTGCAATGCGAGAGCGAGATCGTGAATGCAAGCAAGAGCGGTGGTATGCGGAGGTGCCGTGCTCCGGTCAGCTATATCGGATAACGAGCAAACCAGACGGTGGGGGTTTGAGACCGGGGACAACAGGTAAAGTCAGAGGCGGTAGAGGCGGTGTACGAGCCTGGAATGAGTCCGATCTGCAGGTAAGCTGCAACAGTTTATGGTTGCGCTCGAGAGTTGCTTTCTGGTACCGAGCAGCTGCACTCACTCACTGGGTTTCACTCTTAGTGACCAGTACTACTAGCGACTTGACTGTTTGTATGGAGGCAGATAAGGTGGTGCCTGAGTCACACAAAGTTATCCTCGGTTTAGAAGACACCTGCAGAAGAGAAACAACAGCGGAGGGACTTGCATCATCCTGCTCTTCGGATACCATAACTAAAGAGGCTGTCATCAATAGTGGTAACAAAATAGTAGTAAAAAATCGTTATCAATTGCGCTCCAAATAAGAGCTTAAGAAAAAAGGTGTCCTTAGTCCCATTGACTTGGTTGAAGGAGGAAGCGCTGGGCCAGTGCCCATTTCACCTCACAAACAAAGTAGGAAGGGGGGGCTAAAAGAGGAAAATCTAAAGGCTTAAAACAAATGCAACCACTTAGAGGAACTCCCTCATTAAAAAGCTACTTTAAAATTATGTAGCAAGCAGTGTCCTCCAAGAATAAGGTTGATAAAGAAACGAACCTTGTAGCTGGAGAAAATGATAATGATTTACCGGAAGAAGGAAATCCTACAGGTAATCCTACAAGTAATCGCATAGGTAATGAAAGTGATAAATCAAATACGACTATGAACTCCCCCTGTTTAGCTGCTTTTCCTCTGAGTAATAAATATGCAGTGTTGGACTCCGGACTTCTCAAAGAAATACCAGGGGTGGCTGTACAACCTCCCTCTAATTGTAACAGTATACAAATTAGCGAAAGCCTCCAGAGCAGTGATCAAAGGGCTCATACTACGGAGCCTTCATCTCAATCTATTGGCTCTCCCTTACAGCCTACTCCAAGTGTGGAAAATAATAGCCCACTCTCTTACTCGAATGGGGGAGCTTGGGCAAGCGGGGGAGGCGGAACTGCAGAGGAAAGACTGGGTTCTCTATTATATACTTTGAGAGAGGACTTGTTGGGGAGATTTGAGATTTCTGAAAAAAATCAGAGGGGGTTGCACGATAGATTCGATCTTTTAGAGGCCAAAATAGAGGGTATTAATGCTAGGACTAGCGTCCTAGAAGGAAAGGTGACATCTCTTACCGAATCCTCCAAAATGAATTCCAAAGATATAGTAGCCCTAAAGGCTCAGAACCGCACCTTAGCAATGGACTTGGAAAGGTTGGAAACTCAGACTCGACGTAACAACTTGAGGATTTTAAAAATTCCCGAAGGGGCTGAGGTAGAGGATTTAAAGGGATTTGTATGCAGATTGCTACATGAAGACATCCTAAAGGATCGCCCAGACATTGATTTGGAAGCAGAAATTCAGCGGGTCCACAGAGATCCATTTAAATTGCACCCTGATCGAAAAGCACCCAGGAAGATTCTAGTATACTTTCAAACTTACAGCGTAAAAGAGCTGATTCTTACCAGATTCCTCTCTCGCACCTCTCTACATTATCGAGCCAACCCCTACCATATATGATCAGATATGGGTAGTAAGACAACCCAAAGACAATGGGAGCTTGGTTCCAGAATGCCTGAGTTGCGCTCCATGGGGGCACAAGTGCAAATGAAATTTCCAGCACTCCTCAAAATAATGTGGAATAACAAAATGTACACGTGCCATTTCCCTGAGGAAGTGGACGCAGTGTTAACTAAGATGAAGGATCAGACAGATTAATTTGGGCTGTTTCACTATGTATCACTAAGTGTCACTAAGTAGTCTAACTAGTACTATCTTGTTAAATTCTCACTAAGAGTGATATGGGGTGTGTGGTTGTAAAGGGGGGAGAGGAGGGTGGAGGAAAAAAAATATATATTGCAGGGTGCTGTGGTGTGCTAAAAAGGGAACTGGGAAAAAAATACAAATTAAAAAAAATTATAAATAAATATGTTTATGCAGAATAAGAGACTTGCATTTCTATCTTTCTATATTGGCACGGCTCCAGGGGTCTAGGGCCTCCTAATGCGTAGTTACGCCAACCAGGAGGGCAGGGTTCCTCGGGGGGAGGGTGGGGGGGTTCCTAGGGGGGAGGGGAAAAATCAAATAAAAAAGTCCTCATGTGTCACAAAATTGTATTTTTCTTTAGTATTCATAAGTTTTCATAGATTATTGCGCTCTATGCTGGCCTTAAAAGGTAGAAGAGCAGAAATACACAATGCCTCAATCTAGATATACTAAGATCCTCTCCTGGAACTTGAATGGCATAGGGAGCCGTAAGAAACAATTAAATGTATTTCATTTTCTGAAAAATACCAATGCTTCTATAATTCTCCTACAAGAAACCCATTTGGAAGCTGAGGAATGTAGAAACGTTTTCATTAGGAATAAATGGGTCCAGGACGTTTTTTGTTCAAAGCAAACTGGTACAACGAGAGGTGTTGCGATGATACTTAGTGCTAATAAAGGAATTAATGTTCACAATTGGGCTACAGATCACTCAGGAAGGTGGCTGGCTGCACTAATCTCAATAAGTACCGTTAAGTTTCTATGTGGGGTTTACTACGGTCCGAATGAGGATAATCCTTATTTTCTACAGAAATTAGAAAATTATATGCTTCAGTTTACAATCCCCATAGTGTTGGGTGGTGATTTTAATTTACTACTAGACCCTGCAGTTGATCACACCTCAAAAGCCAAATACAATTGTCCAAAAAGATCCCTCTCAATGCTGAAGAACATTATGAAAGAATATATGTTGTGTGATGTGTGGAGAGTTAAACACGGTATTCAGAGAGAATATTCTTTTTATAGTAAAAAATACTATCAGTTTTCGAGAATAGATTTTTTTTGTTGGATCGATCATTATTAGCAAATACTCATTCTATTTCTTATATTCCTAATGGATTATCAGATCACTCAGCGGTTGAGATGAACATTAATATTCAAAAGTATTTTTCAGAATATAGATGGACATTAGATAGGACTATTTTGTTAAATGAAGACTTTAATTTTAAAATTAAGGAACAGATATTAGAGTTTTTTTAGTTTAATCAAGAATCAGCTCCGGACTATATTGTTTGGGATACTTTTAAATCTTTCTTAAGGGGAATATACGGCTCTCAAATGACCCTAATTAGGAAGCTTACCAGAGAAAAGGATAATAAGGATCTCAGTTTGATTAAATTAAAAGAACAGCAACTCCTCGCTGCTATACATGATGATCAAAGTAATGTATCAAGACTGGAAAAGGAATTATTCGAGTTACAAACAAATTTCAGACTAAGAACTGAATAAATTCTTAAAAATAAATGGGAAGTTAGCAAATTACGTAATTTTGAGTATGGTGAGAAATGTGGATCACTGTTAGCGTGGAAAGCCAGGACAGAGAGGACTAGAAATAATATTAAATCGCTGATACAGCGCGGAACTGGCCTACTCTTGTCAGAAGACGGAGAGATCAAGAAGGAAGCTATATCTTTCTACGAAGAACTTTATCGGGAAAAAATTAATCGGTCGGATGAGGAATTAGAAAACTTGTCGTTTTTGAGGGATCTGCCACAGCTGAGTAATACAGACATAGTTTCTTTGGCAAAGGAAATAACTGAAGGAGAGATCTGATCGCAACTAAAGAAGATGCCAAGAAATAAAGCTGCAGGCCCCGATGGGCTCCCAATAGAGATTTATAAGGACAATACAGAAGAAACTCTAGCTTCTCTACAGAAATTATTTAATAAAATTTTCATCCAGGGAGAACAAATCCCGTCCTCTTGGCTAGATGCAACAATTTCATTAATCGCAAAACCAAACAAAGATCCGGTAAAAATTGAGTCGTATCGACCCATTTCACTCTTAAATTCTGATTTAAAGATTTACTCTGGAATTATGGCTAGTAGATTGGCAAACGTTATTAAAACTATCATTCATCCTGACCAGAGGGGATTTATTCCTGGTCGCCATTTAAATGAACTTACATTTCAAGTAATTGGGGCCATAGATTATGTATAGAAAAGAAGAAGCCTCTTGCCATTGTTGCAATAGATGCAGCCAAAGCTTTCGACCAAGTCAACTGGCCCTTTCTTTGGAAAGCAATGTCTAAATTCGGTTTCCCAGAGATATTTATCAATGGGGTAAAAACTTTATATAGGGGCCCGCGAGCAAGGATATTGGTAAACGGTGGTCTGTCTGACTGGTTGCACATTTATAGAGGAACAAGGCAGGGATGTCCCTTGTCTCCATTACTGTTCGACATATATATTGAGCCAATTGTTTGTGCCTTAAGACAAGACCCTGTAATTATCCCCTTTAATATTGGAGAATTAATAATTAGGACTGCATTATATGCTGATGACCTACTTCTTTACACCTCAAATCCATCTGAAGCAATACCTAGATTATTCAAACTTGCTGATGATTTTGGTATTGTCTCAGGATACAGCATCAATAGGGACAAAACAGATGTTATGTGTTGGAACAATCCAGTCTCTATTCCAGAAGCTAAGTCTAAGATGAGATATATTGGTATCCAACTGACTCAGAAGTTAGAAGAAATCCCCAAGATCAGCTGGGAAACCGTGATAAAGGAGATTAAGAAACCTTTCTAGATGCCTCAAAAGCACTAAATTGGGAATTTTTGGTTAGTTTAACCGAGGGTACCCTCACAAGATTTAAGTTTTATCAATTGTCAGCTTGGTGGGGAAGCCAAACTTGAGATGTAGAGGATGAGAGTCCCCTGTGGGATTTAATTAATAATTTTAGAGTGAGGAGAGGGGAGATGGCTTTATTGTATAAAATTCTACTTGATAATAGGGATAATCTGGAATCAGAGATTATTAAACTGTGGGACCCCTCAACGCTCCAGATTTCGGATAATTTAATGAAACTGTGGACAGATTCTTTTACTATGTCTCAGAAAATAATCAAACCTTCTAATCTAAGAAGAAATCATTTGTATACTATGTATAGAGTTTACTGGACTCCTGCGAAACTCTCCAAGATGTCTGTTGTTAAATATTCTTGTCCCAGATGCAAGTTACAGGATGATATTCATATGTTTTTTGAATGTCCTAATATATGTAATTTCTGGGAACAGGTGTGTAAGTTTTTGGAGGATGTACTTGCACTTTAAATACTATGTACCCCCAGATTGGTTCTTTTTGGTCTCCAATCGGATTATGTTCTTGATAGCAATTTATCACAGTTTATTTTCTATGTAATAGTGATCGCTAGAAGAGAGATCTGTAAAGCATGGAAATCGGTACTCCCTCCGACATTTGCAGATTGCCTTAAAAACATCATGGTGGTGAGTAAATTTGATATGTTATGCGGTGGAGAAAAGTCTGTAAACCTATGGTCAGCCCTAAATGCATGGAGTGAAAAATAAACTATAAGGTCCAATGATTATGCCAGAGGTCTTGTGGTCCTGTCCTTCCTGTGTAGCAAGCAGCATCACGACAGGAAGTTGGATGGGTAACAACCCTACCTCTGGGCAATCTTCATGGGCTATCCACAAACACGAGGGTTGGAATAGGAAGGTTTGTGTCAGTGGCCTGAAGAGCGCCTATTCAGAGTAATTACTTTCTGGTGGCATATATGAGGACACAAAGAAAAAAAAAGACCCCACTATTCAGGACGTTATGGGCCGAATCCGTACCAACTCATGGAGACATCTCAGGGACAACCATCAAGACACAACCGTTGATGCCCAGGAACTGGTAGCATTCCGACATGTCTAGGAGGAATTGTCAATCAGCACGGATGGTCTCTTGCTAAGAGGAGGGAGGATAGTCATTCCTTAGCGACTGAGACAAGGAATCATCAACCTGGCCCACGAGGGACACAGAGGAATAGTAGCCACCAAGAAATCACTTCGGGAACATGTCTGGTTTTCCTTACTGGATCAAATGGTGGAAGCCACACGTAAAGACCGTGTCTCATGTCAACTAGTGGGTCGTGACGAACCACCAGCTCCCCTGCAGATGTCTGAAGTACCAGATGGGGTGTGGCAGCAAGTGGCTATTGACTTCTTCGGCCCACTGAAATCGGGCAAATATATTATCGTCATCATGGACGAGTACTCTCGCTTTCCCGTCGCACATCAAGTACCGTCCACCAAAACGACTGTCGTCATCCCCGTCATTGATGAGACCTTTGCAGCGTGGGGAATCCCCACCGGAGTAAAGTAAGATAATGGACCACCGTTCAATGGTCACGAATTCCCTGAATTCGCAAAACATGTTAATTTCAAACATAGGAAAATCACCCCCTTATGGCATGGTGGAACGGTTTATGGGGACTCTCAAGAAGGCAGTCCAGCATGCAGAACTCGCTCGTCGTGACGTACAACAAGCCTTGAATGAAGTACTGCAAGCGTACCGCACCACACCACACAGTACCACAAATCAATGTCCGGCCACCCTGATGCTTGGACAAGTTCCTCGCACACGTCTACCTACCTCAAACGCTGTCATGCAATCTCGAACTGTGACTACGGATCATGATACGCTGGTGAAGCTGGATCACGACAAGAAATAAAAAATGAAAGACTATGCCGATTAACGCAGGCATGCCAAACAGACAGACATTCAGGAAGGAGATTGGGTGACGGTTAAGCGCGACCGTAGAACGAAAGCAGACAGCCGATACCTCACACACCCATTGCGACTCTCCAGTCGAAAAGGGACCATGGTTAGAGCTGAGGCTGCCAACAAACGAATAACCCGAAACATATTTTATTTCAAAAAATGTAATCCCTCAACTCACGACCGAGCCCAGGCTCGAGGCTCAGGCACTGATTCATTGAGCCAAGGAGAATGCAGCGATCGAGAGCATTCCAGCCCGACAAGGCATGAAGATGTCAGAGACCTCCATCCTCCTGAACAGGCGCGAGCCAGCCGGCCATGACGAATTACCAAATGACCCGTCCGTCTTATTGAAGAACTCTAAGGGACAGTAATCTTTACTGTACAAAAGGGGGAGGTGTTGTATCGCCTTGCCTGACCCTGATGTTCAGACAGGGCAGGCAGAGGCGGAAGGGGCAGGGACAAGAGGATATAGAAAAAAGGCAGTAGAGTTGTGAGGAGAGAGAATAAAGGAAGTACCGATAAGCAGCTCCGGAGTCCGAGTCTTCTCTGGGGGTTAACGGGGCCACTACAGCATGGGTCTTGTATCATCACGACAAAGAATCGTTTAACAAATCTTCTTGTTCAAAAAATTGGCACAGACACTTACAGTTACTTCCTTATTTCTTACTACAAGTCAGAACACGCAATGTAATCCTATGTACCTTTCAGCTGCTGCATTTTTATAAACAACATGTGCACCGGAGAATAAGATAGCGCTGCTTTGCATTTCCTATTCCCAAAAGGATGTACCATGGGTGGTACCTGGACATTGCCATGAAACCACCAAAGCTTTGTGAAACTAGGCCCTATGTACTGAAAAAAGTAGACAGGGATTGGCTTCAGAAAATAGTGCCCATTTCAATTAGGCACTATGAATAAGAAATGCATACATTTCTTCTTCCTTTTCTGACTTTGCATGTGTTTGCACTGTACAGCACACATACAAAGCGGGAAACAGTTTAAAGTTAGTCTGAGCATAGTGTTTTGTACTGGAAGGCTATCCTTCCAGTACAAAACCTATGCTAGACTCAAACAGACTCCCTTGCACTATGTTGCATAGGTGTGTGCGTAGCACACAGCAGCTAATTTCAGCACCGGTGCTAGGGAGAAGGAAGGAGAGTGCCATATTTCAGTAAATATATTGCGCTTTCCTGGTCTCTTCTTGCACAACACAGAGCAGGTTTTTTACCTGCTGTGCAGCATTGCGTGAGAGTCTAGTAAATCTGCCGTCATGTGTTTTCAGTGTATCCAACAGTCCAGAGGAATCACTGAATGTAGAGTTGAATGGTGAGAAGGTGCATGGTGTTATGTGTATTCAGCATGTATTTTTTATTTCACAAACTTGCAAAGATGGAGTTTGCTTGTGAAATACAAAAGAAGCTATTTTTCTCTCTGTGCGCCAGGACATTGTTTATTTTTCCTGCTCATGATATAATGCCTCACATTGCATTCCTGGGCAGAGAAATCCAGTGATGGTCCCCCGCCCTGTATAGTACGGGTAACAAAAAAGCGAGCAACCCAATATACCCTTGAGGGTTTGGGCAAGGAATATGATAAGGTGAAGATACCTTCAAGGGATTTCGTTTGTACTAGTTAACAGCACAGAGGCGAGTGATTCTATTTGGTGACCCGTCACAATTTAGGTCAATGGTACAACAATGTAACAATAAAAACTCAATTAATCTAGATAAGTCACAATATGTGATCAAACTGAAGAAGAAAAATAGTGCGGGTGTATATGAAAAAGTTTGTATTTAATACACTTTAGAAATTAAAAAGGGTACAGAATAAATAACAATGTTACAAGAAGCATATATCATAGGAACAAATCAAAACACTTCTTTGAAACAATTGTATACGCTTTTCTTCTTTGCTAAGATTGATCTAACAATCAGATAAGACAAAGCGTGTGTCGACGTTTTCGTCTCTATTGGTGAATCGATGAGACCATCTTCAGGACAAATAATAATTTCTGAAGACCCTTCAGTATTGTTTCAGGGGCGACCTAAATATTGCCGGTCAGTATCGTTGATGCTTAATTCAATGGGCACAGAGGACTGTGTTCCTTTATTCAGTAGGTTCGGAAGGCTGAGTTCGAATGATCCTTACTGCAGGACGTATAGAAAAATTAGGTTCTTGTTCAGTGTTGGCAAATAGCCTGTTAAATCCGCTTTGTCTGCTCCACACCCATTGGTTTAAGAAGGGGTAGAAATCCGTAATTTAAATTGGATGTATTTAAACCACTTATCCTCCGATTATTTAAAGGAATTTGCGGCCACTCAATAAGCCTATCGACAAACTCCAAAGCACCTCTCTCGGTCACCACAATTCAAGTCCACGCAAGACACAAATTTCCTACCACCCAGCGTTCCCCCAGGTCTACCTATAAAAATGGTACCCCACTTGTGTGGGTGGACCAAGTGCTCGCAGCAGGAAAGGGCCCAAAACGTATTTTGGGGACCTCAAAATTACCTATCACAAAACAACCTGGTATTGCAACTGTGGCATCTGCATTTTGGATCAGAAATCATCTAGGGAAACCTACCTAACACAGACATCTCTAAAAACTATTCACCCTGGGGAGTCCAGGGAGGTATGGCTTGCATGGATCCCCCAACGTTTTCCTACCCCGAATCTCCTGCAAACCACATATTTAGCTAAAAAAATATTTTTTCCCCACATTTCTGTCTTGAATACCCGCACCGTCATAAAAGTCCTACCACCCAGCGTTCCCCTCCATCTCCCGAGTAAAATGATACCTCACTTGTGTGGGTGGGCAAAGGGCCTAGGACATGTAAGTGCCAAAAACATAGGGATTGAGGGGATAGCACAGTGAGCGCTAAGCGCTATTGTTTTTTATATATGCGTTTTTGGGCTAACTCTGCATTAGAAAAAGTGGGGGACTGGGTCATAATTCAGAAACCATTCATGAAAGGAGGTTCTGCAGGTTTCTTCAAATCAATGCAGGTTACTAAAGTATTCAACAGTGCAGTTAAGATTGACGACTATCACATATGGAATTTGAACAGGGTGGTGGTGCTAAGGGATGATTTAATCCTCAAGGGTTCAGTAAACTCTGGTGTTGCAGGATTCAGCAATGACATAATCTGGAAGGGTTCAGTAAACTCTGGTGTCCCAGAGCTGCCTCCCAGAAGGTCTAGCAGGAGCTCTACCCCACCTGCTTACTTAAAGGAGTACGTAAAATAAGCAGACTCCTTATTGAAAATCTAATTTTTCCTTTATTCATTTGCTTCTCAAATGTATATGCTTGTATCATAAATTATGTTGTTGTTAAGGTTAGTAAGGAAGGGAGATTTGTGGCATCGCAAATGCCTGTATATATTTAAACCTGTAGTGTGTAGGTAACCATTGTAGGTGAATGATGTTAGGTCATTTGGAATGCTTTGGAACTGTGGGCTGAGAGATTGTGACAACATCTGATGACAATAGATTGATGGGACCCTTCATGAAGTTTACACCTATCTGTTGAAACTGTCTCCTGGCTTATGGGTTTTGTGTACAAAGGCCTACTTGCAAGAACTATGCCTTGCTCTCTCCCCAGACACCATAAATCAGAAGGAGCAACACAAGGCAGCATTCACACGGCAAACAACAAGAGATGGAAATGGTCTTCCAGAACATGATATGTCTGAATTAGCCAAAGTCTCACAGCCCTTTTGGAAAAGATGAGTGTCCCCTACACTGTCTAGGAACAGTTTACATCACAATTTGTCTCCAACCAAACGGCTTCAGGAAGAAGTATTAGTAACACACATAGAGCTGCTTGTTTAATAGTTAATAGAAAACAAAAGAATTAAAAAGTAGTGTAAACCAGGGCCACATGTATCAACAATTTTTGTGTTCTGCGAATCAGCCCATTTGCAAATGCAAAAAAAGGCTTTTTACTTGTATCAAACCCTATTTTGGTTGGTGGAACTCCGCGAAGTGCAAAAAAAAACTCTGTCAGCGGAGAGTGTTAGATACATGCTGTTAACTGTGATTTTCAGTGCCAGATGCTTGTCCGCATTGTGCAATCATCCTTAATGGCACCATGCAGAGCGCAAGTGGGTGCTGCTTCCTTTCTGCCGCTCCAGTAGATTTTTTAATTGAGCGGCAGCTGTCCCAACGCGAGCACATGGTTTCTAAGCGCAATCGGACGGGAGCGTATGCGACCACTCGCAATGAGAAATCTGACCGCCCGAGTTGAGAAATCTCACCGGGAGGTTTATTGTCCTTGCTCGCGCTTGCCAACTTGATGTTGACGATCGTGAATGAGGAAATATCTTGCCAAGAGTGGATTTTCCTCACTCACGCTCGGCAACTTGATGTTGATGAATGCAAGCGAAGAAAAAAACTCTGCTCCAACGGAAATCCATGAGCTCCACGTAACGCTGACTGCGGAAATTCCGCAAACTCCACGAGCAGAGTGAAGTTTACCGCCCAGGCTTAGCCCTACCTCATTATTATTAATGAGGTAGGTCGATTTGTGACACCCTAAGAAGCGCTAAATATCGCAATTAGGTAATCGCTATTACAACTGTTGATACATGTGGCCCCAAGTCCTTTGCGCTTACAAAAACGCTTCTAATGATAACTCTTTAAAAGTCAAATTGACAAAGACTAAGACCGACAACAGAAAACACTTATGGGACCAAAAAAGAGAGGCTAACAACAACCTAAGTTCTAGATTTCTGCACGACCTTAACACCAACAAGCACGATAAATTCTGGAAGACTGAACAACTTAAATGATCTGTCCAGAACAAACACAATCGTTAACATCCACGATGTTCCAGGCGATTATAGGCCAATTTCGATCCTTCCTGGCCTTCTAAGTTAGCCGAAAAATGTGTCAATCATCAGTTTGCAAATTACTCAGAGGTTAATGAGCTTCTTCTTCTGAGCCAAACTGGATTCAGATCTAGGCACTGTCCTGAGACTGGCTTGGTGGAGGTCTCAGATCTCATAAGAAGTACCATTGATGTGGGTGGTAGGGCAGTCCTGGTATTGTTGGACCTGTCAGCTGCTTTCAACATGGTCCTACATGCCAGGCTGCTTGCACACTTCTTTGAGACTAGCATTAGAGACAATTCCTAGAAATGGCTAACGTTTTTCCTTGAGAATAGCAGTCAAGAAGTCTGGCTACCTCTCTATTCCTCTGATAGCTGAAGGGGGTCAGCCGGAGTCCCCCAGGGCTAAGCACTTAGCCTCACTATGTTTAATATCTATTTGTCTCTCCCCCAAGTCAAGGTGGTGGAATCATTTGGCAGATGACACCCAGATTTTCTTTGCTTTTAGCAAAGGAGAGCCCCTCATTTGGGAGCCATTTTTTACCTTGTCTCTCAGCTGTCTTCAAATGTATGACCCGCAAGCATCTGAAGTGCAACACAAAGAAGACAGAAGTGCTCAGCTTTGGACATGACTTTGTTCTAAACATAAATGTCCACTAGCCTATAGGGGTGACTCTACCAGATTCCCAAGCTGCTTCTGCAAAAACTGTAATGATTACATTTGATAATAAAATGTAATTCCACAATCAAATTATCTATGTGGTTGGTGTATGCTTTGCCATCCTATGCATGGCTAAAATAATTCCTGCACGCTCTTTCATTTCCAGCTAAGACCACTGAGGTACTGTCTCTGATGATGTCCAGATTGGATTACGTCAGTGCATTATTTGCAGGCCTTTCAAAGTATCTTCTGAATATTCTCCTGACTGTTCAGAACATGGTAGTATTTTTATAAACATGTAACCATGTTAACGGTGACTGATATCTAAATGTTTGTCATATTAAACTTGTGCATACAGACACTCTTCTTTCTTTCACACACTATCAAAGTATTGTAATTGTTTTTATTCTGTCTTCAACAGATGATACAGATAAAGATTTGTACAGTGGGAAGTCAGAACTCAGAATTGTCCTTGTTGGTAAAACCGGATCTGGGAAAAGTGCCACTGGTAATACTATCATTGGCAAGAAAGGGTTTCTGTCACACTCATCGACAAATTCAGTTACAACGGTTTGTGCCCGAAAAAAAGTCTACATTAATGACCGAAAGATCATCATTGTGGACACCCCAGGCTTGTTTGACACAAACCTGCGTCATGAAGAAACTGCGCACGAGATTGCAAAATGTGTTGCAGTGTCCTCCCCTGGACCTCACGCTATCGTGCTGGTCCTACAGGCCGGCCGGTATACCCTGGAAGAAAAGGATGCCGTCGAGAAGATCCAAGATATATTTGGAAAAGAGGCGATGAGATACATGGTTGTGTTGTTCACCAGAAAAGATGATCTAGAGCATGAAAAGTTAACCATAGAAGAGCAAATTAATAAAGATCAGACAGGTCTCCAGGCGCTGATCAAGGCGTGTGGAGGTGGATACTGTGCCTTCAACAACAGGCTCCAAGGAGAAGACAGTCAAAAGCAAGTATCTGAGCTGATTGCAAAGATTGATGGAATGGTGGAGCGCAATGATGGCCGGTGTTACACCAATGAGATGTACATCCAAGCAGAGGAGATAGTGAAACAGAAGGAGATAGAGCTGAAGAAACAGTACCATGAGGAATATCAAAGGGAGGTGGAAAAACTTGTACAGCAGCATGAAGAGGAGCTAATGAGACTGAGAGCACAAATGCAGGCCAGAGAAAAGGCCCTCATGGACCAGTATCAAGACCAACTAGAAAAAGAGAAAGGACAGAAAGGAGAAGCCGATGTGCATATGCGTGTGAAGAAACAAAAAGAGGAGTACCTGAAACATTCAGAAGAGGAAGAAAACCGGCTGAGCAGAAACCTCAAACTTAGTTTGATGAATGCAAGAGAGAAGTTTGAAGGAAACCAGGAGGAAAGCAGAGCTCAAGCAGCCGATATCTCCGTACCAAAGGTGGAAGAGAATATGTCGTGGCTAAGAAGTACATTAAAAAGATGGTTCGGAAGAGAATAAATATATTTTTATGCAGAGCTGTCATGTGAAGCATGATTAGTGGGTGTAGATTATAAATCATTTCGTGGTGCAAAAACCGATGAGATCATTTTAAGAGTGGGATTCTTTTTGGATTGGATTAAGCCTGGCGACTTTTTGGAAACACAGAAAGTTGAGGACGTCTTTTAAGTGGCCAAGAGCTCCTTATAAGTAAAGGAAAAAATAATCCCCATCTTCCCTATTATCTTTTTCTTCCTTGCTCCCTGTCACCCCTCTCCCCTGGTCTACACCCAAATCACATCCTGCTTCATGATTTTTTTTAAAAACTTAATTTTCCCTCATTTGAGAATCAGAAAAATTGTAACTATTTGATTTTTATTTTCGCTGCATGCATGTGTATTTGGTACTTGAAAGACCGGTGGGCGAAACTATAAAATACATCTTCAAAACTGAATTGACGTCATTGTCCTGTCCTTGAATGCTTCTGTGCATTGTTATCATGGGTTACTCTGAACACTTTACTGTTTGTTAGCACTGAGTAAAGTGTGCGCAGGGATGATTCAACTGTGCTCTTTGGAGTCTGCAGCAGTGCACCCCTGAGTTCATCGACATCACTGTCTGCTTCCCTCCTGTGACATACCTCTTCCTGGTCAAGGACAGAGAATAAAGCACATGTAATCGAAGGACGGCTGATGGGTGAACAAAGACACACATCGCTTTTGCTGCATTTCTGTACAGTGCATTCTCTAAAATGTTATTGCATTCAGATTCTTGATTAGGAGTGGCCAATTGCGACATGTGCAGTAACTTCTTTTACTTATCACATTCGTCAAATAATAACGATTTCCAGGGTGTTGGTATTGATGTGATGCAACAAACTACGAACAATCCTCGACCTTATGTAATCAAGCCGTGTGGCACTCAAAACCTACAGGACAAATGGTATACGTGAGCTCAAAGGAGTCTCCAGCACAGCACACAATCCCAAGAAAAATGATAAACTGCTAAATGGAGGTCTGCCTTCCTCAATATATGCTAAGAGTTGGAGAAAGCCAGTGTTCTGTACTCGAGCACTCATGCTCCTTCTTCATCTAACACAGGGACATGTCATCCAATCCAATCGAAAAATTCTTTATTTCGGCCATTTAAGACCATAAAAGATCATAAAAACATTTAAAACATTTAAAACACATCAGACACACAATAATTGTGTGTCTGATGTGTTTTAAATGTTTTTATGATCTGTTATGGTCTTAAATGGCCGAAATAAAGAATTTTTGGACATGTTATGAAGAACGGCGTTACAATTATCGCCGGATTAGCGGCAGAAAACTGCTGCTAAAGCGGCGATAATGGGCTTGATAATATGCCCTGGAGAATTCCAATAGAAGTCCATGTTCTCACCAGAACATGGACTTCCATACTCACACCAAAACATGGACTTCTATTGGAATTCTCAAGAGCGTATTATCAAGCCCATTATCGCTGCTTTAGCAACAATTTTCTGCAGCTAAACCGGCGATAATTGTTAACGCCATTCTTGATAATATGTCCCACAGTCACCAAAGTGTAAACACTTGAGGGCCTCGACGCTGAAGTGCTGGAGGTAAATACACAGCTTTAATAAAGTGATTAGAGCTACTTGGAGCTGTGAAAAGCGGGTACTCTGTAAAAGGAAAATAATGGGTGCTGCTAGTTCATTTATGAAGATGAGTGAGTGAGATTACTCTAAGGTACAGACTGATCCACCTTCTGACAAATGTCCTTTCATTTCTGGTACATATTTTGTGAGCTATAGGAAGATGAGGTAGTAATAAATATCATTTACTGAAATACAGGTGTAATAGGGTGTACCTAGAGATTTAAAAAAGCGATAATAAAATGGTAAAATGAATTTGCATTCCCTTTGATATCACATGGCTCACATTTTCTCCAAGGCTAACAGGAGAAGGCAACTACTGATCGTCTGGTGTGTGATCAATTGTAGATTTGTGTACCTTACCCATGACTAATCTGACTGCGCATTTCAGAACAGTTTCTACCAAAACCCTGCACGCCACTTACAAGGACAGTCTTCATGCTAGTCCAGCTATTATTTCTCATACGCTAAACGTATTTCATATGAAACAGTACAGTCAAAAGGCAGTGAACAAAAATGATTCAAGTAAATCTATGTTGGTGCAAAAATGTAGAAAAAGTCGAAAAATCGAAATTGCCAATCTATGATGCATAATGGTTAAAAAAATTATGAACTAGCCTACGGACTGAATGATCACCAGTGACTGAGATTAATTCAACCATTCCCTCCATTGCTTTGTTATTTGATGCCGTAGATGTCATAAGTATGGTGTTGATGCCCAGGTGTGGGCCCTATGGTCACTTAACCATGGAGCTCAAGCTATAAGTCACTCCGGGGGCCTAAGTTGACCCCATCTTGAAGGGACATGAGGGCCTGGTAGTTCGGAATGGACTGTTAGTATTGAAGCAGGACCAGGACTGATTTGAACTTGGCTAAATGATGTCCAGAATGGCACAGTGGACGAAAAAGTATGGATTTGAAAGTGTCCCGAATGATATCCAGTGGCTGAGATTGATTCAAGCATTCCTTCATTCACTTTGTGATTTATTTACAAGCCCACTGCACCACCGGAATTTCACTTTTCATAACTTCTTAAGCGCTGCGCCTATACCAGTGGCCGACGGCACCACTACCTCGGGAGTGCTGCCGTCGGCCGTTGGACGTTCCAACTGCACCTGCGCAATGGAACGTTCAGCACTGGAGCTGGACGTTCCAAAGCAGCTAAGGTGTTAACGTGCCGGCAGCGCCCTGGCCTTACCCATATCTGAGTGGCCACATAAAGCCACCCTGTGTGGCTTTTCATGGCCTCGTAGATATGGTGTGAGGCAACGCAACACAAGTAGGTGGGTTTTCCCATGTACCACCCATGGCATTTGATTCATTACTAGATTCACAACATGCTGTAAACCTGGGAATGTGTCAAAAGTCTACACCTCCCTAGGGGTGGCGAAAAGGTTGTTTTTGTGTGGGAAGGTGTCCCTTCCCCTATAAAACAACCTGATTTCAACGGAGACACCCTTGCATCATTGTGCAAGAGTGCCTCCATTGGCGCATGGCAGCCATTTGTGGGCTAACCCTGTGAAAGAGGACAGGAATGCACCATGTCTCATAGAAATGGTGTATTCCTGCTCTCTTCTTTTGATGTAGGCAGAGCAACAGGAAAGTTTGCGGTGCTGCCCAACGCCAACATATTGTAAATGAGGGCCTTTGTGTTTTTTGTCAATGATATTCGGATACACAACCGCTGCTATATACTCTTTGTCTCGCTCGTTCACCTTTGATGTAATATCACTGATCTTCAAGTAAGGTTGGCAGTCGAAGGAGTGCTATGAAAAGCTGCACGTATTGAGTGCATGGATTTGGGTCCTTGATCCTTCCATGGATGTGGCATGGGCCTTAGCATTATGCCTGTAGTTAAGAGGGGCTGCAGCTGGGGTCCACAATAAGGTTGTGGTGCAGCTTTGAAGATAGTAAGAAAAGGCTGCAGCTATCCTTAGGAAACGGAGATCACAAATCCATAGATGAAACATGTGTATGAAGTCTAAGAGCCGCAACACTCTAACCACCAGAACAAATCGACAAAGCACCCATAACAGTTCTGCTAGATGAACTCTCCAGCATTAGGAAAAAGGTTGCAAAAAGGAATATTGTCTTTCCTTTTCATAGAAGGTCAAGATCATGAACTACTATGAGAGAACTGCTAGCAGGCTTCAAGGATCGATAACTCAAATATGCATTTAGGTTCAACAATAGAGAATTTAAAGCCCAAGACTAGTTCAGTGCAAGAAACATGTGATTTCAAAAGAATCTGAAGAGAAATGAAAGGGGAGAAGAAGTGTTTCTGTAAAATTCAAAGGAAGAAACCATTAATACAGGTACCTGCAGAACTCAAGGAAAATCAAAGGGGAAAAGTTACAAGCGATGAACAGTATATACCCTTAGGGAAGAATCAGTATATAGCCCCCCATTAGCTCACTGTCACTGCTTCTTTCTCTTGAGATACATATAGACTATCCAATGAATGTAGCATGACTTGAGGGATCAGTTCAACCCTGGGCAGGGCTGTGGTAACTCACGCGGAGTAAATGCTGAACATAGCAGCAGAATGTCCTGGCGTGCTGGTTATATGGATATACGATAATGAATAGTAGCTGACAAAGAATGTCAGGACAAGGAACATACAGCTTGAACAGCTACAGAAGGAAGATAAGACAAGAAACCAAAATATTACCTGCACCTGAAAACAATTTTTAGAATTGGTCAAACAGATAAATTGTCTCTGAGTGAATTTGTGATGAGGAGGTGACAAGTAATACAGGGATATCGACTCTCCACATGTTCAAAGGACACTTAGTAATTAAGTTTCCTCATTACCTAATGTGGCTCACATGGAGGAGGCCCCTACCTGATAAAGATTCATGAAGTATTTTTTGTCATACGCACATAAATTCGCAGGTGCCATACAGGATACTAAGGTTGATGGTGGTAATGCTGAGGGAGGGTACATTAGTAGATAACCACAGATATCATTGGCCCCACAAGAAGACCTTATAGTCATTGTTTTTTCCAGTACCTCCATTGATAAATGTCTTTCATATGGGCAATGTGTGGGACGATCTGGACAGCATCCAGTTACCTGACCCACTGTCAGAGACAGTCCTGCAGTCTGCAATAGTACTTGTGAAACTGGCCACTCCAATATCAGTGCCTTTCAGATAAAGGAGTGATTTGCTAACTTGAAATCTGGATACTGGCCTCTATTGGAGGCTACATTGGATCAAGTTGAGGATAGTGATCTTTACTTTCATGTGCAAGAGTCATTTTAGGACCCTCTTAATGATTTTGGTCAAAGGAATCTAGGCAGGTTAGGATAAAGAAGACAGAAATCACTTTGTGAAATGACGGCTATCAATAAATCAAATCTAATAGTCAACTCCCAAATATCAAAACCCACATGTTTTAAAGAAAGTAAACATGCATTCATGGCCATATTCCTGGATGACTAGTATCTGACAGTGTCCCAGATGATGGGATGTAGCCTCAGTAACACTGCCCTTTTGAGTGGACCATTTAGCTTCCAATACAATTAGTTTAGGATATTTTCTCCCACCCATGGTATACAATCAGCCTACATGGAATTCATTCCTATTACCTCACCATTCACTCCTAACCTCCCACCCCAATGTAGATAATTTTGCAGAATGTTCAACGTGAAATAAAATTGTACTGTTATGAATTGAACGTAGGGGGAGAGGTTGGAGAAGGTAGGATTGTGAATCTAAGAATTGTGTTCAAGGTGTGCTGGGGGTAGAATAGGAGGTAACATGATACAGTTGGATATTATACATATGATGTGTTGGGTTAGCTATAGGTAGGATGTCCCACCCTGGGACTTTCAAATGCTGGGTAAAAATACACCTAATGATAATTATGTAAAATATATGTTACATGGTCCACACAGAAATAGTTGGATCACTGAAATAATATCGAGGGACAAAATATCGACTTGCAAAAATATCGTGGACAAAATATCGACAGTCAAAATATCGAGTTTGTATCTACAAACAGGTAAGTACAAAAATATCGAGTACAAAATATTGTTTACAATAATATAGTTATAAAAAATATCGACTTTGTTAAAAACAGTGTTTAATTAAATTAATATTAAAATTTAATTACTAAAATATACTTAAAAATACTTAAATTAAATTATAATAATTAAATAATAAATGAAATTAATAAAAAAAAATTACAATCATATTTGTAAAAACATATATATATAATAACATACTATAATTAAATAAGATACTATTATATTACCGTACAATACCAGAAGTGTAAAAAATACTATTCCCACTCCAAAGAGTATCGACGGTCACATTATCGATTTGCAAAAATATCGTTTAAAAACTGAAAACTGACCCTGAACCCTAAAAATACCCCTTTACCCAAAAACCCAAAACTGACCCTGAACCCTAAAAATACCCCTTTACCCAAAAACTAAAAACTGACCCTGAACCCTAAAAATACCCCTTTACCCAAAAACCCAAAACTGACCCTGAACCCTAAAAATACCCCTTTACCCTAAAACTGAAAACTGACGCTGAACCCTAAAAATGCCCCTTTACCCAGAAACTGAAAACTGACCCTGAACCCTAAAAATACCCCTTTACCCAAAAACTGAAAACTGACCCATAACCCTAAAAATACCCCTTTACCCAAAAACTAAAAACTGACCCTGAACCCTAAAAATACCCCTTTACCCTAAAACTGAAAACTGACCCAAAACCCTAAAAATGCCCCTTTACCCAAAAACCCAAAACTGACACTGAACCCTAAAAATACTCCTTTACCCAAAATTTATCAATATTATTTAATTACCAATTAATTATTAATTAACAATAACAATAAAGTAAATATATTAGCACATTAGCTGTAATTATTTTAATAATTAATATTATTTTTTCCCAATTAATTACTTAACAATAACACAAAATTATATATATTAAAAATGTACTCTAATTAATGTAATTAACTAATTACAATTAATTAATTACCAATTAATTACGAATACAAAAAATGTACAAAATTATATTAATTAATTAACTAATTAATATTAATTAATTATCAATTAATTATTAATTAAAAATATTTACAAACATATATTAATTAATTAATTATTATTAAATTACTTCCCACCCTATTCCCCTATAAACCCACAACCCGCTACAGAATTACATTACGCAATTATTATAAAAACAAAATTCATTTAATAAAATATTTTATAACATTAATACACACTTTTCACACATATTATTACATAAAAATACACTATAAAATATTACATATTATTAAAAATTCGATATTTTTGCTATCTATATTTTATACAGTCGATATTACTTCACTTACCTGAAAAACGATATTTTTGTAGTCGATATTATGTCCAGTCGATATTTTGTCCAGTCTATATTTAAAACTCGATATTATGTCCAGTCGATATTTTGGAGTCGATATTTTGTCTGTGCACCAAATAGTTATATAAGATTGTTAGCAAGTAGGAGATCATTAGGAAATAATTTTTATTTGGTCAAGCTAAAAAGCATGGATGCGGATGTAATTTATCTGAAGAAGTCAACTTTTCTCCAACAAGATTTGGGTCAACAAGCATAGCACCATTCAATTACAGTGGAAGCAAAGGCAGCAACAGGTACCTGTACGGAAGGAACAAATAAGTATATATTCTAGTTAGCTATTGATTTAGTGCATGTGTTGCACAATTTGGTGTGGATGTGTCTGTGTGCATGCATATTTGTGAATGTATGAGATTGTTTGTGTGGGAAAGTTAATGGGTCTGAGAATGCATAAGTTCAGGTGTGTGCATATTTATGTATGTGGTAAAAGGCATGTGTCCAGGATAGAGCAAACTAGTATGAGCAAAAATCAAACCACCAAACATGCCTGTTAGACATGACATCCTTAGGGTGGTCTTTCCCCAGACTTTTAGCCTTTCACCTCCTCTTTTTGCTGATTCTTTTTGTTGACTATAGGTGTCTAAACACTTTTCCATTTTTGACCAGTGCTAAAGTGCATGTGCTTCTCCCCTAAACATGGTGACATTGGTGAGTTTAGTTTACCTGTAAGTAAGCCTGGGCTGAGTTTGCAGAACTCCACGAAATGACCAAAAAACTCAGCTGCGCTAAGCAAAGTTCTTCAAGCAGCGGAGTGCACTTGATAATGATTGTTCGCTTTGATTTTCAAGGCCAGGTGTTTGTCTTGCGCTGGAATATCAACGTTAACAGAATCATTCACAGCGCAATGGGGCGCTGGTTCTATTCTGCCGCTTGAGTAGATTTTTTACCCGAGCTGCAACTTTCTCAATGCAAATAGAATGTTTCTCAATGCGAGCGGGTGCGACCACCAGCATTGAGAAATACGACCGCCCTTATTGAGAAATCCCACCGGGAGGTGGATTTTTCTCGCTCATGATATGCAACTTGATGTTGGGGAGCATGAGCGAGGAAAAAAGCTCTGCATGCTCCGCGGAGTGCGTAAACTCTGCAAACTCCACAAGCGGAGTGGAATTTACCACCCGGGCTTACCTGTAACTCCCTTGTAAAGTGGTATACCATGTACACAGGGCCTTTCACTAAATGCTACTAGTGGTCCTGCTTTTTTTAACATAAACAAGGGAACCCAGAGAAAACCTTTGGACCATGGGTAATATGCTTATTAGAGAGAACAAGGGTCCTCAGGAATTGCAATGGACAAACAAATAAACCTATAGACCACAATAAGTACTATAGTTCAGCTTCCATGCCCAGCCGGGCGAGGAATATTTAATTTAGGTTTAAAAGGAATTAGATTGACCTAAAGAGGGTCACATACAAACATTTAGATAGGGCACAATCCTGTACCTATCCCAAGAATTGGAAAAACCATAGGTTAAGGAAAGAAAGTGAGTCGAGAAAAAAGTTTAACAGGCAAGAAGAGTTTTGGAGCCAATTGTCGCTTGCAAATTAATAATCAATCTTAGCACGTCTCGACATACAGTGTATACAGATTAATATGCAAAATAAATTTCATGCAACACTGTTTTCAAGCGTCAACGTTTTGATCCCATGGCTCCTAATGAACCGGGATCATCATCAGGACTGTTTTAATCACTGCCTGTTTCCAATACGAACGCCTGTGGAAGTAAAAGGGAGGAAAATAAAAGAACAGCATAAGGCATCCGCCTGAAATGGTGAAATAAACAACAATAGCAATAGCGAGGTCAATATGTGGCTGTCTGGCCACTCCTAATCAGGACCAGTACTCAACCAGCAATTTAGTCCTTAATTGTGATTGAACTGCATGCAGTACCGTCATGCATGTGTGGGCCAGCTCAGGGCTCGGTGAAAGTTGCATCATCGTGAAGTCGAACTGGTTTGATCACATCCATGCGTACAATTTCAGATCAAGTGAGTGAGCGGAGTGACCAAGAACGGCGCGGTGAGTTGGTGAAGGTTCAGTGACTAATTGGCCAGGTTTCAGGGCAGTTCTCCGATACACTAGAAGGTGACACGCGACGTCGGCGGAAGGTTCGCATTGTGACTTGGTGCAAACAAACATTATCAAAATGAAACTGTGGTGCTCGTGAGATCGGTGACATTTCCCTAGGCACTCAACGATGGCGCGTTGTGTCCGTCTGGTATTTGTGGTTTTAGTTGCGACAGGATGTGGGTGGTTTAAAGACATGCCGGGTGATTGAAGAGGATTACGGCCGAAGTGAGGTGGCATGGTTCGTTTTATTCGGCGGTGGGTAGTTTGTCAGGGGAAGCACTAACCTGCCAATTTCCAGGGGTTGGCTTGGTCAGGCGCTGTTGGGCATGAGGGGTGTTGCCGTGCCCAGAATTAGCGGTGCCTGAAAAACGGGAGTTACATTATGAAATCAGGCTAGTCCGGATGTGCAAAGAAAACAAATGCCGGGGCATAACCAATTACCTTAACAGGGACGAGTCCGGTTATAAGGACGTAAAACCACGAGTCTTCCTTAATGTAGGGGCTTGGATATAGGAGTACGTTGCTCCTTGGATTGAGTAACCGCTTGAGTCCGCGGTCTCGATTGCTGAATTGGGGGAAAAGATATTAGAGGCGAAACTGGGGCAAGTGAGGTATTAACCTAGCGTTATGGAGGGGCAGGGTTGGCGCTTACCTTACTCCACAGTAGAATCGGCGGTGGGTGGAAGGTGGAGACACGATGGTCTCACTCCTCTTCTCCGACAGCGTGAATCCGCTGTTCAAGTGTTGCTCGGTTCCGGGTGGCTATAATTGGTGAATTGCCAACACTGAGGGCGGACTAGCCATTCTAGCCACGTTTGCGGCGGCCATGATGGAGTGGTTTAGGGCCCAATCTGGGGACGGGCAAGGCAAGGTACAGGGTTAGGATTGAATCTGCTAACACTGAAGACGGACTAACCATTCAAGTCGCGTTTGTGGCGGCCATGATGGAGTGGTTTAAAGCCCAATCTAAAACCGAACAAGGCAAGGTTCAGGGTTAGGAATGAATGGATTGTGGTAAGGTGATTGTGATTATTGTGCGCAACCCGGTGATTGGGTAATAGGTGTTAAAACATAGGTTATAATACCGCGTGAAGATACGTCCTCAAAAAAGTGAAGGGGATGGCCTGTAGTGCCCAGCAGTTATACACATAGGATTATACAAGAATATCTGTATGACAGTGGTGGCAGCAATACATTCAAGGCCTTAGGCTCACTCATAGTTTGTACTTAGAAAAGAGGCCTAATGTACTCCGTGCAGTAATATCAATTATCCAGTTCATGCAGGCGGCAGTGGAATGTTTAAAAGTTAAATGTCATTATTCGCTCAGAAACTGCATAAGATTTTAGGCTGACATGATATGCAGAGAAAAGTGCATAATTTAGAGTAGGGAAGTCCAATCCTCTGTCCCGTTTAGTCCATTTTGGATTGAGTCCAGCATTATTATGCACTTCAATTCCTCTTTGTTTAGTAGACTAGTCATGCTGCCTCCTCTTTGGGGTAGTTTCGGTGCCTTAAGAACAGTCCAGCGGATGTCATCTTCGTCATGTTTTCCTTCCGTGAAATGTTCTACCAGTGGGGCGTTCAGTGTCCTGCACCTGATGCAGCTCCTGTGCTGGCAGATGCGGGTTTTGATTTTTTGTGATGTTTGACCCACATAGATTTTATTACAGGGACACTGGATGAGATAAATTACATTGCTTGTATTGCAGTTTGTGAGAGTGATACATTTGAACGTAATATTGTTGAACACTAGTGTTTTACCTTCAATGGTCAAATTGCACACAGTACATCCACCACACTTGACATGTCCAACAATGGGGGACAGACCCCATGCTGCTTCAAGTGTAGAGGAATGGTTCGGACTAGGGAGCGCTGCTCGGACCAAGTGGTCCTTTAGATTCTTACTTTTTTTGAAAGCGAATAGGGGTCGCTCAATTTCTAGAATACCTACATTAATCACGGGCCAATGTTTTAAAATAATTTTCCTCAGTTTATTAGAGAGGGGGGAGAAAGTTGTTACACATGCTATTCTGTCCATATTTTTCTTTGGGTTTGGGACAAGCAATGTTTCTCGTGGGCGGTACCATGCCCTTTTCAAGGCGTTTTTTACAATTTTCCTGGGGTAGCCCCTGTCTTTGAGTTTATTGGCCAGAATGGCACTTTCTCTAAAGTAGTCCTCCTTGTGTGAGCAGTTTCTCCTAATCCTTAAGAATTGAGAAAATGGTAGCGAATCCCTCAGTGCCCTGGGAGGATTGTTGGTGTATTCTAACAGCGTGTTTCTCTCAGTAGGTTTTCTGAATAACCGTGTGAGGAGTTCACCTTCCTGATGGAAAATTGTTAAGTCCAAGAAGTTTATGGAAAAACTGTCAGATGTGGAGGTGAAATTAAGGCCCGAACAGTTGTTGTTCATCCAGTGCATAAAGTGGCGTAGAGCATTGGTGTCCAATCTCCATATCATGAAGATGTCATCAATGTATCTACGCCACATAATGACACCGGAGAAGAAGGGGTTAGAAGGTACCAAGATGACTTGCCTTTCTATTTCATCCATAAACAGTATGGCCAAATTTGGGACAAAAATCGCACCCATAGAAGTTTCCTTTATTTGTTGATAAAAGAGGCCTTTAAATGAAAAGAAATTTCGGGTAAGGCAAAGTTCCAGTAACTGACAGATGAATGACGTGGGAATAGCATGAGGAGGTGGGCGTGTGTCCAAAGTCTTCTGTATAACAAGAAGTGCCGCAGTTTGCGGGATATTAGTATACAGAGACTCCACGTCCATGGTGCACAAGGTATCGGTAGTGGGGTTGAAGGGGTGGTGCTCGATCAAATTGATCATGGACATGGAGTCTCGTACATAGCAAGCTGTGGGAGGGACAAATTCTTTTATAAAGAAGTCAACAAATGCCCCTAAGGGTTCCAGGATTGAACCGCATGCTGACACAATCGGGCGGCCTGGTGGGCTGGTGATATTCTTGTGAATTTTCGGTAATGTATAGATTGCCGGGGTCCTGGGGCTTTTCACATTTAGAGTTGAATTCTTTCTTTGTCAGGAAACCCTCTGATACTGCATCTGCTGTTACTTTCCGTATCAGTTCCTGAATCACCTTGGTGGGGTTGGATGCTAACCTCAGGTAATGATCTTTATTGTCTAATTGTCTCTGAATTTCGGCAGTGTAAGAGTCAAGTTCCTGTATGACAAATCCACCGCCCTTGTCTGCACTTTTAATAACTATAGAGTCATTGGTTTTAAGGGAACTGATGGCCTGTTTCTCCTTTAGTGTGATGTTATATGGTATGAATCTCTTTTGTTGTTTCATGTTTGAGAGGTCTTTAAGGACCAGTTTCTCAAACGTAATCACTTCTGGTGGTACCAAACCTGCGGATGGTAAAAATGTTGAGGGGGGCGGAAAGGAGTATGTGCCTTAATTTCAGGCGATGGGTGAATTTGAAAAAAATGCCTTCAGGCGGACCCGCCTGAAGAACCGTAGGAGCTCGGTATGAACCTCCATGAAATTGGGTGCTACCGGTGGGACAAAGGTCAGGCCCTTTTTAAGGAGGGAGAGTTCGTCTTGCGCCAGCAAGTGAGTGGTAAGATTAAAGATGGGGATTGTATCAACTTGCGAGGAGCTCGGCATTAACATTGGTAGTAGTTGTTCCTGGTCCTCCGCTCCCCTGGAGGGTTGAACCATCTCTGATCTTTCTTGACCCGCCCCCGTTGTGGCAGTTCTTGCTGGCCTCTCTGTAAAAAAGAGTTGGAATTCTGGTGTGCGCCCCCTCGTCTCGATGTACTCGAGCCTTCGCCTGCGTCTCAGTTGTCAGATGATTCAGCGGAGGTATCGGAAAACACAACCAGGTTCTGCCGCCTATTGTATCTTCCCCAGGGTCAATTATGTTGGGGATTGGTATATGACTTGTTGGTATAGAAGTCTTTCTGCAGGTAGGGGTAGGTTGCATCAATGTTGTAAGATTTTATGTCTTTTTTAACTTTATTTGATTTTTTATTCTGCTCAATTCTATAAAACTCTGCAACGGTCTTATCTACCTGTTCTATGAGTTTTTTGCTTTCAGTCTATGTATTAGAATCCTCGATTTGTTTTAGGATATCGGCGATTTCTGTCTCTAGTGATTTTAATGTTTCGGTTGCGGTGTCAATACCTAATGCCAACCAATGGCGGGAACAGGTAGTCCCTATGTAGCTAAAGCTTGATGTATATTTGGGGTTATCTGTAAAGATACCCGGTATATTACGAACCTGAAGGCCCAAGGGAATTACCTCTGCCTTAAGGTAGTCCGTCAGCATCAATACCATTAGCTGCAACCGGACTTGCTTCTTCCTAAGTTTTTCTAGTTGTTCTGGTATTGGGGTATTGATCTGGTTGGAAATATCAGCATTATCTGAAAGCAAAGAAGGGCCAGAGCACAAGTGTTTGAGATAATCGTCTGTGTATAAGGGAGCTAGGTTTGACATAATTGCCTCGCTAGAGAGAAGAGGGAGGGAGGGAGGGAGATTTCTCCGTGTGGGGTAAGTATAAGAACGGTGGGGTAGAAGAGTAAGTACTAGGGGACCCAAACCGAGGAGTTTGGACGGGATGTGAGACCTTGCAAACCAGCGTTTGCGCTCAAGTCTTTTTAACATAAACAAGGGAACCCAGAGAAAACCTTTGGACCATGGGTAATATGCTTATTAGAGAGAACAAGGGTCCTCGGGAATTGCAATAGACAAACAAATAAACCTATAGACCACAATAAGTACTATAGTTCAGCTTCCATGCCCAGCCGGGCGAGGAATATTTAATTTAGGTTTAAAAGGAATTAGATTGACCTAAAGAGGGTCACATTCAAACATTTAGATAGAGCACAATCCTGTACCTATCCCAAGAATTGGAAAAACCATAGGTTAAGGAAAGAAAGTGAGTCGAGAAGAAAGTTTAACAGGCAAGAAGAGTTTTGGAGCCAATTGTCGCTTGCGAATTAGTAATCAATCTTAGGCAACTCACCAATTATTGCCACCCGGAACTGAGCAACACTTGAACAGCGGATTCACGCTGTCGGAGAAGAGGAGCAAGACCATCGTGTCTCCACCTTCCACCTTCCACCCACCGCCGATTCTACTGTGGAGTAAGGTAAGCACCAACCCTGCCCCTCCATAACGCTAGGTTAATACCTCACTTGCCCCAGTTTCGCCTCTAATATCTTTTCCCCCAATTCTGCAATCGAGACCGCGGACTCAAGCGGTTACTCAATCCAAGGAGCAACATACTCCTACATCCAAGCCCCTACATTAAGGAAGACTCGTGGTTTTACGTCCTTATAACCGGACTCGTCCCTGTCAAGGTAATTGGTTATGCCCCGGCATTTGTTTTCTTTGCACATCCGGACTAGCCTGATTTCATAATGTAACTACCGTTTTTCAGGCACCGCTAATTCTGGGCACGGCAACACCCCTCATGCCCAACAGTGCCGGACCAAGCCAACCCCTGGAAATTGGCAGGTTAGTGCTTCCCCTGACAAACTACCCACCGCCGAATAAAACAAACCATGCCACCTCACTTCAGCCGTAATCCTCTTCAATCACCCGGCATGTCTTTATACCACCCACATCCTGTCGCAACTAAAACCACAAATACCAGACGGACACAACGCACCATCGTTGAGTGCCTAGGGAAATGTCACCGATCTCACGAGCACCACAGTTTCATTTTGATAATGTTCGTTTGCACCAAGTCACAATGCGAACCTTCCGCCGACGTCTCGTGTCACCTTCTAGTTTATCGGCGAACTGCGCTGAAACCTGGCCAATTAGTCACTGAACCTTCACCAACTCACTGCACCATTCTTGGTCACTCCGCTCACTCACTTTATCTGAAATTGTACGCATGGATGTGATCAAACCAGTTCGACTTCACGATGATGCAACTTTCACCGAGCCCCGAGCTGGCCCACACTTGCATGACAGTACTGCATGCAGTTCAGTCACAATTAAGGACTAAATTGCTGGTTGAGTACTGGTCCTGATTAGGAGTGGCCAGACAGCCACATATTGACCTCGCTATTGCTATTGTTGTTTATTTCAGCATTTCAGGCGGATGCCTTATGCTATTCTTTAATTTTTCTCCCGTTTACTTCCACAGGCGTTCGTATTGGAAACAGGCAGTGATTAAAACAGTCCTGATGATGATCCCGGTTCATTAGGAGCCATGGGATCGAAATGTTGACGCTTGAAAACAGTGTTGCATGAAATTTATTTTGCATATTAATCTGTATACACTGTATGTCGAGACTTGCTAAGATTGATTATTAATTCGCAAGCGACAATTGGCTCCAAAACTCTTCTTGCCTGTTAAACGTTTTTCTAGACTCACTTTCTTTCCTTAACCTATGGTTTTTCCAATTCTTGGGATAGGTACAGGATTGTGCCCTATCTAAATGTTTGTATGTGACCCTCTTTAGGTCAATCTAATTCCTTGTAAACCTAAATTAACTAGTGGTCCTGCAGCGCTGACTGTGCCACCCACATATGTAGCCTTTAAAACATGTTTCATGGCTCCCATTGCAGTGCCTGTGTGTGCAGTTAAATGCCACTTTGACTTAGCATTCAAAACTACTTGCTGTACCTTAAACTCCCCTTTTACTACACAAAGGTCACCCCTAAATTAGGTCCCAGGTTCCCATGAAGGCAGAGTGCTGTGTAAGTAAAACTTAGGACATGTACTTTTATGTTTTCATATCCTGGTAGTGACAAAAAACTAAATTTGTTGATCAACACTGTGAGGCCTTCTCCTCTTATAACGTAAGAGTGAGGATTACTTAATACACTTTTAGTTCAAGTTGAAATTACTGAGTAGAAAGGGACAGCAATTTCATCTTTTAAATCTTTGCAATGGTATTCATAAATCCTCCCTACTGGTGAAGGTCGATTTAACATTAATGTTTTAGAAATGCCACTCTTAGAAAGTAGAAATTTCTCTCCACTTATAACTCTGTGTGTCTTGCAGCCTGTCTTCATTACACATCTGGGGTGGGTGACAGCTACACTTTTTGCATTTCCTCTAGACTGCCACAAACATAGGTAGGCTAAGTGTATCTAAATATCCATCTACCTACGTCTGCTTTCTGATGGGTCTTCCTTGGCAGGAGGTAAGGGAGGACCTCACACACTCAATAGGTAGTATCCTATCTCTACACAAAGCACAAATTTACCCCCGAAGCTGGTCTGGAGACAGGGCTGGGTTGAAAGGATACTTGTGTACTTCAAAGACCACTCTTTGAAGTCACCCCCACTTCAAAGGCTCATTTGGGTATACGCACTGGGTATCTGACCCCCTCAAATCAGGCACTTCTGGATCTACAACTGCATATTGTCAGGACTTCTGTGATGCTTAAGGGACTCATCTATGGACTGCTGACCTGGAAGGCCTCTCTTGTGTTGCCTTGCGGCCTGCTACTCTCTTACTTTGCTGAAGGAGAGTTTACTCTGCTGTCCTATCCAAGTGTGCTCCAAATGCTTGTTGGCTTGCCTCCTATTCTTGAAACACAGGGAAATCAAAGTCTCTACCCCTGCTCCTGTGCCTGGGTTACTGGAAGTTAACCCAGATTCTTGCACCACTTAAATTGCCATACCTCCTGTCTGCGGAAGTACAATAGGCGCATAGACCATGTTGCAGGAGCAAAAATCAGAGCATCGCATTTGAGGCCCAAACAGCATCACCAGAACTGTCTCATTGACTGATGCATCCCTGCTTCCACAGAAGGACGATTGACTCATCCCTTTGACAAGCGTGGAGAAACCCAACACCTCGGTTTCAGAACCAATGCATCATGACTCCGAAGTTCGTCTTCAGAAACCAAGGCATCGCCATCAACACATGTGTGAAACCAAAGCATTCCCTTGACTGCAGGAGTGACATTGATGCATGGACCTCCACATCCCATCTTTGCAACCAGGATCTAGGTACGCGTATTGAGGCAGTAAAAGTGCACAACAAACCAAACAGGTTGACGCAAATCAGGTGTTGTGAAGATTTATTTCAAGATGTGACAATTATAACAGGAGCCTCACAATGCCACTACGAACCATCCTTCACCGCCCCCCCACTAACCTTCTTCCTTGTAGCATGCTCTGCACAAGCTCACATTATGGAATCAAACAAGCTCATGCAGAGAATGCCACACCTCCCTTATATTTTACCGGACATATTAAACTGCTATTAAACTACATAAAAAATAAACCATAATCAAAACACAAATGAACTGCATATAATATTACATAAAAACATAGCACATTGAAATATAGCTCCCATATACCTTCTTTACTTTCTTTCACAAGCATCATTGAGGTAAAATAACACATATTTTACTAGATTCTTCACAAATTACAATAACAAATAATCTTTAAACTTATCTTATCGAATAATCATTTACCTTTGCAGGCGTACATCAAGTCCCCATGCTTTTTCTCACTGCTCAGTGTTCCATAGAACATTTATCTCCACAGACCACTCTCGCATCCGAATCAATAGGAACTTCCAAGAACACATTACTGTCATCTAAAATCATCCCCCTTCTTTATGGCAAAACTTATTCACTAACACCTCTTCATGCTGGTTGCAATTGTTACACAAAGATACTGTAGATAAATTCCATACATTTCCATCCTGCTCTTTCTCAGCATTCCTGAAACACTTGATTATCTTCACAGGATCAGACCACTTGGATGTTCCTTTCCTGACATTCACACCATGTTTCACTCTCACCTAGTCACCACTTTCCTGAGACCGTTTACTGGGTGTATCTCTTTTCTCATCCATCTTTTTTTTCGTACTCCCCTTGTATGCTTCTACAGCTCTCTTAATCTTCTTGTACTCCAGTTCAGTGTTTTTGGAACATTCATTCCTCAAACACCATGGCACTGACTTGCAACCAGCCTTCTTCCCTCTCAGTAATTCAAAAAGAGACACTGATGGCACAGAGTTAGGTGTAGTTCTATATGTTAACAACATGGCTTGCAATGTTTTCCTCCAATTAAGTCTTTGCTCTGTTTTTAAAGAGTTAATTGAATGTTCTTTTGTTGAATGTTTTTTTGGACTTTTTTTGAATGAATGTGAGTGGCTGCATTGATATATGAGTATGGTTTTTAAGTCTATATGGTATGAATAGGGAGCCTAAGATCACTATATGCTAAAAGAAGGAAATGTGGTTTTCCGCCTTTCTTGTTGAAGTGAATGGTGCAATATATGAGGTTTTTAAAAAAAAAAGTCTAGAAGTTGAAATAAACACTAGCTTATTTATTATGAGGAAATGATCATGAAACGAATTTCCACTGTCAGAAAGAAATTATATGAATTTGTGTTTATATTTTTCGTATTGAGTGTATAGTTAAGTATATGAAACCCATTTTGGTTTTTATAGGTGTAATATACTGTGAAGCACTTACACTTTAAACGCTTAGTACTGTAAAGGTGTTAACATTGATCAGATGAGGAACTGACATATGTAGACCAAAGCATTAGCACTTTTTAATATAAGTAATGTATGAAATATGGACTTGCACTTTTCAGAAACCGTTAAAAAAAATAAAAATAAAAACCTTGCACTTTACTGTGAATGAAACTGATTGCCTGTGACAAACACTTCCAAAAAGGACACTAATACAAAGGAGAGGTAACTATGCGATTTAAAAAACTGTTTAAACTAAATATTGGAAATGTAAAATAATCACAAGTAATTCATTTTACTTTTTTTTAAAAATCTTTTTATTCATAATCCATAATCACAAATAAGGTACATTAGCAAAATAAGAAAAAAAGACACCATAGTACAATACATTAAACCATATTTCCATAGATTCAGATACATACATATGACAATAACAAACGTATAGAGAAAAAAAAAGAATATACACAGGGGTCTTATTCATTCATATGCACAGCCACTGGGCCCCAGATCTCACAGCCCAGTTTTTTTTCATCTACCTTTCAAAGCATAAAGACTAAATTCAGTATTAAACATTGAGAAAAATCTGGAATCCTTTTGCAACCACATTGAGGCAATACAAAGCCTAGCCACTGCTGTAGCTAAGAAAATCAAATACCGAGATTTATGGAGTAGTTGATCCTCAACCGATACCTCATCAACCCCCAGCAATACATGTGCTACTGAAAGTTGTAAAGGCCAACCCAAGATCTCTACTAAAAATTTCTCTATTTGATCAAAAACAAATCTTAAATGCCCACAAGAATAAAATACAGGTACCAAATCAGCATCACTACCGCCACAACAAAAACACTTCCCATCATTAGAACCCCCCATTTAGAAATTTTCGCTGGAGTATAATATAGATTAAAACTGTCTTGTAATGCTGTGCATGAAGATTAGCTGACATAAACAATCTCTCAGCCAATGCAATAGAGGTTTCGAACCCGAGTGCCAAGGCACCCTAGCCTATTTTTCCATTTTAAATTTTGAACCTCTAGATCATTTCCCAGAGTATCAAATAGTAGAGTATAGAGTGTACCTATCCGTGCACGTTTCCTTACAGCCTCAATTAGGGGGTTAGCTACGATTTTCCATCGGGCTTTAAACAAATAATCCCGGATTTGCAAGTATTTAAAAAATCAGAACGAGATAGGTGATATTGCTCTTTTAACATATCAAAAGACATTAAATCTCCGTTAATAAATAAATCTCCGATATTATGAACCCCTTTTGCACGCCAGCTATCAACCAGTCGATCCTGAAATATTGATGTAAGAAGAGTGGTAGCAGTTAACGGAGTATACCACAATATCTTTTCTATCTTATACTTCTTTTTAATAGCCTTCCATACTTTATAAACAGCATTCAGAACCTTAAATCTAGTTCTCTTATAATAAATCATATCGAGGTTAATAAACAATCAATTTTTAGCATCACTACCCAACAGCATTTGATAGATAGAAGGAGCTTCGGCAATACAAGTCGGTTCTGCCCCAGTCAGTAATATATTCATATGTTGTAATATGCACACATAATAGTGTAAGGCAAAGTCCAGGATGGCCCATCCCCCTTGCAATCGAGGCAAAATCATGTATCGCATTGCCCTCCGTGATTTCCCCTGAGCCCATAAAAATCTAGCACAAATAGATTGTAGTAATGCAAGATTAACACGAGAAATCTCCAATGGCACTGAACGCAAAAAGTATAACATTTTCTGAAGGTTCAACATCTTAAGGACATTACAACGGCCAACCATGGACAAATGCAAACACTCACAGTGATCCAATTGCTTACGCACTCCATTCAAGAGACATGTCCAGTTGACCGAAACCAATGCCCCCAAGCAAACCAGTAGCGTAATTCCCAAATATACGGCCTCATTCACAACCCATTGGTCATCAAATCCCGTTATATTAGCACATAGAATTTGTGTTTTAGAAGCGTTCAGTTTGTAGCCTGATACCCCCCGAATTGTGCTGCTAGTAGTTCTATTTCTGACATAGCGGTAGCCGGATTCGTTGTTACTACTGCCACATCATCTGCGTACGCAAAGACGCAATATTGTTCTTGCCTCCAGATTAACGGTTCAATCCTAGTGCTACATTCTAACATTGTTAAAAATGGGTCTATATATAAAGAAAACAGTAAAGTGGAACAGGGACATCCCTGCTTCGTCCCCCGTGTGATATGTACATGGATAGACTCTAAACTCATTGTACAAATTCTAGCAACAGGTTGACGATATAGCATTTGCAATGCTTTGACAAATTTTTGCTTAAACCTGCAATGGCGTAACACTGCCCACAGAAGTCCCCATGTTACGCAATTGAAAGCCTTTTCGGCATCTAATAATACGTAGGTCTTCTATCTATGGGGCGCGACCCCCAGGGGGGGCGTTGAGTCATTGAAAAGGGGTTGCCCATTCACCTGCCTCACTGCTGCCTCGAATCCAAAACATTTATGTTTTGTTTTAGGTTTGTAATAATTACATCTCTGGAGCCTCTCTGATTGCAGGTCAGGGCAAAATAAGCCAATCAAAATGTGGCTAGTCTTCAATGCCTGTCCTCCAATCAGAGAGACTGCAGCATGCACATCAGGAAATGCCCGTGAACTTTGTCAATAAAGATGGACCAGCACCGTCGTAATGCAGGCTGTATTTCCACAGAGTTCTATGCCATCACTGCTGCCTTTCACTGGATCCAGTTGTCTTTCTTGACCCTGGCTGCTTTCACCTTGTGTTCTATTTTCAACCTCATCTTCGTGGCTCACTGTTGCCTCTGCATTAGGATCTCCTTCCCAGCTGGTTTCCAAGACAACCCAAAGCTTCCAGGAATAATTAGGTAAGCCCCCTCCTCATCCCCCATGCCTTGGCTTTTCAGCTGCAGACATACATTGAAACTATCTTGAACGCAAAGACACACACACACATTCTGATCTGTTTCCTTGATTGAGCCATGTGGGTGGGGGGTGGGGGCTGGAGGGGGGGAGAAAAAAGTCTCTGGTTCATTTTGATTATTGTGGAATGGTGTTTATTTTCGGTGTACTTTCTGTTTTTGAAGCAGCATTTCATATTCATTTGTTTGACGTTGAAATATTTATTTTCCCTGTTCTTTCCGTTTTTATTCTTGTAGCAGCAGATTAATATGATGCCTTTGTCCAACTACAGTTTCCCACACTTTCCCAAAAAAGTGATGGATATTTGTTTGTGAGTAAAGTATCCGTAATTGCACCTTAATTGATGTGGTGGTTTTTGTAGTACAAAAACTTCATCACGTGGGGGAATCCTTTAAAAACTGTCTGGGAGAGTTCATCTGAAGACATCATTTTTTATCAAAAAGTTCTAAATAGTAAATATTCACAAAATCACAATATATAAGACTGGTGGCCTCAATAGCTTCTCGTGTCTTTTTATTACATGAGGTAGTATTTTTTAAATAGGCAAAATAACATTTATTAAATTCACTAGGAGGTGCAATGAAATATTAGTGCAGATGTTGCAGTGATAGGAGAGAATTCTAAAGGCACGGGAAAAGGAAGCAGTCTTTGAAATTAACTCCACAATTTGGAATGAAGCTTGTGATCACACTCTTAAAATAGTGTGTGATGCAAATTGCAGAAACCTGCAGCCAATGGCTGATCTATAATATCCTTGTATATATTCATAAATGTAAACCAGAGATTACAAATTCATGTCCCTGATGTCAAGGCTATGTAGACTGGATCCACATTCTCTGTACTTTCCCAGTTCTAATCTATTAGCAGCAGGTTTTATATATACTGGACCAACTGTCTACGTTTCAATCTAATGCAGTCCCAATATTCATAGGTTGTTCCACCCACTTATAGATTCCACCTAAAGGAGGGCATTGGTTGTGGTTTATAACTTCGCTAATCACTAGATTGGTGAGTATGGTCTCATGGAAACCTTAATGGCCTTCTGAATTTCAACCGTGGTTAGAAACAGATAATTATGTCCTGCAAAGAAATGTATTTTAAAGATATTGGTGCTATACACATTAGAAAAATGACGACGTTTGTAATTACAAAATTATGTTTTATTCATGTGTTTTGCAAAGAAACAAGATTCCAAAACATGGAGTATTTTAAATTGTGTAGTTCAAATGCATTAAGAAAGCTTCTATAAATGACAAGCAATGGAAGTACTATTTGTGGTAATACAGCAAAACAGAAGAATATGCCAAACATTTAGTTAACCATGTAGATACAACTACAGTTTCAATACATAAGTGTCTTGTCATGAGTAAAATCATAGCATTAGTCAGCAAATGTGGTTAGTCACTAACTCTAGAAATATCCATTTACTTAATTCTTAACTTGTTCATACCTTCTTTACTATTCTGCACCCCCAAAACTAGCCTTTCTAAACCCTTCCCTCTGACTCTTCCCCCTCCCTTTTACTTATCCCAAGCCTGCTACTACTGCTATGAGCTCCAAAACATCCCTCAACTATCCTTCTCAATCCAAATAACATAATACCATATCCACCACTCAAATTACTTTCCTTTTTCACTATACTAATTCACCACTAATCCTTTAAGGGTTCTGGCGAAGCGTGCTACTCGCTGAAAAGGTGCTTCAACACTTTGTCAGGGGTAATAAAACACTACATAAATGCAATTACAGTACAATTCAATATCTTTGACACACTGCAGCAGTGAATGCTTTGTGGATCTTCATTTCATATAGAACACATCCGCCATTTTGTTTGCAATTATATTTTGTGTCCTAAACTAAGCACTTGTGACTCAACGATGAATGGTTCCTCCGCATATATGCTGTTGTCATTGTGGTATTGAATACCAATTTGTGCCAAAACTGTTCTCTCGTGGCCTCATTTTCCATGACTTATCTATGAGTTTGTCAGCAATACATCGTCATAAATCACCCAGGTACCGGAGAGGGGAGAAGGAGGAGCCAATGGCGTGCAGTAAACCGCTGTCTGTCTCATGTCATGTCATGTCAAGGCCAGGCTCTCACAGAATGTGCTAATTTGGAGGCTATTCAGCTCCTCGCTGACTGGTTGTGTGATCTTGAATGATCTAGTTACCTGTCTGTTAGATTACTGGCCTCTGAGTACAATGAACTTCACCCACAAAAAAGAAACAACTGGTGTCATTTGGCTTCCATCTCTAGATGAATGTGTTTTGCTACCTTTCAAAACCTCTCTTCCGACCCTCACCCTGTGAAGGACCACAGTCACTAAATAACCAAATGGGATGTGGCTCTGCACTCATATGTTTCCAGCTGTACTGTTCAAAATGTGTAATCTTTTCCAACGCCAAAACAAACTTAGAAGGATTGAGACGTGGCGGGTTTCACGCGCACACGTTTTGTGCACGAGACATTGTAAGAACCGCACAGATAAAAAAGTCCCCAGAGGAAGAGCAGTTAGCTCGAAATGCATCGGGCATAATGATTGAAATTTAATTTTGAAAGTTATGATGACCTAATAACGACGCATTGATGAAAAATAAATGAAAACAGTACATAAAAAATATGTGAACACTTTATTTGAAAGTTGAATGAATGGAGCCTCTTCGAGTGCTTATGTGATTGTGAATCTTGGGACCCAAGAACATGCATCAGAATAAGGACCACAGTCACCCACAAACCTTTGATTGGCTAAACACTGTTTAATACTATTTCCCCACCGTAAAATGATTTGCAGTGGTAATTGGGGGGCGCTTTTGGTTGTCGATGATGATGAGTACCAAGTTCTAGAATTTTTTGTCGGAGGGGGTCCTTACGCCTAACATTTTTTGACAGGGGGGTCTCGGCATCAAAATGTTTGAAGACCTCTGTAATAATATAAGGCTAAACCCTTTCCCCTTAGAATTAGCAACATCCAACAAAGTTATCACTCTATTAACATGATTCGTAGTCCCCCTCTTGGGGGATAAAGCTGTGTTGTCAGATCGAGACCAAAGGTGTTATCACTTCTGCCAGCGCGCATCGCAAGAATTTTAGAATAAATCTTTCCATCAGCATTTAAAAGGGAAATTGGTCGATATGAAGCAGGTTGTTCAGCAGACCTATCTTTTTTTTTAAATACTACGGTGCTAGCCTCATCCCAAGTTGAGGGAGGAACACCTGCCTGAGCTGATCTAAACGTATCTAACATATCATCCTTCAGGACTCCCAAAAAGGTTTTATAAATTTCAAGCGGTAGTTTATCTGATCCCGCAGCCTTTCCCGATGCTTGCGCCTTTATAGCTCTTCCTACCTCTTCTATGGTTATAGGGGCCTCAAGTAAGTACGCATCCTGCCCGTCTAAATTATTTTCACAAAAGCACTGAATCAAAACCTCCGCCAATTTCGGATCGAAAGATTCTCCACTATATAATGTTTCATAGTAATCATGAAACACTTCCAAAATCCCGGCCTCAGCTTCTACGATATTTCCCCGAGAGTCAACAATAGCACTGATCCTCTGAGCTGCCTCTTTAGACCTGATCTTCTGTGCTAGATATCGCCCACTAGCCTCACCATATTCATAATGTAGTTGTTTCTTAATCAGATATTTCTTGGCTGCCTCTTTACTCCACTGAAAGTTTATTTTAACTTTGCACCTGGCAACTTCAGTTTAAAGAACAGCAATATCAAGGCCTCCTTGTATGCCCAGCAAAACCTTTTCTTCCGCTTCAATCAATGTGCTATAAATCTCCTGTAGTACAATCCGCATTTGTTTTTGCTTGTACAAACCAAAGCTTAAAGCTTCCCCCCTAAAAGCGGCTTTAAAAGCATCCCAGAACCCCCCTATCCCTTCACTACCCTGATTAATAAAAAAAAACTTTCTTATCAAAAGAAAAAGCACGGGTTTAGATTTTATCCTATTGAGCGGTAAAGTTGCCACCAAAGGACCATGATCTGAGGTCACCAGTGGGTACACCTGTATTCCAGCACCCACCAATAACAAACTTGGAACTAAAAAATAACCCAACCTTACACGTTTCTGGTGGGGGAAAGAGTAAAAGGTGTACCCGGGCTCCTCCTCTCTCAAAGTGGCCCAAGCATCGACCAACCCATGAGCACTCAGAAGAGATTGAAGGGCTTTAAATACCCTTGGCTTCCTCCCAGTGTATCTATGGCTAACATCTTGTAGGGATTTAGGACCGAGATGTAAATTTAAGTCACCACAGATATTCAGTGGAGTGGACCATAAGGCAATTCTACATTGAGCCGTTCTAAAATCAAAGCCTCATCAACATTTGACCCATATATAGAACATACCATGTATTTCTGATTTCCAATAATACATTCAACAATAACCCACCTCCCCTGTTTATACGCCAATGTCCTCCCTGTACTTTGAATATGTTTTTTTGCTAAAATAGAAACACCCTGCAAATTAGTAGATTGTTCAGTGGTGACCAATACAATATAGCCCAAATCCGATAATAATTTTCTATTAGCCCTAGCTATATGGGTTTCCTGTAAGCATATTAAGTCGCACTGCAGGATCTGCAGCTCATACGCAACCCACTGCCTTCTATTAAAGTTATTTAGACCCCTAACATTCAATGAAAAAATCTGAATACCTCCCTGAATACCTCTATCCCCCATCAGTTTTCCCTGTATTTTTAAACTTATTGCCAATGTGCCAAAAATCAACAGTTACCACACTCATAACAATAGTACAATCATGGATTATTTTTCCGCCCCCCCAAGCCCTACACCACCCCCCACCCACCAATTACCCCTCCACCTTCTGAACCTCCCAGCCCTCTCCCCCCACTCAAATAGAGGCGTAAGTGCCATGTCCTTAGAGATGGGGAGTGATTGAGGGCTGCGACCCCCCCAGCTCCAACCCGTGCTCCACCGCACCCGTCAAGAAATCATCCTCTTCAGATCTCGCATCCATTATCAGGACACACAAAAAAAAATACCTGCAAAGAAAACCCATCATTAAATGACTACCTATTAATCATTAGATTATCTTCAAGAACTCTTGTGCAGCAATTTCTGAAACAAAATACTGGGTTTTCGCCTTATAAATCACTTTCAATTTAGCGGGGTTTAACAGAAACGCCTGACCCCTTTTCACCTGAACTGCTGTAATCATCTGACGCAATCTCCATCTTACCTGCACTGTAGCCTGGCAAAAATCTGGACATACAAAAAATTCACATCCCTTACCAGAACGTCGCCTATCTGGCCTGGCCAGATCATACTGGGCTTCTCGTAACAGATAATTGTTTAGGCAGATTAAGATTGCCCTAGGCCTTTCCCCAGACCCCCCTTTTCCCCCTCGCTGCACAAATAGAAATCTATGTGCCCTGATAATCTCTGTCTCCCAGTTCCAGTCCTTCAGATCAGCGAAAGCTTCCTTAAACATCTCGATGACAAATTTTCTAACTTCTTTCCCCTCTCTATTTTCAGGTATACTGAGAACGCAGAGATTGTTCCTTCTTGATTGATTTTCGAGATACGTTAATTTCCAATCAATATCCTCCCTTGTTTTTTTTAGATCTACAGTCGTCATCTGCTGATGAGCAAGCTGATCTTCTGCCCCGGAAATCCGCTCTTCTGCCTCCACAATACATGTTGTTATTTCCGCACATGATTTAAGTATACGACGTACGGTATTTTGTAATTTACGAACCGCCCCCTGAGTGCGCAGCCCTTCAGCCCTTGTTTCCTCCCTATGAGCCATAATCACCTTATATATAGTGTTCAATGTAATCTCCCCATCCGGCTCTAAGGGAGGGTTCAGAGTAATTTTATACATAATCATGCTGCGATGAAAGTGAATTGTCCCGTATTAACTGGCCTGCAGAGATAGGTGTCTCTTTAAAGAGAGGATTGCTAGGGTCTTGTATTTTTCAAACAGTCTCTTGGTTCATTGAGTGATCATGACTAGGATAATCCTCCTCTGGGTGCGATTCAATTTCATCGCCCCAATCACCAACCGCACTTACATTTTCATTCTCTGGAAAGTTTGAGAGGTCTGACATAGAATAGAATTTGCCACCTGAGCCCGCAGATTCCGCATCATTTAGCCCATCAACGACAGGGTTGCCATTGCTCTGTAAATTCTGCGGATTCAATCAACTCTTTGGAGCCTCTCCTAGGTTTAATTGGCCACCTCTAACCACCAAGCTTGCGCTCCCGCATGGGCCAAGTTTAGGATCAATATCCCCTGACCTCTCTTTACCAGTCACCGTCACAAAGTTACTATCTGATACTGTGGCAGTAGCAGTAGCAGTGATACTCGGAGCAGGGCTAATAATGTTGCAAAGCTTCGTGGTAGACCCCTCCACATCAACTTCATTCACTGCAGTCATTGGTGTTACATTATTGCCATTATTACCAGCTTCTGTTCCCGGCTCTAGCTGTGTAATTTGCTCAGAACAACGTTCCTCTGGCTTACCTCTCTGCGCCGGCTTCTTTTGAAATATAGCAGGTATAATCTGCACCCTAGGCGGGGTGCCATGCTGCTGCTGGCCATTGCTACCATGTTGAACAGGAGTTTCCATGACCCCCAGTTCTGCCCCCCGGCCGCTAGAGCCTTGCACATCTTGCTCCGGCTCCCCTGCACGGCTCGTTATCTGCCGTTTAGCTCCAGACTTTGGAGTAGCAGCACCTGCCGCACTTTTCAGCCCCTCTGAAGCCGCTGTAGTTGCTCCGGTCGCTCCTACTGCGGGGCCGCTGCACGGGTCTTTGCACCCCTCCCCTTTGGAGCCATTCTTCATTGCTGATAACGTAACAGGCGTCTTAACGCCGTACACACCAACGCCGCCCGGCTCAGTACCCCCGCAGCCGATGCAGTTGTTAGAGGAGCCGCCTCTTCCCGTATCCGGACACCACAAGAGAATGGCGACACCGAGTCAAACGGATAACGGGGACCCAAGCAACCTCCCGCTACATCCGGCCAAAGCCGCCAGAGCCTCACCACCAATTCCCACAGTTTTCCACAAGAGAGACAAACACGCTAGGTGCGGTGAAGAGTCACAGGTGAGCACCTAGAGAGGGAGCAGCCACACGCCTCTCACTCAGCCACAGCTGCGGCCGCCATCTTGCCCCTCACACATGGGAGTAATTCATTTTACTATGAATTATATAAATTCCGATTACATAAAGCAGAAAAGCAAGAAGCACCCTTGTAGTGAGCATTATATAATGACTTGTTCCTTTTTGCTTAAAACAAAGTGAATATGCTGTTTTATCCATTTGTTTGTCCAAACTAACATGTTTTAAGATGGCGGTCAGTTTTTCATTGTAAAAGAATTGAACAGTGCCGTAGTCCTTCGTTAAAGTCTTCTGTTGGATTGACTATTTTAAAGTGAATGAAATGGCGTTTCCACATCGTGACCAAGGCAGCGCGAGGCTGTTGAAATGCGTAGATGTGCTTGTCACAGATAAAATAACCGAATGAATATTACCTTGTGGAGTGCTGGAAGATTATTGAGCGAATAATGCTATAATCCTATGGAAATATATATATATTCACTGAAAAAAACATAGGTTTCAGGAACGTTATAGTTAGTTGGACATTTCACTAGTACAAAATGTGCCTGTTGTAGTTAGTTGAGCTAACTATAACTCGCGCCCCCACAATGCACTGCTGATGACGTCACATATTATATCATTCATGACATGGTCAGTGACATCTCAAATGACATCACTGATGACATTATCCACATGATAATCTGATGCACCTCCTCACACCCTAATATAACCATTGATACACCCACTCTAAAATGCAGACTACCATTTTCGAAACCATAGACACACCAATACCAGTTACTACATACCCATTCACTGATTCCTAGGTCTACACACATGTCTACTCATTCATCCATACAGTTACTCATAAAGGCAGTCACTCATCAATACAGCACTATCATATGCACTCATACACCTATGCAGACACTCACACACCACCACTCACCCATAAAGTTATTCACACACTTAGTCAGTCATGCAAATAATCAATCATACTCCCATTTACTCACCTATACAGTTATACACACACAACTTCACTCATTCATACAGACACTAACACATACTTACTCTCTTCTACAATAACTGACATGAGCACACACTCATCCATACAGCAACTTTCACAATCACTCACTCACACATAGACATTCATATACTCCAACACACAAATATACTGCCTTTCACATATGTGGTTACTCACACATGTACCAATGAGACAGCCATTCACTCACCAACACATCCATGCACACACTCACCCACCCATGCAGCCCTTCACAGATGTACTTTTAAAACCCATACACCCAATGAATCACCTACTGACACATCTATGTACAGTCACATACCCTCCACCCACCCACAGAGACATTCAGGCACCCATACAAACACTCAGACAACCAATCAATAACCCAAATAGACACTCATGTAGCTACTACTCACCAACCCATGCAGCCGCTTACACACCAACTGACAGACTAATACAGACATTCACACAGTTTAGTCACTAACCCATGCATTCAGTAAGACACTCACTTATAGAGTCAGTCATGCACCTACTAAATCATCCACTTCCCAATCAAAATCAACAGATGCTATGGATGCTGCCTTATCTATGGTGTTTAAACTTGGCAGTTCTTGGCAAAAATAGAAAATCCCAGGAAAAACAATGTACCAAAATGTATGTGGTTACGTTTGGTCTGCACTCACTAATTGTGTTCACCCATCACTCTATATGAGTCACAAATGCAGGTCTGGAATCCTCACCGCTGACCAACAATGTTAGATTTGGGGGTCTCTAGTTGGCAGAGGTAGGTACCTTTGACCAAATAGGGACCCTGGCATCTAATCTGGATAAGGGGGTACATCCCTAATATAACCCCTGCTCACCCCCTTGGTAGCGTGGCATGAGCAGGTAGCTTATCTCAGAGGCAGTGTGTTAAGCATTTTTGAACACATACAGTAACCCAGTGACAACACTACAGATGGACACCACATAAGGTGTAGTAAAAAAATAAATATTGTTATATAGACTTAACACAAGACAACAAACAACAAAAATCCACAATTCTGTACTTCAAAAATGGTAGAAATAGCTTAGTTCTCATTAGATGTAAAATGCGACACTTTAAGTTTAATGTACCTTTGGATGCCTAACGCTATACAACAAAACTGTTGCAGGGAAGGTGATGCGTCGGTTTCTTACACTCAAGAACGGTGATGCGTTGGGTCCTTACTGCTGCGTAGGGGATGTGTCAGTTCTTCTCCGAGTGGGGAGGTGATGCGTCGGTTTCTTACTGCGCTTCCGTGGCGATGCAACTAGCAGCTCCGTGATGCGATGAACATCCGGTGCAATGAAACAAAATGGCGTTGTCTTCTTGATGCAACAACGCTGCGTGCACGCCCGACGGCCGTGCAACGACTCAATGATTCTTCTGAGCCACAACAGGCCCTGCGACACGCTTCTCCGGTGATGCAACAGCATCTGCTGCGACGACGACACTCTTCTCCGGTGATGCGAGGCGCTCCGGGTGATGCAATGGCGACAATGGCAGCAGTGGCATGCTTCTCCGGTGATGCAAACGCTGTAGCGGCGACACGCTTCTTTGTCTTGAGTCACGCTTCCAGCTCCCAGTGACACTCAGTCTCTCAGAAGGCCCAGCTCAACCACAGGCACTTCATTTCCCATCAAGGGAAGACAGGGGAGCTGGTTGGTGAAGTCTGTTGTCCCTGAGACTTCAGCATGAGGCAAGCTCTATCTCAAGCCCTTGGAGATCCTTTGCAAGTTGATTTGAAAGTAGCACAACGTCCTTTTTGCTTTCTTTGGCAGTCAGGCAACCACTGCAGGCCAATCCCCCAAACAGCACTCAGCTTAGGGATAGTCTCCTCCTCAGTTTATCTGGTTCCTCTTCTCAGCAAAGGTTCTTCTTGTTGCCCAAAAGTGATCTAAAATTCTGGGGTCTGGGTCCCCATATTTATACCAGCAAATCCGTTGTCCTCAGAAGGTAGAGGGTCCTGTATCCAGTCCAAACTAGTTCCGTGCAGTCCTGGAGCACTTTGTTGACAAGACTCCTTCTTTCCTTTGACACTGTGGGCCAGGGACATCAGACGCACCACAGGAGGTGGAGCCAGCCCGTGTCACTCAAAATCCAGGCAAGGAATAAACAACCTAGCAGAGGCAGGCTTGGATAGTTAGGCAAGAAAATACCTACTTTCTAAAAGTGGTATTTTCAAACACAGACTGTTGAACCCAACTTCACTAAAAGAGGTATTCAGGCGTACTAAACTCGAATTTCTACCTAGTTCCTCGAGTTAGTTAGGATCATAAGATGTTATAATCAAACTGCCCAATCTGGCCTATAGGGAACGGGTAGCCTTGCAATAGTGAAAAACGAAAATGGCTGTAATTCACTACCAGGACATGCCACACACATCAGGGCATGTCCTACCTTTCACCCACAATGCACCCTGCCCTTGGCCTACCATAGGGGTGAATAATATGCAGAAAAGGGAAGGTTTAGGGACTAGCAAGTGGGTGCACTTGCCCAGTCAACATGGCAGTACCAGACTGCACACAGGCTCTGCAATGGCAGACCTGAGACACACTTTACAGACTGCTTCTGTGGGTGGCACAACCAGTGCTGCAAGCCCACCAGCAGCATTTTATTTACAAACCCTGGGGATATGCAGTGCACTGTACTAGGGTCTGACAAGTAAACCAAACCAGCCAATCATGGAGTCACTAATCCATACATCAATTTACAATAGTGAGAGCATGTGCACTTTAGCACTGATCAGCTGTGGTAAAGTGCCCGGACATTAAACAGCCAACAACAGGTCAGAAAAAATACACAAGGAAGACTAAAAGTTCCAGGAAGACCCTGCAAAAAGGGCCAAGTCCAACACTATGTATGATGGAAGTGATTCAATAACATCCAAAGCTTCTATATTCTTCGGCTTGATAAACAACCTAAGTGAATGGTACACAAATGTCTGTGTATGGTGTGCTATACTGCAGGAATCACTGTAGGTGATGATGGTGGTAAAAATAGTGAGACCACAGGTAGCAGATGATCAATGTAATATGCACAGTGGTGCATATAAATAGAGGTTGCTGATGGGGGCTCACTGCAGATAGAAGAGATCTGGATGGCATGCTGACACAAAATTATTCTCTAGCAGGATCTTGGTTGCTGGAACCTTAGCTATAGTGGAGAAGCAGGAAGTAGTATCAGTCTATTTAAATAGTGCACCGTACAGCTGTGCTTGTTTTCACCAGTTAACGTCTGCGTACTTCACCCAGAGCTCTTCTATCTATATATCATACATATTATTTGACATAATGTTAATTATTGGCTTTCTTGAAGAAGGCGCTCTTGGGTCAAAATCTGCGTAGATGAATTTGGAAGACATGTGTTAACTAGCCACAATAAGAATCTACTATTGCCAATAATATTTAATTTATAGTGACTAATGTGCACCTTAGATATAATTTGCTTTACATAAGGTGTCTTTAATCACATCTGATTGAGTCAGTTCTCTGTATGTTTTTTTTATTTTTTATTTGTCATCTTCAAAACAACAAATAAAACACATAATATAAAAGAAGGGAATTTGGGAGGATACACAATTAAAATCCAGTTCACATTATATAAGCTGTATTTAAGATTTGAAATAATCCCGAAACGAACCCCAACTATTAATACCGATCTGTCATTTTTTTAACCCTTTAACCACAAATAAACTTCATTCTAACTTATATAAATTATACATTTTAGCCCGCCAGTACTCAAAATCCAGAGGATCTTTCTGCAACCACTCCGTAGTGATGCAGAGACGAGCAACAGTCATAGAAAAGAATATCAGTTGTCAATGCTTATAAAATGCAGTCACTTGATTATTAGCCCCTTCGCTGCGGGGGTTATACCCCCACAGTGCTGGGGGGAAGGGGGGTGCGCACAGCGCCCCTATGCTCATGATGAGCTCAGCTCGTCATGAGCTACAGTGCTCCTGTGCTCATGACGAGCTCAGCTCGTCACTGGTGCATTGGATCCTGTGGAACGCTCAGCACAGCAGGAGAATTCTCACCGCACCTGAGCGTTCAACGGGCCATGACGAGCTGAGCTCGTCATGAGTACTGGAGCGCTGTGGCTCATGACGAGCTCAGCTCGTCATTAGCGTCGAAGGAGTTAAATGTAGGAGTCCCCAATAACATAATGACGGGAGTAATTATCCGCCGAAAATTCATTATATAGGACAAAAAATTCTCTATATCCAATAGAAGGCAAAATGTCCAAAATAAATCTAGATAATTTAAAACAGCTGAAAAAAATATGCCTTAGCTATGCCTTAGGAACCTTAGCTATAGTAGAGAAGCAGGAAGTAGTATCAGTCTACTTAAATAGTGCACCGTACAGCTGTGCTTGTTTTCACCAGTTACCGTCTGCGTACTTCACCCAGAGCTCTTCTATCTATATATCATACATATTATTTGACATAATGTTAATTAGTGGCTTTCCTGAAGAAGGCGCTCTTGTGCCAAAATCTGCGTAGATGAATTTGGAAGACATTTGTTATTTAGCCACAATAAGAATTCTACTATTGCCAATAATATTTTATTTATAGTGACTAATGTGCACCTTAGATATAATTTGCTTTACATAAGGTGTCTTTAATCACATCTGATTGAGTCAGTTCTCTGTATGTTTTTTAAATGTTTTATTTGTTATCTTCACAACAACAAATGAAAACACATAATATAAAAGAAGAAGGGAATTTGGGAGGATACACAATTAAAATCCAGTTCACAGTATATAAGCTGTATTTAAGATTTGAAATAATCCCGAAACGAACCCCAACTATTAATACCGATCTGTTGTTTTTTTAACCCTTTAACCGCGAATAAACTCCATTCTAACTTATATAAATTATACATTTTAGCCCGCCAGTACTCAAAATCCAGAGGATCTTTCTGCAACCACTCCATAGTGATGCAGAGAGGGGCGACAGTCAAAGAAAAGAATATCAGTTGTCAATGCTTATATAATGCAGTCACTTGATTATTAGCCCCTTTGCTGTGGGGGTTATTCCCCCGCTGTGCTGGGGGGTAGGGGGCGTGCACTGCGCCCCCATGCTCTTGAAGAGCTGAGCTCGTCAAGAGCTACAGTGCTCCTTTGCTCATGACGAGCTCAGCTCGTCACAGGTGCATTGGCTCCCGTGGAACGCTCAGCACAGCAGGGGAATTCTCCCCGCACCTGAGCATTCCACGGGCCATGACGACCTGAGCTCGTCATGAGCACCGGAGCACTGTGGCTCATGACTAGCTCAGCTCGCCATGAGCGTAAAAGGAGTTAAATGTAGGAGTCATCAATAAGATAATGACTGGAGTAATTATCAGCCGAAAATTCATTACATAGGACAAAATATTCTCTATATCCAATAGAAGGCAAAATGTCCAAAATAAATCTAGATAATTTTAAAACAGCTAAAAAAAATATGTACACTATCTGCATTACCCTCCCCAACCAGAAACATTTCCCATCAAATCCAGCCCTCCATTTAGACATTTGTGCGGGAGTGTAATATAAATCAAATAATGTTTTAAAACATTGTACTTTCAAATTGGATGACATTAATATCTCCCTAGAACTCGCTATAATCTTCTCCATAGAGATTTTTTTTCTCCCAAAATTGTAGACCATTTAACATTGTATTTTTCAAGATCATCTGGTTTAAATGACAATAGTAGCTGATATAGCGCACCGATTCTGTCCTGTCTTCTTATCAACTCTGTGATGGAATGGGATATGATATTAACATTTGTACTAGATAGAAAATCCCAAAACTGTAAGAATTTAAAGAACTGCACCTTAGGTAGATCATATTGTTTAGCTAATTCATCAAAAGATTTACATACCCCCCCCCAGCTGAGTAAAAAACACCTAACATAATGATACCTTTCCTTCTCCAACCATATACTATATTATCACTAAATATAGAAGGCAAAATGTTAACAGCATTCAGGGGGTATAGTATGATATAGTACCCAAAGGTTCCAGTTTTTTTAAATTCTTTTCCATACTCTATACACACTATGTAGAACCTTGAATCGAGTACGCTTGAAATAGCTCCCATCGACTTCTTTAAACAGACATTGTCTCGCTATTGGGCCCAAAAGTATTTCAAAGATCGTAGGGGCAGACGCGTTATTCACAGCACCCTCCCCTGTTAACATGACTCGCATTTTTAACAAAAAACATGTATAGAAATATAATGCAAAGTCCGGGATGGCTAATCCACCTCTACAAACTGGAAGCGTCATAAAACGCATTGCACGCCTAGGCCTGCCCGGAGTCCATATAAACTTGCCACACATCCATTGAAGGTGTTGTAGCCTTGCATTTGTTACTTCCAATGGTACAGACCGAAACAGATATAACACCTTGGGTAAAATATTCATTTTTATAATGTAGCTACGCCCAATTATCGTAAAATGTAGACCCCCCCATTTTTCTAATGAATCTCTAACACTCTGTAATAATAATTTCAAATTAACACCCATCACCTCATTCATTGAGGTACAAATTAAAATACCCAAGTAGGTAACCTCCTTTACCACTCTAACATCTCTCCATGTAATATAATCAGAGCACAAAATTGTAGTTTTAGCTACATTCAATTTGTATCCGGAGATTTGACCAAACACTGCCGCTAAGCTTTCTATCTCTACTATTGCCAGAGATGGATCAGATGTAACCACAGCAATATCATCTGCGTAAGCGAATACAGAAAATTGAAAATCATATACCAAAAAATGTGGGATACAAGGATTATGAGCTAGCTGTTCTCTAAATGGATTAATATAAAGGGCAAATAAAAGGGGAGAGCAGGGGCAGCCTTGTCTGGTACCCCTGGAGATAGATACTACCTCAGAAGACATACCCATAGCTGAAATGATTGCAGTTGGTGTAATATAGAGTGCCTGCAAAGCTGTAACAAATCGATTACCAAATCCACACTGATGCATTAATTGCCAGAGATAATCCAGTTCCACCTGATCAAACGCTTTCTCAGTATCCAATAAAATCAAGCCTAAGTCCCTCTCTTCAGCAGATGCTATATCAAATAATGTTATTACTTTGTTAGCATGCGTAGCCGTTCCCCGCTGAGGTATAAACTCATGTTGATTTAAAGATCCTAACGGCGTGAATATTCTAGATAACCGATTTGCTAGGACTTTAGAGTAGATCTTACTATTGCAATTTAAGAGCAAAATAGGTCGATAAGAGCCAACTACCTCCGGGTCCTTACCCTTTTTACAGAAAACCACAATGGTGGCTTCTGCCCATGATTTAGGGGGCTGACCTGATTGCCCTGCCAAAAACTCTTTCAGCAACTCGTCCTTTATTTGATGAAAAAAGTTTATAAACTTCCCCAGGAATCCTGTCAGAGCCTGCAGCTTTCCCTAAGGCTAAACTCTTCACAGCTTCCTCTACTTCAGCCATAGTGATCGGGGTGTCCAATTGATCAGAGATCATCGGGTCTAACTGAGTAATTAACTCTTGTAAAATTAGCCTTTCTTCCCCACCCAGTCATCCTTCCCGTGTATATAGATCAGAATAAAACTGATGGAATATAGAAAGTATCTTTGATGAGTCAGAATGAAGACACCCATTCTGATCCTTCAGTGATTGGATATTTCGTGCCGACTCTTTCATACGCAGCCGTACCGCCAAACGTCTACCAATGGATTCTCCATAATCATGATTCTGCTGTTTAAATATTAAATATTTCATAGCATTCTCTAGGTTCCAGAACCCTATAATATTTGCCTGATTTTTTGCAACCATATCTTCTAGTCCTAAAATAACCACTTCCTACGACATAATCCCGACTATCAGCCTGTCTCAAAGCCTCATAATGCTGGCATAATTCCAGTTTAAGTTTCTTTTTTAGATACAGATTATAACTAAGAACTTCCCACCAAAAACTCCTGAATCCAATGATTCATATATTCTTTAAACTCAGCATTTAGACATAGTTTCCGATCAAACGTAAAAGGCCTGAGCGAGCTATTTCTCCTATATATGCCAAGTTCTAACACAATGGGAGCATGATCCGAAGAGATATGGGGGAACAAACGAATAAAGGCGTCACATAGCATAGATGATGGGGCAAAAAAGTAATCCAATCTGACTAACCTTTTATTGGGATAGGAATAAAACGTAAAACCCATATCCGATTTATTTAACGTTCCCCAGACATCCACTAAGCCATGGTCACAAACTAAATTATATAGGACTTTAAAAACTTTAGGTTTCCGGCCCCTGTATTTTTGGGGTCCCTCTAGTAACACCTGATTCATCAGATTAATATTACTATTGTCACAAATTACTAAAGGTTGCTCCCAGGATGCCAGTTCCATATTTAATTCTACTAATATCTCCGGATCATCCACATTGGACCCATAGATATTGCATACCGTAATCTTCCGTCCCGCAACACTACATTCAGCAATGGCCCATCAACCCTGTTTATCAGCTAAAGTGCGACCGATAGTAAACAAATTAGGTTTAACTAAGATCGCAACCCCACGAATCATACCTGTTTGGTTTGAAGCTGATATTAAAGAGAATCCCAGATCCCTCAAAACATTACATTTGGGCCATGGTACATGGATCTCTTGAATGCATACTAGATCTGGCTGGATATGCCGTAATTCCGCAGGTACTTTCTGCCTCTTCGCCCAGTTATTAAGACCAAAAACGTTTAATGAGCAGATTTTCAACCTTTTATGTGACATCATGTAGGAGTACACATTCTTCCAGAATAGCCAATCCCGATAAAAGCACTGATCTCCTATAAACACTTTTGCACCAGCTACTTTGTTTTGCTACAATCATTTTCCCATTAAAGATTATCCGTTTACTTGCTGCTGTGAAATTTTTACCGCCTTTACCCAACACAAAGTGACCCACCCCCCCTTTCCCAAGCCCCTCCCACCCTGGTGTTCCCCACCCGACCCCCTACACCCCCTTTAACAGGGCTTTAGGATGAATTGTCCTGTAGATGCAAGCTCGCCACATCCCCATGCCTTCCCTCGTAAGATCTGCATCTCGGGGAGAAGAGCATCTCCCCCTCCCCAAGAATGCAGGAATAGACCACAATTTTTTTTTTTACTTAAAAATAAAGAAAGCCTAGTAAAGAAAAGAAAAAACAACAACCTATATCCAAAGCAGGAGTATATCGATAGGCCTATCTAAACTAGTTAGAGCTCAGAAATTCCTTAGCAGGGGCTAAACTCATACAGAAGCGTATAGGCTCATGGAAAATTACTTTTAACTTAGCAGGGAACAATAAATACACTTGAGTCCCTTTGGACTGAAATACTGGAATCAGCTGGCGCAATTGCCAGTGAAGCTCCACCGAGCGTTGACATAAATCTCGGCGCACAAAAAACTCCACATCCCCCCACTTTCTTTTCTTGTCCGGCCTTGCTAAAGTGAACACTTCCTCTAGTGCCAAGAAGCTATTAAAAGATACCAGGAAGGCCCTAGGTTTGAAAACCTGACCAGGTCCTAAGCGAATATTAAAGGGAAACTATGGGCCCTTTCTATTTCTCGGTCCCAATCCCATCAGGTCAAGTCGGGAAAAGCGTTTTTGAACAAATCAACAATGTAACCCCTAAGATCTTGCCCCTCCTTCCCTTCCGGAATCTGAAGAATCCTTAAGTTATTTCGCCGTGCCTGGTTTTCAAAATCTGTCACTTTCCATATAGTGTCCTCCTTAGTAGCCTGAATTCAATCAGTAACCGTTTTGTATTGAGCAAGTTCATCCTCCAACGTCGAGATGCGAGATTCAGCTTCATTAAATCTAGATACAAAGTCCGCCTGTGATTTGGCCAACCGTCTAATTGAGTTCGGAAGTTTACGACAAGAGTTCTGGACTCTTTGACTCTCTTCACGAGTCTCATCCCGATGCGACATGATCACCTGATATATCATGGACAAAGATATTTCCTCCTCCGCCAATACTCCTTGACCCCCCTGAGGAGTCGCTTTAGCCGGTAAATCTTTAGTAACATGCAAGTCAAGTTTCCTTACAGTCATAGAGAGTCCCACTCCTGCTCTTCAGGTTCTTCCGGAACAAAGCTACTATGATCGCTCCCATCTGCCAACGACAGTAGTGCAGAATATTTCATCACCAAGTCCTCACAAGAGGACATAGATTGTTCAGAAACAGAGAAAAAATCACCCGAGTCAGCCTCCTGACCTTGCACCACTGCAGCACCTTGCGCTTGAATCTGGCCATTAAAGTTAGTATGGGGAGCTATATCTCCAGCCCCCAGCAAGTCACTAGCACCGTGTGAAGCAGGTCCCACAGAGCATTCTGCCATATCCCCCACTTCAGCCCCACTGACGTTAGTGGCTGCTTGTGTATTCAAGAGGATCGATTCAGCCAGATTCCCCATTGCCTCTGGCACATTTTCACCATTGCCAGCGTTAAGATTTGTTATATTAACAGAGACATCCAAAGTCACAGTCACTGCCACAGATTCCGGCGCCCCCGCCATCTTCGTTTAGAATCTCCCCCACCTCCATTACCGGCACTGATTCAGGAATCTTGCCTTCGCGTTTATCTCTGGCGGCTGAAAACAGACCGGGTATTCTTTTCGCCCCCTCGAAAGTACTTCCCTTTGGCCTTGTAGCTGCGGCTACTGTGTTCCCAGTTTTAGCGGTCTTCCCCCCACTTTGAGCAGTTTTTCCTCTCATTTGTGGCTCCAAAGCACTATTCTCTGCTGTCTCTGCCATCTCACTACTTGCCTCCTCTTTGTCCCACGACTTCCCCTGAAGATTTTTCGACGGCATTGCAAACAAAATCCACAGCCTCTCCGCGAAGCCAGGCAGTGGCTCCCAGGTATGGCGCACTCCCTCACGGAGGAGCGACCAGCAACCACGCCGGTTCCAAACACGCCCCAAAGCCAAAGTCAGCCATGGGAAAAGCTAAATCATCAGCATCAGGTGAGAGCAGCCTTCACAGGTGTATACAGGTATCCGAGAATAGTTCCTCACAGCTCTGCAACGCAGCACTAAACAGTTAGCAAAAATCAACAGCTTGTCAGTAGCTTTACAATGGCTTTACAAGGAATCATTTCACAGCAAAATCGCCTCTTCTTTCCCTGCTTTAGCTTTTCATTCAGGGTCCGGCATGAGAGGTCCGCTCAAGCGTCCGTCTCGGACGCCATCTTGCCCCTTGTACAAGTTCTCTGTGTGTATGTATTCATTTTTGATGTTTGATTATAGCTGTGAATGGAATTTGAATGAAAGGTTACTGAACACATGCCTAATGATATTGAGTTCATAGTATGCAACTGTTTTTAACACTTTGAAATATATTGACAAATATATATATAATAAATAAAAAAATTATTGTTCAAAATATCTTTATCTTTTTCCTCACATACACATTGTGCTTTGTTCTTGTGCTGTCATTCTTTAACCATTTCTATTCTTAGATTGTATATACTGCTAGAAATTATTTAAGAGTTGCCCTGGGTTTTTACATATTGATATGATTTCCCAGACTTAGGTACTCACATAATTTTGCAGGGGGTCCCTCCTCTTTACATTATTAGTACACTCAGACCCACAACGGCTGGTATATCCAAGTTTATTTTGTTTGTAAATCGTAAACTGTTAATTAAAATGCTTCTATTTGCTTTCGTGAGCAGCACCAGTGGTACATGTGAGAGAGGTTTGCACTGAGCGCCTGTGGGATTTTATGCTGGATTCATTGCAGGCAGGGAGGGATAGGCCAACTGTAGCTTTTTACACACTTAGGGGCTAATTCTGATGCCGGACGGACCGGAGTCTGTGTACCATCAGTCAGGAACTGTAACCGAACGACCTCCTGTTGTCGGTGACAGACGGCTAAGTAGGATGCGACCTAACCCTGTTCGGTCGCATGCCTACACCTTTCTCATTGAAAGAGCAGAGGTGCAGTTCATCCCAGCACCCTGTTGCAGGCACCTCAAGGTGCCTGCCACCGGGTGGAGGGAACATCAAGGGGCACTATAGGTGCCTCCTAGACCACCATTTGGCGGCCTCACACCAATGGGCGCCCTGCTGGGGGCCCCCTAAGCTGTTTCCCACTGCCTTTTTGTGCCGGAAAGAATGGCACAAAAAGGCAGTGGGAAACTGCCATTGTACTCCCTAAGCCGGAAAGAGCCGACTGGGGGAGTACTTTTTTTAATATATTTTTTATTGCCATCACATTAGGATATAATTTGCATAAATTCATAACATAAATCACAATAAATAGTAAAAGCTATCATCATTAAAGTACATACAATACATCAAAGTAGGCAAATATAATCAAGATCGGCATCTGGTATAATTGATCAGCAAAAAAATTCTCACCAAAGATAATTACAATACACAATGAATAATCATTCTTACTACAATCCATCCATACTATATACATAAAGATCAAGTAATACATTTCTTTATCTAAAATAATCTATATCACGATAATAGCACCCCAAATTTTCTCATTCGTAACCATGGATCCTAATCCCCTAGTCTTAGCCAGAGCAGTTTCAAAGCCATGGGTTTCTTTAATTATAGACCACCAATCACAAATAGTTAGCAGTAGTGGTGAAATCCACTTCCGAGCCATAGCTAGTCCAGCTGCCCCCATCATTATTGAGAAAGACCGTGCGACAGCTGTCTTATCAGCTTTATAGCCTAACATAATTTCTGCATCCACTGACATAGGGCCCACACCGAGCTTACTAAAAAACACTTGACCAATCCTCTGCCAATAGGTCTGCAATTCTGAACATTCTATAAACATGTGAGTAAGATTTGCAGCTTGAGTCCCACATTTAGGACACTTGGGGGGCCATTAGGATGACGGGCAGACTTTGTCCGCCTGTCATTCTACCGGTGATAGGTACTGCCCGCCATATGGGTGGGGGTCCCGTGGCCAGCATTAGGATGCGCCCGCCACAGTGGTGGGGGCATCCCGCATTCCTACCATTGTGGCAGGCGGTGCACTCAGCACCGCCCGCCACAATGGCAGGAAGGCATGCTGTGCATGGAACTGCGAGGGGGGTACCATAGGTACCCCCAATGTGCACCCACCACCCACCCGGAATCCTTGGGGGACGGCAACAGGCCCCCAGAGCAGACTCTGCATGCCTTTCCGTGCACTTGAAATAGCCCATCCTAATATGGTGTCTGACAGACACCGCCACCATATAAACCCTTTTCTGCGACCGGGGCAGAAAAGCGGCGGACGGTGTTTCCGTCCGCCGCGGCCCCCCCGCCATAGTAATATGGTGGGGGGAAATGGGTGGCAGGCGGGCAAGGATGTCGGGCGGATCGCCACCGCCCGCATGGCGGTGGCGATCCGCCCAATATCCTAATGGGGATCCAGGTCTTTTCCCTGCCATTATTAGCTCCTGCCCATTTGGCAATCCTCTCTGGTGTATAATATAACATGCCATCTGTGGGAAATTGTTGTAGTCGTAAACTAACAGAATCAACAGTGTCACTTATGTTACCCAGAGCCTGAGTGATCATAACAGGTGTTATGGCTGTATTCAACACTTGACTCCAACGTGTCACTAATTTTACAGAACCATCTACCCTAAAACTGGCCAACTGTTTGTACAAATTGCCTGTTAGAGATCTGGTTTTCTCCCCATATAAAAGATCCCAGATAGGAGATTTAGTAATCGCACTTGGATCCAAGTTCTTCCCCGGGTAATCCTCTATCTGAAGATATTTAAATAGAGAGGTAATAGGTAATTTATACTGTAATTGTAAAGCTTCGAATGATTTGATTCTTCTGACCGCGAACAAATCCCCCAAGCATAAGATCCCATGTTTAGACCACGTTCTACAGCTATATTCTTGAAATATTTCAGGAAACATTGGATTACCCCAGAGTGGAAGCTTGGTATGTATTAACGGCAGATTGCTTCTGCCAGCCATGGCCTGCCATATGAAAACACTATCTCTGATCGTCTTGAATTGAACACGTTTAAAATACTTTGGGTCATTAACGCGGTATAAAAAAAATAAACTATCATCACCTAGAATCAGTTTGTATAAAGAATTTTTCTGATCAACCCCCAGGAGGTTACAGAAGCGCCCGGGGAACGCTACCCAAGGTATGTTCTAAAATCAGATAAGCCCAATACACCTTGTTTATAAGGTGATTTAAGCAAATCAATTGCGTGTCGAGCCTTCTTAAAGCCCCAAATAAAGCTACACAACACTCCATCTAATTTTATTTTAAAATATTAGGAAGGCGTAGAGCAATAGATCTAAATAAATATAAACATTTTGGAAGTATTTTCATTTTTATTAGATTGCTTCTGGCGAGAAGCCCTATAGGAAGTTTATGCCTTTTTTTTTAGAAGTTTCGTAATTTCATCTAGTAAAGGGGTATAATTTAAGGATATTTTGTGACCCACTTCTGCAGAGATCTTGACCCCCAAATAGGTAGCTGTTGAACATCTCCCGGGGATTGGAAGGCTAGATTTAAAATTAATAAGGACTTGGGTTTTACTGATATTTAATTTATACCCCAATACTAATCAAAATTTGGTTGCAGTTCTCTCGATAGCTGGGACGGCTTCTACTGGATTAGTGGAAAAGATTGCCAAACCATCAGCATATGCTGTTACCTTCAGCTCGTTAAAGGTGGTCTTTAATTGTTTAATCTGCATATTCGTTTGTAAAGCATGTATAAATGGCTCAATATAAAGGGCAAATAATAACGGGGAGAGAGGGCACCCCTGCCTTGTCCCACAAAAAATATTAAATGAATTAGATTATGAACCAAATTATGAAACCTTAGCTGTAAGTTTATAATATGGGGCACGCACCCACTGCCTAAACTGATCGCCAAGGTCAAATGACTTAGTGTAGCCCATAGAAATTCCCAACTGACCTTGTCAAAGGCCTTTTTGACATCTAAAAGGATCATCCCCAGACCCACCCCCTCTTTCACGCATAGTTGAACGCACCAATGGTCATGTTGACATGAGCTGTAGTGACTCTACCTGGTATAAAACCATGTTGGATATCGGACACTAATCCTAACATCATTGGTGCGAGTCGATTTGCAAGGATCTTCGCAAAAATCTTTGCATCTGTATTTATGAGGGAGATGGGTCGGTAAGATCCACAGTCCGTAGGTATTTTGCCCATTTTAAGAAAAAAGACAATTTGAGTCATATTCCATGATTCCGGCGTCCTCCCGCCCATACGAACATATTGAATGACTGTACTGAATGGTGCCAACAGACTACTTTTGAAAATCTTATAAAATTCTAAAGGTAGTGAATCTACCCCTGCTTTGCCTGAAGGTAAAGCAGAGATGGCTAATCCTATATCTTCCAATGATATTGTGTTATCTAAAAATACTACCTCATCATCACTCAATATCGGAAGATTACTCTCAGTGATATACTGTGTAATATCTTCCTTATCAATCATAGACGATGAATAGAGTTTCTGATAAAATAGTGAGAACTGCTTCAACATAGCTGAAGTATAATTATGTGAAGCACCATCCGGGCTCTTTATAGCATTAATTTTAGTTTGAGCCTTCGTTTCTGCGGTTTGAATAGCCTAAAACTTTACCGATATGTTCACCGTATTCGTATTGTACCAGACGGTACTTATTATATCTCACTGCTATTTTTTCCCTAAGAGATGTTTTCACTGCCGGTCTAGCATCCAATAAAGTAAGAAACAACTGATTCTGATCCAATTGGCCTCGTGATACTGCCTCTACATGATATTTTTCATTCTTTTGTAAATCCTTAATCCGGTCTCAGTATTATCTTTTCTTAATTTATTCTGCCGCCAAATGTATTGTTGGGTCAAACCTCTGACATACGCTTTCATAGTATCCCATGATGATCAATGGGGAAGCTGTCCCAACATTTTCCTCAAAAAAAGTCTCTAATTGTTGCTTCATACTGGAGACATATTCCGCATCAGTAAATAAATATCTAGGAAAAGAGAATGGGCTAACATTTTTCCCTTCAGGGGTAACCATAAAAGATAGGAAAATAGGGTTATGGTCAGATGTCACCCGAGGGCATATAACAATATCTAAGCCTTAAAATAAAGTATCAGAGACCCAAGCCATATCAATCCTAGAGTAAGATTTGTGTGGAGCCAAATATTAGGTATACCCGGGGATAAGTGGATATATCTGTCTCCAAGCATCCTGCAAGGAATGTAATCTAGTCATTTCTCATATAGCTGCCCCGGCTGGGGGGGCACTGAAGGGTTTCCAGATGGCGGACAGGCTCTCTGAACCTGTTGGAAGGCATCCGGAAAACCGAATCTGATTCCTTTCCGCCCGAGCCCATTCGAATGGCTCAGTCAGAAAGGACTCCGAACTGCACATTCCGATGCGGGCTCCGACCGACAACCGGAGCCCTTCCTGCCCGCATTGGAATTAGCCCCTTAGGCATGTCTCTGTGAGAGCTTGGGGAGTCAGATCATTGCGCTATTACCCACTGCCCTGACAAGTCTCGTGCTGCATACTAAGCATGGCGCAAGAACCTGAATGAGAAGCGTTCGGCCCCATGCCATTATCTTCAGCTCATTGTACCCGAAGACTAAACACTGCGCAATGCACTCCCCCCCCCCCCCCCTTAACTGCCGGCCCCATGCAGCTATGTATGAGAGCGGCCATTCTGCCTTTGGTTCAGGCTCGCCTTCCTGCCATTGTTCTTAGAAAGTAATTTCAATACATCTGCATGGGCACCTGTGTATCACACCTATAGTATAACTTTTGTAGGCTCATTAGTTTAAATGGCATGCTTAGCCACTATCAACATGCCTAACCCGTTTGCCACTTCTACAACCATCAAATTTAGCTATGCATACTCCTTTACTCCATCTCTGCCCGGCAAATCTAGTCCCCATTTTGTAATTTCAATTGATTTAATGGCACACGAATGACACCAAGCACAATACAGTATGATGTTTGGTTAATGGAGACTCATTCATTCCTCTGCCTGCTTAGTTGCAAAAAAAAGAAACTGACATATACATAGAACTAAAAATGAACGATGTAAACTCGTTTAACCACGTCTGACAACAGAGGCTAGCTTATGGGCACTTAGATCACAGGAAGGGGTTACCACCCATGTGCACTGCATCAAATCATGCCCATTATTGCAAAACATCACCCAGGATATGTGCTGCACTTATAAAGTCCCAAAGGCGAGACCTATTGCCCATGTCTATGATTGTTTCCTTTTTAATTCTTTAATCCCAGGCTTGTTAAATAAATTTTTTAATGGGATTTTAGGTCTATTTCAGAAAGCACACAAGGAGACTATAAAGGTCGTGTGTTTTAGCCTTTTTCCCCCTTGCCTAGTGTTGGAAAGATGGCGATTAAACAGCTGAGAAAAAGTGAAATTGTGGCGAGCTACATTTAACTATACAAGTACAATACAGGCACGTGGCCGTGCTTTCATAATGGGGCAAGACCCAAAATGCTTCCTATCTTTTCCTTTTTTTAACTTCAAGTTTTCCTTCCACTGCATCCGCCTCATCTGGTTAACCGGAGGTAGCAGAGATGGTAAGGGGCAATTCCTTCATAATAGAATCACTTAATCTAAACTCTGAACAGGTAATTTTGACTTTATCGCAGCCTCTAGAACCTAGTGATTCCGGTACTTACAAGAGGCATGAATGTATCACCCTAATTTCAAGACCAAGTGATGGATTATACTCTAACCGAATTTAATAGCAATTTAGTGAAACCATCCTTTAAGACCAAAACCAAAGACCAAAACTGAGATGAAATAGATAAAAATATTCATGACACTTCTTCGCCCGAGATAGACTTTGACTCTTTTTGAAAGCAGTCCAATTCTTTTGGAAGACCTGTCTACCTCACCAGAACTTTCATTAAATGCCAAGGTTTATCAATCAGGAGAATATGTAATTATATCTGAAGCTTTTTTTAATCTACAAGAAATAATGGACTTAATTTTGTCATAGATATTTTTATTAGGATTTTGTACCATGCATTCTACAAATGAAAACATAACAGTTCTGTAGACCCACGCAGGGGAGCAACGCATTCTAGTAAGGAGAATTGACATTTAGCCAAATTGTATAAGAAAAACAGGGCCAGCACCTCTGCACAATAAGAACGCAAAATGGGGGACACATCTGCTTAATGTACCGGAGCCGACCCGTTAAAGCAACCTATAGAGCCGTTTATAGCCAAGCAACTTGACTCCAGCTCTGAGCAGGGCCTCTGCGGCGCCAACTCTTAAAAAGTCCAGCTGGAAGGCCTTAGGCAAAGTAAACAAAGCAGAACAAAACTTGTCCCAACATGGACATCTTCCCCAAATTAACAATCTCCCCACCCTCCCAAAATCCCTTCCCACCCCATTGCCCTCCCCCACCCTACCCGTGGTGGCGGCAGAACAGATACAAAAATGGGATTAGGTATCACTGATATATTCCTCAGACTTGAAAGAGATGAAGGGCTCTAACGGTGGAGGGACAGACCGCAGATGGAAGTCCCTGGGAGAGAAAGGTAACTAGGGGCCCCCGACTGGTACTCAACATTCTTAAAGTCCTCTCTGAAGATATCAGCCATGTGTTCAAGATTGAGCAGCCTCCAGAGCCGTGAGTGCCAGAGGGAAATAGTGGGCCTCTTTCTTTTTCCAGGCAGCGGTGACTTTAGCTGCTCCGATGCAGAGCCACATGATTTATTTGTCCGCTCGAGTCAGGTGAAGAAGGGAAGGATCCAGAAGACCCAAAGTGACTCCCTCTATGGTGGTAGGGATAGGATACCCGAGCATGTCTTTAAAAAGAGCTAAAATTTCCTCCCAATATGGGCGGATAGACGGGCAGTCCCACCATATGTGTCGGAAATCACCTAGTAGACCGCATCCCCTCCAGCATCTATCTGAAGAAGTTAGGAAGATCAATTTAAGTTTGGAAGGATGCAAATACCAGTCCATCATGGTCTTGAGATGCGCCTCTCTCAGCTCCACAGAGTAGTTAAAGCGCGTGATATCCGACCAAAGATGAGCCCATTCCTCCTCAAGAATCGGACGTTGGAACATGTCTTCCCACATAGACATATATCTAGGGCGCAGGGAGAGAAGTGTTGTGAGCAGAAAACTATAAATGAATGAGATCACCCCCTTCATAGAGGAGGATTTAATGAGGAAGGCCTCAAATTTAGTAAGGGGTCGAGTAGCCGCCTCCCTTACTGCAGGGGAAAGTGCCCAGTGCATCAGTTGTGTGTAATGGTACCATTCTGTGTCTTCTGCATAATCTCTTTACAGAGATCAAAGGTGAGGGGATCGCAGTTATGAAATAAATCAGTTAAGGCAAGGCATTCCCCTTTCTTCCATGCCTCGAAGGGTCCCTCATGTTGTGCTGGGGGAAAGGCTGGATTGAAATGGATCGGAGTGAACGGAGAAGGGAAGGAGGTCCATCTGTCATCGCCGGAAACTGTATACCAAACTCTGAGAGTGGCGCGTGTAGGAGTGCTAATGTAGGTGTTTGGGGGTCTGTCCTTACGTGGGCGCCATATATCCCAAATAGTCCGACCAGTCACACTACGATCCATATGCAGCCAATGTTTTTCAGATTCTAATTGGGACCATTCAAACAAGACTCTCAATTGGGTCGCATTGTAGTATAAGAGAAAAGCGGGTAAGCCAACTCCACCATCAGCGCGGGTACGGCGCGGCAAATAGTAAGAGAAACGAGCCCTCCCGCCATGCCAGATAAAATGTAGCAACATCGATTTCACTTTCCGAAAGAAGCCGTGCGCCAGCTTGATAGGTAGTGCTTGGAATAGATAAAGCAGCTTAGGTAGGAGAGTCATCTTTATGGCATGTATACGACCGAGCCAAGAGAGGAAAAGGAGCTTCCACTTAACAAGCTCTGCCTGGATTCGGGCAAGAGTAGGAGGGAAGTTGGCAGCGTAAAGTCCCTCAAGTGTCGGAGTCAGTTGAACCCCCAGATACTGTATGGAAGCGGTAGCCCATGCCAATGGTGTAAGATTACGGAGGTGGAGGGCTGCCTCAGAAGACAGGTTGAGGATGTATGATTTACCTAGATTGATTTTGAACCCTGACACTAATTCATATTGTGTGAGTTCGTCCTGCAAGCCTAGAAGAGAAGTTTCAGGTTCTGATAGGTATAAAAGTACGTCATCAGCAAACAAAGACATTTGTGGAATTCCCCCGTGAACGGAATGCCGTGGATGTCCGGCCTGTTCTGTATTGCGAGGGCTAGTGGTTAAATGCTGAGGGCAAAAAGTAAAGGGGAGAGGGGGCAACCCTGCCGCGTGCCTCTCGAGTGTGGGAAGGTAGGCGATTGCACTCCATTAACCACGTCTCGGGAATTTGGAAAACGGTAATTAGCCCGTATCATATTAAGAAATTTGGGAGCAAAGCCAAACGCTGTGAGTGTGCTAAATAAGAAAGCCCAGTCGACCCTGTCAAAGGCCTTCTCGGCATCCAAACCAACTAGTTCCGCCGGAATGTGGAGCTTGTTGGCTTTCTCAATTAAGTGCATGGTTCTACGGATGTTGTCATGTGTTTGGCACCCCTTAATGAAACCAGACTGGTCCGGGTGGATAAGAGGAGACATGTGGCCATTTAGCCTTTCAGCAAGTATGGATGAGCACAGTTTAGCATCAAGATTCAACAGAGCTATTGGCCTGTAAGAGGCGCAACTTTGAGGGTCTTTTCCCGGTTTAGGAATGACTGATATCACCGCCTCCACCATGGGGCCGAAAGTAACACCCTCCTCTGCCATTTTATTAAAAAGAGTCACAAGATATGGGGCGAGATCGGGGCCAATGTTCTATAAATAGAGCTGTAAACCCATCAGGGCCAGGCGCTTTATTAGGTTTCAATGATTGGATGGCCGTTGTGACGTCCTCTAAGGTGATGGGGGCAGTAAGCAGTTTGTTCCATTCCTCAGATACCTGGGGTAAAGGTAGGGATTGGAGATAATCTTGTTGGGCATCCTCAGCTAAAAAGTCCCCTGTATAGAGGTCTCTATAGAAAGACCCAAAAAGAGCAGCTTTATCCTCATCTCTGTGCATCAGTTCACCCGTGGGCCCCAAAGATGCCTCCTATTTACTCCTTCTCTCGTTTGTCCCTCAAAAGAGTCACAAGATATGGGGCGAGATTGGGGCGAATGTTCTATAAATAGAGCTGTAAACCCATCAGGGCCAGGCGCTTTATTAGGTTTCAATGATTGGATGGCCGTTGTAACGTCCTCTAAGGTGATGGGGGCAGTAAGCAGGTCGTTCCTTTCCTCAGATACCTGGGGTAAAGGTAGGGATTGGAGATAATCTTGTTGGGCATCCTCAGCTAAAAAGTCCCCCGTATAGAGGTCTCTATAGAAATACCCAAAAAGAGCAGCTTTATCCTCATCTCTGTGCATCAGTTCACCCGTGGGCCCCAAGATGCCTCCTATGTACTCCTCTCGTTTGTCCCTCAACTGCCTTGCTAGGTGCTTACCCACTTTGTTGCCTTGAGTGTAAGGTAGGTGCCTCAGCTTAAGGAGAGTGAATTCGCCCTATTATTGTAAATGGACCGTAGTTTACCCCTGAGAGCTATGAGTTGACGCAGCGCTTGTCTTGTAGGTTTAGCCTTATGGGTCTGTTCAATGGAAGAAAGTTCAGATTCCAAGAGCTCACGCTCCCGGGCACGCTGCTTATTGAGTGCGGCATTAAGTGCTATGCATTCCCCACGAAGAACCGCCTTCAAAGCATCCCAAGTAATGAACTCTGAGGTGTCCTCCGGGCGGTTAGTCTTGGGGAAGTCAGTGATAGCGGAGCGTAATTTAGAACAAGGGGGCATATTACCAACCTACAGCGATATTTATCGCTAAGTAGGCTCAGCGGTGATAATATTATCGCCGCAGTTCACTTGTTTTTATCGCAGTGATTACTTGCTATTAGCAAGGTATATCTCTGAATCGATGAAAAGCAGGCGAAATGCGTGAATATCGCTGTAAATACAGCGATATTCACACATTATCGTGACAATGCTCTTAGCCATGTTATCCACCTTCCATTGGATAACATGGCTAAGAACTGCTCTGGGCAGGAGGTAGCTTTTGGAGATATTCGCGCTTAGCGGGAATATTTCTAAAAATAAGCCATTGTTGGTAATAGGAGATAGCGATATTAGCGACTGTTTCCAGTCGCTAACATATTGGCACACCCACTTTGCATGTCATTAGCGATAATTATCGCTGACATGCAAAGCGGGCCCCAAGATGATCGCTATCGCCTACTAGCTGTCGCTAACTGGGGTTAGCGACAGCTTGGTAATTGGGCGATCAAATTATCGCCGCTTTAGCGGGAAAAAGTCCCGATAAAGCGGCGATAAAGGCCCTTGGTAATATGCCCCAAGATTCCTTATCTCGGGCTATAGACGCGGGGAAGTACCACTTAGGGGCAGAAGGGGCGTTTGCCCTCCATTGGAGACATACCGTGTACAGACTGTGGTCGGAAACCGACAGGGGGAAAATCTTAGCATCCTGGAGCTCACCCTGCAATTACTGATTGAGGAAGATGTAGTACAATCGGAAGTATGTACAGTGTACAGGAGAATAAAATGTGTAGTCACGTGCCTGTGGGAAGAGCAATCGCCAAGAGTCGAGGAGGCCCAAGTCGTGAATACGTTGCTGTGTTTCCCCTGAGAATGAGCCCATGTCTGATCGTTGTGGGTGCGTACTGTCTAAGTCCTTGTGCCAGACCAAATTAAAGTCGCCCAGAAGGACTAATGATCCCTCTGCAAAGTCCACCAATTCCCCAGAAACGTGTGAGGAAAAGACGTCTGGCCTGTATTGGGTGCATATAACGCCTCAAAAGTACACAGCTTCCCTCTCAGGCGACCCCTAACCATGATCCAACGGCCGTCCCTGTCACTGTGAATTCCCAGAGGTTTAAACTGGATAGCCGCACGAAACAGCAGGGCCACCCCCCTATGCTTTGTGGAGGCTGAAGATCCATAAATTAGTGGGAACTGCTTATGCTTAGGCGTGAGTCATCAGCCCTGGCTGAGTGCGTTCCCTGCAATGCAACTACATCTAGATGGTGGTCTACTGTATACTTCCAGACTTTCTGACGCTTCTGCTGGGAGCTAAGCCCTTTGACATTCCAGGTTCCAATGATCAACGGGCCCATAATGCCTGGGAGAGGAACCAATTGCACAACATGTCGGCTGAGGCCCATCCCAATCCCTCCCCAACCCGTCCACCCTCAATGACACACAACCCTAGTTTAAAGGTAATATCCTCTCTCTGCTTCACCAATTCCATACACCCAATAGATAAAAAGCTGCCACCACATACCCTCCCTCCCCACCCCAATTCCCTTAAGGAAACATGAATATAGAAAACCAAGGAAAAAAGTCGAACAAGTCTTGAGGCCCCACAACAGGGACGGAGCAATCCCCGTGAGACCATGGAGGACCTCGGGTCTGAGGGCCCGTTTCACGCCTGCCCCGAGGGGAAGGTCACATAGAAGCATGGGGTGCGACTTAAGGAGCCGAAGTCAGCAGGGAAAAGACCTCAGGACAACCCAGGCCTGCGGCCCCAGAGGGCAACAGGCAATCGCACATCATAAAGCCGAGGACAGTTACCAATGTCTGGAGGCATCCTCTGTGCCGGGAGTAAGAGGACCCCTTGCGCATCTTCACCAGACATCCATGCACAGAAGGGGTTAGTGGAACAGCAGATGGAGGCCACCAGGGACAGACCACCATCCCAAGGCAAGGGCCGCAGCGGGGCTGAAGGGAAAGAGCTCCCCGGTTCACCCGGTAGATGCAGGCCCTCACCACCAATCCTTTGAGGTGATCGAGTACAGTCACCGGCACAACCAAAAGTAAGTAGAGACAAGTGTCTTCCAAGCGTTCATCTGTATGTTGTTATCTTCATGCCCTTCGCGACCAGGCGGAGGGCGCCGTCTCTCCTCCAGCGGTCTCTCCATTCCTCCTTGGTGGAGTGGTCTCTGCATCTGACGAGATGCCCAGCACCGCCAGACCCTCCTGGAGGTCAGTAACATGTCAACGCTTATTTTGATAGTCAAAACTGAGGGCGAAGGGGTAAGTCCATCTGTACCTGATTTTGTTGGCGCGTAGCTTGGCAGTAATAGGCCTGAATAGCTGCCTTGGCGCCAATGTTGCCGGCGCGACATCTTGGAAAATGGAACGTAACGGTGTCTAGAGATCGGGCTGCCTGAAGTATCGCTCCTTTGGTTTTGTAAGAGTGAAATTTGGCCAGGACATCGCTCTGTCTCCTCTTCTCACCTTGTTGCAGAGCTCCCACTTGGTGCACATGATCCAATTTGATCTTGAGGGTTTGTGGGGACACGATCTCACAAACACGGTCCCTCCGCACCTTCCTCCAGGTCCCGTATGTGAAGGTTCTCCCTTCGAGCCCTATTTTCAAGGTCCTCTGCCTTCAGCTGCGTCTGGTGTAGCTGCTCCTGAAGCATACTCACTTCATCCCGAAGTTCGGTTGAGAGCCGTTCTTGCTCCTGATGGTGGGACTCCAAGTCAAGGACCCTAGTTTCAACCGAATCTACATCGTGTTGGAGAGAGGAGAGACGCTCTGTCAAATCGGAGCGCAGCTGATCAATAGAGGATTTGATATCCTGGCCAATGTTCTTGCGTAGATCTGATTTAAAATCCTTAAACATGGCCTGGAGCTCTGCTTTCGTGAGGGCCATTGCTGCAGTGTTTGCGTCTCCTCGCAGCGCTGCACGCTTTTCCTTGGATGCAAAGAAGTCAGAGACCTTGACCGGTGTCTTGGCCGTCGTCTTCTTAGGCGGCATAAGGCGTCACCGCAAAGTGATGACGCTGTCTGTAGCACAGGGGCCTTTCCGATCAGAAATCAAACTGTGGCAGTATCAGCTGGTCCAACTCCTCCCTGCGCCGGGACGAAACTGGAAAGCGTCAGAGAACACCCTTGGTGGTTTAGCCAGTTCTGGGGGTCCAATGGCACGTTTATTCCAGCCCGAGGGACCCGTGGTATGGAGCACACCTTTGCAGGGAGCCTGCTGGTAAAGTAGTGATGTAGCCGGAGCGAGGCAGTTCTCATGCCCCAAAAGGAAATGCCCAGGCTGCAAGGCAGTCCGCAGCGACCACTTCGCTGGACTATTTCCAGGGGAGGCGCTGGGCCTAGCAATATTATTCAAGTCGCTGCCAAGGGGAAGGTCGGGCTCCTCAACTAGCGCCAGAGAGAAGGAGGCAGCCGTGTTTACCGGCAAGGGGCCCCCCTTCGCTTAAGATACTCGCAGGAGCGGCAGTGGGCGCGAAATGTCGCCATCGCGGTAGTCAGCATGGCCGTCATTTTGAAGTCAGGCGCTCCGGAGGGCAATGAAGGTCCGCCAAACCCTTCACAGGTGGATGGCCCGCTAATGCAACCCTAAGCTCGCTCCCACTTGCCTCTCAATGCGTCTCAGGCGTGGACAAGGTTGAGTTGGTCCCAGAGAGGCATGAAGCGGAGTTGCCACGAAGGACGCGTTGAGGGTGCGCCGCCATTTTGAGAGGCATTACGTCCCCAGGCCAACACTCCAGAAAAAAACATAGAGGAAGGGGCAATCTGCACCAAGCGTCGCTCTCTGCCGCTGCCTCACATTATCCCTTGTTGGAATCCGCTGCCGTGCGCTGGAAGGGAGCACCGAAATCCCATCGATCTCCCCTCAGGACAGCGCGTGGACCGGGAGCCAAGACGGATCACGTCCGATCAGCCATCTTGCCCGGCCATGCCACCCATCTTGCCCGGCCGCGCCCCCATGGACTCAATTTTAAAGTTGCTTCAGAAAATAACTATAAACTCGGATCACTTCCTTGACTCACTATCAGCAATTCTCACATCACTCACTATGTGAATGCTTAGTCCAAAGCATTAAGGTTACTTTGACAATATAATTTCCCTTTAGAATTACCCGAGGAAGACTCAAATGCTGAATACCCAGTAGTTAAATTAAAGGAAGCATCATCTAAGATGGGGTCACCAGTGAGGAAGAATTTAAGAAAAATGGAGCATAAGCAACAAAAAGTACTTATTTTGCTAGGAAACCTATTTGAGTCTGTTAAAAAGAAGCGCAAAGGAAAAATAGAAAGCACTCTAAAGATGCCTGAACGCTCTGAGAAGCAGGCCCGTTTAGCATCCTTCCCTATATTTACAAATAAAGAAGTTAAGCAGAGCAACTTCGGAATAAGTTCAGCTGAAACCTCTATGGAAATAAATAAGCAAGAGAAAAAAGTATTGTCATCGGTAAAAAGAGGAAACACAAGTAAGAAAGGATGGAGGAAATGAGTGAAACAAATAGTATGAGGTTTTCTGGAAAAGATTCGCAGAAAATAAGGTTAGAAGAATTACGTCCTTCAAACTTCTCTAGTAGAGGAGAATACATTTTGTTACATGCCCAAACTGTAACAGATCCCGGTATGCCAAGAGACTTAGGGCAAGAGATAATGTGCATAGAAGAGAATGCACATGTATTATTAAATATAACGCGAAGCTCAGAAGAAGCACAAAGTTTAGGCTCCTAAAATGAGTCTCTCAGTTAAATTAAACAAGCATGGTTGGAGAATAATAGCACCCCAAGGCGATTTGGTGGAGACTGAAAGATAGGATTTAAAAATAACTAAAACAGAATTGAAAATGTACCTTAATCCGCTGGCAGCTCATTTTCATCCAATCAGGTCTTGCTATACATCTATTAACAAAGCAAAAACAAACGTTTCACATTTTCTGACATTACTGAAAATCATGAGAATCTCATAATGGGCCTCATTACGACTTTGGCATGAGAACGCTGCCAAGCCTGTGGCATCCTGAAAGCCGCATTACATTTGTAGGTGGGACTGGCAGTGTAGTGGCAACGGCATGCTTTGGCTCATGGAGAGAACCTGAAGCAAATGCCACAGCAATGCAGTTTCTTTTGCATGTCGAGCACATTGTTGCCATCCACAATGTCGTGCATGGCACATAGTGCAAACATAGGGGTACAACATGTACCCCAGCGACAGTCCCCATGGGCTAAACTCCCTGTGGCCTTGTTTGAAGCTCCTCACCTGTTTGTCCGCCAACCTCTTTATGGCGGTGTCTCCACCATGGAAAGCTTGGCTAATAGTGATGGAGCAAGAATTTGCACATAAGCAACTTGCTAGATGAATCCTCTCATAAAATGATAATAAATTACTAATATTTGTTTGTAGTACTAATTTACACAAAATTCGTACACAATTTAGAAGAAGGGGAAGCTTGCCTGTGTGTCTACTAACAAGTAACCCGAATGAAGCTAAAATGGCAGCTAAAATGCGGGAAAGGAATTGCGCATGCACCAACTGCATGATGTCATAACACTTGGAGGGAAAGATTTGCTTCTGCGCACTAACACTAGAAATGGCTGCTTCAGAACTCACATGCTAAGCCTCAGCTCTGCTCGAAACTAGACTGTGTTTTATACTAAATGCTAATGCATTAAGAAGTATTTTTATTAAATGGGGTTAGAGTAGAAATAAGTGGCATACAGTGAAAGCATTTTATTTTAATCCAACATCTTGTCTTTTTGGCTTCTCTGTTAGTTCGTAATTGGACCTAAAATAAAAATTAGGCTAATAACCAGGGCAGGTGCATTAGAAACAAACCCGGAGACATGTTAAATCGATCAAGGACAACCATTTCCCATGTGCTGAGAGATGACGGAACATCCTGAAGACTCAATGGACAAATGTATAAATGTTATACAATGTAATAAAATTAATATGAAAATGGGTGGCAAATAAAGCTTGGGACAAATCAGTAAACGGGCGAGAACATAAGACAATGCTCTTGAGAAAAGTAATAAAGTTAGTATAGTGTGACGAAGATCCCATTGGCTTGTCCAATCAAAATTCACATTCTACACTAGTTTGAAACATTTGGTGGTGGAACATTCCATCAAAAGGTATAATTGAGGTAGTTAGTTAGAAGAAGTAGCCTGATCGCTGCCAGAACGCTGAGAGACAGAGATGTCCGAATGCTGATCGAAATACCTGAAAGCAGACTTAGAATTTTTTTTTAAATATATAAATAAATCAGGAAGGAGTTTTGCAGAAGAATCAAGGAGGCGAGGGAACTAGGAAGGAGCTTTGCGGAAGAATCAAGGAGAAAAACTAGCATCAGAGAGGGGTTTGACACAGTTGTTAAATCCAGAAGAGGTGATCTGTGCAGTCCTAAGCCTGTCCTGAACCTGTTACTTGTTATTTTCCGAGGAGCCCAAACTCTTGGCAGAGGGGTCTGGTGTTGAACCATCCTAGATAAATGTAATCTTTGTATTTTGTCAAAGTGCCTTTTCTCTCTGTCCTCTTGTTCCTGAGGTACTCGTCATTAAAATGTATAGTCTAATTTAGGTAACCGAACCTTACCTCTTCAGAATTATGGAGTTGACACTGTAATTTGTATTTGATTCACTAAAATATTTCAGATAAAACTTTAAATTGAAACTGAGTCTGTGGTCAATTAATGAAATAAACTGGTAATTGTATTATGGTCATAAATTACCAAATATAATCACCTAAAAAAGATCCATGTTTAAGAAAGGGCTTAGTAATTAAATAGGCTCAATTCGTTACGCAGATAAGACATATAGAAAAGCCCTAAAATTGATCTCCAGCGAGGATTCATCAACCGGAAATTGTAAGCGAGAGTGGTTTATGTGCCGGAATGTGTGTATTTTAGTGATACTTGTCCGCATGTTGGTGTCCCGCCAGATCAGTTTGCTAGTAACAGAGGTATGGTTTTTATTGATTAGTTTGGTGATTTAAGTAAAGGCCCATAGGAATGAATGGGGAGTTATTCCTTATTTGTGATTAGCAATTAGCGAATCGCAAATAACAATGCGATTTCAAGGGTGCCAGGGGTGTCCAAAGGACACCCTGTAGCACCCTTGAAATGTAATCTACATTGGTGTTGTGACACACATGTCCAAAGGACATGTGTGTGTGTAATGTGCAACTTAGAAAAATGCATTTAAATGCATTTTTCTACGTTTTCGGTATTTACCACGAGGTTTGAACTCGCGGTAAATAGCGGCCCAAAATAGCGATTTCGCAATTTTTAAATGCTTCTTGAATTGCATTTAAGGAAACTTGCCACGGTCCAAGCTGTGGTCGGTCCTGAGGACTATGGGTGTTCCTACAGAACTGCTGTCAATGATAATAGGACTTCATGAAACTCACTTTGCCAGGATTCAGTGGGGGGGACATGGTAAGGTGACTGAGGACTTCCCGGTTGAGAGGGGCGTCCGGCAAGGTTGTTCAATGGCACCCACCCTCTTTACACTGTTCATTAATGGGGTTGTAGCCCGCATGTTGTCTGCTAAGGTGGATGCTCCTTCACTATCTGGCATAAAAATGCCTATTTCAATGTTCGCAGACGATACGCTCTTCCTATCAAAGACTCCGAGTGGTCTCCAGAGTGCTTTGTCCATCTTTGATTTATTCTGTGGGGAGCATGGCCTAGAGGTCAATGTGGCCAAAACAAAACTTATGGTTTTTAACCCCCACCGTAGCTTCAAATCTAAAATTATTATGAATGGCCGCCCTTTAGAGATGGTGAATGCTTTTACATACTTGGGGATTCACATACCGAGTAAGAACAGATGGAGCCAGCATATAGATCTTGCCACACTGAGACACAGACAACTGTCAGGTGCTATCAGTTCAGAGCATAGAAAATCCCTGACTAAACCTGTAAAGCCTGCTCTCCAGGTATATGAAGCAAAGGCTCTTGGCTCCGCACTCTATGGTGCTGAGCTATGGGGGTTTGAGAAGGTGGCTGCACTTCAAACCTCGGAAAATAAGTTTTTCCGGGCAATCACTGGTGTGCCTAAAAGTACCTCCTTGCTGCCCCTGAGGTACGATCTGGGCAGAAAAGCAGTTACCGACTTGGTTAGGCTTCGACCGATTCTGTATTGGCGAAGGCTCTGGACAACTCCTGAGCTTTCCCATTATGCTGAGGGGTTCCTAGACATTATTAAGGCAGATGTTTTCCATAAAATCAAGTGGCTCAAATCATTCAGTGTAATTTTGACTGAGCTTGGTATGAGTTCACTTTGGGTTGATCCAGCGGGATCGCCTTTTCCGACTAAAAGAGTCTTAAAAGAAATTTACTGGGAGAAGGTAGCCTCTTGGGGCTGGGGTAGCTCGAGTACAGGATCTATGGCTGGAAGATTCAGAGAAGCTAAACTCTATCCCTGCCTGGAACCCTATTGGGACATTATAACAAGGCCTGGTGATAGAAAGCTCCTTTTCCAATTAAGAGCAGGTGCACTTCCCCTAAGAGCTTTGACAGCAAAATGGGACGGCGGAACGAGCGACAGCTGCCCTGCTTGTGGTACCGCCAAAGAAACAATTGGTCATTTTTTATTTTCTTGCCCAGCCTATTCTGACCCACGGCACACTTGGTTAGCACCGATGTGTAAGAACTTGGGGACCACCAGCAGCACAGTTGCCTTGCGTATTATATACACTAACAATCTGACATGGTTATCAATAGCTACTGCCAAGTATCTTGGATGGGCATGGTCGATCAGACAGAGACTGCTAGTCATCTGACTATTCTCTGTCCAACTATTTTGTCTGCATTTTATGTCTATGTTTTTACCTATAAAAATTTTTAACCAGGTAAATTTTAATTTTTGTACTATTTTTAACATATTGCTTATCTTGCACTGTTTTAAATTCCTAAAAATTGGTATTGTACTTCAAGTCAATAATTGTAAAATGAATGCTTTAGTTCTTAATATAACTAACTGTAAATTTAATTGTACTTTTAAATTGTTGAATGTATCTGCTTTTATGAGTGAAACCTCGAATAAAGCATACTTTGACTTGACTTGAATCTCTAATTGAGATTCCTTAAATGCAATTATTCGCAAATATGCGATTTCTAAAAATGCGATTTATGCATTTGAGATCATGAATCCCAAATGCAAAAATAGCGCTCTCAAAGGGCCAGATTCTCAGAATCTGGCCCTTTGGGAGCCAAATTCGGCTTCATGAATCTGACCGTTATTCTGTGTTTTGGTTTTCCAGCAACTGTGGAATTAGATAGAGGATCTCTCTTTTTTAATTTTTAAAATTTGTTTTTATTGATTTTTCGCAGCAATTATCCAGACATTGTAGAGCGATACATGATTATATTGATACATGGCACAGTCACATATGTTTACATCCAAATTAGAAGAGTACACATTCATATTGCAGAAGGTCTATGAGAGTCCCTATGTGTCATTGCATAAAAGTCTTAAATCAGTGAATGAGTCTCTAACAGCAGGCCATTACGGATAGTTCACAGTATTCTCGCCTACAACAGAAGTCCAACATAACATATCATGGTTAATTAAATCTATCATGACCTATCACATCTATACCATCCTAACAAAACTTACCCACCCTCCCTCTCCCCACAAGCTCAGCAACAATGTCTACAGAAGCATTTTCACATGTCTAGATTTGTGTATATCTCGGTTCCATAGTCTGTCCTAGGTGTACTGTGCATTCATGCTATATTAATTAATAGAACCTATTGACGCTGTAAGGAGCCTATGTGTCCTATATCATTGGTCCAAGACCTCAACAGATGGTGTTGTGACTCCTTAGTACGATAATATATCTATTGCTGCATATTCTTCCATCATTGCATTCCAGCTCATCGATATCGGTGTTTTCCGTAGTCCTCTATACTCCTTTCTTCAGTCCCCTCTGCCTTACCACATCTCACTACTTCCATATGCCAATCATGTAGGGACGGAGCCCTAGAGGCTTTCCATTTTGTGGTTATGGCTCTTATAGCTAGACGGAGCGCAGATTAGCATATCGACAAATCGGATTACCCTTCTTTCCATGGGGCTCTAGAACCAGTATACAGTATTCTAATGTGTCGTTATGAAGCACCGGGGCTATAGCCATCATTATTTTGCATACTGTCATCCAGCAGTGTTCCAGTCTAGGGCATAGCAGTGCGGGCAGGTATCATTTGCCCCCGGAAACATAGCATACAATCTGTTTGGGATTAAATAAGCTCTGTGGAGTAACACCAATTGAATACATATAAATGTGGGGTTCCTTTTTGGGGTATCCCAGTATAATGTCCCATTCCTTGTCTGGAAATTCACGCCCTACGTCCTCTTCCCATCTGTCGCATAATGGTTGTAATGAGATCGCCTTTTCAGTGCGAATCCCATAAGTCAATCATATTGTCAGGCGTGCCCCATTTCCGATTAGATATTGCATGGTAAGTAGCATGTTCGTGGTTGGTTCAGTATCCTCTGGTGACCATGTAGTGCATATATAACTGGATATATATGTGTATGTAGTAGGAACAGTGTATCGGGGCACCATGCACGCGTATAAACATTGCACGTGTCACCAATACACATTCGGAAAAGAACTCTCCTATCGTGGTAATGCCTGCATTAGCCCATGCCTGTAAAGCTTGGTTAGTGACCAGTCCTGTTCATGTGGGGACACCTAGTAGCGGAATAGTGGGAGCATACGGTGCTGTCCGTCCAATGTACCTCACTGTGTTCCTCCAGTAAGTAATGGCTATCCTTAGCAGGTGGGGTGCCGATGTCGGTAGGAAGGCCAGAGGCAGTAAAAGCCTGTGGATGACCCTTTCTCCCTAACCCACAGTGTCATATCCAATTATTGTAAATTACGTCCTGCAAGCCAATATGCCAGCCACTGCAGTTGGCTAGCGTAGCAATATGCGTGCAAATCCAGTACTCTCATCCCACCTTATTTTATGGTTAATTGTAATTTTGCCAGGCTGATACAACCGCGCCCGTGCCCCAGACTAGCTCGATCAATAAAGTGTTCAATATTTTAAAAATACTTGAGGGTACAAGTGTGGTGGTTTGGTGAAGTAATAAAGTAGCCTCGGCAGCAGCACCGTTTTGGTGATGGCTACTCGGCCCGCCACCGATAGGGGCAGTGAGACCCAGAAGTGGATCTGAGATTTAAGAGCAGTAATCGCACTTAAGTGCCATCTAGGAGATCCATGGCCTCACAGTAGATCTGTATTCCGAGATATTTAAAAGTATCAGGCGCTATGTGGAAGGTACAGGGGCCGATCGTAAATCGACAGCTCCTCATAGAGCTATCAAAGAAATAGGCATATGACTTGGCAGCATTAATAGCCAGGCCAGAAAGTTCTTGGAATGACGCAAAGATGGTGGGCAGTGGATGTGGGTCTGCATCCATGTCTTTCATATAAAGAATGAGATAATCCTCGTACGCTGAAACAGTGTGAGATGCTCAAACTTGCGTTATCACCCTATAGCTTCAAAAGAACGGAGTCTGTGCAGAAGCGGTTCCAGTGCTAGGATAAACAACAACGGTGACAAGGGGCATCCCTGTCAGGTACCCCGAGCCACCGGTGTGTATCACTTACAACGCAACTTTTACGTCGTAATGCTGTTACAACGCAGCTATTACAACGCAGGATCCATTACATCGGATGCCATTACAACGCATGGCATTACATAGCAGATGGTATTACAACGCATACCATTACATCGTAAGTATTGGTAAGTATATAAATTTTTTTTATTTTATTTAATATTATATAATTGATTTAATTATTATTAATTATAAATAAAAATAAATAAAAATATTTATTTATGTTTTTAAATATTATAAATTAAATGTATTAATTTAAGTAATTTTTTAAATAAGTATGAGTATAGGAGTATATGTTTTGGGGTACTGAGGTATATGTTTTGGGGTGTTTGGGTGTTTTTAGGTTTTAGGGCAGGGTTTGGGTTTTGGGGTACAGGGGTGTTTTTAGGTTTTAGGGCAGGGTTTGGGGTTTGGGGTACAGGGGTGTTTTAGGTTTTAGGGCAGGGTTTGGGTTTTGGGGTACAGGGGTGTTTTTAGGTTTTAGGGCAAGGTTTGGGTTTTGGGGTACAGGGGTGTTTTTAGGTTTTAGGGCAAGGTTTGGGTTTTGGGGTACAGGGGTGTTTTTAGGTTTTAGGGCAAGGTTTGGGTTTTGGGGTACAGGGGTGTTTTTAGGTTTTAGGGCAGGGTTTGGGTTTTGGGGTACAGGGGTGTTTTTAGGTTTTAGGGCAGGGTTTGGGTTTTGGGGTACAGGGGTGTTTTTAGGTTTTAGGGCAGGGTTTGGGTTTTGGGGTACAGGGGTGTTTTTAGGTTTTAGGGCAGGGTTTGGGTTTTGGGGTACAGGGGTGTTTTTAGGTTTTAGGGCAAGGTTTGGGTTTTGGGGTACAGGGGTGTTTTTAGGTTTTAGGGCAGGGTTTGGGTTTTGGGGTACAGGGGTGTTTTTAGGTTTTAGGGCAAGGTTTGGGTTTTGGGGTACAGGGGTGTTTTTAGGTTTTAGGGCAGGGTTTGGGTTTTGGGGTACAGGGGTGTTTTTAGGTTTTAGGGCAAGGTTTGGGTTTTGGGGTACAGGGGTGTTTTTAGGTTTTAGGGCAGGGTTTGGGTTTTGGGGTACAGGGGTGTTTTTAGGTTTTAGGGGCAGGGTTTGGGTTTTGGGGTACGGGGGTCTTTTTAGGTTTTAGAGCAGGGTTTGGGTTTTGGGGTACAGGGGTTTGTGTTTTGGGTTAATTAAATTATATTTACCATTTTTAAATTAATTAAAATATATTTAATAAATTAAATTAATTTTATTTCATTAATTACATTTTTAAATTAAATTAATTAAATTAAATAAATTATTTCAATTAATTTAATTTGATTACAATTATAAAAATATGTACATTAAGTTAATTTTATTACTTTAATTAAATGTAATTATTCCCATTTTTTATTAAAATTACATTTATTAAATAGATATTATTTTATTAAATTAAATTAATGGCTATTTTAAAATGTATTTTATTTAATTTAATTAAAATAAATTAATTAAATTAACTTAATAACATTTTTAAAAAAAGGTATACTTACCTATACTTACGATGTAATGCCATGCGTTGTAATACCATCTGCTATGTAATGCCATGCATTGTAATGGCATCCGATGTAATGGATCCTGCGTTGTAAAAATTCCGTTGTAACGGAATGTGATGTAATATTTCGTGTTGTACTGACACCAATCCGAGCCACCGTATAATGCCTCGAAATATGCTGACCCCACGCAGTGGGGTTCGTGTATAGTAAGCGCACCCATGCAATATATTTGTCAGGTATACCAAATCGTGCGAGGGCATAGAACATATAGTCCCAACGCAAAGAGTCGAATGCCTGCCGCAAATCAAGTGATTTGCAACCTTCCTTAGTTCCAGTGCCGAGTGTGTCTGACATAATTTGGTGTATGCGTCTGATGTTAAGTGCCGTGTTCCTACCAGGTACAAACCCACATTGATCAGTGTGTTTTAGTTTGGGGATAAACTGACAGAGGCGGGTGGCCAACAATTTACTCAGGATTTTATTGTCTGTGTTAAGGAGTGATAAAGGTTAAACAATCCATTGCTCCCAGGCTTCAGTAAGGAAACCACTAGCACTTGCAGTGTGGTAGCGGGGAGCCCACCTTCTTCCAACGACTCGTGATATATGCACTGTAAATGAGGAATCAGCAAGTCAGCATATACAGCATAAATTTCAACCTGCAGGCCATCATTCCCAGGGGTTTTACTATGTGATAAAGCTCTAATCGCCTGTCTGATTTCCATCCCTGTTATTGGTTGTGCTAATTCATCACGCTGCTGTTGTGTGAGCTGTGGTAAGCATAATCCGTCAAAGAAGGGTTCCAAATCCGTGTCAGTATGTCCAGTTAGTGGACCATAGAGGTGCTCACAGTGACCTGAAACACCGTATTGATGTCTAACTGCGTGTTAACTACAACATCATCACTGTTTCAAATTTCCAATATAGGTGCGGGCAAGGGAGCGTTCCAAACCAACCGTGCTAATAGCGGCCCTGTGTCTGCCTGTGTGTGTTGTTTCTATGTATATAGCCGGGGATCGACAACACATAGCTCCTCAAGGAGTTCCGCATATTGTATGTTAGCCTCCCGTAGCTGTGTCAATTGTTCATTTGTCCCCAAAGCTTCCCCTTCCAACGCAGCCAATTTACCCTTGAGTTCAGTAAGCCCTTCTATCAGAGCAAGCCGAACTCCTGTCTTAGTGCTAAATGCCATTCCCCTGATAACCGTTTAAAGGCATCCCATTCCATCTGGCGAGTACTAGCAGACCCCGGGTTCTCCCAGAAATAATTGGCAATCACCTCCGAGAGGGCATAACAGAAGACCGGATCCTCTAGCATCGTGGGCTGTACTTTTCAGTTCGGTATCGGAGTTGGAATATTGCCCCATTGTAGCGTTAATTCCACCGGGTTATGATCCGATAGGATTTTGCCCACATGGAGCACAGAGGTAATTGATCCCATTAGGGTTCCGAAAAACAGGAAACTACCTATCGGAGTGTGCAGTCTGTGTGGTGGTGAATAAATGGAATATTCTCTGTGCCCTGGATGTTTTGCCCTCCATGCGTCATGAATTTCCCATCCCTCTGTCCACCCCTTAAGTGCCTCAGCTTGCTTTTTGCTTTCTGTAGCATGTAATGGGAGGTGAGACCTGTCCAGGTCAACGTCTAATACAGCATTAAAGTCGCCAACCAACACCCAGGAATATTCCGCCCAGTCTGTCAGGACTACACCTAGTGTAGCTCTTACCCTGATCAGTGTTCGGTGCATATATACAACCCATAACCACATGAGCCCCATCCAACAAGCCATGAAGTAACACATACCTACGTTTGAGGTCTATTTTCTGCTCTAGAAGCCTGAAAGGGATATTATTTCGCACCCATACCGCTACCCCCCTGGCAAAAGCCGAGTAGGTTGTGGCGAACAGTTGCCCCCTCCATTTCCACTGCACCTAAACATCAGAGGACCAAACTTGAATCAAAAGTCCAACATGCACTCTAAACAATAAATGCCATATCGCAATTTCCTGGGGGGTGGAGGCCTGAACTGCGACAGTTCGTACAAACATCACATTGCCCATTTGAAAATGCGTTGGTTCTGTTAGCACACTTCCCTATACTGATTAGTTACACTAGACCTACTAAAGCAGTCACCAAATGTAGTATATATTGCATATCATCTTTATACATTACCACTCCCGATCATCCCGGAACTCATCATTAGAAGTCTCTGGCAATTTGAGCTGTGATAGAGGGGAACAGCGTTATGCTAGTCTCAGAGTCTGAGCGCACAGTGGCCACATCCGATGAGTGCACTGAAGTCGCTGCAGTTTGAGCATCATGAGCAGCCAACGCCGCCGCCGTCAGGAGTGCATCTTTCTGGCTGTTTGTGATCTGTTCCAAGGTTGGGCCAATGTCCATAGTGTCCACACTACTGCCATGTCCCAGCTTGAGTAATCCAGCAGTCCGTAGCGGGGAGGCACGATGTAGTTGTCCTGATGGAAATGAGGTCTGTGAAGTCTCCTGTGTAAAAGTTATTTCGAGCCAATCCGCAGCTTCCTCTGGGCTTTCAAAAAAGATCGATTTTTGTTCGTAGACAACCTTCAGTCGAGCTGGAAAAAGCAGTACATATTTCAAGTTGTGTGCATGTAGGTTATTTTTGACTTCTTGAAAAGTAGCTCTAGCTTTCTGGACTGTCGGGGTAAAATCTGGGTAGAGAGAAATTGCCCGATTCTCAAAACGTATGGGAACATTCTCTCTAGCAGCCCGAAGGATCGTGTCGCCATCCTTGTAGATTAGTATGCGTGTTATCAGTGGGCGGGGAGGTGCACCTGGTTGAGGAGGTCTGGGAGGCACTTCGTGCGCTCACTCCACACTGTACAGAGATGTTAGGCCCTCTTTCGCCACATGGTCGCTCAGTCAGTCCTCTACAAACTGTGTGGGGTTGGATCCCTCGCTGCGCTCCGAGTATGCAGACGTTATTGCGGCGGGACCTCCCTTCCGCATTGTCCACTCTGTCCTGCAAGCCTCTTCCATTGACGTTGGAATTGTTCGAGCTGGGTAGAATGTATGGTCTGCTGGGGTATGAGATCGTCCAGTGCCAACTTATTAGATATGATCTTGTCAGCAAGCTTTTTGTGGTCCGCCTGCAGTGAACTGAGATTGGTGGACATTGTTCCCATACGTGCCTCCAGCACCGTTCGTGAGCCACGGATCTCCTTCAGGATTAAGTCCAGTTTAGCATTGTGGGGATCTGTCCCGTGGGAGGTATCACATCATTGTCCGAAGCATTGGAGGGGTCACTGCTGAATGTAAGTTGCACATCGTCACCGGCGGTCACGTCCGCTTGTTTGTTTTTAGTGCGTCCCATTGTGCCAGGTCGTCCGTCTCTGCTCCAGTATGTTTAATTGGGGGGTCACCAGGGCACTTCACCTTGCAGTTATATGCTCACAGATAGGCTCCGGTCAAAGGTGTAAACAAACTATGCTTGCAGCCATGTGTCACAAGTCTTTATTCCTAGGCATGCACCGGTTTTGCACTCCCAGTGTGCACCGTCAGGAATGCCAGTCTCCTCACAACTAATGAACAATAGCTCAATCCCAACAGTGGTAGTGCCAATGCACCCACAGCCTGGTCCTGGGCACTCCACCACAGCCAAGGGCAGCCAGCAGGTAGAGAACTTCACCACTGCTAGTGCATGTGGCCACCAATCATCAGAGCACGCTAATCCCAGCAGCGATTTTCAGCTCATGCATACAGGCTGAGGCAGCGTGCGTAGATCACCCCAATGTGACTTCTGCCGGTTGTGTCACTCCGTAGTCCATGGGGATAATAGCGGCTTTTGGCTTAGGAGCAGGGGTGTCCCCACATGGCCTCTCTCAACACACCTCTTCTCGCAAGCGTTTAATGGAATTGCCAGGATATGTCCCAGTTAGGGGGGGAGAAGGGGCCCACAGCTCCTATGCTTTGTAGTGCCAGTATTCTCCCTTACTGCTTAGTCACTTACCGTGGACTCCCACATCAACCATTACTTGCACTGGTCAGGTTGTCCACATCCGCCAATTTGGTTTCGTGGCCATTGCTGTTGCACATCAAAACGGGCATTCAATCCTCCGCCGTAGTTGCCTCCTATATTACCACCAACCAGGAACAGTGCCCGCAGCTCCTTTTACGATGTCACCCTTATCCGCTGCAGTCACGGCAGGAGCTGCGATTTTTAGCAGGAGCTCCTCGCAACAGACGGGGCTCTGCCCTTCATCACTCCACGGGCCGGTATAGTCCAGGAGCAGCACAGAAATGGACAGGATCCGCCGAGTCCACGGGGCTCAAACGCAGCCATCGGTCCCAGAAGTGTTCCGCTGCGGAATGATTGGTTACCCAGCCGTGTAGGTCCAGGTAAGTACAGGATATTTGCTAATTGTCAGGGTATGGAACGGAGCTCTTTCAGCTCACATCCTCCATGCCCGGCAGTTGGCCACGCCCCAGAGGATCTCACTTTAATAATTAAATAATTTGATTGATCTGTGAAGCATTAAAGATTGAACAATAGTTCTGCTGGGATAGTGGAACAATTGAATGGCACAATAAAATAAAGATTGGCAAAGGTGTGTGCATCCACTTCACTGTGTTGGCCAGATGCATTGCCTCCTGTTCTGATGGAACTCAGAAACAATCCTGACAGAAATACCGGATTGAGTCCCCATGAAGTCCTCATGGGAAGAACAATGAGATTAGCTTTCATACCTATACACAGATTGTTAAGCATAACTGATGATCTGGTATTGAATTATTGTAAAAGATTGGCTTACCTAGGGCGTTCTGTTTCTCACCAGGTTGGAGAAGACGCAGAGGCAAGGCAGCCAGATCAAGCACATGATCTAAATCCAGGTGACTGGGTTGTAGTGACGAATCAGACCAGAGAAATGTGTCTCGGACGCAGGTGCAGCACCCCGAAACAGTTCATCTAGGTTACAACAACAACAGTGAAATGTGCAGGATTGCCTATTGTCTACGCCCGTCCGCGCCTTGACCGCGCCCAGTGCCAGAGCCCCTGGCCCCCGCAATTCCCAGCTCCCCTGCATAACATACGACGCCGCAACCCTCACTGCCCTCAACCCCGGCTGTCCACCAAACTGCCACCAAGCTGCACCAGGACACATCCATGGACCCTTCACATGCCACTCCTGCAAGTTCGACTGCACCAAGACACACACCACATCCACAAACACCAAACAGAGATCCGACACTAACCACCTAAATGGCATCCTGCTCAACACCCGCTCTGTCCGCAGACACGCCATCGACCTTTGGAATCTACTAGACACCATTGCTCCGGACGTCGCCTTCCTGACAGAAACCTGGATGAATGCCTCGTCAGCTCCAGACATCATCAAAGCCATCCCGGAAGGCTACAAGATCATCCGAAAAGACCGCACCAACCAAACAGGAGGAGGCATCCCCATCGTCCATAAGAACTCCATCCGCATCTCAACCTACTCAGACGTCAACCTTGCTATAGCCGAACACCTCCATTTCCATATCCACACCGACCCCAAGACCACACTCAGAGGCACACTCCTCTACAGGCCACCAGGACCCCGTGCACAATTCAGTGAAGACATCACTGGCTTCATCACCCCACACGCCCTCCCCTCCGAGGACTACATTCTACTGGGAGACCTCAATTTCCACCTGGAAAAGAGCAACGACAGCAACACCACCACCCTTCTGGACAATCTAGCCAACCTCGGACTCAAACAGCTAGTAAACACCCCCACCCACAACGCTGGACATACACTCAACCCTATCTTCACCTCCAGCAAACACATCTCATTCAATCACACCACAGCTCTCCATTAGACGGACCACAGCTGCGTTCACTTTACTTACAAAAAGACCACAATCCACAACCACCCTCAACCTACTCTGCGAAGAAACTGGAACAAAATCACCATCGACCAGATCTCCACATTGCTTCTTCAAACCCCCCCTGCCTATACGTCGAACCCTAACCAAGCAGCAATTAACCTCACACAATGGCTAACCAACAGCGCCGACAACCTAGCACCCCTGAAAAAACGTCAAATCAAGCTAGGCAGCAAAAACGCCCCCTGGTTCAACGATGACCTTAAGAATTCCAAGAAACTCTGTCGCTCCCTTGAGAAAGCCTGGAAAAAAGACCCAAACACTAGCACCAGGGACGCCTTCAAAAACGCCACCCGTTTATACCACCAACTGATCCGGACTGCCAAAAAATCCGCATTCAAAGACAGACTAGACAATAATGCCCACAACAGCAAGGAACTATTCAACATCGTCAAAGAGTTTACCAACCCCACCGCCAACTCCAACGACATCACTCCCTCTCAAATCCTTTGCGACTCCTTAGCTTCATTCTTCCACGACAAAATCGCAAACATCCTCAACAGCTTCGACAACCAATCCGGAAACCAACCCACCCAACCTACTTCTGGACATAAACCCCCTTTGAACATCCTTTACCACTGGAACCAAATCTCCACTGAGGACACCATTCGCCTGATGAACTCCATCCACTCTGGATCCCCCACAGACCCATGTCCCCACCACATCTTCAACTAAGCTGACTCCATCATAGCACCCCACTTCCGAGACGTCATCAACTGCTCCCTCAACTCCGCCACCTTCCCGGAAAGCTGGAAACACGCGGAACTCAGCGCCCTTCTGAAAAAACCCACAGCAGACCCCACCGATCTCAAATATTACCACCCCATCTCGCTCTTACCTTTCCCGGCCAAAGTCATCGAGAAAGCCGTCAACAACCAGCTCGCCGCCTTCCTCGAAACCCACAAATCCCTCGACTCGTCACAGTCCGGCTTCAGAGCCAAACACAGTACTGAGACCGCCCTCATCGCAGCAACAGATGACATTCGAACACTACTGGACAATGGAGACACAGTCACCCTCATCCTCCTCGACCTCTCCGCAGCCTTCGACACAGTCTGCCACAGCACCCTTATACAACGCCTCAACAACATCGGAATCCAAGGAAAAGCACTGGACTGGATCACCTCGTTCCTGGCCAGAAGAACTCAGAGAGTCTGCCTCCCACCGTTTAAGTCAGAAGCCACTGAAGTCATCTGCGGCGTGCCACAAGGATCTTCACTCAGCCCTACCCTCTTCAACGTATACATGAGCCCCCTCGCGACCATCACACGCCAACACAACCTCAACATCATCTCCTATGCTGATGACACTCAACTGATCCTCTCACTCACCAAAGACCCTAACACCGCCAAAAACAACCTACATGAAGGAATGAAAGAAGTAGCTGAGTGGATGAATCACAGCCGTCTTAAACTAAATTCAGACAAAACAGAAGTCCTCATCTTAGGTACTTCCCCCTCCGCCTGGGACGACTCTTGGTGGCCAGCGGCCCTTGGAAAAGCACCCACCCCAACGGACCACGCACGGAACCTGGGCGTCATCCTGGACTTCTCCCTCTCGATGACCAGACAAGTCAACGCTGTTTCATCATCATGCTTCAACATTCTTCGCATGCTCAAAAAAACATTTTGCTGGATCCCCACCGAAACTAGGAAAACGGTCACCCACGCATTGGTTACAAGCTGCCTGGACTACGGAAACAGCCTATACGCCGGTACCACCGCAAAACTTCAGAAAAAACTCCAATGCATCCAAAACGCTGCAGCAAGACTCGTACTAGACATCTGTAATGGCCGGATTTTCCGCTTAGGTGGAATCAGCACCTGGGGGCCCCTCTAACCCAGCCAGAACGTACTCACCTCCCTCCTTGGAAAGTATTCACAATGGGTATAGATATATATATGTACAGATCGTAACTAAGGATGGGAAAATAGCAATACACATGCATAGGCTTTCTACCATATCTTATTCACATCGGTTAGTCTCGCGGCCTCTCAGACCCAGACTGGTCTACCCCAGGGCAGATGTGACACACAATCCGGCGTGTCTACACACGGGCCTGCAGAACCCAATGCTCTCTTTTACACACGGTTCACAATCCGGTGAACCTACACGCTGGTAATCCCCCCCAGCGCTCTCACTTACACACGGTCGCAATCCGGCGAACCTACACGCTGGTAATCCACCCCAGCGCTCTCACTAACGCCGTATATCAACGACGACCACTTTCCTATGAACACCTATTGGAACAATTTCTCATTTGTCTACTTGGGATAAAACTATGATAATGGAATTTAGTACGGTTTCCGAATAGTATGATGTACCTCTTATTCTTGGCATCAAAGGTCCACTCGCTCCCTATTTATTTATCACCACTTACCTGATCGGGATTGCACGTCCGTTCATGTAAACAATTGTCAACTAGAAGCGCCATTTACCAGGATTGAACAAGAATACATGGCACATGTCAGTTCACTAAGAACTAGGGTATTTATTGTCAATAAACATATAACACAATACTATGCAACACAGATTCTGCAAAGAAAAGGTAAAGATTAGAATGCGCGCTCATTACGGAAAGGGCGGAGGTCACCTTATTAATGTGAAGTCGGGACTTGGCAGTCATCTAGGTTCCCTTCTCGTCTCTGTGTCTTGGCTCGTCTCGCAGTCACACCCCAGCCGTCACAAGTACACGTCTGCACCGCTAGGCTCAATCTCGTCTGCTTCCCTCCGAGTCACTGGAACCTTGCTGGTTATTAGCTACCGTATCTCTCTCTCTCTGTTTCAGTGCGCTCCGCGCTAATTCTCCTTCAGTCTTTCTCAGAGAGTCTCGGTCTTAAATCTTTCTCGGACTTCAAAGATGGCGACTGTCCGCCATGAAATAATTAATGGCAGAGATGCTAATGGCTAGCTGCCGCCTACGAACTAACTCTTGACTGTCTAACACCTTCGCTAATATCAAAGCATGTTCCTTCATGGAAAGCTACGGCCAGTAACCTGCCGCCCAGCAAATTCTTGAACCTCCCCGTACCAAGGACACGTTCCCAGCCGGCCGGCCTGAAGTTGTGTCTTCGGAGTGGAGAAAAATACATTCCTTCGATAAGGGCCAGCCTGAGCTGGTTCTCTCCAAGCGAACAACAGCTTGAAA